>NW_027646189.1:1200000-1800000 GCF_951394435.1 Stenella coeruleoalba
TGTACACATGCTTGATTCTCTTTCGGAGACATAGCAATCCATAGGTTTTAAGATACTTACTAGTCAGGTACATTCTTAGGCTTTTAATATGGGGTGTTGAGTCCATTTCGTTGAGCAAGGAGTAGCTCTTGTCTATTCCATATTTGGCTTAAGGAACTTTATCTGTGCTCATTTCAATCTCTGGTTTTATGCAGCACCCCAACTCACCTTTACCCTTAAGCAAGAATAAGTTGGTTTTCTAAATTTGAGACCCTGTTCTGTTCTGTAATTCAGTTCCTGTGTAGCCAAGTTTACATTCCGTGTATTACTGATATCTTATGATGTTTCTTTTTCTGTGTGACTTATTTCAGTTAGAATCATCATACCTGAATCCACTCATTGTGCTGCTAAGGGCCTGATGACACAGATTTCATTGCTGAGTGATATTGCTTTGTAAGTAAATACCACAACTTCTTTATCCATTTTTCACTTTCTGCGATGTTGAACTTGTACTGTAAACGAGGTTCTTGTAAACAGAGCCATTCCAAACTTTGGGGTGGCTGTGTCTTTTTGATTTTAATTTCCCTAAGCTATAGGACCATAAGTGGAAGTGCCCTAGGCTCTGTTGCTTTGTTTTTTAGATGTTTCAGGAAACACCATACACCTCTCCCAAGTGTCTGTTGGCAATTTACATCCCGCCCATCAGCATAACAAGGCTGCCAGTTCTCCATGGCCTGTCCTGCCTTTCTGGATTTTACACTTTTTTCAGATGGCCCTTTTGACCGGGGGGAAGTGAGACTTCATTGTAGTGCAGATTTCCTTTGCAAGCTTGCTTGGTTGGCCAAAAAGGGCGTATGCGTTTTTTCCTGAATATATTCAGGAAAAAATGCATACGCCCTTTTTGGCCAAGTGCATCATTGTGGACCTTCTGCCTCTTTTCCTATGCTTTCAATGCAATTCCAGTCTACCTCCTGAAATCGGTTTCCTGCAATTCTGCCCCGCTTTCAAGTCCTCTTGGCAGCCTTACTTCAGTCTATTTTTGGACGATAGCTGTCATTTATAACTCTGCAGGTTTGTGAATTACAGTGTCCCTGAGATCCTTTCTTCAACTCGCTTTCTTGTGACCTGGCCGCAACACCGCAGGATGGCTTCAGGCCCTAATCTGGTTCCGGCCCGGCACGCTGAGCCTTTGGTTATTTCCTCTTCCTGGTGGGAAATGAGAGTTAAATTTGCCCGTCCAGACACCTCCAGCTAGCCTCTCATTGGTTCTCGCTATTCCTGTTCATCTTCCGCAGAAATTGCAAACTGGGCCAAACAGGAGGTTAAAGGCGCTGACTCTCCAAGTGGGGAGAGTGTTAGTAAAGCGTCTGGAATGTTGCACCCGAGTACCAGGGGAGGAAAACTGAGACATATTTGAACACGTCTCCCGTTCACATGGTTGATCATACTTGGGTTCCACATGCATGTTTTAGCTGAAGGAAGAATACCTTAAACCTGGAGAGTTGAGACCCGTGTAATGGGTACCATGCAATATGACTTCAAAGGGTCTTCATTTGCTCACCGAACCTCTCCAATCCTATCACTGCTGCGTTTATGCCCCTGTACACATGCTTGATTCTCTTTCGGAGACATAGCAATCCATAGGTTTTAAGATACTTACTAGTCAGGTACATTCTTAGGCGTTTAATATGGGGTGTTGAGTCCATTTCGTTGAGCAAGGAGTAGCTCTTGTCTATTCCATATTTGGCTTAAGGAACTTTATCTGTGCTCATTTCAATCTCTGGTTTTATGCAGCACCCCAACTCACCTTTACCCTTAAGCAAGCATAAGTTGGTTTTCTAAATTTGAGACCCTGTTCTGTTCTGTAATTCACTTCCTGTGTAGCCAAGTTTCCATTCCGTGTATTACTGATATCTTATGATGTTTCTTTTTCTGTGTGACTTATTTCAGTTAGAATCATCATACCTGAATCCACTCATTGTGCTGCTACGGGCCTGATGACACAGATTTCACTGCTGAGTGATATTGCTTTGTAAGTAAATACCACAACTTCTTTATCCATTTTTCACTTTCTGCGATGTTGAACTTGTACTGTAAACGAGGTTCTTGTAAACAGAGCTGTTCCAAACTTTGGGGTGGCTGTGTCTTTTTTATTTTAATTTCCCTAAGCTATAGGACCATAAGTGGAAGTGCCCTAGGCTCTGTTGCTTTGTTTTTTAGATGTTTCAGGAAACACCATACACTTCTCCCAAGTGTCTGTTGGCAATTTACATCCCGCCCATCAGCATAACAAGGCTCCCAGTTCTCTATGGCCTGTTGCCTTTCTGGATTTTACACTTTTTTCAGATGGCCCTTTTGGCCGGGGGGAAGTGAGACTTCATTGTAGTGCAGATTTCCTTTGCAAGCTTGCTTGGTTGGCCAAAAAGGGCGTATGCGTTTTTTCCTGAATATATTCAGGAGAAAACGCATACGCCCTTTTTGGCCAAGTGCATCATTGTGGACGTTCTGCCTCTTTTCCTATGCTTTCAATGCAATTCCAGTCTACCTCCTGAAATCGTTTTCCTGCAATTCTGCCCCTCTTTCAAGTCCTCTTGGCAGCCTTACTTCAGTCTATTTTTGGACGATAGCTGTCATTTATAACTCTGCAGGTTTGTGAATTACAGTGCCCCTGAGCTCCTTTCTTCAACTCGCTTTCTTGTGACCTGGCCGCAACACCGCAGGATGGCTTCAGGCCCTAATCTGGTTCCGGCCCAGCATGCTGAGCCTTTGGTTAATTCCTCTTACTGGTGGGAAATGAGAGTTAAATTTGCCCGTCCAGACACCTCCAGCTAGCCTCTCATTGGTTCTCGCTATTCCTGTTCATCTTCCGCAGAAATTGCAAACTGGGCCAAACAGGATGTTAAAGGGACTGACTCTCCAAGTGGGGAGAGTGTTAGTAAAGCGTCTGGAATGTTGCACCCGAGTACCAGGGGAGGAAAACTGAGACATATTTGAACACGTCTCCCGATCACATGGTTGATCATACTCTAGGTTCCACATGCATGTTTTAGCTGAAGGAAGAATACCTTAAACCTGGGTAGTTGAAACCCGTGGAATGGGTACCATGCAATATGACTTCAAAGGGTCTTCATTTGCTCACCGAACCTCTCCAATCCTATCACTGCTGCGTTTATGCCCCTGTACACATGCTTGATTCTCTTTCGGAGACATAGCAATCCATAGGTTTTAAGATACTTACTAGTCAGGTACATTCTTAGGCGTTTAATATGGGGTGTTGAGTCCATTTCGTTGAGCGAGGAGTAGCTCTTGTCTATTCCATATTTGGCTTAAGGAACTTTATCTGTGCTCATTTCAATCTCTGGTTTTATGCAGCACCCCAACTCACCTTTAACTTTAAGCAAGAATAAGTTGGTTTTCTAAATTTGAGACCCTGTTCTGTTCTGTAATTCAGTTCCTGTGTAGCCAAGTTTACATTCCGTGTATTACTGATATCTTATGATGTTTCTTTTTCTGTGTGACTTATTTCAGTTAGAATCATCATACCTGAATCCACTCATTGTGCTGCTAAGGGCCTGATGACACAGATTTCATTGCTGAGTGATATTGCTTTGTAAGTAAATACCACAACTTCTTTATCCATTTTTCACTTTCTGCGATGTTGAACTTGTACTGTAAACGAGGTTCTTGTAAACAGAGCCGTTCCAAACTTTGGGGTGGCTGTGTCTTTTTGATTTTAATTTCCCTAAGCTATAGGACCATAAGTGGCAGTGCCCTAGGCTCTGTTGCTTTGTTTTTTAGATGTTTCAGGAAACACCATACACTCCTCCCAAGTGTCTGTTGGCAATTTACATCCCGCCCATCAGCATAACAAGGCTCCCAGTTCTCCATGGCCTGTCCTGCCTTTCTGGATTTTACACTTTTTTCAGATGGCCCTTTTGACCGGGGGGAAGTGAGACTTCATTGTAGTGCAGATTTCCTTTGCAAGCTTGCTTGGTTGGCCAAAAAGTGCGTATGCGTTTTTTCCTGAATATATTCAGGAAAAAACGCATACGCCCTTTTTGGCCAAGTGCATCATTGTGGACGTTCTGCCTCTTTTCCTATGCTTTCAATGCAATTCCAGTCTACCTCTTGAAATCGGTGTCCTGCAATTCTGCCCGGCTTTCAAGTCCTCTTGGCAGCCTTACTTCAGTCTATTTTTGGACGATAGCTGTCATTTATAACTCTGCAGGTTTGTGAATTACAGTGCCCCTGAGCTCCTTTCTTCAACTCGCTTTCTTGTGACCTGGCCGCAACACCGCAGGATGGCTTCAGGCCCTAATCTGGTTCCGGCCCGGCATGCTGAGCCTTTGGTTAATTCCTCTTCCTGGTGGGAAATGAGAGTTAAATTTGCCCGTCCAGACACCTCCAGCTAGCCTCTCATTGGTTCTCGCTATTCCTGTTCATCTTCCGCAGAAATTGCAAACTGGGCCAAACAGGAGGTTAAAGGGACTGACTCTCCAAGTGGGGAGAGTGTTAGTAAAGCGTCTGGAATGTTGCACCCGAGTACCAGGGGAGGAAAACTGAGACATATTTAAACACGTCTCCCGATCACATGGTTGATCATACTCTAGGTTCCACATGCATGTTTTAGCTGAAGGAAGAATACCTTAAAACTGGGTAGTTGAAACCCGTGGAATGGGTACCATGCAATATGACTTCAAAGGGTCTTCATTTGCTCACCGCACCTCTCCAATCCTATCAATGCTGCGTTTATGCCCCTGTACACATGCTTGATTCTCTTTCGGAGACATAGCAATCCATAGGTTTTAAGATACTTACTAGTCAGGTACATTCTTAGGCGTTTAATATGGGGTGTTGAGTCCATTTCGTTGAGCAAGGAGTAGCTCTTGTCTATTCCATATTTGGCTTAAGGAACTTTATCTGTGCTCATTTCAATCTCTGGTTTTATGCAGCACCCCAACTCACCGTTACTCTTAAGCAAGCATAAGTTGTTTTTCTAAATTTGAGACCGTGTTCTGTTCTGTAATTCAGTTCCTGTGTAGCCAAGTTTCCATTCCGTGTATTACTGATATCTTATGATGTTTCTTTTTCTGTGTGACTTATTTCAGTTAGAATCATCATACCTGAATCCACTCATTGTGCTGCTAAGGGCCTGATGACACAGATTTCATTGCTGAGTGATATTGCTTTGTAAGTAAATACCACAACTTCTTTATCCATTTTTCACTTTCTGGGATGTTGAACTTGTACTGTAAACGAGGTTCTTGTAAACAGAGCCGTTCCAAACTTTGGGGTGGCTGTGTCTTTTTGATTTTAATTTCCCTAAGCTGTAGGACCATAAGTGGAAGTGCCCTAGGCTCTGTTGCTTTGTTTTTTAGATGTTTCAGGAAACACCATACACTTCTCCCAAGTGTCTGTTGGCAATTTACATCCCGTCCATCAGCATAACAAGGCTCCCAGTTCTCAATGGCCTGTTGCCTTTCTGGATTTTACACTTTTTTCAGATGGCCCTTTTGACCGTGGGGAAGTGAGACTTCATTGTAGTGCAGATTTCCTTTGCAAGCTTGCTTGGTTGGCCAAAAAGGGCGTATGCGTTTTTTCCTGAATATATTCAGGAAAAAACGCATACGCCCTTTTTGGCCAAGTGCATCATTGTGGACGTTCTGCCTCTTTTCCTATGCTTTCAATGCAATTCCAGTCTACCTCCTGAAATCGGTTTCCTGCAATTCTGCCCCGCTTTCAAGTCCTCTTGGCAGCCTTACTTCAGTCTATTTTTGGACGATAGCTGTCATTTATAACTCTGCAGGTTTGTGAATTACAGTGCCCCTGAGCTCCTTTCTTCAACTCGCTTTCTTGTGACCTGGCCGCAACACCGCAGGATGGCTTCAGGCCCTAATCTGGTTCCGGTACGGAACGCTGAGCCTTTGGTTATTTCCTCTTCCTGTTGCGAAATGAGAGTTAAATTTGCCCGTCCAGACACCTCCAGCTAGCCTCTCATTGGTTCCCGCTCTTCCTGTTTATCTTCCGCAGAAATTGCAAACTGTGCCAAACAGGAGGTTAAAGGCGCTGACTCTCCAAGTGGGGAGAGTGTTAGTAAAGCGTCTGGAATGTTGCACCCGAGTACCACGGGAGGAAAACTGAGACATATTTGAACACGTCTCCCGATCACATGGTTGATCATACTCTGGGTTCCACATGCATATTTTAGCTGAAGGAAGAATACCTAAAACCTGGGTAGTTGAAACCCGTGGAATGGGTACCATGCAATATGACTTCAAAGGGTCTTCATTTGCTCACCGAACCTCTCCAATCCTATCACTGCTGCATTTATGCCCCTGTACACATGCTTGATTCTCTTTCGGAGACATAGCAATCCATAGGTTTTAAGATACTTACTAGTCAGGTACATTCTTAGGCGTTTAATATGCGGTGTTGAGTCCATTTCTTTGAGCAAGGAGTAGCTCTTGTCTATTCCATATTTGACTTAAGGAACTTTATCTGTGCTCATTTCAATCTCTGGTTTTATTCAGCACCCCAACTCACCTTTCCCCTTAAGCAAGCATAAGTTGGTTTTCTAAATTTGAGACCCTGTTCTGTTCTGTAATTCAGTTCCTGTGTAGCCAAGTTTCCATTCCGTGTATTACTGATATCTTATGATGTTTCTTTTTCTGTGTGACTTACTTCAGTTAGAATCATCATACCTGAATCCACTAATTGTGCTGCTAAGGGCCTGATGACACAGATTTCATTGCTGAGTGATATTGCTTTGTAAGTAAATACCACAACTTCTTTATCCATTTTTCACTTTCTGCGATGTTGAACTTGTACTGTAAACGAGGTTCTTGTAAACAGAGCCGTTCCAAACTTTGGGGTGGCTGTGTCTTTTTGATTTTAATTTCCCTAAGCTATAGGACCATAAGTGGAAGTGCCCTAGGTTCTGTTGCTTTGTTTTTTAGATGTTTCAGGAAACACCATACACTTCTCCCGAGTGGTTGTTGGCAATTTACATCCCGCCCATCAGCATAACAAGGCTCCCAGTTCTCCATGGCCTGTCCTGCCTTTCTGGATTTCAGATGGCCCTTTTGACCGGGGGGAAGTGAGACTTCATTGTAGTGCAGATTTCCTTTGCAAGCTTGCTTGGTTGGCCAAAAAGGGCGTATGCGTTTTTTCCTGAATATATTCAGGAAAAAACGCATACGCCCTTTTTGGCCAAGTTCATCATTGTGGACGTTCTGCCTCTTTTCCTATGCTTTCAATGCAATTCCAGTCTACCTCCTGAAATCGGTTTCCTGCAATTCTGCCCCGCTTTCAAGTCCTCTTGGCAGCCTTACTTCAGTCTATTTTTGGACGATAGCTGTCATTTATAACTCTGCAGGATTGTGAATTACAGTGCCCCTGAGCTCCTTTCTTCAACTCGCTTTCTTTTGAGCTGGCCGCCACACCGCAGGATGGCTTCAGGCCCAAATCTGGTTCCGGTACGGCACGCTGAGCCTTTGGTTATTTCCTCTTCCTGGTGGGAAATGAGAGTTAAATTTGCCCGTCCAGACACCTCCAGCTAGCCTCTCATTGGTTCTCGCTATTCCTGTTCATCTTCCGCAGAAATTGCAAACTGGGCCAAACAGGAGGTTAAAGGCGCTGACTCTCCAAGTGGGGATAGTGTTAGTAAAGCGTCTGGAATGTTGCACCCGAGTTCCAGGGGAGGAAAACTGAGACATATTTGAACACGTCTCCCGATCACATGGTTGATCATACTCTAGGTTCCACATGCATGTTTTAGCTGAAGGAAGAATACCTTAAACCTGGGTAGTTGAAACCCGTGGAATGGGTACCATGCAATATGACTTCAAAGGGTCTTCATTTGCTCACCGAACCTCTCCAATCCTATCAGTGCTGCGTTTATGCCCCTGTACACATGCTTGATTCTCTTTTGGAGACATAGCAATCCATAGGTTTTACAATACTTACTAGTCAGGTACATTCTTAGGCGTTTAATATGCGGTGTTGAGTCCATTTCGTTGAGCAAGGAGTAGCTCTTGTCTATTCCATATTTGACTTAAGGAACTTTATCTGTGCTCATTTGAATCTCTGGTTTTATGCAGCACCCCAACTCACCTTTACCCTTAAGCAAGCATAAGTTGGTTTTCTAAATTTGAGACCCTGTTCTGTTCTGTAATTCAGTTCCTGTGTAGCCAAGTTTACATTCCGTGTATTACTGATATCTTATGATGTTTCTTTTTCTGTGTGACTTATTTCAGTTACAATCATCATACCTGAATCCACTCATTGTGATGCTAAGGGCCTGATGACATAGATTTCATTGCTGAGTGATATTGCTTTGTAAGTAAATACCACAACTTCTTTATCCATTTTTCACTTTCTGCGATGTTGAACTTGTACTGTAAACGAGGTTCTTGTAAACAGAGGCGTCCCAAACTTTGGGGTGGCTGTGTCTTTTTGATTTTAATTTCCCTAAGCTATAGGACCATAAGCGGCAGTGCCCTAGGCTCTGTTGCTTTGTTTTTTAGATGTTTCAGGAAACACCATACACTTCTCCCGAGTGTCTGTTGGCAATTTACATCCCGCCCATCAGCATAACAAGGCTCCCAGTTCTCCATGGCCTGTCCTGCCTTTCCGGATTTTACACTTTTTTCAGATGGTCCTTTTGACCGGGGGGAAGTGAGACTTCATTGTAGTGCAGATTTCCTTTGCAAGCTTGCTTAGTTGGCCAAAAAGGGCTTATGAGTTTTTTCCTGAATATATTCAGGAAAAATTTGCCCGTCCAGACACCTCCAGCTAGCCTCTCATTGGTTCTTGCTATTCCTGTTCATCTTCCGCAGAAATTGCAAACTGGGCCAAACAGGAGGTTAAAGGCGCTGACTCTCCAAGTGGGGAGAGTGTTAGTAAAGCGTCTGGAATGTTGCACCGGAGTACCAGGGGAGGAAAACTGAGACATATTTGAACACGTCTCCCGTTCACATGGTTGATCATACTTGGGTTCCACATACATGTTTTAGCTGAAGGAAGAATACCTTAAACCTGGAGAGTTGAGACCCGTGGAATGGGTACCATGCAATATGACTTCAAAGGGTCTTCATTTGCTCACCGAACCTCTCCAATCCTATCACTGCTGCGTTTATGCCCCTGTACACATGCTTGATTCTCTTTCGGAGACATAGCAATCCATAGGTTTTAAGATACTTACTAGTCAGGTACATTCTTAGGCGTTTAATATGCGGTGTTGAGTCCATTTCGTTGAGCAAGGAGTAGCTCTTGTCTATTCCATATTTGACTTAACGAACTTTATCTGTGCTCATTTCAATCTCTGGTTTTATGCAGCACCCCAACTCACCTTTACCCTTAAGCAAGCATAAGTTGGTTTTCTAAATTTGAGACCCTGTTCTGTTCTGTAATTCAGTTCCTGTGTAGCCAAGTTTACATTCCGTGTATTACTGATATCTTATGATGTTTCTTTTTCTGTGTGACTTATTTCAGTTACAATCATCATACCTGAATCCACTCATTGTGATGCTAAGGGCCTGATGACATAGATTTCATTGCTGAGTGATATTGCTTTGTAAGTAAATACCACAACTTCTTTATCCATTTTTCACTTTCTGCGATGTTGAACTTGTACTGTAAACGAGGTTCTTGTAAACAGAGCCATTCCAAACTTTGGCGTGGCTGTGTCTTTTTGATTTTAATTTCCCTAAGCTATAGGACCATAAGTGGCAGTGCCCTAGGCTCTGTTGCTTTGTTTTTTAGATGTTTCAGGAAACACCATACACTTCTCCCGAGTGGTTGTTGGCAATTTACATCCCGCCCATCAGCATAACAAGGCTCCCAGTTCTCCATGGCCTGTCCTACCTTTCTGGATTTTACACTTTTTTCAGATGGCCCTTTTGACCGGGGGGAAGTGAGACTTCATTGTAGTGCAGATTTCCTTTGCAAGCTTGCTTGGTTGGCCAAAAAGTGCGTATGCGTTTTTTCCTGAATATATTCAGGAATAATCTGCCCGTCCAGACACCTCCAGCTAGCCTCTCATTGGTTCTCGCTATTCCTGTTCATCTTCCGCAGAAATTGCAAACTGGGCCGAACAGGAGGTTAAAGGCGCTGACTCTCCAAGTGGGGAGAGTGTTAGTAAAGCGTCTGGAATGTTGCACCCGAGTACCAGGGGAGGAAAACTGAGACATATTTGAACACGTCTCCCGTTCACATGGTTGATCATACTTGGGTTCCACATGCATGTTTTAGCTGAAGGAAGAATACCTTAAACCTGGAGAGTTGAGACCCGTGTAATGGGTACCATGCAATATGACTTCAAAGGGTCTTCATTTGCTCACCGAACCTCTCCAATCCTATCACTGCTGCGTTTATGCCCCTGTACACATGCTTGATTCTCTTTTGGAGACATAGCAATCCATAGGTTTTACGATACTTACTAGTCAGGTACATTCTTAGGCGTTTAATATGCGGTGTTGAGTCCATTTCGTTGAGCAAGGAGTAGCTCTTGTCTATTCCATATTTGACTTAAGGAACTTTATCTGTGCTCATTTCAATCTCTGGTTTTATGCAGCACCCCAACTCACCTTTACCCTTAAGCAAGCATAAGTTGGTTTTCTAAATTTGAGACCCTGTTCTGTTCTGTAATTCAGTTCCTGTGTAGCCAAGTTTACATTCCGTGTATTACTGATATCTTATGATGTTTTTTTTCTGTGTGACTTATTTCAGTTAGAATCATCATACCTGAATCCACTCATTGTGATGCTAAGGGCCTGATGACATAGATTTCATTGCTGAGTGATATTGCTTTGTAAGTAAATACCACAACTTCTTTATCCATTTTTCACTTTCTGCGATGTTGAACTTGTACTGTAAACGAGGTTCTTGTAAACAGAGGCGTCCCAAACTTTGGGGTGGCTGTGTCTTTTTGATTTTAATTTCCCTAAGCTATAGGACCATAAGTGGCAGTGCCCTAGGCTCTGTTGCTTTGTTTTTTAGATGTTTCAGGAAACACCATACACTTCTCCCAAGTGTCTGTTGGCAATTTACATCCCGCCCATCAGCATAACAAGGCTCCCAGTTCTCCATGGCCTGTCCTGCCTTTCTGGATTTTACACTTTTTTCAGATGGCTCTTTTGACCGGGGGGAAGTGAGACTTCATTGTAGTGCAGATTTCCTTTGCAAGTTTGCTTGGTTGGCCAAAAAGGGCGTATGCGTTTTTTCCTGAATATATTCAGGAAAAAACGCATACGCCCTTTTTGGCCAAGTGCATCATTGTGGACGTTCTGCCTCTTTTCCTATGCTTTCAATGCAATTCCAGTCTACCTCCTGAAATCGGTTTCCTGCAATTCTGCCCCGCTTTCAAGTCCTCTTGGCAGCCTTACTTCAGTCTATTTTTGGACGATAGCTGTCATTTATAACTCTGCAGGTTTGTGAATTACAGTGCCCCTGAGCTCCTTTCTTCAACTCGCTTTCTTGTGACCTGGCCGCAACACCGCAGGATGGCTTCAGGCCCTAATCTGGTTCCGGCCCGGCACACTGAGCCTTTGGTTAATTCCTCTTCCTGGTGGGAAATGAGAGTTAAATTTGCCCGTCCAGACACCTCCAGCTAGCCTCTCATTGGTTCTCACTATTCCTGTTCATCTTCCGCAGAAATTGCAAACTGGGCCAAACAGGAGGTTAAAGGGACTGACTCTCCAAGTGGGGAGAGTGTTAGTAAAGCGTCTGGAATGTTGCACCCGAGTACCAGGGGAGGAAAACTGAGACATATTTGAACACGTCTCCCGATCACATGGTTGATCATACTCTAGGTTCCACATGCATGTTTTAGCTGAAGGAAGAATACCTTAAACCTGGGTAGTTGAAACCCGTGTAATGGGTACCATGCAATATGACTTCAAAGGGTCTTCATTTGCTCACCGAACCTCTCCAATCCTATCACTGCTGCGTTTATGCCCCTGTACACATGCTTGATTCTCTTTTGGAGACATAGCAATCCATAGGTTTTAAGATACTTACAAGTCAGGTACATTCTTAGGCGTTTAATATGCGGTGTTGAGTCCATTTCGTTGAGCAAGGTGTAGCTCTTGTCTATTCCATATTTGGCTTAAGGAACTTTATCTGTGCTCATTCCAATCTCTGGTTTTATGCAGCACCCCAACTCACCTTTACCCTTAAGCAAGCATAAGTTGTTTTTCTAAATTTGAGACGCTGTTCTGTTCTGTAATTCAGTTCCTGTGTAGCCAAGTTTCCATTCCGTGTATTACTGATATCTTATGATGTTTCTTTTTCTGTGTGACTTATTTCAGTTAGAATCATCATACCTGAATCCACTCATTGTGATGCTAAGGGCCTGATGACATAGATTTCATTGCTGAGTGATATTGGTTTGTAAGTAAATACCACAACTTCTTTATCCATTTTTCACTTTCTGCGATGTTGAACTTGTACTGTAAACGAGGTTCTTGTAAACAGAGGCGTCCCAAACTTTGGGGTGGCTGTGTCTTTTTGATTTTAATTTCCCTAAGCTATAGGACCATAAGTGGAAGTGCCCTAGGCTCTGTTGCTTTGTTTTTTAGATGTTTCAGGAAACACCATACACTTCTCCCAAGTGTCTGTTGGCAATTTACATCCCGCCCATCAGCATAACAAGGCTCCCAGTTCTCCATGGCCTGTCCTGCCTTTCTGGATTTTACACTTTTTCCAGATGGCCCTTTTGACCGGGGGGAAGTGAGACTTCATTGTAGTGCAGATTTCCTTTGCAAGCTTGCTTGGTTGGCCAAAAAGGGCGTATGCGTTTTTTCCTGAATATATTCAGGAAAAAACGCATACGCCCTTTTTGGCCAAGTGCATCATTGTGGACGTTCTGCCTCTTTTCCTATGCTTTCAATGCAATTCCAGTCTACCTCCTGAAATCGGTTTCCTGCAATTCTGCCCCGCTTTCAAGTCCTCTTGGCAGCCTTACTTCAGTCTATTTTTGGACGATAGCTGTCATTTATAACTCTGCAGGTTTGTGAATTACAGTGCCCCTGAGCTCCTTTCTTCAACTCGCTTTCTTGTGACCTGGCCGCAACACCGCAGGATGGCTTTAGGCCCTAATCTGGTTCCGGCCCGGCATGCTGAGCCTTTGGTTAATTCCTCTTCCTGGTGGGAAATGAGAGTTAAATTTGCCCGTCCAGACACCTCCAGCTAGCCTCTCATTGGTTCTCACTATTCCTGTTCATCTTCCGCAGAAATTGCAAACTGGGCCAAACAGGAGGTTAAAGGGACTGACTCTCCAAGTGGGGAGAGTGTTAGTAAAGCGTCTGGAATGTTGCACCCGAGTACCAGGGGAGGAAAACTGAGACATATTTGAACACGTCTCCCGATCACATGGTTGATCATACTCTAGGTTCCACATGCATGTTTTAGCTGAAGGAAGAATACCTTAAACCTGGGTAGTTGAAACCCGTGTAACGGGTACCATGCAATATGACTTCAAAGGGTCTTCATTTGCTCACCGAACCTCTCCAATCCTATCACTGCTGCGTTTATGCCCCTGTACACATGCTTGATTCTCTTTTGGAGACATAGCAATCCATAGGTTTTAAGATACTTACAAGTCAGGTACATTCTTAGGCGTTTAATATGCGGTGTTGAGTCCATTTCGTTGAGCAAGGAGTAGCTCTTGTCTATTCCATATTTGGCTTAAGGAACTTTATCTGTGCTCATTCCAATCTCTGGTTATATGCAGCACCCCAACTCACCTTTACCCTTAAGCAAGCATAAGTTGTTTTTCTAAATTTGAGACCCTGTTCTGTTCTGTAATTCAGTTCCTGTGTAGCCAAGTTTCCATTCCGTGTATTACTGATATCTTATGATGTTTCTTTTTCTGTGTGACTTATTTCAGTTAGAATCATCATACCTGAATCCACTCATTGTGCTGCTAAGGGCCTGATGACATAGATTTCATTGCTGAGTGATATTGCTTTGTAAGTGAATACCACAACTTCTTTATCCATTTTTCACTTTCTGCGATGTTGAACTTGTACTGTAAACGAGGTTCTTGTAAACAGAGCCGTTCCAAACTTTGGGGTGGCTGTGTCTTTTTGATTTTAATTTCCCTAAGCTATAGGACCATAAGTGGAAGTGCCCTAGGCTCTGTTGCTTTGTTTTTTAGATGTTTCAGGAAACACCATACACTTCTCCCAAGTGTCTGTTGGCAATTTACATCCCGCCCATCAGCATAACAAGGTTCCCAGTTCTCAATGGCCTGTTGCCTTTCTGGATTTTACACTTTTTTCAGATGGCCCTTTTGACCGGGGGGAAGTGAGACTTCATTGTAGTGCAGATTTCCTTTGCAAGCTTGCTTGGTTGGCCAAAAAGGGCGTATGCGTTTTTTCCTGAATATATTCAGGAAAAAACGCATACGCACTTTTTGGCCAAGTGCATCATTGTGGACGTTCTGCCTCTTTTCCTATGCTTTCAATGCAATTCCAGTCTACCTCCTGAAATCGGTTTCCTGCAATTCTGCCCCGCTTTCAAATCCTCTTGGCAGCCTTACTTCAGTCTATTTTTGGACGATAGCTGTCATTTATAACTCTGCAGGTTTGTGAATTACAGTGCCCCTGAGCTCCTTTCTTCAACTCGCTTTCTTGTGACCTGGCCGCAACACCGCAGGATGGCTTCAGGCCCTAATCTGTTTCCGGCCTGGCATGCTGAGCCTTTGGTTAATTCCTCTTCTTGGGGGGAAATGAGAGTTAAATTTGCCCGTCCAGACACCTCCAGCTAGCCTCTCATTGGTTCTCGCTATTCCTGTTCATCTTCCGCAGAAATTGCAAACTGGGCCAAACAGGAGGTTAAAGGCGCTGACTCTCCAAGTGGGGAGAGTGTTAGTAAAGCGTCTGGAATGTTGCACCCGAGTACCAGGGGAGGAAAACTGAGACATATTTGAACACGTCTCCCGTTCACATGGTTGATCATACTTGGGTTCCACATGCATGTTTTAGCTGAAGGAAGAATACCTTAAACCTGGAGAGTTGAGACCCGTGGAATGGGTACCATGCAATATGACTTCAAAGGGTCTTCATTTGCTCACCAAACCTCTCCAATCCTATCACTACTGCGTTTATGCCCCTGTACACATGCTTGATTCTCTTTCGGAGACATAGCAATCCATAGGTTTTAAGATACTTACTAGTCAGGTACATTCTTAGGCGTTTAATATGGGGTGTTGAGTCCATTTCGTTGAGCAAGGAGTAGCTCTTGTCTATACCATATTTGGCTTAAGGAACTTTATCTGTGCTCATTTCAATCTCTGGTTTTATGCAGCACCCCAACTCACCTTTACCCTTAAGCAAGAATAAGTTGGTTTTCTAAATTTGAGACCCTGTTCTGTTCTGTAATTCAGTTCCTGTGTAGCCAAGTTTCCATTCCGTGTATTACTGATATCTTATGATGTTTCTTTTTCTGTGTGACTTATTTCAGTTAGAATCATCATACCTGAATCCACTCATTGTGCTGCTAAGGGCCTGATGACACAGATTTCATTGCTGAGTGATATTGCTTTGTAAGTAAATACCACAACTTCTTTATCCATTTTTCACTTTCTGTGATGTTGAACTTGTACTGTAAACGAGGTTCTTGTAAACAGAGCCGTTCCAAACTTTGGGGTGGCTGTGTCTTTTTGATTTTAATTTCCCTAAGCTATAGGACCATAAGTGGAAGTGCCCTAGGTTCTGTTGCTTTGTTTTTTAGATGTTTCAGGAAACACCATACACTTCTCCCGAGTGGTTGTTGGCAATTTACATCCCGCCCATCAGCATAACAAGGCTCCCAGTTGTCCATGGCCTGTCCTGCCTTTCTGGATTTTACACTTTTTTCAGATGGCCCTTTTGACCGGGGGGAAGTGAGACTTCATTGTAGTGCAGATTTCCTTTGCAAGCTTGCTTGGTTGGCCAAAAAGGGCGTATGCGTTTTTTCCTGAATATATTCAGGAAAAAACGCATACGCCCTTTTTGGCCAAGTGCATCATTGTGGACGTTCTGCCTCTTTTCCTATGCTTTCAATGCAATTCCAGTCTACCTCCTGAAATCGGTTTCCTGCAATTCTGCCCCGCTTTCAAGTCCTCTTGGCAGCCTTACTTCAGTCTATTTTTGGACGATAGCTGTCATTTATAACTCTGCAGGTTTGTGAATTACAGTGCCCCTGAGCTCCTTTCTTCAACTCGCTTTCTTTTGAGCTGGCCGCAACACCGCAGGATGGCTTCAGGCCCTAATCTGGTTCCGGCCCGGCACGCTGAGCCTTTGGTTAATTCCTCTTCCTGGTGGGAAATGAGAGTTAAATTTGCCCGTCCAGACACCTTCAGCTAGCCTCTCATTGGTTCTCGCTATTCCTGTTCATCTTCCGCAGAAATTGCAAACTGGGCCGAACAGGAGGTTAAAGGGACTGACTCTCCAAGTGGGGAGAGTGTTAGTAAAGCGTCTGGAATGTTGCACCCGAGTACCAGGGGAGGAAAACTGAGACATATTTGAACACGTCTCCCGATCACATGGTTGATCATACTCTAGGTTCCACATGCATGTTTTAGCTGAAGGAAGAATACCTTAAACCTGGGTAGTTGAAACCCGTGGAATGGGTACCATGCAATATGACTTCAAAGGGTCTTCATTTGCTCACCGAACCTCTCCAATCCTATCACTGCTGCGTTTATGCCCCTGTACACATGCTTGATTCTCTTTCGGAGACATAGCAATCCATAGGTTTTAAGATACTTACTAGTCAGGTACATTCTTAGGCGTTTAATATGGGGTGTTGAGTCCATTTCGTTGAGCAAGGAGTAGCTCTTGTCTATTCCATATTTGGCTTAAGGAACTTTATCTGTGCTCATTTCAATCTCTGGTTTTATGCAGCACCCCAACTCACCTTTACCCTTAAGCAAGAATAAGTTGGTTTTCTAAATTTGAGACCCTGTTCTGTTCTGTAATTCAGTTCCTGTGTAGCCAAGTTTCCATTCCGTGTATTACTGATATCTTATGATGTTTCTTTTTCTGTGTGACTTATTTCAGTTAGAATCATCATACCTGAATCCACTCATTGTGCTGCTAAGGGCCTGATGACACAGATTTCATTGCTGAGTGATATTGCTTTGTAAGTAAATACCACAACTTCTTTATCCATTTTTCACTTTCTGCGATGTTGAACTTGTACTGTAAACGAGGTTCTTGTAAACAGAGCCGTTCCAAACTTTGGGGTGGCTGTGTCTTTTTGATTTTAATTTCCCTAAGCTATAGGACCATAAGTGGAAGTGCCCTAGGTTCTGTTGCTTTGTTTTTTAGATGTTTCAGGAAACACCATACACTTCTCCCGAGTGGTTGTTGGCAATTTACATCCCGCCCATCAGCATAACAAGGCTCCCAGTTCTCCATGGCCTGTCCTGCCTTTCTGGATTTTACACTTTTTTCAGATGGCCCTTTTGACCGGGGGGAAGTGAGACTTCATTGTAGTGCAGATTTCCTTTGCAAGCTTGCTTGGTAGGCCAAAAAGGGCGTATGCGTTTTTTCCTGAATATATTCAGGAAAAAATGCATACGCCCTTTTTGGCCAAGTGCATCATTGTGGACGTTCTGCCTCTTTTCCTATGCTTTCAATGCAATTCCAGTCTACCTCCTGAAATCGGTTTCCTGCAATTCTGCCCCGCTTTCAAGTCCTCTTGGCAGCCTTACTTCAGTCTATTTTTGGACGATAGCTGTCATTTATAACTCTGCAGGTTTGTGAATTACAGTGCCCCTGAGCTCCTTTCTTCAACTCGCTTTCTTGTGACCTGGCCGCAACACCGCAGGATGGCTTCAGGCCCTAATCTGGTTCCGGCCCGGCACGCTGAGCCTTTGGTTAATTCCTCTTCCTGGTGGGAAATGAGAGTTAAATTTGCCCGTCCAGACACCTCCAGCTAGCCTCTCATTGGTTCTCGCTATTCCTGTTCATCTTCCGCAGAAATTGCAAACTGGGCCAAACAGGAGGTTAAAGGGACTGACTCTCCAAGTGGGGAGAGTGTTAGTAAAGCGTCTGGAATGTTGCACCCGAGTACCAGGGGAGGAAAACTGAGACATATTTGAACACGTCTCCCGTTCACATGGTTGATCATACTTGGGTTCCACATGCATGTTTTAGCTGAAGGAAGAATACCTTAAACCTGGAGAGTTGAGACCCGTGTAATGGGTACCATGCAATATGACTTCAAAGGGTCTTCATTTGCTCACCGAACCTCTCCAATCCTATCACTGCTGCGTTTATGCCCCTGTACACATGCTTGATTCTCTTTCGGAGACATAGCAATCCATAGATTTTAAGATACTTACTAGTCAGGTACATTCTTAGGCGTTTAATATGCGGTGTTGAGTCCATTTCGTTGAGCAAGGAGTAGCTCTTGTCTATTCCATATTTGACTTAAGGAACTTTATCTGTGCTCATTTCAATCTCTGGTTTTATGCAGCACCCCAACTCACCTTTACCCTTAAGCAAGCATAAGTTGGTTTTCTAAATTTGAGAACCTGTTCTGTTCTGTAATTCAGTTCCTGTGTAGCCAAGTTTACATTCCGTGTATTAGAGATATCTTACGATGTTTCTTTTTCTGTGTGACTTATTTCAGTTAGAATCATCATACCTGAATCCACTCATTGTGATGCTAAGGGCCTGATGACATAGATTTCATTGCTGAGTGATATTGCTTTGTAAGTAAATACCACAACTTCTTTATCCATTTTTCACTTTCTGCGATGTTGAACTTGTACTGTAAACGAGGTTCTTGTAAACAGAGCCATTCCAAACTTTGGCGTGGCTGTGTCTTTTTGATTTTAATTTCCCTAAGCTATAGGACCATAAGTGGCAGTGCCCTAGGCTCTGTTGCTTTGTTTTTTAGATGTTTCAGGAAACACCATACACTTCTCCCGAGTGGTTGTTGGCAATTTACATCCCGCCCATCAGCATAACAAGGCTCCCAGTTCTCCATGGCCTGTCCTACCTTTCTGGATTTTACACTTTTTTCAGATGGCCCTTTTGACCGGGGGGAAGTGAGACTTCATTGTAGTGCAGATTTCCTTTGCAAGCTTGCTTGGTTGGCCAAAAAGTGCGTATGCGTTTTTTCCTGAATATATTCAGGAATAATCTGCCCGTCCAGACACCTCCAGCTAGCCTCTCATTGGTTCTCGCTATTCCTGTTCATCTTCCGCAGAAATTGCAAACTGGGCCGAACAGGAGGTTAAAGGCGCTGACTCTCCAAGTGGGGAGAGTGTTAGTAAAGCGTCTGGAATGTTGCACCCGAGTACCAGGGGAGGAAAACTGAGACATATTTGAACACGTCTCCCGTTCACATGGTTGATCATACTTGGGTTCCACATGCATGTTTTAGCTGAAGGAAGAATACCTTAAACCTGGAGAGTTGAGACCCGTGTAATGGGTACCATGCAATATGACTTCAAAGGGTCTTCATTTGCTCACCGAACCTCTCCAATCCTATCACTGCTGCGTTTATGCCCCTGTACACATGCTTGATTCTCTTTTGGAGACATAGCAATCCATAGGTTTTACGATACTTACTAGTCAGGTACATTCTTAGGCGTTTAA
Source organism: Stenella coeruleoalba (assembly GCF_951394435.1). Lineage (NCBI taxonomy): Eukaryota > Metazoa > Chordata > Mammalia > Artiodactyla > Delphinidae > Stenella > Stenella coeruleoalba. Next base: position 1,219,578 of record NW_027646189.1, read on the forward strand.
TATGCGGTGTTGAGTCCATTTCGTTGAGCAAGGAGTAGCTCTTGTCTATTCCATATTTGACTTAAGGAACTTTATCTGTGCTCATTTCAATCTCTGGTTTTATGCAGCACCCCAACTCACCTTTACCCTTAAGCAAGCATAAGTTGGTTTTCTAAATTTGAGACCCTGTTCTGTTCTGTAATTCAGTTCCTGTGTAGCCAAGTTTACATTCCGTGTATTACTGATATCTTATGATGTTTTTTTTCTGTGTGACTTATTTCAGTTAGAATCATCATACCTGAATCCACTCATTGTGATGCTAAGGGCCTGATGACATAGATTTCATTGCTGAGTGATATTGCTTTGTAAGTAAATACCACAACTTCTTTATCCATTTTTCACTTTCTGCGATGTTGAACTTGTACTGTAAACGAGGTTCTTGTAAACAGAGGCGTCCCAAACTTTGGGGTGGCTGTGTCTTTTTGATTTTAATTTCCCTAAGCTATAGGACCATAAGTGGCAGTGCCCTAGGCTCTGTTGCTTTGTTTTTTAGATGTTTCAGGAAACACCATACACTTCTCCCAAGTGTCTGTTGGCAATTTACATCCCGCCCATCAGCATAACAAGGCTCCCAGTTCTCCATGGCCTGTCCTGCCTTTCTGGATTTTACACTTTTTTCAGATGGCTCTTTTGACCGGGGGGAAGTGAGACTTCATTGTAGTGCAGATTTCCTTTGCAAGTTTGCTTGGTTGGCCAAAAAGGGCGTATGCGTTTTTTCCTGAATATATTCAGGAAAAAACGCATACGCCCTTTTTGGCCAAGTGCATCATTGTGGACGTTCTGCCTCTTTTCCTATGCTTTCAATGCAATTCCAGTCTACCTCCTGAAATCGGTTTCCTGCAATTCTGCCCCGCTTTCAAGTCCTCTTGGCAGCCTTACTTCAGTCTATTTTTGGACGATAGCTGTCATTTATAACTCTGCAGGTTTGTGAATTACAGTGCCCCTGAGCTCCTTTCTTCAACTCGCTTTCTTGTGACCTGGCCGCAACACCGCAGGATGGCTTCAGGCCCTAATCTGGTTCCGGCCCGGCACACTGAGCCTTTGGTTAATTCCTCTTCCTGGTGGGAAATGAGAGTTAAATTTGCCCGTCCAGACACCTCCAGCTAGCCTCTCATTGGTTCTCACTATTCCTGTTCATCTTCCGCAGAAATTGCAAACTGGGCCAAACAGGAGGTTAAAGGGACTGACTCTCCAAGTGGGGAGAGTGTTAGTAAAGCGTCTGGAATGTTGCACCCGAGTACCAGGGGAGGAAAACTGAGACATATTTGAACACGTCTCCCGTTCACATGGTTGATCATACTTGGGTTCCACATGCATGTTTTAGCTGAAGGAAGAATACCTTAAACCTGGAGAGTTGAGACCCGTGTAATGGGTACCATGCAATATGACTTCAAAGGGTCTTCATTTGCTCACCGAACCTCTCCAATCCTATCACTGCTGCGTTTATGCCCCTGTACACATGCTTGATTCTCTTTCGGAGACATAGCAATCCATAGATTTTAAGATACTTACTAGTCAGGTACATTCTTAGGCGTTTAATATGCGGTGTTGAGTCCATTTCGTTGAGCAAGGAGTAGCTCTTGTCTATTCCATATTTGACTTAAGGAACTTTATCTGTGCTCATTTCAATCTCTGGTTTTATGCAGCACCCCAACTCACCTTTACCCTTAAGCAAGCATAAGTTGGTTTTCTAAATTTGAGAACCTGTTCTGTTCTGTAATTCAGTTCCTGTGTAGCCAAGTTTACATTCCGTGTATTAGAGATATCTTACGATGTTTCTTTTTCTGTGTGACTTATTTCAGTTAGAATCATCATACCTGAATCCACTCATTGTGATGCTAAGGGCCTGATGACATAGATTTCATTGCTGAGTGATATTGCTTTGTAAGTAAATACCACAACTTCTTTATCCATTTTTCACTTTCTGCGATGTTGAACTTGTACTGTAAACGAGGTTCTTGTAAACAGAGCCATTCCAAACTTTGGCGTGGCTGTGTCTTTTTGATTTTAATTTCCCTAAGCTATAGGACCATAAGTGGCAGTGCCCTAGGCTCTGTTGCTTTGTTTTTTAGATGTTTCAGGAAACACCATACACTTCTCCCGAGTGGTTGTTGGCAATTTACATCCCGCCCATCAGCATAACAAGGCTCCCAGTTCTCCATGGCCTGTCCTACCTTTCTGGATTTTACACTTTTTTCAGATGGCCCTTTTGACCGGGGGGAAGTGAGACTTCATTGTAGTGCAGATTTCCTTTGCAAGCTTGCTTGGTTGGCCAAAAAGTGCGTATGCGTTTTTTCCTGAATATATTCAGGAATAATCTGCCCGTCCAGACACCTCCAGCTAGCCTCTCATTGGTTCTCGCTATTCCTGTTCATCTTCCGCAGAAATTGCAAACTGGGCCGAACAGGAGGTTAAAGGCGCTGACTCTCCAAGTGGGGAGAGTGTTAGTAAAGCGTCTGGAATGTTGCACCCGAGTACCAGGGGAGGAAAACTGAGACATATTTGAACACGTCTCCCGTTCACATGGTTGATCATACTTGGGTTCCACATGCATGTTTTAGCTGAAGGAAGAATACCTTAAACCTGGAGAGTTGAGACCCGTGTAATGGGTACCATGCAATATGACTTCAAAGGGTCTTCATTTGCTCACCGAACCTCTCCAATCCTATCACTGCTGCGTTTATGCCCCTGTACACATGCTTGATTCTCTTTTGGAGACATAGCAATCCATAGGTTTTACGATACTTACTAGTCAGGTACATTCTTAGGCGTTTAATATGCGGTGTTGAGTCCATTTCGTTGAGCAAGGAGTAGCTCTTGTCTATTCCATATTTGACTTAAGGAACTTTATCTGTGCTCATTTCAATCTCTGGTTTTATGCAGCACCCCAACTCACCTTTACCCTTAAGCAAGCATAAGTTGGTTTTCTAAATTTGAGACCCTGTTCTGTTCTGTAATTCAGTTCCTGTGTAGCCAAGTTTACATTCCGTGTATTACTGATATCTTATGATGTTTTTTTTCTGTGTGACTTATTTCAGTTAGAATCATCATACCTGAATCCACTCATTGTGATGCTAAGGGCCTGATGACATAGATTTCATTGCTGAGTGATATTGCTTTGTAAGTAAATACCACAACTTCTTTATCCATTTTTCACTTTCTGCGATGTTGAACTTGTACTGTAAACGAGGTTCTTGTAAACAGAGGCGTCCCAAACTTTGGGGTGGCTGTGTCTTTTTGATTTTAATTTCCCTAAGCTATAGGACCATAAGTGGCAGTGCCCTAGGCTCTGTTGCTTTGTTTTTTAGATGTTTCAGGAAACACCATACACTTCTCCCAAGTGTCTGTTGGCAATTTACATCCCGCCCATCAGCATAACAAGGCTCCCAGTTCTCCATGGCCTGTCCTGCCTTTCTGGATTTTACACTTTTTTCAGATGGCTCTTTTGACCGGGGGGAAGTGAGACTTCATTGTAGTGCAGATTTCCTTTGCAAGTTTGCTTGGTTGGCCAAAAAGGGCGTATGCGTTTTTTCCTGAATATATTCAGGAAAAAACGCATACGCCCTTTTTGGCCAAGTGCATCATTGTGGACGTTCTGCCTCTTTTCCTATGCTTTCAATGCAATTCCAGTCTACCTCCTGAAATCGGTTTCCTGCAATTCTGCCCCGCTTTCAAGTCCTCTTGGCAGCCTTACTTCAGTCTATTTTTGGACGATAGCTGTCATTTATAACTCTGCAGGTTTGTGAATTACAGTGCCCCTGAGCTCCTTTCTTCAACTCGCTTTCTTGTGACCTGGCCGCAACACCGCAGGATGGCTTCAGGCCCTAATCTGGTTCCGGCCCGGCACACTGAGCCTTTGGTTAATTCCTCTTCCTGGTGGGAAATGAGAGTTAAATTTGCCCGTCCAGACACCTCCAGCTAGCCTCTCATTGGTTCTCACTATTCCTGTTCATCTTCCGCAGAAATTGCAAACTGGGCCAAACAGGAGGTTAAAGGGACTGACTCTCCAAGTGGGGAGAGTGTTAGTAAAGCGTCTGGAATGTTGCACCCGAGTACCAGGGGAGGAAAACTGAGACATATTTGAACACGTCTCCCGATCACATGGTTGATCATACTCTAGGTTCCACATGCATGTTTTAGCTGAAGGAAGAATACCTTAAACCTGGGTAGTTGAAACCCGTGTAATGGGTACCATGCAATATGACTTCAAAGGGTCTTCATTTGCTCACCGAACCTCTCCAATCCTATCACTGCTGCGTTTATGCCCCTGTACACATGCTTGATTCTCTTTTGGAGACATAGCAATCCATAGGTTTTAAGATACTTACAAGTCAGGTACATTCTTAGGCGTTTAATATGCGGTGTTGAGTCCATTTCGTTGAGCAAGGAGTAGCTCTTGTCTATTCCATATTTGACTTAAGGAACTTTATCTGTGCTCATTTCAATCTCTGGTTTTATGCAGCACCCCAACTCACCTTTACCCTTAAGCAAGCATAAGTTGGTTTTCTAAATTTGAGACCCTGTTCTGTTCTGTAATTCAGTTCCTGTGTAGCCAAGTTTACATTCCGTGTATTACTGATATCTTATGATGTTTTTTTTCTGTGTGACTTATTTCAGTTAGAATCATCATACCTGAATCCACTCATTGTGATGCTAAGGGCCTGATGACATAGATTTCATTGCTGAGTGATATTGCTTTGTAAGTAAATACCACAACTTCTTTATCCATTTTTCACTTTCTGCGATGTTGAACTTGTACTGTAAACGAGGTTCTTGTAAACAGAGGCGTCCCAAACTTTGGGGTGGCTGTGTCTTTTTGATTTTAATTTCCCTAAGCTATAGGACCATAAGTGGCAGTGCCCTAGGCTCTGTTGCTTTGTTTTTTAGATGTTTCAGGAAACACCATACACTTCTCCCAAGTGTCTGTTGGCAATTTACATCCCGCCCATCAGCATAACAAGGCTCCCAGTTCTCCATGGCCTGTCCTGCCTTTCTGGATTTTACACTTTTTTCAGATGGCTCTTTTGACCGGGGGGAAGTGAGACTTCATTGTAGTGCAGATTTCCTTTGCAAGTTTGCTTGGTTGGCCAAAAAGGGCGTATGCGTTTTTTCCTGAATATATTCAGGAAAAAACGCATACGCCCTTTTTGGCCAAGTGCATCATTGTGGACGTTCTGCCTCTTTTCCTATGCTTTCAATGCAATTCCAGTCTACCTCCTGAAATCGGTTTCCTGCAATTCTGCCCCGCTTTCAAGTCCTCTTGGCAGCCTTACTTCAGTCTATTTTTGGACGATAGCTGTCATTTATAACTCTGCAGGTTTGTGAATTACAGTGCCCCTGAGCTCCTTTCTTCAACTCGCTTTCTTGTGACCTGGCCGCAACACCGCAGGATGGCTTCAGGCCCTAATCTGGTTCCGGCCCGGCACACTGAGCCTTTGGTTAATTCCTCTTCCTGGTGGGAAATGAGAGTTAAATTTGCCCGTCCAGACACCTCCAGCTAGCCTCTCATTGGTTCTCACTATTCCTGTTCATCTTCCGCAGAAATTGCAAACTGGGCCAAACAGGAGGTTAAAGGGACTGACTCTCCAAGTGGGGAGAGTGTTAGTAAAGCGTCTGGAATGTTGCACCCGAGTACCAGGGGAGGAAAACTGAGACATATTTGAACACGTCTCCCGATCACATGGTTGATCATACTCTAGGTTCCACATGCATGTTTTAGCTGAAGGAAGAATACCTTAAACCTGGGTAGTTGAAACCCGTGTAATGGGTACCATGCAATATGACTTCAAAGGGTCTTCATTTGCTCACCGAACCTCTCCAATCCTATCACTGCTGCGTTTATGCCCCTGTACACATGCTTGATTCTCTTTTGGAGACATAGCAATCCATAGGTTTTAAGATACTTACAAGTCAGGTACATTCTTAGGCGTTTAATATGCGGTGTTGAGTCCATTTCGTTGAGCAAGGAGTAGCTATTGTCTATTCCATATTTGGCTTAAGGAACTTTATCTGTGCTCATTCCAATCTCTGGTTTTATGCAGCACCCCAACTCACCTTTACCCTTAAGCAAGCATAAGTTGTTTTTCTAAATTTGAGACGCTGTTCTGTTCTGTAATTCAGTTCCTGTGTAGCCAAGTTTCCATTCCGTGTATTACTGATATCTTATGATGTTTCTTTTTCTGTGTGACTTATTTCAGTTAGAATCATCATACCTGAATCCACTCATTGTGATGCTAAGGGCCTGATGACATAGATTTCATTGCTGAGTGATATTGGTTTGTAAGTAAATACCACAACTTCTTTATCCATTTTTCACTTTCTGCGATGTTGAACTTGTACTGTAAACGAGGTTCTTGTAAACAGAGCCGTTCCAAACTTTGGGGTGGCTGTGTCTTTTTGATTTTAATTTCCCTAAGCTATAGGACCATAAGTGGAAGTGCCCTAGGCTCTGTTGCTTTGTTTTTTAGATGTTTCAGGAAACACCATACACTTCTCCCAAGTGTCTGTTGGCAATTTACATCCCGCCCATCAGCATAACAAGGTTCCCAGTTCTCAATGGCCTGTTGCCTTTCTGGATTTTACACTTTTTTCAGATGGCCCTTTTGACCGGGGGGAAGTGAGACTTCATTGTAGTGCAGATTTCCTTTGCAAGCTTGCTTGGTTGGCCAAAAAGGGCGTATGCGTTTTTTCCTGAATATATTCAGGAAAAAACGCATACGCCCTTTTTGGCCAAGTGCATCATTGTGGACGTTCTGCCTCTTTTCCTATGCTTTCAATGCAATTCCAGTCTACCTCCTGAAATCGGTTTCCTGCAATTCTGCCCCGCTTTCAAATCCTCTTGGCAGCCTTACTTCAGTCTATTTTTGGACGATAGCTGTCATTTATAACTCTGCAGGTTTGTGAATTACAGTGCCCCTGAGCTCCTTTCTTCAACTCGCTTTCTTGTGACCTGGCCGCAACACCGCAGGATGGCTTCAGGCCCTAATCTGTTTCCGGCCTGGCATGCTGAGCCTTTGGTTAATTCCTCTTCTTGGGGGGAAATGAGAGTTAAATTTGCCCGTCCAGACACCTCCAGCTAGCCTCTCATTGGTTCTCGCTATTCCTGTTCATCTTCCGCAGAAATTGCAAACTGGGCCAAACAGGAGGTTAAAGGCGCTGACTCTCCAAGTGGGGAGAGTGTTAGTAAAGCGTCTGGAATGTTGCACCCGAGTACCAGGGGAGGAAAACTGAGACATATTTGAACACGTCTCCCGTTCACATGGTTGATCATACTTGGGTTCCACATGCATGTTTTAGCTGAAGGAAGAATACCTTAAACCTGGAGAGTTGAGACCCGTGGAATGGGTACCATGCAATATGACTTCAAAGGGTCTTCATTTGCTCACCAAACCTCTCCAATCCTATCACTACTGCGTTTATGCCCCTGTACACATGCTTGATTCTCTTTCGGAGACATAGCAATCCATAGGTTTTAAGATACTTACTAGTCAGGTACATTCTTAGGCGTTTAATATGGGGTGTTGAGTCCATTTCGTTGAGCAAGGAGTAGCTCTTGTCTATACCATATTTGGCTTAAGGAACTTTATCTGTGCTCATTTCAATCTCTGGTTTTATGCAGCACCCCAACTCACCTTTACCCTTAAGCAAGAATAAGTTGGTTTTCTAAATTTGAGACCCTGTTCTGTTCTGTAATTCAGTTCCTGTGTAGCCAAGTTTCCATTCCGTGTATTACTGATATCTTATGATGTTTCTTTTTCTGTGTGACTTATTTCAGTTAGAATCATCATACCTGAATCCACTCATTGTGCTGCTAAGGGCCTGATGACACAGATTTCATTGCTGAGTGATATTGCTTTGTAAGTAAATACCACAACTTCTTTATCCATTTTTCACTTTCTGGGATGTTGAACTTGTACTGTAAACGAGGTTCTTGTAAACAGAGCCGTTCCAAACTTTGGGGTGGCTGTGTCTTTTTGATTATAATTTCCCTAAGCTATATGACCATAAGTGGAAGTGCCCTAGGTTCTGTTGCTTTGTTTTTTAGATGTTTCAGGAAACACCATACACTTCTCCCGAGTGGTTGTTGGCAATTTACATCCCGCCCATCAGCATAACAAGGCTCCCAGTTGTCCATGGCCTGTCCTGCCTTTCTGGATTTTACACTTTTTTCAGATGGCCCTTTTGACCGGGGGGAAGTGAGACTTCATTGTAGTGCAGATTTCCTTTGCAAGCTTGCTTGGTTGGCCAAAAAGGGCGTATGCGTTTTTTCCTGAATATATTCAGGAAAAAACACATACGCCCTTTTTGGCCAAGTGCATCATTGTGGACGTTCTGCCTCTTTTCCTATGCTTTCAATGCAATTCCAGTCTACCTCCTGAAATCGGTTTCCTGCAATTCTGCCCCGCTTTCAAGTCCTCTTGGCAGCCTTACTTCAGTCTATTTTTGGACGATAGCTGTCATTTATAACTCTGCAGGTTTGTGAATTACAGTGCCCCTGAGCTCCTTTCTTCAACTTGCTTTCTTGTGACCTGGCCGCAACACCGCAGGATGGCTTCAGGCCCTAATCTGGTTCCGGCACGGCACGCTGAGCCTTTGGTTATTTCCTCTTCCTGGTGGGAAATGAGAGTTAAATTTGCCCGTCCAGACACCTCCAGGTAGCCTCTCATTGTTTCTCGCTATTCCTGTTCATCTTCCGCAGAAATTGCAAACTGGGCCGAACAGGAGGTTAAAGGGACTGACTCTCCAAGTGGGGAGAGTGTTAGTAAAGCGTCTGGAATGTTGCACCCGAGTACCAGGGGAGGAAAACTGAGACATATTTGAACATGTCTCCCGATCACATGGTTGATCATACTCTAGGTTCCACATGCATGTTTTAGCTGAAGGAAGAATACCTTAAACCTGGGTAGTTGAAACCCGTGGAATGGGTACCATGCAATATGACTTCAAAGGGTCTTCATTTGCTCACCGAACCTCTCCAATCCTATCACTGCTGCGTTTATGCCCCTGTACACATGCTTGATTCTCTTTCGGAGACATAGCAATCCATAGGTTTTACGATACTTACTAGTCAGGTACATTCTTAGGCGTTTAATATGGGGTGTTGTGTCCATTTCGTTGAGCAAGGAGTAGCTCTTGTCTATTCCATATTTGGCTTAAGGAACTTTATCTGTGCTCATTTCAATCTCTGGTTTTATGCAGCACCCCAACTCACCTTTACCCTTAAGCAAGAATAAGTTGGTTTTCTAAATTTGAGACCCTGTTCTGTTCTGTAATTCAGTTCCTGTGTAGCCAAGTTTCCCTTCCGTGTATTACTGATATCCTATGATGTTTCTTTTTCTGTGTGACTTATTTCAGTTAGAATCATCATACCTGAATCCACTCATTGTGCTGCTAAGGGCCTGATGACACAGATTTCATTGCTGAGTGATATTGCTTTGTAAGTAAATACCACAACTTCTTTATCCATTTTTCACTTTCTGCGATGTTGAACTTGTACTGTAAACGAGGTTCTTGTAAACAGAGCCGTTCCAAACTTTGGGGTGGCTGTGTCTTTTTGATTTTAATTTCCCTAAGCTATAGGACCATAAGTGGAAGTGCCCTAGGTTCTGTTGCTTTGTTTTTTAGATGTTTCAGGAAACACCATACACTTCTCCCGAGTGGTTGTTGGCAATTTACATCCCGCCCATCAGCATAACAAGGCTCCCAGTTGTCCATGGCCTGTCCTGCCTTTCTGGATTTTACACTTTTTTCAGATGGCCCTTTAGACCTGGGGGAAGTGAGACTTCATTGTAGTGCAGATTTCCTTTGCAAGCTTGCTTGGTTGACCAAAAAGGGCGTATGCGTTTTTTCCTGAATATATTTAGGAAAAAAGGCATACGCCCTTTTTGGCCAAGTGCATCATTGTGGACGTTCTGCCTCTTTTCCTATGCTTTCAATGCAATTCCAGTCTACCTCCTGAAATCGATTTCCTGCAATTCTGCCCGCTTTCAAGTCCTCTTGGCAGCCTTACTTCAGTCTATTTTTGGACGATAACTGTCATTTATAACTCTGCAGGTTTGTGAATTACAGTGCCCCTGAGCTCCTTTCTTCAACTCGCTTTCTTGTCACCTGGCCGCAACACCGCAGGATGGCTTCAGGCCCTAATCTGGTTCCGGCACGGCACGCTGAGCCTTTGGTTATTTCCTCTTCCTGGTGGGAAATGAGAGTTAAATTTGCCCGTCCAGACACCTCCAGCTAGTCTCTCATTGGTTCTCCCTATTCCTGTTCATCTTCCGCAGAAATTGCAAACTGGGCCAAACAGGAGGTTAAAGGCGCTGACTCTCCAAGTGGGGAGAGTGTTAGTAAAGCGTCTGGAATGTTGCACACGAGTACCAGGGGAGGAAAACTGAGACATATTTGAACACGTCTCCCGTTCACATGGTTGATCATACTCTGGGTTCCACATGCATGATTTAGCTGAAGGAAGAATACCTTAAACCTACAGAGTTAAGACCCGTGTAATGGGTACCATGCAATATGACTTCAAAGGGTCTTCATTTGCTCACCGAACCTCTCCAATCCTATCACTGCTGCGTTTATGCCCCTGTACACACGCTTGATTCTCTTTTGGAGACATAGCAATCCATAGGTTTTAAGATAGTTACTAGTCAGATACATTCTTAGGCGTTTAATATGGGGTTTTGAGTCCATTTCGTTGAGCAAGGAGTAGCTCTTGTCTATTCCATATTTGGCTTAAGGAACTTTATCTGTGCTCATTTCAATCTCTGGTTTTATGCAGCACCCGAACTCACCTTTCCCCTTAAGCAAGCATAAGTTGGTTTTCTAAATTTGAGACACTGTTCTGTTTTGGAATTCACTTCCTGTGTAGCCAAGTTTACATTCCGTGTATTAGTGATATCTTATGATGTTTCTTTTTCTGTGTGACTTATTTCAGTTAGAATCATCATACCTGAATCCACTCATTGTGCTGCTAAGGGCCTGATGACATAGATTTCATTGCTGAGTGATACTGCATTGTACGTAAGTACCATAAGTACTTTATTCCATTTTTCACTTTCTGTGATATTGAACTTGTATGGTAAACGAGGTTCTTGTAAACAGAGGCGTCCCTAACTTTGGGGTAGCTCTGTCTTTTTGATTTTAATTTCCCTAAGCTATAGGACCATAAGTGGAACTGCCCTAAGCTCTGTTGCTTTGGTTTTTAGATGTTTCAGGAAACACCATACACTTCTCCGGAGTGTCTGTTGGCAATTTACATCCCGCCCATCAGCATAACAAGGCTCCCAGTTCTCCATGGCCTGTCCTTCCTTTCTGGATTTTACACTTTTTTCAGATGGCCCTTTTGACCGGGGGGAAGTGAGACTTCATTGTAGTGCAGATTTCCTTTGCAAGCTTGCTTGGTTGGCCAAAAAGTGCGTATGCGTTTTTTCCTGAATATATTCAGGGAAAAACGCATACGCCCTTTTTGGCCAAGTGCATCATTGTGGACGTTCTGCCTCTTTTCCTATGCTTTCAATGCAATTCCAGTCTACCTTCTGAAATCGGTTTCCTGCAATTCTGCCCCGCTTTCAAGTCCTCTTGGCAGCCTTACTTCAGTATATTTTTGGACGATAGCTGTCATTTATAACTCTGCAGGTTTGTGAATTACAGTGCCCCTGAGCTCCTTTCTTCAACTCTCTTTCTTGTGAGCTGGCCGCAGCACCGCAGGATGGCTTCAGGCCCTAATCTGGTTCCGGCACAGCACGCTGAGCCTTTGGTTATTTCCTCTTCCTGGTGGGAAATGAGAGTTAAATTTGCCCGTCCAGACACCTCCAGCTAGTCTCTCATTGTTTCTCCCTATTCCTGTTCATCTTCCGCAGAAATTGCAAACTGGGCCAAACAGGTGGTTAAAGGCACTGACTCTCCAAGTGTGGAGAGTGTTAGTAAAGCGTCTGGAATGTTGCACCCGAGTACCAGGGGAGGAAAACTGAGACATATTTGAACACGTCTCCCGTTCACACGGTTGATCATACTCTGGGTTCCACATGCATGTTTTAGCTTCAGGAAGAATACCTTAAACCTGGAGAGTTGAGACCCGTTGAATGGGTACCACGCAATATGACTTCAAAGGGTCTTCATTTGCTCACCGAACCTCTCCAATCCTATCACTGCTGCGTTTATGCCCCTGTACACATGCTTGATTCTCTTTCGGAGACATAGCAATCCATAGGTTTTAAGATACTTACTAGTCAGGTACATTCTTAGGCGTTTAATAGGCGGTGTTGAGTCCATTTCGTTGAGCAAAGAGTAGCTCTTGTCTATTCCATATTTGGCTTAAGGAACTTTATCTGTGCTCATTTCAATCTCTGGTTTTATGCAGCACCCCAACTCACCTTTCCCCTTAAGCAAGCATAAGTTGGTTTTCTAAATTTGAGACCCTGTTCTGTTCTGTAATTCAGTTCCTGTGTAGCCAAGTTTACATTCCGTGTATTACTGATATCTTATGATGTTTCTATTTCTGTGTGACTTATCTCAGTTAGAATCATCATACCTGAATCCACTCATTGTGCTGCTAAGGGCCTGATGACATAGATTTCATTGCTGAGTGATATTGCTTTGTAAGTAAATACCACAACTTCTTTATCCATTTTTCACTTTCTGCGATGTTGAACTTGCACTGTAAACGAGGTTCTTGTAAACAGAGGCGTCCCAAACTTTGGGGTGGCTGTGTCTTTTTAATTTTAATTTCCCTAAGCTATAGGACCATAAGTGGAAGTGCCCTTGGCTCTGTTGCTTTGTTTTTTAGATGTTTCAGGAAACACCATACACTTCTCCCGAGTGTCTGTTGGCAATTTACATCCCGCCCATCAGCATAACAAGGCTCCCAGTTCTCCATGGCCTGTCCTGCCTTTCTGGATTTTACACTTTTTTCAGATGGCCCTTTAGACCGGGGGGAAGTGAGACTTCATTGTAGTGCAGATTTCCTTTGCAAGCTTGCTTGGTTGGCCAAAAAGTGCGTATGCGTTTTTTCCTGAATATATTTAGGAAAAAAGGCATACGCCCTTTTTGGCCAAGTGCATCATTGTGGACGTTCTGCCTCTTTTCCTATGCTTTCAATGCAATTCCAGTCTACCTCCTGAAATCGATTTCCTGCAATTCTGCCCGCTTTCAAGTCCTCTTGGCAGCCTTACTTCAGTCTATTTTTGGACGATAGCTGTCATTTATAACTCTGCAGGTTTGTGAATTACAGTGTCCCTGAGCTCCTTTCTTCAACTCGCTTTCTTTTGAGCTGGACGCAACACCGCAGGATGGCTTCAGGCCCTACTCTGGTTCCGGCACGGCACGCTGAGCCTTTGGTTATTTCCTCTTCCTGGTGGGAAATGAGAGTTAAATTTGCCCGTCCAGACACCTCCAGCTAGTCTCTCATTGGTTCTCGCTATTCCTGTTCATCTTCCGCAGAAATTGCAAACTGGGCCAAACAGGAGGTTAAAGGGACTGACTCTCCAAGTCGGGAGAGTGTTAGTAAAGCGTCTGGAATGTTGCACCCGAGTACCAGGGTACGAAAACTGAGACATATTTGAACACGTCTCCCGATCACATGGTTGATCGTACTCTAGGTTCCACATGCATGTTTTGGCTGAAGGAAGAATACCTTAAACCTGGAGAGTTGAGACCCGTGGAATGGGTACCATGCAATATGACTTCAAAGGGTCTTCATTTGCTCACCGAACCTCTCCAATCCTATCACTGCTGCGTTTATGCCCCTGTACACATGCTTGATTCTCTTTCGGAGACATGGCAATCCATAGGTTTTAAGATACTTACTAGTCAGGTACATTCTTAGGCGTTTAATATGTGGTGTTGAGTCCATTTCGTCGAGCAAGGAGTAGCTCTTGTCTATTCCATAGTTGGCTTAAGGAACTTTATCTGTGCTCATTTCAATCTCTGGTTTAATGCAGCACCCCAACTCACCTTTACCCTTAAGCAAGCATAAGTTGGTTTTCTAAATTTGAGACCCTGTTCTGTTCTGTAATTCAGTTCCTGTGTAGCCAAGTTTACATTCCGCGTATTACTGATATCTTATGATGTTTCTTTTTCTGTGTGACTTATTTCAGTTAGAATCATCGTACCTGAATCCACTCATTGTGCTGCTAAGGGCCTGATGACATAGATTTCATTGCTGAGTGATATTGCTTTGTAAGTAAATACCACAACTTCTTTATCCATTTTTCACTTTCTGCGATGTTGAACTTGTACTGTAAACGAGGTTCTTGTAAACAGAGGCGTCCCAAACTTTGGGGTGGCTGTGTCTTTTTGATTTTAATTTCCCTAAGCTATAGGGCCATAAGTGGAAGTGCCCTACGCTCTGCTGCTTTGTTTTTTAGATGTTTCAGGAAACACCATACGCTTCTCCTGAGTGTCTGTTGGCAATTTACATCCCGCCCATCAGTACAACAAGGCTCCCAGTTCTCGTTGGCCTGTCCTGCCTTTCTGGATTTTACACTTTTTTCAGATGGCCCTTTTGACCAGGGAGAAGTGAGACTTCATTTTAGTGCACATTTCCTTTGCAAGCGTGCTTGGTTGGCCAAAAAGGGCGTATGCGTTTTTTCCTGAATATATTCAGGAATAAACGCATACGCCATTTTTGGCCAAGTACATCATTGTGGACGTTCTGCCTGTTTTCCTATGCTTTCAATGCAATTCCAGTCTACCTCCTGAAATCGGTTTCCTGCAATTCTGCCCCGCATTGAAGTCCTCTTGGCAGCCTTACTTCAGTATATTTTTGGACGATAGCGGTCATTTATAACTCTGCAGGTTTGTGAATTACAGTGCCCCTGATCTCCTTTCTTCAAATCGCTTTCTTGTGACCTGGCCGCAACACCGCAGGATGGCTTCAGGCCCTAATCTGGTTCCGGCACGGCACGCTGAGCCTTTGGTTATTTCCTCTTCCTGGTGGGAAATGAGAGTTAAATTTGCCCGTCCAGACACCTCCAGCTAGTCTCTCATTGGTTCTCCCTATTCCTGTTCATCTTCCGCAGAAATTGCAAACTGCGCCAAACAAGAGGTTAAAGGGACTGACTCTCCAAGTCGGGAGAGTGTTAGTAAAGCGTCTGGAATGTTGCACCCGAGTACCAGGGTACGAAAACTGAGACATATTTGAACACGTCTCCCAATCACATGGTTGATCATACTCTAGGTTCTACATGCATGTTTTAGCTGAAGGAAGAATACCTTAAACCTGGAGAGTTGAGACCCGTGGAATGGGTACCATGCAATATGACTTCAAAGGGTCTTCATTTGCTCACCGAACCTCTCCAATCCTATCACTGCTGCGTTTATGCCCCTGTACACATGCTTGATTCTCTTTCCGAGACATAGCAATCCATAGGTTTTAAGATACTTACTAGTCAGGTACATTCTTAGGCGTTTAATATGGGGTGTTGAGTCCATTTCGTTGAGCAAGGAGTAGCTCCTGTCTATTCCATATTTGGCTTAAGGAAATTTATCTGTGCTCATTTCAATCTCTGGTTTTATGCAGCACCCCAACTCACCTTTACCCTTAAGCAAACATAAGTTGGTTTTCTAAATTTGAGACCCTGTTTTGTTCTGTATTTCAGTTCCTGTGTAGCCAAGTTTATATTCCGTGTATTACTGATATCTTATGATGTTTCTTTTTCTGTGTGACTTATTTCAGTTAGAATCATCATACCTGAATCCACTCATTGTGCTGCTAAGGGCCTGATGACATAGATTTCATTGCTGAGTGATATTGCTTTGTAAGTAAATACCACAACTTCTTTATCCATTTTTCACTTTCTGCGATGTTGAACTTGTACTGTAAACGAGGTTCTTGTAAACAGAGGCGTCCCAAACTTTGGGGTGGCTGTGTCTTTTTGATTTTAATTTCCCTTAGCTATAGGGCCATAAGTGGAAGTGCCCTACGCTCTGTTGCTTTGTTTTTTAGATGTTTCAGGAAACACCATACACTTCTCCCGAGTGTCTGTTGGCAATTTACATCCCGCCCATCAGCATAACAAGGCTCCCAGTTCTCCATGGCCTGTCCTGCCTTTCTGGATTTTACACTTTTTTCAGATGGCCCTTTTGACCAGGGAGAAGTGAGACTTCATTGTAGTGCACATTTCCTTTGCAAGCTTGCTAGGTTGGCCAAAAAGGGCGTATGCGTTTTTTCCTGAATATATTCAGGAAAAAACGCATACGCCCTTTTTGGCCAAGTACATCATTGTGGACGTTCTGCCTGTTTTCCTATGCTTTCAATGCAATTCCAGTCTACCTCCTGAAATCGGTTTCCTGCAATTCTGCCCCGCATTCAAGTCCTCTTGGCAGCCTTACTTCAGTATATTTTTGGATGATAGCGGTCATTTATAACTCTGCAGGTTTGTGAATTACAGTGCCCCTGAGCTCCTTTCTACAACTCGCTTTCTTGTGACCTGGCCGCAACACCGCAGGATGGCTTCAGGCCCTAATCTGGTTCCGGCACGGCACGCTGAACCTTTGGTTATTTCCTCTTCCTGGTGGGAAATGAGAGTTAAATTTGCCCGTCCAGACACCTCCAGCTAGTCTCTCATTGGTTCTCCCTATTCCTGTTCATCTTCCGCAGAAATTGCAAACTGGGCCAAACAAGAGGTTAAAGGGACTGACTCTCCAAGTCGGGAGAGTGTTAGTAAAGCGTCTGGAATGTTGCACCCGAGTACCAGGGTACGAAAACTGAGACATATTTGAACACGTCTCCCAATCACATGGTTGATCATACTCTAGGTTCCACATGCATGTTTTAGCTGAAGGAAGAATACCTTAAACCTGGAGAGTTGAGACCCGTGGAATGGTACCATGCAATATGACTTCAAAGGGTCTTCATTTGCTCACCGAACCTCTCCAATCCTATCACTGCTGCGTTTATGCCCCTGTACACAGGCTTGATTCTCTTTCGGAGACATAGCAATCCATAGGTTTTAAGATACTTACTAGTCAGGTACATTCTTAGGCGTTTAATATGGGGTGTTGAGTCCATTTCGTTGAGCAAGGAGTAGCTCTTTTCTATTCCATATTTGGCTTAAGGAACTTTATCTGTGCTCATTTCAATCTCTGGTTTTATGCAGCACCCCAACTCACCTTTACCCTTAAGTAAACATAAGTTGGTTTTCTAAATTTGAGACCCTGTTTTGTTCTGTATTTCAGTTCCTGTGCAGCCAAG
The DNA here is from genome assembly GCF_951394435.1 of Stenella coeruleoalba. NCBI lineage: Eukaryota > Metazoa > Chordata > Mammalia > Artiodactyla > Delphinidae > Stenella > Stenella coeruleoalba. The sequence continues at coordinate 1,236,808 of NW_027646189.1, forward strand.
TTTATATTCCGTGTATTACTGATATCTTATGATGTTTCTTTTTCTGTGTGACTTATTTCAGTTAGAATCATCATACCTGAATCCACTCATTGTGATGCTAAGGGCCTGATGACATAGATTTCATTGCTGAGTGATATTGCTTTGTAAGTAAATACCACAACTTCTTTATCCATTTTTCACTTTCTGCGATGTTGAACTTGTACTGTAAACGAGGTTCTTGTAAACAGAGGCGTCCCAAACTTTGGGGTGGCTGTGTCTTTTTGATTTTAATTTCCCTAATCTATAGGACCATAAGTGGAAGTGCCCTAGGTTCTGTTGCTTTGTTTTTTAGATGTTTCAGGAAACACCATACACTTCTCCTGAGTGTCTGTTGGCAATTTACATCCCGCCCATCAGCATAACAAGGCTCCCAGTTCTCCATGGCCTGTCCTGCCTTTCTGGATTTTACACTATTTTCAGATGGCCCTTTTGACCGGGGGGAAGTGAGACTTCATTGTAGTGCAGATTTCCTTTGCAAGCTTGCTTGGTTGGCCAAAAAGGGCGTATGCGTTTTTTCCTGAATATATTCAGGAAAAAACGCATACGCCCTTTTTGGCCAAGTGCATCATTGTGGACGTTCTGCCTCTTTTCCTATGCTTTCAATGCAATTCCAGTCTACCTCCTGAAATCGGTTTCCTGCAATTCTGCCCCGCTTTCAAGTCCTCTTGGCAGCCTTACTTCAGTATATTTTTGGACCATAGCTGTCATTTATAACTCTGCAGGTTTGTGAATTGCAGTGCCCCTGAGCTCCTTTCTTCAACTCGCTTTCTTTTGAGCTGGCCGCAACACCGCAGGATGGCTTCAGGCCCTAATCTGGTTCCGGCACGGCATGCTGAGCCTTTGGTTATTTCCTCTTCCTGGTGGGAAATGAGAGTTAAATTTGCCCGTCCAGACACCTCCAGCTAGTCTCTCATTGGTTCTCCCTATTCCTGTTCATCTTCCGCAGAAATTGCAAACTGGGCCAAACAGGAGGTTAAAGGCGCTGACTCTCCAAGTGGGGAGAGTGTTAGTAAAGCGTCTGGAATGTTGCACCCGAGTACCAGGGGAGGAAAACTGAGACATATTTGAACACGTCTCCCGTTCACACAGTTGATCATACTCCAGGTTCCACATGCATGTTTTAGCTGAAGGAAGAATACCTTAAACCTGGGTAGTTGAAACCCGTGGAATGGGTACCATGCAATATGACTTAAAAGGGTCTTCATTTGCTCACCAAACCTCTCCAATCCTATGAGTGTTGCGTTTATGCCCCTGTACACATGCTTGATTCTCTTTCGGAGACATAGCAATCCATAGGTTTTACGATACTTACTAGTCAGGTACATTCTTAGGCGTTTAATATGCGGTGTTGAGTCCATTTCGTTGAGCAAGGAGTAGCTCTTGTCTATTCCATATTTGGCTTAAGGAACTTTATCTGTGCTCATTTCAATCTCTGGTTTTATGCACCACCCGAACTCACCTTTCCCCTTAAGCAAGCATAAGTTGGTTTTCTAAATTTGAGACCCTCTTCTGTTTTGGAATTCAGTTCCTGTGTAGCCAAGTTTACATTCCGTGTATTAGTGATATCTTATGATGTTTCTTTTTCTGTGTGACTTATTTCAGTTAGAATCATCGTACCTGAATCCACTCATTATGCTGCTACGGGCCTGATGACATAGATTTCATTGCTGAGTGATACTGCATTGTACGTAAGTACCACAAGTTCTTTATCCATTTTTCACTTTCTGTGATATTGAACTTGTACGGTAAACGAGGTTCTTGTAAACAGAGGCGTCCCAAACTTTGGGGTGGCTGTGTCTTTTTTATTTTAATTTCCCTAAGCTATAGGACCATAAGTGGAATTGCCCTAGGCTCTGTTGCTTTGTTTTTTAGATGTTTCAGGAAAGGCCATACACTTCTCCCAGGTGTCTGTTGGCAACTTACATCCCGCCCATCAGCATAACAAGGCTCCCAGTTCTCCATGGCCTGTCCTGCCTTTCTGGATTTTACACTTTTTTAAGATGGCCCTTTTGACCGGGGGGAAGTGAGACTTCATTGTAGTACAGATTTCCTTTGCAAGCTTGCTTGGTTGGCCAAAAAGGGCGTATGCGTTTTTTCCTGAATATATTCAGGAAAAAACGCATACGCCCTTTTTGGCCAAGTGCATCATTGTGGACGTTCTGCCTCTTTTCCTATGCTTTCAATGCAATTCCAGTCTACCTCCTGAAATCGGTTTCCTGCAATTCTGCCCCGCTTTCAAGTCCTTTTGGCAGCCTTACTTCAGTATATTTTTGGACGATAGCTGTCATTTCTAACTCTGCAGGTTTGTGAATTACAGTGCCCCTGAGCTCCTTTCTTCAACTCGCATTCTTTTGAGCTGGCCGCAACACCGCAGGATGGCTTCAGGCCGTAATCTGGTTCCGGCACAGCACGCTGAGCCTTTGGTTATTTCCTCTTCCTGGTGGGAAATGAGAGTTAAATTTGCCCGTCCAGACACCTCCAGCTAGTCTCTCATTGGTTCTCGCTATTCCTGTTCATCTTCCGCAGAAATTGCAAACTGGGCCAAACAGGAGGTTAAAGGCGCTGACTCTCCAAGTGGGGAGAGTGTTAGTAAAGCGTCTGGAATGTTGCACCCGAGTACCAGGGGAGGAAAACTGAGACATATTTGAACACGTCTCCCGATCACACGGTTGATCATACTCTGGGTTCCACATGCATGTTTTAGCTGAAGGAAGAATACCTTAAACCTGGAGAGTTGAGACCCGTGGAATGGGTACCATGCAATATGATTTCAAAGGGTCTTCATTTGCTCACCGAACCTCTCCAATCCTATCACTGCTGCGTTTATGCCCCTGTACACACGCTTGATTCTTTTTCGGAGACATAGCAATCCATAGGTTTTAAGATACTTACTAGTCAGGTACATTCTTAGGCGTTTAATATGGGGTGTTGAGTCCATTTCGTGGAGCAAGGAGTAGCTCTTGTCTATTCCATATTTGGCTTAAGGAACTTTATCTGTGCTCATTTCAATCTCTGGTTTTATGCAGCACCCCAACTCACCTTTCCCCTTAAGCAAGCATAAGTTGGTTTTCTAAATTTGAGACCCTGTTCTGTTTTGGAATTCAGTTCCTGTGTAGCCAAGTTTACATTCCGTGTATTAGTGATATCTTATGATGTTTCTTTTTCTGTGTGACTTATTTCAGTTAGAATCATCGTACCTGAATCCACTCATTATGCTGCTACAAGCCTGATGACATAGATTTCATTGCTGAGTGATACTGCATTGTACGTAAGTACCACAAGTTCTTTATCCATTTTTCACTTTCTGTGATATTGAACTTGTACGGTAAACGAGGTTCTTGTAAACAGAGGCGTCCCAAACTTTCGGGTGCCTGTGTCTTTTTGATTTTAATTTCCCTAAGCTATAGGACCATAAGTGGAAGTGCCCTAGGCTCTGTTGCTTTGTTTTTTAGATGTTTCAGGAAACACCATACACTTCTCCTGAGTGTCTGTTGGCAATTTATATCCCGCCTATCAGCATAACAAGGCTCCCAGTTCTCCATGGCCTGTCCTGCCTTTCTGGATTTTACACTTTTTTAAGATGGCCCTTTTGACCGGGGGGAAGTGAAACTTCATTGTAGTTCAGATTTCCTTTGCAAGCTTGCTTGGTTGCCCAAAAAGGGCGTATGCGTTTTTTCCTGAATATATTCAGGAAAAAACGCATACGCCCTTTTTGGCCAAGTGCATCATTGTGGACGTTCTGCCTCTTTTCCTATGCTTTCAATGCAATTCCAGTCTACCTCCTGAAATCGGTTTCCTGCAATTCTGCCCCGTTTTCAAGTCCTCTTGGCAGCCTTACTTCAGTCTATTTTTGGACGATAGCTGTCATTTATAACTCTGCAGGTTTGTGAATTACAGTGCCCCTGAGCTCCTTTCTTCAACTCACTTTCTTTTGAGCTGGCCGCAACACCGCAGGATGGCTTCAGGCCCTAATATGGTTCCGGCACGGCACGCTGAGCCTTTGGTTATTTCCTTTTCCTGGTGGGAAATGAGAGTTAAATTTGCCCGTCCAGACACCTCCAGCTAGTCTCTCATTGGTTCTCCCTATTCCTGTTCATCTTCCGCAGAAATTGCAAACTGGGCCAAACAGAACGTTAAAGGCGCTGACTCTCCAAGTGGGGAGAGTGTTAGTAAAGCGTCTGGAATGTTGCACCCGAGTACCAGGGTACGAAAACTGAGACATATTTGAACACATCTCCCATTCACACGGTTGATCATACTCTGGGTTCCACATGCATGTTTTAGCTGAAGGAAGAATTCCTTAAACCTGGAGAGTGGAGACCCGTGGAATGGGTACCATGCAATATGACTTCAAAGGGTCTGCATTTGCTCACCGAACAGCTCCAATCCTATCACTGCTGCGTTTATGCCCCTGTACACATGCTTGATTCTCTTTTGGAGACATAGCAATCCATAGGTTTTAAGATACTTACTAGTCAGGTACATTCTTAGGCGTTTAATATGTGGTGTTGAGTCCATTTCGTTGAGCAAGGAATAGCTCTTGTCTATTCCATATTTGGCTTAAGGAACTTTATCTGTGCTCATTTCAATCTCTGGTTTTATGCAGCACCCCATCTCACCTTTCCCCTTAAGCAAGCAGAAGTTGGTTTTCTAAATTTGAGACCCTGTTCTGTTTTGGAATTCAGTTCCTGTGTAGCCAAGTTTACATTCCGTGTATTAGTGATATCTTATGATGTTTCTTTTTCTGTGTGACTTATTTCAGTTAGAATCATCGTACCTGAATCCACTCATTATGCTGCTATGGGCCTGATGACATAGATTCCATTGCTGAGTGATACTGCATTGTACGTAAGTATCACATATTCTTTAACCATTTTTCACTTTCTGTGATATTGAACTTGTACGGTAAAAGAGGTTCTTGTAAACAGAGGCATCCCAAACTTTGGGGTGGCTGTGTCTTTTTGATTTTCATTTCCCTAAGCTATAGGACCATAAGTGGAAGTGCCCTATGCTCTGTTGCTTTGTTTTTTAGATGTTTCAGGAAACACCATACACTTCTCCCGAGTGTCTGTTGGCAATTTACATCCCGCCCATCAGCATAACAAGGCTCCCCGTTCTCCATGGCCTGTCCTGCCTTTCTGGATTTTACACTTTTTTCAGATGGCCCTTTTGACCGGGGGGAAGTGAGACTTCATTGTAGTGCAGATTTCCTTTGCAAGCTTGCTTGGTTGGCCAAAAAGTGCGTATGCGTTTTTTCCTGAATATATTCAGGAAAAAACGCATACGCCCTTTTTGGCCAAGTGCATCATTGTGGACGTTCTGCCTCTTTTCCTATGCTTTCAATGCAATTCCAGTCTACCTCCTGAAATCGGTTTCCTGCAATTCTGCCCCGCTTTCAAGTCCTCTTGGCAGCCTTACTTCAGTATATTTTTGGACGATAGCTGTCATTTATAACACTGCAGGTTTGTGCATTACAGTGTCCCTGAGGTCCTTTCTTCAACTCGCTTTCTTGTGAGCTGGCCGCAACACCACAGGATGGCTTCAGGCCCTAATCTGGTTCCGGCACGGCATGCTGAGCCTTTGGTTAATTCCTCTTCCTGGTGGGAAATGAGAGTTAAATTTGCCCGTCCAGACACCTCCAGCTAGTCTCTCATTGATTCTCGCTATTCCTGTTAATCTTCCGCAGAAATTGCAAACTGGGCCAAACAGGAGGTTAAAGGCGCTGACTCTCCAAGTGGGGAGAGTGTTAGTAAAGCGTCTGGAATGTTGCACCCGAGTACCAGGGGAGAAAAACTGAGACATATTTGAAAACCTCTCCCATTCCCACGGTTCATCGTACTCTGGGTTCCACATGCATGTTTTAGCTGAAGGAAGAATACCTTAAACCTGGAGAGTTGAGACCCGTGTAATGGGTACCGTGCAATATGACTTCAAAGGTCTTCATTTGCTCACCGAACCTCTCCAATCCTATCACTGCTCCCTTTATGTCCCTGTACACATGCTTGATTCTCTTTTGGAGACATAGCAATCCATAGGTTTTAAGATACTTACTAGTCAGGTACATTCTTAGGCATTTAATATGGGGTGTTGAGTCCATTTCGTTGAGCAAGGAATAGCTCTTGTCTATTCCATATTTGGCTTAAGGAACTTTATCTGTGCTCATTTCAATCTCTGGTTTTATGCAGCACCCCAACTCACCTTTCCCCTTAAGCAAGCATAAGTTGGTTTTCTAAATTTGAGACCCTGTTCTGTTCTGTAATTCAGTTCTTGTGTAGCCAAGTTTACATTCCGTGTATTACTGATATCTTATGATGTTTCTATTTCTGTGTGACTTATTTCAGTTAGAATCATCATACCTGAATCCACTCATTGTGCTGCTAAGGGCCTGATGACATAGATTTCATTGCTGAGTGATATTGCTTTGTAAGTAAATACCACAATTTCTTTATCCATTTTGCACTTTCTGCGATGTTGAACTTGTAGTGTAAAGGAGGTTCTTGTAAACAGAGGCGTCCCAAACTTTGGGGTGGCTGTGTCTTTTTAATTTTAATTTCCCTAAGCTATAGGACCATAAGTGGAAGTGCCCTAGGCTCTGTTGCTTTGTTTTTTAGATGTTTCAGGAAACACCATACACTTCTCCAGAGTGTCTGTTGGCAATTTACATCCCGCCCATCAGCATAACAAGGCTCCCAGTTCTCCATGGCCTGTCCTGCCTTTCTGGATTTTACACTTTTTTCAGATGGCCCTTTTGACCGGGGAGAAGTGAGACTTCATTGTAGTGCAGATTTCCTTTGCAAGCTCCCTTGGTTGGCCAAAAAGGGCGTATGCGTTTTTTCCTGAATATAGTCAGGAAAAAACGCATACGCCCTTTTTGGCCAAGTGCATCATTGTGGACGTTCTGCCTCTTTTCCTATGCTTTCAATGCAATTCCAGTCTACCTCCTGAAATCGGTTTCCTGCAATTCTGCCCCGCTTTCAAGTCCTCTTGGCAGCCTTACTTCAGTATATTTTTGGACGATAGCTGTCATTTATAACTCTGCAGGTTTGTGAATTACAGGGCCCCTGAGCTCCTTTCTTCAAGTTGCTTTCTTTTGAGCTGGCCGCAACACCGCAGGATGGCTTCAGGCCCTAATCTGGTTCCGGCAGGGCACGCTGAGCCTTTGGTTATTTCCTCTTCCTGGTGGGAAATGAGAGTTAAATTTGCCCGTCCAGACACCTCCAGCTAGTCTCTCATTGGTTCTCGCTATTCCTGTTCATCTTCCGCAGAAATTGCAAACTGGGCCAAACAGGAGGTTAAAGGCGCTGACTCTCCAAGTGGGGAGAGTGTTAGTAAAGCGTCTGGAATGTTGCACCCGAGTACCAGGGGAGGAAAACTGAGACATATTTGAACACATCTCCCGTTCACACGGTTGATCATACTCTGGGTTCCACATGCATGTTTTAGCTGAAGGAAGAATACCTTAAATCTGGAGAGTTAAGACCTTTGGAATGGGTACCATGCAATATGACTTCAAAGGGTCTTCATTTGCTCACCGAACCTCTCCAATCCTATCACTGCTGCGTTTATGCCCCTGTACACATGCTTGATTCTCTTTCGGAGACATAGCAATCCATAGGTTTTAAGATACTTACTAGTCAGGTACATTCTTAGGTGTTTAATATGGGGTGTTGAGTCCATTTCGTTGAGCAAGGAGTAGCTCTTGTCTATTCCATATTTGGCTTAAGGAACTTTATCTGTGCTCATTTCAATCTCTGGTTTTATGCAGCACCCCAACTCACCTTTACCCTTAAGCAAGCATAAGTTGGTTTTCTAAATTTGAGACCCTGTTCTGTTTTGGAATTCAGTTCCTGTGTAGCCAAGTTTACATTCCGTGTATTAGTGATATCTTATGATATTTCTTTTTCTGTGTGACTTATTTCAGTTAGAATCATCGTACCTAAATCCACTCATTATGCTGCTACGGACCTGATGACATAGATTTCATTGCTGAGTGATACTGCATTGTACGTAAGTACAACATGTTCTTTATCCATTTTTCACTTTCTGTGATACTGAACTTGTACGGTAAACGCGTTTCTTGTAAACAGAGGCGTCCCAAACTTTGGGGTGGCTGTGTCTTTTTGATTTTAATTTCCCTAAGCTATAGGACCATAAGTGGAAGTGCCCTAGGCTCTGTTGCTTTGTTTTTTAGATGTTTCAGGAAACACCATACACTTCTCCCGAGTGTCTCTTGGCAATTTACATCCCGCCCATCAGCATAACAAGGCTCCCAGTTCTCCATGGCCTGTCCTGCCTTTCTGGATTTTACACTTTTTTCAGATGGTCCTTTTGACCGGGGGGAAGTGAGACTTCATTGTAGTGCAGATTTCCTTTGCAAGCTTGCTTGGTTGGCCAAAAAGGGCGTATGCGTTTTTTCCTGAATATATTCAGGAAAAAACGCATACGCCCTTTTTGGCCAAGTGCATCATTGTGGACGTTCTGCCTCTTTTCCTATGCTTTCAATGCAATTCCAGTCTACCTCCTGAAATCGGTTTCCTGCAATTCTGCCCTGCTTTCAAGTCCTCTTGGCAGCCTTCCTTCAGTATATTTTTGGACGATAGCTGTCATTTATAACTCTGCAGATTTGTGAATTACACTGCCCCTGAGCTCCTTTCTTCAACTCGCTTTCTTGTGAGCTGGCCGCAACACCGCAGGATGGCTTCAGGCCCTAATCTGGTTCCGGCATGGCACGCTGAGCCTTTGGTTATTTCCTCTTCCTGGTGGGAAATGAGAGTTAAATTTGCCCGTCCAGACACCTCCAGCTAGTCTCTCATTGGTCTCCCTATTCCTGTTCATCTTCCGCAGAAATTGCAAACTGGGCCAAACAGGAGGTTAAAGGTGCTGACTCTCCAAGTGGGGAGAGTGTTAGTAAAGCATCTGGAATGTTGCACCCGAGTACCAGGCGAGGAAAACTGAGACATATTTGAACACGTCTCCCGTTCACACGGTTGATCATACTCTGGGTTCCACATGCATGTTTTAGCTGAAGGAAGAATACCTTAAACCTGGGTAGTTGAAACCCGTGGAATGGGTACCATGCAATATGACTTCAAAGGGTCTTCTTTTGCTCACCGAACCTCTCCAATCCTATCACTGCTGCGTTTATGCCCCTGTACACACGCTTGATTCTCTTTCGGAGACATAGCAATCCATAGGTTTTAAGGTACTTACTAGTCAGGTACATTCTTAGGCGTTTAATATGCGGTGTTGAGTCCATTTCGTTGAGCAAGGAGTACCTCTAGTCTATTCCATATTTGGCTTAAGGAACTTTATCTTTGCTCATTTCAATCTCTGGTTTTATGCAGCACCCCAACTCACCTTTCCCCTTAAGCAAGCATATGTTGGTTTTCTAAATTTGAGACCCTGTTCTGTTCTGTAATTCAGTTCCTGTGTAGCCAAGTTTACATTCCGTGTATTACTGATATCTTATGATGTTTCTTTTTCTGTGTGACTTATTTCAGTTAGAATCATCATACCTGAATCCACTCATTGTGCTGCTAAGGGCCTGATGACATAGATTTCATTGCTGAGTGATATTGCTTTGTAAGTAAATACCACAATTTCTTTATCCATTTTGCACTTTCTGCGATGTTGAACTTGTACTGTAAACGAGGTTCTTGTAAACAGAGGCGTCCCAAACTTTGGGGTGGCTGTGTCTTTTTAATTTTAATTTCCCTAAGCTATAGGACCATAAGTGGAAGTGCCCTAGGCTCTGTTGCTTATTTTTTTAGATGTTTCAGGAAACACCATACACTTCTCCGGAGTGTCTGTTGGCAATTTACATCCCGCCCATCAGCATAACAAGGCTCCCAGTTCTCCATGGCCTGTCCTGCCTTTCTGGATTTTACACTTTTTTCAGATGGCCCTTTTGACCGGGGAGAAGTGAGACTTCATTGTAGTGCAGATTTCCTTTGCAAGCTTGCTTGGTTGGCCAAAAAGGGCGTATGCGTTTTTTCCTGAATATATTCAGGAAAAAACGCATACGCCCTTTTTGGCCAAGTGCATCATTGTGGACGTTCTGCCTCTTTTCCTATGCTTTCAATGCAATTCCAGTCTACCTCCTGAAATCGGTTTCCTGCAATTCTGCCCCTCTTTCAAGTCCTCTTGGCAGCCTTACTTCAGTATATTTTTGGACGATAGCTGTCATTTATAACTCTGCAGGTTTGTGAATTACAGTGCCCCTGAGCTCCTTTCTTCAACTCGCTTTCTTGTGAGCTGGCCGCAACACCGCAGGAAGGCTTCAGGCCCTAATCTGGTTCCGGCAGGGCACGCTGAGCCTTTGGTTATTTCCTCTTCCTGGTGGGAAATGAGAGTTAAATTTGCCCGTCCAGACACCTCCAGCTAGTCTCTCATTGGTTCTCCCTATTCCTGTTCATCTTCCGCAGAAATTGCAAACTGGGCCAAACAGGAGGTTAAAGGCGCTGACTCTCCAAGTGGGGAGAGTGTTAGTAAAGCGTCTGGAATGTTGCACCCGTGTACCAGGGGAGGAAAACTGAGACATATTTGAACACATCTCCCGTTCACACGGTTGATCATACTCTGGGTTCCACATGCATGTTTTAGCTGAAGGAAGAATACCTTAAATCTGGAGAGTTGAGACCCGTGTAATGTGTACCATGCAATATGACTTCAAAGGGTCTTCATTTGCTCACCGAACCTCTCCAATCCTATCACTGCTGCTGCGTTTATGCCCCTCTACACACGCTTGATTCACTTTTGGAGACATAGCAATCCATAGGTTTTAAGATACTTACTAGTCAGGTACATTCTTAGGCGTTTAATATGCGGTGTTGAGTCCATTTCGTTGAGCAAGGAGTAGCTCTTCTCTATTCCATATTTGGCTTAAGGAACTTTATCTGTGCTCATTTCAATCTCTGGTTTTATGCAGCACCCCAACTCTCCTTAACCCTTAAGCAAGCATAAGTTGGTTTTCTAAATTTGAGACCCTGTTCTGTTTTGGAATTCAGTTCCTGTGTAGCCAAGTTTACATTCCGTGTATTAGTGATATCTTATGATGTTTCTTTTTCTGTGTGACTTATTTCAGTTAGAATCATCGTACCTGAATCCACTCATTATGCTGCTACGGGCCTGATGACATAGATTTCATTGCTGAGTGATACTGCATTGTACGTAAGTACCACAAGTTCTTTATACATTTTTCACTTTCTGTGATATTGAACTTGTACGGTAAACGAGGTTCTTGTAAACAGAGGCGTCCCAAATTTTGGGGTGGCTGTGTCTTTTTTATTTTAATTTCCCTAAGCTATAGGACCATAAGTGGAAGTGCCCTAGGCTCTGTTGCTTTGTTTTTTAGATGTTTCAGGAAACACCATACACTTCTCCCGAGTGTCTGTTGGCAATTTACATCCCGCCCATCAGCATAACAAGGCTCCCAGTTCTCCATGGCCTGTCCTGCCTTTCTGGATTTTACACTTTTTTCAGATGGCCCTTTTGACCGGGGGGGAAGTGAGACTTCATTGTAGTGCAGATTTCCTTTGCAAGCTTGCTTGGTTGGCCAAAAAGGGCGTATGCGTTTTTCCCTGAATATATTCAGGAAAAAATGCATACGCCCTTTTTGGCCAAGTGCATCATTGTGGACGTTCTGCCTCTTTTCCTATGCTTTCAATGCAATTCCAGTCTATCTCCTGAAATCAGTTTCCTACAATTCTGCCCCGCTTTCAAGTCCTCTTGGCAGCCTTACTTCAGTATATTTTTGGACGATAGCTGTCATTTATAACTCTGCAGGTTTGTATATTACAGTGCCCCTGAGCTCCTTTATTCAACTCGCTTTCTTGTGAGCTGGCCGCAACACCGCAGGATGGCTTCAGGCCCTAATCTGGTTCCGGCACGGCACGCTGAGCCTTTGGTTAAGTCCTCTTCCTGGTGGGAAATGAGAGTTAAATTTGCCCGTCCAGACACCTCCAGCTAGTCTCTCATTGGTTCTCGCTATTCCTGTTCATCTTCCGCAGAAATTGCAAACTGGGCCAAACAGGAGGTTAAAGGGACTGACTCTCCAAGTCGGGAGAGTGTTAGTAAAGCGTCTGGAATGTTGCACCCGAGTACCAGGGTATGAAAACTGAGACATATTTGAACACATCTCCCGATCACATGGTTGATCATACTCTAGGTTCCACATGCATGTATTAGCTGAAGGAAGAATACCTTAAACCTGGGTAGTTGAAACCCGTGGAATGGGTACCATGCAATATGACTTCAAAGGGTCTTCATTTGTTCACCGAACCTCTCCAATCCTATCACTGCTGCGTTTATGCCCCTGTACACACGCTTGATTCTCTTTTGGAGACATAGCAATCCATAGGTTTTAAGATACTTACTAGTCAGATACATTCTTAGGCGTTTAATATGGGGTGTTGAGTCCATTTCATTGAGCAAGGAGTAGCTCTTGTCTATTTCATATTTGGCTTAAGGAACTTTATCTGTGCTCATTTCAATCTCTGGTTTTATGCAGCACCCCAACTCACCTTTCCCCTTAAGCAAGCATAAGTTGGTTTTCTAAATTTGAGACCCTGTTCTGTTCTGTAATTCAGTTCCTGTGTAGCCAAGTTTACATTCCGTGTATTAGTGATATCTTATGATGTTTCTTTTTCTGTGTGACTTATTTCAGTTAGAATCATCGTACCTGAATCCACTCATTATGCTGCTACGGGCCTGATGACATAGATTTCATTGCTGAGTGATACTGCATTGTACATAAGTACCACAAGTTCTTTATCCATTTTTCACTTTCTGCGATGTTGAACTTGTACTGTAAACGAGGTTCTTGTAAACAGAGCCGTTCCAAACTTTGGGGTGGCTGTGTCTTTTTGATTTTACTTCCCTAAGCTATAGGTCCATAAGTGGAAGTGCCCTAGGCTCTGTTGCTTTGTTTTATAGATGTTTCAGGAAACACCATACACTTCTCCAGAGTGTCTGTTGGCAATTTACATCCCGCCCATCAGCATAACAATGCTCCCAGTTCTCCATGGCCTGTCCTGCCTTTCTGGATTTTATACATTTTTTCAGATGGCCCTTTTGACCGCGTGGAAGTGAGACTTCATTGTAGTGCAGATTTCCTTTGCAAGCTTGCTTGGTTGGCCAAAAAGGGCGTATGCGTTTTTTCCTGAATATATTCAGGAAAAAACGCATACGCCCTTTTTGGCCAAGTGCATCATTGTGGACGTTCTGCCTCTTTTCCTATGCTTTCAATGCAATTCCAGTCTACCTCCTGAAATCGGTTTCCTGCAATTCTGCCCCGCTTTCAAGTCCTTTTGGCAGCCTTACTTCAGTATATTTTTGGACGATAGCTGTCATTTCTAACTCTGCAGGTTTGTGAATTACAGTGCCCCTGAGCTCCTTTCTTCAACTCGCATTCTTTTGAGCTGGCCGCAACACCGCAGGATGGCTTCAGGCCGTAATCTGGTTCCGGCACAGCACGCTGAGCCTTTGGTTATTTCCTCTTCCTGGTGGGAAATGAGAGTTAAATTTGCCCGTCCAGACACCTCCAGCTAGTCTCTCATTGGTTCTCGCTATTCCTGTTCATCTTCCGCAGAAATTGCAAACTGGGCCAAACAGGAGGTTAAAGGCGCTGACTCTCCAAGTGGGGAGAGTGTTAGTAAAGCGTCTGGAATGTTGCACCCGAGTACCAGGGGAGGAAAACTGAGACATATTTGAACACGTCTCCCGATCACACGGTTGATCATACTCTGGGTTCCACATGCATGTTTTAGCTGAAGGAAGAATACCTTAAACCTGGAGAGTTGAGACCCGTGGAATGGGTACCATGCAATATGATTTCAAAGGGTCTTCATTTGCTCACCGAACCTCTCCAATCCTATCACTGCTGCGTTTATGCCCCTGTACACACGCTTGATTCTTTTTCGGAGACATAGCAATCCATAGGTTTTAAGATACTTACTAGTCAGGTACATTCTTAGGCGTTTAATATGGGGTGTTGAGTCCATTTCGTGGAGCAAGGAGTAGCTCTTGTCTATTCCATATTTGGCTTAAGGAACTTTATCTGTGCTCATTTCAATCTCTGGTTTTATGCAGCACCCCAACTCACCTTTCCCCTTAAGCAAGCATAAGTTGGTTTTCTAAATTTGAGACCCTGTTCTGTTTTGGAATTCAGTTCCTGTGTAGCCAAGTTTACATTCCGTGTATTAGTGATATCTTATGATGTTTCTTTTTCTGTGTGACTTATTTCAGTTAGAATCATCGTACCTGAATCCACTCATTATGCTGCTACAAGCCTGATGACATAGATTTCATTGCTGAGTGATACTGCATTGTACGTAAGTACCACAAGTTCTTTATCCATTTTTCACTTTCTGTGATATTGAACTTGTACGGTAAACGAGGTTCTTGTAAACAGAGGCGTCCCAAACTTTCGGGTGCCTGTGTCTTTTTGATTTTAATTTCCCTAAGCTATAGGACCATAAGTGGAAGTGCCCTAGGCTCTGTTGCTTTGTTTTTTAGATGTTTCAGGAAACACCATACACTTCTCCTGAGTGTCTGTTGGCAATTTATATCCCGCCTATCAGCATAACAAGGCTCCCAGTTCTCCATGGCCTGTCCTGCCTTTCTGGATTTTACACTTTTTTCAGATGGCCCTTTTGACCGGGGGGAAGTGAAACTTCATTGTAGTGCAGATTTCCTTTGCAAGCTTGCTTGGTTGGCCAAAAAGGGCGTATGCGTTTTTTCCTGAATATATTCAGGAAAAAACGCATACGCCCTTTTTGGCCAAGTGCATCATTGTGGACGTTCTGCCTCTTTTCCTATGCTTTCAATGCAATTCCAGTCTACCTCCTGAAATCGGTTTCCTGCAATTCTGCCCCGTTTTCAAGTCCTCTTGGCAGCCTTACTTCAGTCTATTTTTGGACGATAGCTGTCATTTATAACTCTGCAGGTTTGTGAATTACAGTGCCCCTGAGCTCCTTTCTTCAACTCACTTTCTTTTGAGCTGGCCGCAACACCGCAGGATGGCTTCAGGCCCTAATATGGTTCCGGCACGGCACGCTGAGCCTTTGGTTATTTCCTTTTCCTGGTGGGAAATGAGAGTTAAATTTGCCCGTCCAGACACCTCCAGCTAGTCTCTCATTGGTTCTCCCTATTCCTGTTCATCTTCCGCAGAAATTGCAAACTGGGCCAAACAGAACGTTAAAGGCGCTGACTCTCCAAGTGGGGAGAGTGTTAGTAAAGCGTCTGGAATGTTGCACCCGAGTACCAGGGTACGAAAACTGAGACATATTTGAACACATCTCCCATTCACACGGTTGATCATACTCTGGGTTCCACATGCATGTTTTAGCTGAAGGAAGAATACCTTAAACCTGGAGAGTGGAGACCCGTGGAATGGGTACCATGCAATATGACTTCAAAGGGTCTGCATTTGCTCACCGAACAGCTCCAATCCTATCACTGCTGCGTTTATGCCCCTGTACACATGCTTGATTCTCTTTTGGAGACATAGCAATCCATAGGTTTTAAGATACTTACTAGTCAGGTACATTCTTAGGCGTTTAATATGTGGTGTTGAGTCCATTTCGTTGAGCAAGGAATAGCTCTTGTCTATTCCATATTTGGCTTAAGGAACTTTATCTGTGCTCATTTCAATCTCTGGTTTTATGCAGCACCCCATCTCACCTTTCCCCTTAAGCAAGCAGAAGTTGGTTTTCTAAATTTGAGACCCTGTTCTGTTTTGGAATTCAGTTCCTGTGTAGCCAAGTTTACATTCCGTGTATTAGTGATATCTTATGATGTTTCTTTTTCTGTGTGACTTATTTCAGTTAGAATCATCGTACCTGAATCCACTCATTATGC
Organism: Stenella coeruleoalba; assembly: GCF_951394435.1. Taxonomy (NCBI): domain Eukaryota; kingdom Metazoa; phylum Chordata; class Mammalia; order Artiodactyla; family Delphinidae; genus Stenella; species Stenella coeruleoalba. Next base: position 1,252,705 of record NW_027646189.1, read on the forward strand.
TGCTATGGGCCTGATGACATAGATTCCATTGCTGAGTGATACTGCATTGTACGTAACTATCACATGTTCTTTAACCATTTTTCACTTTCTGTGATATTGAACTTGTACGGTAAAAGAGGTTCTTGTAAACAGAGGCATCCCAAACTTTGGGGTGGCTGTGTCTTTTTGATTTTCATTTCCCTAAGCTATAGGACCATAAGTGGAAGTGCCCTAGGCTCTGTTGCTTTGTTTTTTAGATGTTTCAGGAAACACCATACACTTCTCCCGAGTGTCTGTTGGCAATTTACATCCCGCCCATCAGCATAACAAGGCTCCCCGTTCTCCATGGCCTGTCCTGCCTTTCTGGATTTTACACTTTTTTCAGATGGCCCTTTTGACCGGGGGGAAGTGAGACTTCATTGTAGTGCAGATTTCCTTTGCAAGCTTGCTTGGTTGGCCAAAAAGTGCGTATGCGTTTTTTCCTGAATATATTCAGGAAAAAACGCATACGCCCTTTTTGGCCAAGTGCATCATTGTGGACGTTCTGCCTCTTTTCCTATGCTTTCAATGCAATTCCAGTCTACCTCCTGAAATCGGTTTCCTGCAATTCTGCCCCGCTTTCAAGTCCTCTTGGCAGCCTTACTTCAGTATATTTTTGGACGATAGCTGTCATTTATAACACTGCAGGTTTGTGCATTACAGTGTCCCTGAGGTCCTTTCTTCAACTCGCTTTCTTGTGAGCTGGCCGCAACACCACAGGATGGCTTCAGGCCCTAATCTGGTTCCGGCACGGCATGCTGAGCCTTTGGTTAATTCCTCTTCCTGGTGGGAAATGAGAGTTAAATTTGCCCGTCCAGACACCTCCAGCTAGTCTCTCATTGGTTCTCGCTATTCCTGTTAATCTTCCGCAGAAATTGCAAACTGGGCCAAACAGGAGGTTAAAGGCGCTGACTCTCCAAGTGGGGAGAGTGTTAGTAAAGCGTCTGGAATGTTGCACCCGAGTACCAGGGGAGAAAAACTGAGACATATTTGAAAACCTCTCCCATTCCCACGGTTCATCGTACTCTGGGTTCCACATGCATGTTTTAGCTGAAGGAAGAATACCTTAAACCTGGAGAGTTGAGACCCGTGTAATGGGTACCATGCAATATGACTTCAAAGGTCTTCATTTGCTCACCGAACCTCTCCAATCCTATCACTGCTCCCTTTATGTCCCTGTACACATGCTTGATTCTCTTTTGGAGACATAGCAATCCATAGGTTTTAAGATACTTACTAGTCAGGTACATTCTTAGGCATTTAATATGGGGTGTTGAGTCCATTTCGTTGAGCAAGGAATAGCTCTTGTCTATTCCATATTTGGCTTAAGGAACTTTATCTGTGCTCATTTCAATCTCTGGTTTTATGCAGCACCCCAACTCACCTTTCCCCTTAAGCAAGCATAAGTTGGTTTTCTAAATTTGAGACCCTGTTCTGTTCTGTAATTCAGTTCTTGTGTAGCCAAGTTTACATTCCGTGTATTACTGATATCTTATGATGTTTCTATTTCTGTGTGACTTATTTCAGTTAGAATCATCATACCTGAATCCACTCATTGTGCTGCTAAGGGCCTGATGACATAGATTTCATTGCTGAGTGATATTGCTTTGTAAGTAAATACCACAATTTCTTTATCCATTTTGCACTTTCTGCGATGTTGAACTTGTAGTGTAAAGGAGGTTCTTGTAAACAGAGGCGTCCCAAACTTTGGGGTGGCTGTGTCTTTTTAATTTTAATTTCCCTAAGCTATAGGACCATAAGTGGAAGTGCCCTAGGCTCTGTTGCTTTGTTTTTTAGATGTTTCAGGAAACACCATACACTTCTCCAGAGTGTCTGTTGGCAATTTACATCCCGCCCATCAGCATAACAAGGCTCCCAGTTCTCCATGGCCTGTCCTGCCTTTCTGGATTTTACACTTTTTTCAGATGGCCCTTTTGACCGGGGAGAAGTGAGACTTCATTGTAGTGCAGATTTCCTTTGCAAGCTCCCTTGGTTGGCCAAAAAGGGCGTATGCGTTTTTTCCTGAATATAGTCAGGAAAAAACGCATACGCCCTTTTTGGCCAAGTGCATCATTGTGGACGTTCTGCCTCTTTTCCTATGCTTTCAATGCAATTCCAGTCTACCTCCTGAAATCGGTTTCCTGCAATTCTGCCCCGCTTTCAAGTCCTCTTGGCAGCCTTACTTCAGTATATTTTTGGACGATAGCTGTCATTTATAACTCTGCAGGTTTGTGAATTACAGTGCCCCTGAGCTCCTTTCTTCAACTTGCTTTCTTTTGAGCTGGCCGCAACACCGCAGGATGGCTTCAGGCCCTAATCTGGTTCCGGCAGGGCACGCTGAGCCTTTGGTTATTTCCTCTTCCTGGTGGGAAATGAGAGTTAAATTTGCCCGTCCAGACACCTCCAGCTAGTCTCTCATTGGTTCTCGCTATTCCTGTTCATCTTCCGCAGAAATTGCAAACTGGGCCAAACAGGAGGTTAAAGGCGCTGACTCTCCAAGTGGGGAGAGTGTTAGTAAAGCATCTGGAATGTTGCACCCGAGTACCAGGGGAGGAAAACTGAGACATATTTGAACACATCTCCCGTTCACACGGTTGATCATACTCTGGGTTCCACATGCATGTTTTAGCTGAAGGAAGAATACCTTAAACCTGGGTAGTTGAAACCCGTGGAATGGGTACCATGCAATATGACTTCAAAGGGTCTTCATTTGTTCACCGAACCTCTCCAATCCTATCACTGCTGCGTTTATGCCCCTGTACACACGCTTGATTCTCTTTTGGAGACATAGCAATCCATAGGTTTTAAGATACTTACTAGTCAGATACATTCTTAGGCGTTTAATATGGGGTGTTGAGTCCATTTCATTGAGCAAGGAGTAGCTCTTGTCTATTTCATATTTGGCTTAAGGAACTTTATCTGTGCTCATTTCAATCTCTGGTTTTATGCAGCACCCCAACTCACCTTTCCCCTTAAGCAAGCATAAGTTGGTTTTCTAAATTTGAGACCCTGTTCTGTTCTGTAATTCAGTTCCTGTGTAGCCAAGTTTACATTCCGTGTATTAGTGATATCTTATGATGTTTCTTTTTCTGTGTGACTTATTTCAGTTAGAATCATCGTACCTGAATCCACTCATTATGCTGCTACGGGCCTGATGACATAGATTTCATTGCTGAGTGATACTGCATTGTACATAAGTACCACAAGTTCTTTATCCATTTTTCACTTTCTGCGATGTTGAACTTGTACTGTAAACGAGGTTCTTGTAAACAGAGCCGTTCCAAACTTTGGGGTGGCTGTGTCTTTTTGATTTTACTTCCCTAAGCTATAGGTCCATAAGTGGAAGTGCCCTAGGCTCTGTTGCTTTGTTTTATAGATGTTTCAGGAAACACCATACACTTCTCCAGAGTGTCTGTTGGCAATTTACATCCCGCCCATCAGCATAACAAGGCTCCCAGTTCTCCATGGCCTGTCCTGCCTTTCTGGATTTTATACATTTTTTCAGATGGCCCTTTTGACCGCGTGGAAGTGAGACTTCATTGTAGTGCAGATTTCCTTTGCAAGCTTGCTTGGTTGGCCAAAAAGGGCGTATGCGTTTTTTCCTGAATATATTCAGGAAAAAACGCATACGCCCTTTTTGGCCAAGTGCATCATTGTGGACGTTCTGCCTCTTTTCCTATGCTTTCAATGCAATTCCAGTCTACCTCCTGAAATCGGTTTCCTGCAATTCTGCCCCTCTTTCAAGTCCTCTTGGCAGCCTTACTTCAGTATATTTTTGGACGATAGCTGTCATTTATAACTCTGCAGGTTTGTGAATTACAGTGCCCCTGAGCTCCTTTCTTCAACTCTCTTTCTTGTGACCTGGCCGCAACACTGCAGGATGGCTTCAGGCCCTACTCTGGTTCTGGCACGGCACGCTGAGCCTTTGGTTAATTCCTCTTCCTGGTGGGAAATTAGAGTTAAATTTGCCCGTCCAGACACCTCCAGCTAGCCTCTCATTGGTTCTCGCTGTTCCTGTTCATCTTCCGCAGAAATTGCAAACTGGGCCAAACAGGAGGTTAAAGGGACTGACTCTCCAAGTCGGGAGAGTGTTAGTAAAGCATCTGGAATGTTGCACCCGAGTACCAGGGTACGAAAACTGAGACATATTTGAACACGTCTCCCGATCACATGGTTGATCATACTCTAGGTTCCACATGCATGTTTTAGCTGAAGGAAGAATACCTTAAACCTGGGTAGTTGAAACCCGTGGAATGGGTACCATGCAATATGACTTCAAAGGGTCTTCATTTGCTCACCGAACCGCTCCAATCCTATCACTGCTGCGTTTATGCCCCTGTACACATGCTTGATTCTCTTTCGGAGACATAGCAATGCATAGGTTTTAAGATACTTACTAGTCAGGTACATTCTTAGGCGTTTAATATGGGGTGTTGAGGCCATTTCGTTGAGCAAGGAGTAGCTCTTCTCTATTCCATATTTGGCTTAAGGAACTTTATCTGTGCTCATTTCAATCTCTGGTTTTATGCAGCACCCCAACTCACCTTTCCCCTTAAGCAAGCATAAGTTGGTTTTCTAAATTTGAGATCCTGTTCTGTTTTGGAATTCAGTTCCTGTGTAGCCAAGTTTACATTCCGTGTATTAGTGATATCTTATGATGTTTCTTTTTCTGTGTGACTTATTTCAGTTAGAATCATCGTACCTGAATCCACTCATTATGCTGCTACGGGCCTGATGACATAGATTTCATTGCTGAGTGATACTGCATTGTACGTAAGTACCACAAGTTCTTTATCCATTTTTCACTTTCTGTGATATTGAACATGTACGGTAAATAAGGTTCTTGTAAACAGAGGCGTCCCAAACTTTGGGGTGACTGTGTCTTTTTGATTTTAATTTCCCTAAGCTCTAGGACCATAAGTGGAAGTGCCCTAGGCTCTGTTGCTTTGTTTTTTAGATGTTTCATGAAACACCATACACTTCTCCCGAGTGTCTGTTGGCAATTTACATCCCGCCCATCAGCATAACAAGGCTCCCAGTTCTCCATGGCCTGTCCTGCCTTTCTGGATTTTACACTTTTTTCAGATGGCCCTTTTGACCGGGGGGAAGTGAGACTTCATTGTAGTGCAGATTTCCTTTGCAAGCTTGCTTGGTTGGCCGAAAAGGGCGTATGCGTTTTTTCCTGAATATATTCAGGAAAAAACGCATACGCCCTTTTTGGCCAAGTGCATCATTGTGGACGTTCTGCCTCTTTTCCTATGCTTTCAATGCAATTCCAGTCTACCTCCTGAAATCGGTTTCCTGCAATTCTGCCCCGCTTTCAAGTCCTCTTGGCAGCCTTACTTCAGTATATTTTTGGATGATAGCTGTCATTTATAACTCTGCAGGTTTGTGAATTACAGTGCCCCTGAGCTCCTTTCTTCAACTCTCTTTCTTGTGACATGGCCGCAACACTGCAGGATGGCTTCAGGCCCTACTCTGGTTCCGGCACGGCACGCTGAGCCTTTGGTTAATTCCTCTTCCTGGTGGGAAATTAGAGTTAAATTTTCCCGTCCAGACACCTCCAGCTAGCCTCTCATTGGTTCTCGCTGTTCCTGTTCATCTTCCGCAGAAATTGCAAACTGGGCCAAACAGGAGGTTAAAGGGACTGACTCTCCAAGTCGGGAGAGTGTTAGTAAAGCGTCTGGAATGTTGCACCCGAGTACCAGGGGAGGAAAACTGAGACATATTTGAACACATCTCCCGATCACATGGTTGATCATACTCTAGGTTCCACATGCATGTTTTGCTGAAGGAAGAATACCTTAAACCTGGGTAGTTGAAACCCGTGGAATGGGTACCATGCAATATGACTTCAAAGGGTCTTCATTTGCTCACCGAACCGCTCCAATCCTATCACTGCTGCGTTTATGCCCCTGTACACATGCTTGATTCTCTTTCGGAGACATAGCAATGCATAGGTTTTAAGATACTTACTAGTCAGGTACATTCTTAGGCGTTTAATATGGGGTGTTGAGGCCATTTCGTTGAGCAAGGAGTAGCTCTTGTCTATTCCATATTTGGCTTAAGGAACTTTATCTGTGCTCATTTCAATCTCTGGTTTTATGCAGCACCCCAACTCACCTTTCCCCTTAAGCAAGCATAAGTTGGTTTTCTAAATTTGAGACCCTGTTCTGTTCTGTAATTCAGTTCCTGTGTAGCCAAGTTTACATTCCGTGTATTACTGATATCTTATGATGTTTCTTTTTCTGTGTGACTTATTTCAGTTAGAATCATCATACCTGAATCCACTCATTGTGCTGTTAAGGGCCTGATGACATAGATTTCATTGCTGAGTGATATTGCTTTGTAAGTAAATACCACAAGTTCTTTATCCATTTTTCACTTTCTGCGATGTTGAACTTGTACTGTAAACGAGGTTCTTGTAAACAGAGGTGTCCCAAACTTTGGGGTGGCTGTGTCTTTTTGATTTTAATTTCCCTAAGCTCTAGGACCATAAGTGGAAGTGCCCTAGGCTCTGTTGCTTTGTTTTTTAGATGTTTCAGGAAACACCATACACTTCTCCTGAGTGTCTGTTGGCAATTTACATCCCGCCCATCAGCATAACAAGGCTCCCAGTTCTCCATGGCCTGTCCTGCCTTTCTGGATTTTACACTTTTTTCAGATGGCCCTTTTGACCTGGGGGAAGTGAGACTTCATTGTAGTGCAGATTTCCTTTGCAAGCTTGCTTGGTTGGCCAAAAAGGGCGTATGCGTTTTTTCCTGAATATATTTAGGAAAAAACGCATACGCCCTTTTTGGCCAAGTGCATCATTGTGGACGTTCTGCCTCCTTTCCTATGCTTTCAATGCAATTCCAGTCTACCTCCTGAAATCGGTTTCCTGCAATTCTGCCCCGCTTTCAAGTCCTCTTGGCAGCCTTACTTCAGTATATTTTTGGACGATAGCTGTCATTTATAACACTGCAGGTTTGTGCATTACAGTGTCCCTGAGGTCCTTTCTTCAACTCGCTTTCTTGTGAGCTGGCCGCAACACCACAGGATGGCTTCAGGCCCTAATCTGGTTCCGGCACGGCATGCTGAGCCTTTGGTTAATTCCTCTTCCTGGTGGGAAATGAGAGTTAAATTTGCCCGTCCAGACACCTCCAGCTAGTCTCTCATTGGTTCTCGCTATTCCTGTTAATCTTCCGCAGAAATTGCAAACTGGGCCAAACAGGAGGTTAAAGGCGCTGACTCTCCAAGTGGGGAGAGTGTTAGTAAAGCGTCTGGAATGTTGCACCCGAGTACCAGGGGAGAAAAACTGAGACATATTTGAAAACCTCTCCCATTCCCACGGTTCATCGTACTCTGGGTTCCACATGCATGTTTTAGCTGAAGGAAGAATACCTTAAACCTGGAGAGTTGAGACCCGTGTAATGGGTACCATGCAATATGACTTCAAAGGTCTTCATTTGCTCACCGAACCTCTCCAATCCTATCACTGCTCCCTTTATGTCCCTGTACACATGCTTGATTCTCTTTTGGAGACATAGCAATCCATAGGTTTTAAGATACTTACTAGTCAGGTACATTCTTAGGCATTTAATATGGGGTGTTGAGTCCATTTCGTTGAGCAAGGAATAGCTCTTGTCTATTCCATATTTGGCTTAAGGAACTTTATCTGTGCTCATTTCAATCTCTGGTTTTATGCAGCACCCCAACTCACCTTTCCCCTTAAGCAAGCATAAGTTGGTTTTCTAAATTTGAGACCCTGTTCTGTTCTGTAATTCAGTTCTTGTGTAGCCAAGTTTACATTCCGTGTATTACTGATATCTTATGATGTTTCTATTTCTGTGTGACTTATTTCAGTTAGAATCATCATACCTGAATCCACTCATTGTGCTGCTAAGGGCCTGATGACATAGATTTCATTGCTGAGTGATATTGCTTTGTAAGTAAATACCACAATTTCTTTATCCATTTTGCACTTTCTGCGATGTTGAACTTGTAGTGTAAAGGAGGTTCTTGTAAACAGAGGCGTCCCAAACTTTGGGGTGGCTGTGTCTTTTTAATTTTAATTTCCCTAAGCTATAGGACCATAAGTGGAAGTGCCCTAGGCTCTGTTGCTTTGTTTTTTAGATGTTTCAGGAAACACCATACACTTCTCCAGAGTGTCTGTTGGCAATTTACATCCCGCCCATCAGCATAACAAGGCTCCCAGTTCTCCATGGCCTGTCCTGCCTTTCTGGATTTTACACTTTTTTCAGATGGCCCTTTTGACCGGGGAGAAGTGAGACTTCATTGTAGTGCAGATTTCCTTTGCAAGCTCCCTTGGTTGGCCAAAAAGGGCGTATGCGTTTTTTCCTGAATATATTCAGGAAAAAACGCATACGCCCTTTTTGGCCAAGTGCATCATTGTGGACGTTCTGCCTCTTTTCCTATGCTTTCAATGCAATTCCAGTCTACCTCCTGAAATCGGTTTCCTGCAATTCTGCCCCGCTTTCAAGTCCTCTTGGCAGCCTTACTTCAGTATATTTTTGGACGATAGCTGTCATTTATAACTCTGCAGGTTTGTGAATTACAGTGCCCCTGAGCTCCTTTCTTCAACTTGCTTTCTTTTGAGCTGGCCGCAACACCGCAGGATGGCTTCAGGCCCTAATCTGGTTCCGGCAGGGCACGCTGAGCCTTTGGTTATTTCCTCTTCCTGGTGGGAAATGAGAGTTAAATTTGCCCGTCCAGACACCTCCAGCTAGTCTCTCATTGGTTCTCGCTATTCCTGTTCATCTTCCGCAGAAATTGCAAACTGGGCCAAACAGGAGGTTAAAGGCGCTGACTCTCCAAGTGGGGAGAGTGTTAGTAAAGCGTCTGGAATGTTGCACCCGAGTACCAGGGGAGGAAAACTGAGACATATTTGAACACATCTCCCGTTCACACGGTTGATCATACTCTGGGTTCCACATGCATGTTTTAGCTGAAGGAAGAATACCTTAAACCTGGGTAGTTGAAACCCGTGGAATGGGTACCATGCAATATGACTTCAAAGGGTCTTCATTTGTTCACCGAACCTCTCCAATCCTATCACTGCTGCGTTTATGCCCCTGTACACACGCTTGATTCTCTTTTGGAGACATAGCAATCCATAGGTTTTAAGATACTTACTAGTCAGATACATTCTTAGGCGTTTAATATGGGGTGTTGAGTCCATTTCATTGAGCAAGGAGTAGCTCTTGTCTATTTCATATTTGGCTTAAGGAACTTTATCTGTGCTCATTTCAATCTCTGGTTTTATGCAGCACCCCAACTCACCTTTCCCCTTAAGCAAGCATAAGTTGGTTTTCTAAATTTGAGACCCTGTTCTGTTCTGTAATTCAGTTCCTGTGTAGCCAAGTTTACATTCCGTGTATTAGTGATATCTTATGATGTTTCTTTTTCTGTGTGACTTATTTCAGTTAGAATCATCGTACCTGAATCCACTCATTATGCTGCTACGGGCCTGATGACATAGATTTCATTGCTGAGTGATACTGCATTGTACATAAGTACCACAAGTTCTTTATCCATTTTTCACTTTCTGCGATGTTGAACTTGTACTGTAAACGAGGTTCTTGTAAACAGAGCCGTTCCAAACTTTGGGGTGGCTGTGTCTTTTTGATTTTACTTCCCTAAGCTATAGGTCCATAAGTGGAAGTGCCCTAGGCTCTGTTGCTTTGTTTTATAGATGTTTCAGGAAACACCATACACTTCTCCAGAGTGTCTGTTGGCAATTTACATCCCGCCCATCAGCATAACAAGGCTCCCAGTTCTCCATGGCCTGTCCTGCCTTTCTGGATTTTATACATTTTTTCAGATGGCCCTTTTGACCGCGTGGAAGTGAGACTTCATTGTAGTGCAGATTTCCTTTGCAAGCTTGCTTGGTTGGCCAAAAAGGGCGTATGCGTTTTTTCCTGAATATATTCAGGAAAAAACGCATACGCCCTTTTTGGCCAAGTGCATCATTGTGGACGTTCTGCCTCTTTTCCTATGCTTTCAATGCAATTCCAGTCTACCTCCTGAAATCGGTTTCCTGCAATTCTGCCCCTCTTTCAAGTCCTCTTGGCAGCCTTACTTCAGTATATTTTTGGACGATAGCTGTCATTTATAACTCTGCAGGTTTGTGAATTACAGTGCCCCTGAGCTCCTTTCTTCAACTCTCTTTCTTGTGACCTGGCCGCAACACTGCAGGATGGCTTCAGGCCCTACTCTGGTTCTGGCACGGCACGCTGAGCCTTTGGTTAATTCCTCTTCCTGGTGGGAAATTAGAGTTAAATTTGCCCGTCCAGACACCTCCAGCTAGCCTCTCATTGGTTCTCGCTGTTCCTGTTCATCTTCCGCAGAAATTGCAAACTGGGCCAAACAGGAGGTTAAAGGGACTGACTCTCCAAGTCGGGAGAGTGTTAGTAAAGCATCTGGAATGTTGCACCCGAGTACCAGGGTACGAAAACTGAGACATATTTGAACACGTCTCCCGATCACATGGTTGATCATACTCTAGGTTCCACATGCATGTTTTAGCTGAAGGAAGAATACCTTAAACCTGGGTAGTTGAAACCCGTGGAATGGGTACCATGCAATATGACTTCAAAGGGTCTTCATTTGCTCACCGAACCGCTCCAATCCTATCACTGCTGCGTTTATGCCCCTGTACACATGCTTGATTCTCTTTCGGAGACATAGCAATGCATAGGTTTTAAGATACTTACTAGTCAGGTACATTCTTAGGCGTTTAATATGGGGTGTTGAGGCCATTTCGTTGAGCAAGGAGTAGCTCTTCTCTATTCCATATTTGGCTTAAGGAACTTTATCTGTGCTCATTTCAATCTCTGGTTTTATGCAGCACCCCAACTCACCTTTCCCCTTAAGCAAGCATAAGTTGGTTTTCTAAATTTGAGATCCTGTTCTGTTTTGGAATTCAGTTCCTGTGTAGCCAAGTTTACATTCCGTGTATTAGTGATATCTTATGATGTTTCTTTTTCTGTGTGACTTATTTCAGTTAGAATCATCGTACCTGAATCCACTCATTATGCTGCTACGGGCCTGATGACATAGATTTCATTGCTGAGTGATACTGCATTGTACGTAAGTACCACAAGTTCTTTATCCATTTTTCACTTTCTGTGATATTGAACATGTACGGTAAATAAGGTTCTTGTAAACAGAGGCGTCCCAAACTTTGGGGTGACTGTGTCTTTTTGATTTTAATTTCCCTAAGCTCTAGGACCATAAGTGGAAGTGCCCTAGGCTCTGTTGCTTTGTTTTTTAGATGTTTCATGAAACACCATACACTTCTCCCGAGTGTCTGTTGGCAATTTACATCCCGCCCATCAGCATAACAAGGCTCCCAGTTCTCCATGGCCTGTCCTGCCTTTCTGGATTTTACACTTTTTTCAGATGGCCCTTTTGACCGGGGGGAAGTGAGACTTCATTGTAGTGCAGATTTCCTTTGCAAGCTTGCTTGGTTGGCCGAAAAGGGCGTATGCGTTTTTTCCTGAATATATTCAGGAAAAAACGCATACGCCCTTTTTGGCCAAGTGCATCATTGTGGACGTTCTGCCTCTTTTCCTATGCTTTCAATGCAATTCCAGTCTACCTCCTGAAATCGGTTTCCTGCAATTCTGCCCCGCTTTCAAGTCCTCTTGGCAGCCTTACTTCAGTATATTTTTGGATGATAGCTGTCATTTATAACTCTGCAGGTTTGTGAATTACAGTGCCCCTGAGCTCCTTTCTTCAACTCTCTTTCTTGTGACATGGCCGCAACACTGCAGGATGGCTTCAGGCCCTACTCTGGTTCCGGCACGGCACGCTGAGCCTTTGGTTAATTCCTCTTCCTGGTGGGAAATTAGAGTTAAATTTTCCCGTCCAGACACCTCCAGCTAGCCTCTCATTGGTTCTCGCTGTTCCTGTTCATCTTCCGCAGAAATTGCAAACTGGGCCAAACAGGAGGTTAAAGGGACTGACTCTCCAAGTCGGGAGAGTGTTAGTAAAGCGTCTGGAATGTTGCACCCGAGTACCAGGGGAGGAAAACTGAGACATATTTGAACACATCTCCCGATCACATGGTTGATCATACTCTAGGTTCCACATGCATGTTTTGCTGAAGGAAGAATACCTTAAACCTGGGTAGTTGAAACCCGTGGAATGGGTACCATGCAATATGACTTCAAAGGGTCTTCATTTGCTCACCGAACCGCTCCAATCCTATCACTGCTGCGTTTATGCCCCTGTACACATGCTTGATTCTCTTTCGGAGACATAGCAATGCATAGGTTTTAAGATACTTACTAGTCAGGTACATTCTTAGGCGTTTAATATGGGGTGTTGAGGCCATTTCGTTGAGCAAGGAGTAGCTCTTGTCTATTCCATATTTGGCTTAAGGAACTTTATCTGTGCTCATTTCAATCTCTGGTTTTATGCAGCACCCCAACTCACCTTTCCCCTTAAGCAAGCATAAGTTGGTTTTCTAAATTTGAGACCCTGTTCTGTTCTGTAATTCAGTTCCTGTGTAGCCAAGTTTACATTCCGTGTATTACTGATATCTTATGATGTTTCTTTTTCTGTGTGACTTATTTCAGTTAGAATCATCATACCTGAATCCACTCATTGTGCTGTTAAGGGCCTGATGACATAGATTTCATTGCTGAGTGATATTGCTTTGTAAGTAAATACCACAAGTTCTTTATCCATTTTTCACTTTCTGCGATGTTGAACTTGTACTGTAAACGAGGTTCTTGTAAACAGAGGTGTCCCAAACTTTGGGGTGGCTGTGTCTTTTTGATTTTAATTTCCCTAAGCTCTAGGACCATAAGTGGAAGTGCCCTAGGCTCTGTTGCTTTGTTTTTTAGATGTTTCAGGAAACACCATACACTTCTCCTGAGTGTCTGTTGGCAATTTACATCCCGCCCATCAGCATAACAAGGCTCCCAGTTCTCCATGGCCTGTCCTGCCTTTCTGGATTTTACACTTTTTTCAGATGGCCCTTTTGACCTGGGGGAAGTGAGACTTCATTGTAGTGCAGATTTCCTTTGCAAGCTTGCTTGGTTGGCCAAAAAGGGCGTATGCGTTTTTTCCTGAATATATTTAGGAAAAAACGCATACGCCCTTTTTGGCCAAGTGCATCATTGTGGACGTTCTGCCTCCTTTCCTATGCTTTCAATGCAATTCCAGTCTACCTCCTGAAATCGGTTTCCTGCAATTCTGCCCCGCTTTCAAGTCCTCTTGGCAACCTTACTTCAGTATATTTTTGGACGATAGCTGTCATTTATAACTCTGCAGATTTGTGAATTACAGTGCCCCTGAGCTCCTTTCTTCAACTCGTTTTCTTTTGAGCTGGCCGCAACACAGCAGGATGGCTTCAGGCCCTAATCTGGTTCTGGCACGGCACGCTGAGCGTTTGGTTATTTCCTCTTCCTGGTGGGAAATGAGAGTTAAATTTGCCCGTCCAGACACCTCCAGCTAGTCTCTCATTGGTTCTCGCTATTCTTGTTCATCTTCCACAGAAATTGCAAACTGGGCCAAACAGGAGGTTAAAGGGACTGACTCTCCAAGTCGGGAGAGTGTTAGTAAAGCGTCTGGAATGTTGCACCCGAGTACCAGGGGAGGAAAACTGAGACATATTTGAACACGTCTCCCGATCACATGGTTGATCATACTCTAGGTTCCACATGCATGTTTTAGCTGAAGGAAGAATACTTTAAACCTGGGTAGTTGAAACCCGTGGAATGGGTACCATGCAATATGACTTCAAAGGGTCTTCATTTGCACACCGAACCTCTCCAATCCTATCACTGCTGCGTTTATGCCCCTGTACACATGCTTGATTCTCTTTCGGAGACATAGGAATCCATAGGTTTTAAGATACTTACTAGTCAGGTACATTCTTAGGCGTTTAATATGCGGTGTTGAGTCCATTTCGTTGAGCAAGGAGTAGCTCTTGTCTATTCCATATTTGGCTTAAGGAACTTTATCTGTGCTCATTTCAATCTCTGGTTTTATGCAGCACCCCAACTCACCTTTCCCCTTAAACAAGCATAAGTTGCTTTTCTAACTTTGAGACACTGTTCTGTTCTGTAATTCAGTTCCTGTGTAGCCAGGTTTGCATTCCATGTATTACTGATATCTTATGATGTTTCTTTTTCTGTGTGACTTATTTCAGTTAGAATCATCATACCTGAATCCACTCATTGTGCTGCTAAGGGCTGATGACATAGATTTCTTTGCTGAGTGATATTGCTTTGTAAGTAAATACCACAACTTCTTTATCCATTTTTCACTGTCTGCGATGTTGAACTTGTACTGTATACGAGGTTCTTGTAAACAGAGGCGTCCCAAACTTTGGGGTGGCTGTGTCTTTTTGATTTTAATTTCCCTAAGCTCTAGGACCATAAGTGGAAGTGCCCTAGGCTCTGTTGCTTTGTTTTTTAGCTGTTTCAGGAAACACCATACACTTCTCCTGAGTGTCTGTTGGCAATTTACATCCCGCCCATCAGCATAACAAGGCTCCCAGTTCTCCATGGCCTGTCCTGCCTTTCTGGATTTTACACTTTTTTCAGATGGCCCTTTTGACCGGGGGGAAGTGAGACTTCATTGCAGTGCAGATTCCCTTTGCAAGCTTGCTTGGTTGGCCAAAAAGTGCGTATGCGTTTTTTGCTGAATATATTCAGGAAAAAACTCATACGCCCTTTTTGGCCAAGTGCATCATTGTGGACGTTCTGCCTCTTTTCCTATGTTTTCAATGCTATTCCAGTCTACCTCCTGAAATCAGTTTCCTGCAATTCTGCCCCGCTTTCAAGTCCTCTTGGCAGCCTTACTTCAGTATATTTTTGGACGATAGCTTTCATTTATAACTCTGCAGGTTTGTGAATTACAGTGCCCCTGAACTCCTTTCTTCAACTCGCTTTGTTTTGAGCTGGCCGCAACACCGCAGGATGGCTTCAGGCCCTAATCTGGTTCCGGCACGGCACGCTGAGCCTTTGGTTATTTCCTCTTCCTGGTGGGAAATGAGAGTTAAATTTGCCCGTCCAGACACCTCCAGCTAGCCTCTCATTGGTTCTCCCTATTCCTGTTCATCTTCCGCAGAAATTGCAAACTGGGCCAAACAGGAGGTTAAAGGCGCTGACTCTCCAAGTGGGGAGAGTGTTAGTAAAGCGTCTGGAATGTTGCACGCGAGTACCAGGGGAGGAAAACTGAGACATATTTGAACACGTCTCCCGTTCACATGGTTGATCATACTCTGGGTTCCACATGCATGTTTTAGCTGAAGGAAGAGTACCTTAAACCTAGAGAGTTAAGACCCGTGTAATCGGTACCATGCAATATGACTTCAAAGGGTCTTCATTTGCTCACCGAACCTCTCCAATCCTATCACTGCTGCGTTTATGCCCCTGTACACACGCTTGATTCTCTTTTGGAGACATAGCAATCCATAGGTTTTAAGATACTTACTAGTCAGATACATTCTTAGGCGTTTAATATGGGGTGTTGAGTCCATTTCGTTGAGCAAGGAGTAGCTCTTGACTATTCCATATTTGGCTTAAGGAACTTTATCTGTGCTCATTTCAATCTCTGGTTTTATGCAGCACCCCAACTCACCTTTCCCCTTAAGCAAGCATAAGTTGGTTTTCTAAATTTGAGACCCTGTTCTGTTTTGGAATTCACTTCCTGTGTAGCCAAGTTTACATTCCGTGTATTAGTGATATCTTATGATGTTTCCTTTTCTGTGTGATTTATTTCAGTTAGAGTCATCGTACCTGAATCCACTCATTGTGCTGCTAATGGCCTGATGACATAGATTTCATTGCTGAGTGATATTGCTTTGTAAGTAAATACCACAACTTCTTTATCCATTTTTCACTTTCTGCGATGTTGAACTTGTACTGTAAACGAGGTTCTTGTAAACAGAGGCTCCCAAACTTTGGGGTGACTGTGTCTTTTTGATTTTAATTTCCCTAAGCTATAGGACCATAAGTGGAAGTGCCCTAGGCTCTGTTGCTTTGTTTTTTAGATGTTTCAGGAAACACCATACACTTCTCCCGAGTGTCTGTTGTCAATTTACATCCCGCCCATCAGCATAACAAGGCTCCCAGTTCTCCATGGCCTGTCCTGCCTTTCTGGATTTTACACTTTTTTCAGATGGCCCTTTTGACCGGGGGGAAGTGAGACTTCATTGTACTGCAGATTCCCTTTGCAAGCTTGCTTGGTTGGCCAAAAAGGGCGTATGCGTTTTTTCCTGAATATATTCAGGAAAAAACGCATACGCCCTTTTTGGCCAAGTGCATCATTGTGGACGTTCTGCCTCTTTTCCTATGCTTTCAATGCAATTCCAGTCTACCTCCTGAAATCGGTTTCCTGCAATTCTGCCCCGCTTTCAAGTCCTCTTGGCAGCCTTACTTCAGTATATTTTTGGACGATAGCTGTCATTTATAACTCTGCAGGATTGTGAATTACAGTGCCCCTGAGCTCCTTTCTTCAACTCGCTTTCTTTTGAGCTGGACGCAACACCGCAGGATGGCTTCAGGCCCTAATCTGGTTCCGGCACGGCACGCTGAGCCTTTGGTTAATTCCTCTTCCTGGTGGGAAATGAGAGTTAAATTTGCCCGTCCAGACACCTCCAGCTAGTCTCTCATTGGTTATCGCTATTCCTGTTCATCTTCCGCAGAAATTGCAAACTGGGCCAAACAGGAGGTTAAAGGGACTGACTCTCCAAGTCGGGAGAGTGTTAGTAAAGCGTCTGGAATGTTGCACCCGAGTACCAGGGGAGGAAAACTGAGACATATTTGAACACGTCTCCCGATCACATCGTTGATCATACTCTAGGTTCCACATGCATGTTTTAGCTGAAGGAAGAATACTTTAAACCTGGGTAGTTGAAACCCGTGGAATGGGTACCATGCAATATGACTTCAAAGGGTCTTTATTTGCTCACCGAACCTCTCCAATCCTATCACTGCTGCGTTTATGCCCCTGTACACACGCTTGATTCTCTTTCGGAGACATAGCAATCCATAGGTTTTAAGATACTTACTAGTCAGGTACATTCTTAGGCGTTTAATATGCGGTGTTGAGTCCATTTCGCTGAGCATGGAGTAGCTCTTGTCTATTCCATATTTGGCTTAAGGAACTTTATCTGTGCTCATTTCAATCTCTGGTTTTATGCAGCACCCCAACTCACCTTTCCCCTTAAGCAAGCATAAGTTGGTTTTCTAAATTTGAGACCCTGTTCTGTTCTGTAATTCAGTTCCTGTGTACCCAAGTTTACATTCCGTGTATTACTGATATCTTATGATGTTTCTTTTTCTGTGTGACTTATTTCAGTTAGAATCATCATACCTGAATCCACTCATTGTGCTGCTAAGGGCCTGATGACATAGAATTCATTGCTGAGTGATATTGCTTTGTAAGTAAATACCACAACTTCTTTATCCATTTTTCACTTTCTGCGATGTTGAACTTGTACTGTAAACGAGGTTCTTGTAAACAGAGGCGTCCCAAACTTTGGGGTGGCTGTGTCTTTCTGATTTTAATATCCCTAAGCTATAGGACCATAAGTGGAAGTGCCCTAGGCTCTGTTGCTTTGTTTTTTAGATGTTTCAGGAAACACCATACACTTCTCCTGAGTGTCTGTTGGCAATTTACATCCCGCCCATCAGCATAACAAGTCTCCCAGTTTTCCATGGCCTGTCCAGCCTTTCTGGATTTTACACTTTTTTCAGATGGCCCTTTTGACCGGGGGGAAGTGAGACTTCATTGTAGTGCAGATTTCCTTTGCAAACTTGCTTGGTTGGCCAAAAAGTGTATATGCGTTTTTTCCTGAATATATTCAGGAAAAAACGCATACGCCCTTTTTGGCCAAGTGCATCATTGTGGACGTTCTGCCTCTTTTCCTATGCTTTCAATGCAATTCCAGTCTACCTCCTGAAATCGGTTTCCTGCATTTCTGCCCCGCTTTCAAGTCCTCTTGGCAGCCTTACTTCAGTATATTTTTGGACGATAGCTGTCATTTATAACTCTGCAGGATTGTGAATTACAGTGCCCCTGAGCTCCTTTCTTCAACTCGCTTTCTTTTGAGCTGGACGCAACACCGCAGGATGGCTTCAGGCACTAATCTGGTTCCGGCACGGCACGCTGAGCCTTTGGTTAATTCCTCTTCCTGGTGGGAAATGAGAGTTAAATTTGCCCGTCCAGACACCTCCAGCTAGTCTCTCATTGGTTCTCGCTATTCCTGTTCATCTTCCGCAGAAATTGCAAACTGGGCCAAACAGGAGGTTAAAGGGACTGACTCTCCAAGTTGGGAGAGTGTTAGTAAAGCGTCTGGAATGTTGCACCCGAGTACCAGGGGAGGAAAACTGAGACATATTTGAACACGTCTCCCGATCACATCGTTGATCATACTCTAGGTTCCACATGCATGTTTTAGCTGAAGGAAGAATACTTTAAACCTGGGTAGTTGAAACCCGTGGAATGGGTACCATGCAATATGACTTCAAAGGGTCTTTATTTGCTCACCGAACCTCTCCAATCCTATCACTGCTGCGTTTATGCCCCTGTACACACGCTTGATTCTCTTTCGGAGACATAGCAATCCATAGGTTTTAAGATACTTACTAGTCAGGTACATTCTTAGGCGTTTAATATGCGGTGTTGAGTCCATTTCGCTGAGCATGGAGTAGCTCTTGTCTATTCCATATTTGGCTTAAGGAACTTTATCTGTGCTCATTTCAATCTCTGGTTTTATGCAGCACCCCAACTCACCTTTCCCCTTAAGCAAGCATAAGTTGGTTTTCTAAATTTGAGACCCTGTTCTGTTCTGTAATTCAGTTCCTGTGTAGCCAAGTTTACATTCCGTGTATTACTGATATCTTATGATGTTTCTTTTTCTGTGTGACTTATTTCAGTTAGAATCATCATACCTGAATCCACTCATTGTGCTGCTAAGGGCCTGATGACATAGAATTCATTGCTGAGTGATATTGCTTTGTAAGTAAATACCACAACTTCTTTATCCATTTTTCACTTTCTGCGATGTTGAACTTGTACTGTAAACTAGGTTCTTGTAAATAGAGGCGTCCCAAACTTTGGGGTGGCTGTGTCTTTTTGATTTTAATATCCCTAAGCTATAGGACCATAAGTGGAAGTGCCCTAGGCTCTGTTGCTTTGTTTTTTAGATGTTTCAGGAAACACCATACACTTCTCCCAAGTGTCTGTTGGCAATTTACATCCCGCCCATCAGCATAACAAGGCTCCCAGTTCTCCATGGCCTGTCCAGCCTTTCTGGATTTTACACTTTTTTCAGATGGCCCTTTTGACCGGGGGGAAGTGAGACTTCATTGTAGTGCAGATTTCCTTTGCAAACTTGCTTGGTTGGCCAAAAAGTGTATATGCGTTTTTTCCTGAATATATTCAGGAAAAAATGCATACGCCCTTTTTGGCCAAGTGCATCATTGTGGACGTTCTGCCTCTTTTCCTATGCTTTCAATGCAATTCCAGTCTACCTCCTGAAATCGGTTTCCTGCAATTCTGCCCCGCTTTCAAGTCCTCTTGGCAGCCTTACTTCAGTATATTTTTGGACGATAGCTGTCATTTATAACTCTGCAGGATTGTGAATTACAGTGCTCCTGAGCTCCTTTCTTCAACTCGCTTACTTTTGAGCTGGACGCAACACCGCAGGATGGTTTCAGGCCCTAATCTGTTTCCGGCACGGCATGCTGAGCCTTTGGTTAATTCCTCTTCCTGGTGGGAAATTAGAGTTAAATTTGCCCGTCCAGACACCTCCAGCTAGTCTCTCATTGGTTCTCGCTATTCCTGTTCATCTTCCACAGAAATTGCAAACTGGGCCAAACAGGAGGTTAAAGGGACTGACTCTCCAAGTGGGGAGAGTGTTAGTAAAGCGTCTGGAATGTTGCACCCGAGTACCAGGGTACGAAATCTGAGACATATTTGAACACGTCTCACGTTCACATGGTTGATCATACTCTGGGTTCCACATGCATGTTTTAGCTGAAGGAAGAATACCTTAAACCTGGAGAGTTGAAACCCGTGGAATGGGTACCATGCAATATGACTTCAAAGGGTCTTCATTTGCTCACCGAACCTCTCCAATCCTATCACTGCTGCGTTTATGCCCCTGTACACACGCTTGATTCTCTTTTGGAGACATAGCAATCCATAGGTTTTAAGATACTTACTAGTCAGGTACATTCTTAGGCGTTTAATATGGGGTGTTGAGTCCATTTCGTTGAGCAAGGAGTAGCTCTTGTCTATTCCATATTTGGCTTAAGGAACTTTATCTGTGCTCATTTCAATCTCTGGTTTTATGCAGCACCCCAACTCACCTTTCCCCTTAAGCAAGCATAAGTTGGTTTTCTAAATTTGAGACCCTGTTCTGTTCTGTAATTCAGTTCCTGTGTACCCAAGTTTACATTCCGTGTATTACTGATATCTTATGATGTTTCTTTTTCTGTGTGACTTATTTCAGTTAGACTCAACGTACCTGAATCCACTCATTGTGCAGCTAAGGGCCTGATGACATAGATTTCATTGCTGAGTGATATTGCTTTGTAAGTAAATACCACAACTTCTTTATCCATTTTTCACTTACTGCGATGTTGAACTTGTACTGTAAACGAGGTTCTTGTAAATAGAGGCGTCCCAAACTTTGGGGTGGCTGTGTCTTTTTGATTTTAATTTCCCTAAGCTATAGGACCATAAGTGGAAGTGCCCTAGGCTCTGTTGCTTTGTTTTTTAGATGTTTCAGGAAACACCATACACTTCTCCCGAGTGTCTGTTGGCAATTTACATCCCGCCCATCAGCAGAACAAGGCTCCCAGTTCTCCATGGCCTGTCCTGCCTTTCTGGATTATACACTTTTTTCAGATGGCCCTTTTGACCGGGGGGAAGTGAGACTTCACTGTAGTGCAGATTTCCTTTGCAAGCTTGCTTGGTTGGCCAAAAAGGGCGTATGCGTTTTTTCCTGAATATATTCAGGAAAAAACGCATACGCCCTTTTTCGCCAAGTGCATCATTTGTGGACGTTCTGCCTCTTTTCCTATGCTTTCAATGCAATTCCAGTCTACCTCCTGAAATCGGGTTCCTGCAATTCTGCACCACTTTCAAGTCCTCTTGGCAGCCTTACTTCAGTATATTTTTGGACGATAGCTGTCATTTATAACTCTGCAGGTTTGTGAATTACAGTGCCCCTGAGCTCCTTTCTTCAACTCGCTTTCTTGTGAGCTGGCCGCAACAACGCAGGATGGCTTCAGGCCGTAATCTGGTTCCTGCACGGCACGCTGAGCCTTTGGTTATTTCCTCTTCCTGGTGGGAAATGAGAGTTAAATTTGCCCGTCCAGACACCTCCAGCTAGTCTCTCATTGGTTCTCCCTATTCCTGTTCATCTTCCGCTGAAATTGCAAACTGGGCCAAACAGGAGGTTAAAGGCGCTGACTCTCCAAGTGGGGAGAGTGTTAGTAAAGCGTCTGGAATGTTGCACCCGAGTACCAGGGGAGGAAAACTGAGACATATTTGAACACGTCTCCCGATCACATGGTTGATCATACTCTAGGTTCCACATGCATGTTTTAGCTGAAGGAAGAATACCTTAAACCTGGAGAGTTGAAACCCGTGGAATGGGTACCATGCAATTTGACTTCAAAGGGTCTTCATTTGGTCACTGAACCTCTCCAATCCTATCAGTGCTGCGTTTATGCCCCTGTACACATGCTTGATTCTCTTTCGGAGACATAGCAATCCATAGGTTTTAAGATACTTACTAGTCAGGTACATTCTTAGGCGTTTAATATGCGGTGTTGAGTCCATTTCGTTGAGCAAGGAGTAGCTCTTGTCTATTCCATATTTGGCTTAAGGAACTTTATCTGTGCTCATTTCAATCTCTGGTTTTATGCAGCACCCCAACTCACCTTTACCCTTAAGAAAGCATAAGTTGGTTTTCTAAATTTGAGACCCTGTTCTGTTCTGTAATTCAGTTCCTGTGTAGCCAAGTTTACATTCCGTGTATTACTGATATCTTATGATGTTTCTTTTTCTGTGTGACTTATTTCAGTTAGAATCATCATACCTGAATCCACTCATTGTGCTGCTAAGGGCCTGATGTCATAGAATTCATTGCTGAGTGATATTGCTTTGTAAGGAAGTACCACAACTTCTTTATCCATTTTTCACTTTCTGCGATGTTGAACTTGTACTGTAAACGAGGTTCTTGTAAACAGAGGCGTCCCAAACTTTGGGGTGGCTGTGTCTTTTTGATTTTAATATCTCTAAGCTATAGGACCATAAGTGGAAGTGCCCTAGGCTCTGTTGCTTTGTTTTTTAGATGTTTCAGGAAACACCATACACTTCTCCCGAGTGTCTGTTGGCAATTTACATCCCGCCCATCAGCATAACAAGGCTCCCATTTCTCCATGGCCTGTCCTGCCTTTCTGGATTTTACACTTTTTTCAGATGGCCCTTTTGACCGGGGGGAAGTGAGACTTCATTGTAGTGCAGATTTCCTTTGCAAGCTTGCTTGGTTGGCCAAAAAGGGCGTATGCGTTTTTTCCTGAATATATTCAGGAAAAAACGCATACGCCCTTTTTGGCCAAGTGCATCATTGTGGACGTTCTGCCTCTTTTCCTATGCTTTCAATGCAATTCCAGTCTACCTCCTGAAATCGGTTTCCTGCAATTCTGCCCCGCTTTCAAGTCCTCTTGGCAGCCTTACTTCAGTCTATTTTTGGACGATAGCTGTCATTTATAACTCTGCAGGTTTGTGAATTACAGTGCCCCTGAGCTGCTTTCTTCAACTCGCTTTCTTTTGAGCTGGCCGCAACACCGCAGGATGGCTGCAGGCCGTAATCTGGTTCCTGCACGGCACGCTGAGCCTTTGGTTATTTCCTCTTCCTGGTGGGAAATGAGAGTTAAATTTGCCCGTCCAGACACCTCCAGCTAGTCTCTCATTGGTTCTCCCTATTCCTGTTCATCTTCCGCTGAAATTTCAAACTGGGCCAAACAGGAGGTTAAAGGCGCTGACTCTCCAAGTGGGGAGAGTGTTAGTAAAGCATCTGGAATGTTGCACGCGAGTACCAGGGGAGGAAAACTGAGACATATTTGAACACGTCTCCCAATCACATGGTTGATCATACTCTAGGTTCCACATGCATGTTTTAGCTGAAGGAAGAATACCTTAAACCTGGAGATTTGAAACCCATGGAATGGGTACCATGCAATATGACTTC
The DNA here is from genome assembly GCF_951394435.1 of Stenella coeruleoalba. Classification (NCBI taxonomy): domain Eukaryota; kingdom Metazoa; phylum Chordata; class Mammalia; order Artiodactyla; family Delphinidae; genus Stenella; species Stenella coeruleoalba. Next base: position 1,275,956 of record NW_027646189.1, read on the forward strand.
AAAGGGTCTTCATTTGCTCACCGAATCTCTCCAATCCTATCAGTGCTGTGTTTATGCCTCTGTACACATGCTTGATTCTCTTTCGGAGACATAGCAATCCATAGGTTTTAAGATACTTACTAGTCAGGTACATTCTTAGGCGTTTAATATGCGGTCTTGAGTCCATTTCGTTGAGCAAGGAGTAGCTCTTGTCTATTCCATATTTGGCTTAAGGAACTTTATCTGTGCTCATTTCAATCTCTGGTTTTATGCAGCACCCCAACTCACCTTTACCCTTAAGCAAGCATAAGTTGGTTTTCTAAATTTGAGACCCTGTTCTGTTCTGTAATTCAGTTCCTGTGTAGCCAAGTTTACATTCCGTGTATTACTGATATCTTATGATGTTTCTTTTTCTGTGTGACTTATTTCAGTTAGAATCATCATACCTGAATCCATTCATTGTGCTGCAAAGGGCCTGATGACATAGATTTCATTGCTGAGTGATACTGCATTGTACGTAAGTACCACAAGTTCTTTATCCATTTTTCACTTTCTGTGATATTGAACTTGTACGGTAAACGAGGTTCTTGTAAACAGAGGCGTCCCAAACTTTGGGGTGGCTGTGTCTTTTTGATTTTAATTTCCCTGAGCTATAGGACCATAAGTGGAAGTGCCCTAGGCTCTGTTGCTTTGTTTTTTAGATGTTTCAGGAAACACCATACACTTCTCCTGTGTGTGTGTTGGCAATTTACATCCCGCCCATCAGCATAACAAGGCTCCCAGTTCTCCATGGCCTGTCCTGCCTTTCTGGATTTTACACTTTTTTCAGATGGCTCTTTTGACCGGGGGGAAGTGAGACTTCATTGTAGTGCAGATTTCCTTTGCAAACTTGCTTGGTTGGCCAAAAAGGGCGTATGCGTTTTTTTCTGGAATATATTCAGGAAAAAACGCATACGCCCTTTTTGGCCAAGTGCATCATTGTGGACTTTCTGCCTCTTTTCCTATGCTTTCAATGCAATTCCAGTCTACCTCCTGAAATCGGTTTCCTGCAATTCTGCCCCGCTTTCAAGTCCTCTTGGCAGCCTTACTTCAGTATATTTTTGGACGATAGCTGTCATTTATAACTCTGCAGGTTTGTGAATTACAGTGCCCCTGAGCTCCTTTCTTCAACTCGCTTTCTTTTGAGCTGACCTCAACACCGCAGGATGGCTTCAGGCCCTAATCTGGTTCCGGCACGGCACGCTGAGCCTTTGGTTATTTGCTCTTCCTGGTGGGAAATGTGAGTTAAATTTGCCCGTCCAGACACCTCCAGCTAGTCTCTCATTGGTTCTCCCTATTCCTGTTCATCTTCCGCAGAAATTGCAAACTGGGCCAAACAGGAGGTTAAAGGCGCTGACTCTCCAAGTTGGGAGAGTGTTAGTAAAGCGTCTGGAATGTTGCACCGAAGTACCAGGGGAGGAAAACTGAGACATATTTGAACACGTCTCCCGATCACATGGTTGATCATACTCTAGGTTCCACATGCATGTTTTAGCTGAAGGAAGAATACCTTAAACGTGGGTAGTTGAAACCCGTGGAATGGGTACCATGCAATATGACTTCAATGGGTCTTCATTTGCTCAGCGAACCTCTCCAATCCTATCACTGCTGCGTTTATGCCCCTGTACACATGCTTGATTCTCTTTCGGAGACATAGCAATCCATAGGTTTTAAGATACTTACTAGTCAGGTACATTCTTAGGCGTTTAATATGCGGTGTTGAGTCCATTTCGTTGAGCAAGGAGTAGCTCTTGTCTATTCCATATTTGGCTTAAGGAACTTTATCTGTGCTCATTTCGATCTCTGGTTTTATGCAGCTCCCCAACTCACCTTTCCCCTTAAGCAAGCATAAGTTGGTTTTCTAAATTTGAGACCCTGTTCTGTTCTGTAATTCAGTTCCTGTGTAGCCAAGTTTACATTCCGTGTATTAGTGATATCTTATGATGTTTCTTTTTCTGTGTGACTTATTTCAGTTAGAATCATCGTACCTGAATCCACTCATTATGCTGCTACGGGCCTGATGACATACATTTCATTGCTGAGTGATACTGCATTGTACGTAAGTACCACAAGTTCTTTATCCATTTTTCACTTTCAGTGATATTGAACTTGTACGGTAACCGAGGTTCTTGTAATCAGAGGTGTCCCAAACTTTGGGGTGGCTGTGTCTTTTTGATTTTAATTTCCCTAAGCTATAGGACCATAAGTGGAAGTGCCCTAGGCTCTGTTGTTTTGTTTTTTAGATGTTTCAGGAAACACCATACACTTCTCCCGAGTGTCTGTTGGCAATTTCCATACCGCCCATCAGCATAACAAGGCTCCCAGTTCTCCATGGCCTGTCCTGCCTTTCTGGATTTTACACCTTTTTCAGATGGCCCTTTTGACCGGGGGGAAGTGAGACTTCATTGTAGTGCAGATTTCCTTTGCAAGCTTGGTTGGTTGGCCAAAAAGGGCGTATGCGTTTTTTCCTGAATATATTCAGGAAAAAACGCATACGCCCTTTTTGGCCAAGTGCATCATTGTGGACGTTCTGCCTCTTTTCCTATGCTTTCAATGCAATTCCAGTCTACCTCCTGAAATCGGTTTCCTGCAATTCTGCCCTGCTTTCAAGTCCTCTTGGCAGCCTTCCTTCAGTATATTTTTGGACGATAGCTGTCATTTATAACTCTGCAGGTTTGTGAATTACACTGCCCCTGAGCTCCTTTCTTCAACTCGCTTTCTTTTGAGCTGGCCGCAACACCGCAGGATGGCTTCAGGCCCTAATCTGGTTCCGGCATGGCACGCTGAGCCTTTGGTTATTTCCTCTTCCTGGTGGGAAATGAGAGTTAAATTTGCCCGTCCAGACACCTCCAGCTAGTCTCTCATTGGTTCTCCCTATTCCTGTTCATCTTCCGCAGAAATTGCAAACTGGGCCAAACAGGAGGTTAAAGGCGCTGACTCTCCAAGTGGGGAGAATGTTAGTAAAGCGTCTTGAATGTTGCACTCAAGTACCAGGGGAGGAAAACTGAGACATATTTGAACACGTCTCCCGTTCACACGGTTGATCATACTCTGGGTTCCACATGCATGTTTTAGCAGAAGGAAGAATACCTTAAACCTGGAGAGTTGAGACCCGTGGAATGGGTACCATGCAATATGACTTCAAAGGGTCTTCATTTGCTCACGGAACGTCTCCAATCCTATCACTGCTGCGATTATGCCCCTGTACACACACTTGATTCTCTTTTGGAGACATAGCAATCCATAGGTTTTAAGATACTTACTAGTCAGGTACATTCTTAGGCGTTTAATATGGGATGTTGAGTCCATTTCGTTGAGCAAGGAGTAGCTCTTTTCTATTCCATATTTGGCTTAAGGAAATTTATCTGTGCTCATTTCAATCTCTGGTTTTATGCAGCACCCCAACTCACCTTTCCCCTTAAGCAAGCATAAGATGGTTTTCTAAATTTGAGACCCTGTTCTGTTTTGGAATTCAGTTCCTGTGTAGCCAAGTTTACATTCCGTGTATTAGTGATATCTTATGATGTTTCTTTTTCTGTGTGACTTATTTCAGTTAGAATCATCGTACCTGAATCCACTCATTATGCTGCTACGGGCCTGATGACATAGATTTCATTGCTGAGTGATACTGCATTGTACGTAAGTACCACAAGTTCTTTATCCATTTTTCACTTTCTGTGATATTGAACTTGTTCGGTAAACGAGGTTCCTGTAAACAGAGGCGTCCCAAACTTTGGGGTGGCTGTGTCTTTTTGATTTTAATTTCCCTAAGCTATAGGACCATAAGTGGAAGTGCCCTAGGCTCTGTTGCTTTGTTTCTTAGATGTTTCAGGAAACACCATACACTTCTCCCGAGTGTCTGTTGGCAATTTACATCCCGCCCATCAGCATAACAAGGCTCTCAGTTCTCCATGGCCTGTCGTGCCTTTCTGGATTTTACGCTTTTTTCAGATGGCCCGTTTAACCGGGGGGAAGTGAGACTTCATTGTAGTGCAGATTTCCTTTGCAAGCTTGCTTGGTTGGCCAAAAAGGGCGTATGCGTTTTTTCCTGAATATATTCAGGAACAAACGCATACGTCCTTTTTGGCCAAGTGCATCATTGTGGACGCTCTGCCTCTTTTCCTATGCTTTCAATGCAATTCCAGTCTACCTCCTGAAATCGGTTTCCTGCAATTCTGCCCTGCTTTCAAGTCCTCTTGGCAGCCTTACTTCATTATATTTTTGGACGATAGCTGTCATTTATAACTCTGCAGGTTTGTGAATTACAGTGTCCCTGAGCTCCTTTCTTCAACTCGCTTTCTTGTGAGCTGGCCGCAACACCGCAGGATGGCTTCAGGCCCTAATCTTGTTCCGGCACGGCACGCTGAGCCTTTGGTTATTTCCTCTTCCTGGTGGGAAATGAGAGTTAAATTTCCGTGTCCAGACACCTCCAGCTAGTGTCTCATTGGTTCTCCCTATTCCTGTTCATCTTCCGCAGAAATTGCAAACTGGGCCAAACAGGTGGTTAAAGGCGCTGACTCTCCAAGTGGGGAGAGTGTTAGTAAAGCATCTGGAATGTTGCACAAGAGTACCAGGAGAGGAAAACTGAGATATATTTGAACACGTCTCCGATTCACACGGTTGATCATACTCTGGGTTCCACATGCATATTTTAGCTGAAGGAAGAATACCTTAAACCTGGAGAGTTGAGACCCGTGTAATGGGTACCATGCAATATGACTTCAAAGGGTCTTCATTTGCTCACTGAACATCTCCAATCCTATCACTGCTGCGTTTATGCCCCTGTACACATGCTTGATTCTCTTTCGGAGACATAGCAATCCATAGGTTTTAAGATACTTACTAGTCAGGTACATTCTTAGGCGTTTAATATGCGGTGTTGAGTCCATTTCGTTGAGCAAGGAGTAGCTCTTGTCTATTCCATATTTGGCTTAAGGAACTTTATCTGTGCTCATTTCGATCTCTGGTTTTATGCAGCACCCCAACTCACCTTTACCCTTAAGCAAGCATAAGTTGGTTTTCTAAATTTGAGACCCTGTTCTGTTCTGTAATTCAGTTCCTGTGTAGCCAAGTTTACATTCCGTGTATTAGTGATATCTTATGATGTTTCTTTTTCTGTGTGACTTATTTCAGTTAGAATCATCGTACCTGAATCCACTCATTATGCTGCTACGGGCCTGATGACATAGATTTCATTGCTGAGTGATACTGCATTGTACGTAAGTACCACAAGTTCTTTATCCATTTTTCACTTTCAGTGATATTGAACTTGTACGGTAACCGAAGTTCTTGTAAACAGAGGCGTCCCAAACTTTGGGGTGGCTGTGTCTTTTTGATTTTAATTTCCCTAAGCTAAAGGACCATAAGTGGAAGTGCCCTAGGCTCTGTTGCTTTGTTTTTTAGATGTTTCAGGAAACACCATACCCTTCTCCCGAGTGTCTGTTGGCAATTTACATCCCGCCCATCAGCATAACAAGGCTCCCAGTTCTCCATGGCCTGTCCTGCCTTTCTGGATTTTACGCTTTTTTCAGATGGCCCGTTTGACCGGGGGGAAGTGAGACTTCATTGTAGTGCAGATTTCCTTTGCAAGCTTGCTTGGTTAGCCAAAAAGGGCGTATGCGTTTTTTCCTGAATATATTCAGGAAAAAACGCATACGCCCTTTTTGGCCAAGTGCATCATTGTGGACGCTCTGCCTCTTTTCCTATGCTTTCAATGCAATTCCAGTCTACCTCCTGAAATCGGTTTCCTGCAATTCTACCCCGTTTTCAAGTCCTCTTGGCAGCCTTACTTCAGTATATTTTTGGACGATAGCTGTCATTTATAACTCTGCAGGTTTGTGAATTACAGTGCCCTGAGCTCCTTTCTTCAACTCGCTTTCTTGTGAGCTGGCCGCAACACCGCAGGATGGCTTCAGGCCCTAATCTGGTTCCGGCACGGCACGCTAAGCCTTTGGTTAATTCCTCTTCCTGGTGGGAAATGAGAGTTAAATTTGCCCGTCCAGACACCTCCAGCTAGTCTCTCATTGGTTTTCGCTATTCCTGTTCATCTTCCGCAGAAATTGCAAACTGGGCGGAACAAGAGGTTAAAGGGACTGACTCTCCAAGTCGGGAGAGTGTTAGTAAAGCGTCTGGAATGTTGCACCCGAGTACCAGGGTACGAAAACTGAGACATATTTGAACATGTCTCCCGTTCACATGGTTGATCATACTCTAGGTTCCACATGCATGTTTTAGCTGAAGGAAGAATACCTTAAACCTGGGTAGTTGAAACCCGTGGAATGGGTACCATGCAATATGACTTCAAAGGGTCTTCATTTGCTCACCGAACCTCTCCAATCCTATCACTGCTGCGCTTATGCCCCTGTACTCATGCTTGATTCCCTTTCGGAGACATAGCAATCCATAGCTTTTAAGATACTTACTAGTCAGGTACATTCTTAGGCATTTAATATGCGGTGTTGAGTCCATTTCATTGAGCAAGGAGTAGCTCTTGTCTATTCCATATTTGGCTTAAGGAACTTTATCTGTGCTCATTTCAATCTCTGGTTTTATGCAGCACCCCAACTCACCTTTACCCTTAAGCAAGCATAAGTTGGTTTTCTAAATTTGAGACCCTGTTCTGTTCTGTAATTCATTTCCTGTGTAGCCAAGTTTATTCCGTATATTACTGATATCTTATGATGTTTCTTTTTCTGTGTGACTTATTTCAGTTAGAATCATCATACCTGAATCCACTCATTGTGCTGCTAAGGGCCTGATGACATAGATTTCATTGCTGAGTGATACTGCATTGTACGTAAGTACCGCAAGTTCTTTATCCATTTTTCACTTTCTGTCATATTGAACTTGTACGGTAAACGAGGTTCTTGTTAACAGAGGCGTCCCAAACTTTCGGGTGGCTGTGTCTTTTTGATTTTAATTTCCCTAAGCTATAGGACCATAAGTGGAAGTGCCCTAGGCTCGGTTGCTTTGTTTTTTAGATGTTTCAGGAAACACCATACACTTCTCCCAAGTGTCTGTTGGCAATTTACATCCCGCCCATCAGCATAACAAGGCTCCCAGTTCTCCATGGCCTGTCCTGCCTTTCTGGATTTTACACTTTTTTCAGATGACCCTTTTGACCGGGGGGAAGTGAGACTTCATTGTAGTGCAGATTTCCTTTGCAAGCTTGCTTGGTTGGCCAAAAAGGGCGTATGCGTTTTTTCCTGAATATATTCAGGAAAAAATGCATACGCCCTTTTTGGCCAAGTGCATCATTGTGGACGTTCTGCCTCTTTTCCTATGCTTTCAATGCAATTCCAGTCTACCTCCTGAAATCGGTTTCCTGCAATTCTGCCCCGCTTTCAAGTCCTCTTGGCAGCCTTACTTCAGTCTATTTTTGGACGATAGCTGTCATTTATAACTCTGCAGGTTTGTGAATTACAGTGTCCCTGAGCTCCTTTCTTCAACTCGCTTTCTTGTGAGCTGGCCGCAACAACGCAGGATGGCTTCAGGCCGTAATCTGGTTCCTGCACGGCACGCTGAGCCTTTGGTTATTTCCTCTTCCTGGTGGGAAATGAGAGTTAAATTTGCCCGTCCAGACACCTCCAGCTAGTCTCTCATTGGTTCTCCCTATTCCTGTTCATCTTCCGCTGAAATTGCAAACTGGGCCAAACAGGAGGTTAAAGGCGCTGACTCTCCAAGTGGGGAGAGTGTTAGTAAAGCGTCTGGAATGTTGCACCCGAGTACCAGGGGAGGAAAACTGAGACATATTTGAACACGTCTCCCGATCACATGGTTGATCATACTCTAGGTTCCACATGCATGTTTTAGCTGAAGGAAGAATACCTTAAACCTGGAGAGTTGAAACCCGTGGAATGGGTACCATGCAATTTGACTTCAAAGGGTCTTCATTTGGTCACTGAACCTCTCCAATCCTATCAGTGCTGCGTTTATGCCCCTGTACACATGCTTGATTCTCTTTCGGAGACATAGCAATCCATAGGTTTTAAGATACTTACTAGTCAGGTACATTCTTAGGCGTTTAATATGCGGTGTTGAGTCCATTTCGTTGAGCAAGGAGTAGCTCTTGTCTATTCCATATTTGGCTTAAGGAACTTTATCTGTGCTCATTTCAATCTCTGGTTTTATGCAGCACCCCAACTCACCTTTACCCTTAAGAAAGCATAAGTTGGTTTTCTAAATTTGAGACCCTGTTCTGTTCTGTAATTCAGTTCCTGTGTAGCCAAGTTTACATTCCGTGTATTACTGATATCTTATGATGTTTCTTTTTCTGTGTGACTTATTTCAGTTAGAATCATCATACCTGAATCCACTCATTGTGCTGCTAAGGGCCTGATGTCATAGAATTCATTGCTGAGTGATATTGCTTTGTAAGGAAGTACCACAACTTCTTTATCCATTTTTCACTTTCTGCGATGTTGAACTTGTACTGTAAACGAGGTTCTTGTAAACAGAGGCGTCCCAAACTTTGGGGTGGCTGTGTCTTTTTGATTTTAATATCTCTAAGCTATAGGACCATAAGTGGAAGTGCCCTAGGCTCTGTTGCTTTGTTTTTTAGATGTTTCAGGAAACACCATACACTTCTCCCGAGTGTCTGTTGGCAATTTACATCCCGCCCATCAGCATAACAAGGCTCCCATTTCTCCATGGCCTGTCCTGCCTTTCTGGATTTTACACTTTTTTCAGATGGCCCTTTTGACCGGGGGGAAGTGAGACTTCATTGTAGTGCAGATTTCCTTTGCAAGCTTGCTTGGTTGGCCAAAAAGGGCGTATGCGTTTTTTCCTGAATATATTCAGGAAAAAACGCATACGCCCTTTTTGGCCAAGTGCATCATTGTGGACGTTCTGCCTCTTTTCCTATGCTTTCAATGCAATTCCAGTCTACCTCCTGAAATCGGTTTCCTGCAATTCTGCCCCGCTTTCAAGTCCTCTTGGCAGCCTTACTTCAGTCTATTTTTGGACGATAGCTGTCATTTATAACTCTGCAGGTTTGTGAATTACAGTGCCCCTGAGCTGCTTTCTTCAACTCGCTTTCTTTTGAGCTGGCCGCAACACCGCAGGATGGCTGCAGGCCGTAATCTGGTTCCTGCACGGCACGCTGAGCCTTTGGTTATTTCCTCTTCCTGGTGGGAAATGAGAGTTAAATTTGCCCGTCCAGACACCTCCAGCTAGTCTCTCATTGGTTCTCCCTATTCCTGTTCATCTTCCGCTGAAATTTCAAACTGGGCCAAACAGGAGGTTAAAGGCGCTGACTCTCCAAGTGGGGAGAGTGTTAGTAAAGCATCTGGAATGTTGCACGCGAGTACCAGGGGAGGAAAACTGAGACATATTTGAACACGTCTCCCAATCACATGGTTGATCATACTCTAGGTTCCACATGCATGTTTTAGCTGAAGGAAGAATACCTTAAACCTGGAGATTTGAAACCCATGGAATGGGTACCATGCAATATGACTTCAAAGGGTCTTCATTTGCTCACCGAATCTCTCCAATCCTATCAGTGCTGTGTTTATGCCTCTGTACACATGCTTGATTCTCTTTCGGAGACATAGCAATCCATAGGTTTTAAGATACTTACTAGTCAGGTACATTCTTAGGCGTTTAATATGCGGTGTTGAGTCCATTTCGTTGAGCAAGGAGTAGCTCTTGTCTATTCCATATTTGGCTTAAGGAACTTTATCTGTGCTCATTTCAATCTCTGGTTTTATGCAGCACCCCAACTCACCTTTACCCTTAAGCAAGCATAAGTTGGTTTTCTAAATTTGAGACCCTGTTCTGTTCTGTAATTCAGTTCCTGTGTAGCCAAGTTTACATTCCGTGTATTACTGATATCTTATGATGTTTCTTTTTCTGTGTGACTTATTTCAGTTAGAATCATCATACCTGAATCCATTCATTGTGCTGCAAAGGGCCTGATGACATAGATTTCATTGCTGAGTGATACTGCATTGTACGTAAGTACCACAAGTTCTTTATCCATTTTTCACTTTCTGTGATATTGAACTTGTACGGTAAACGAGGTTCTTGTAAACAGAGGCGTCCCAAACTTTGGGGTGGCTGTGTCTTTTTGATTTTAATTTCCCTGAGCTATAGGACCATAAGTGGAAGTGCCCTAGGCTCTGTTGCTTTGTTTTTTAGATGTTTCAGGAAACACCATACACTTCTCCTGTGTGTGTGTTGGCAATTTACATCCCGCCCATCAGCATAACAAGGCTCCCAGTTCTCCATGGCCTGTCCTGCCTTTCTGGATTTTACACTTTTTTCAGATGGCTCTTTTGACCGGGGGGAAGTGAGACTTCATTGTAGTGCAGATTTCCTTTGCAAACTTGCTTGGTTGGCCAAAAAGGGCGTATGCGTTTTTTTCTGGAATATATTCAGGAAAAAACGCATACGCCCTTTTTGGCCAAGTGCATCATTGTGGACTTTCTGCCTCTTTTCCTATGCTTTCAATGCAATTCCAGTCTACCTCCTGAAATCGGTTTCCTGCAATTCTGCCCCGCTTTCAAGTCCTCTTGGCAGCCTTACTTCAGTATATTTTTGGACGATAGCTGTCATTTATAACTCTGCAGGTTTGTGAATTACAGTGCCCCTGAGCTCCTTTCTTCAACTCGCTTTCTTTTGAGCTGACCTCAACACCGCAGGATGGCTTCAGGCCCTAATCTGGTTCCGGCACGGCACGCTGAGCCTTTGGTTATTTGCTCTTCCTGGTGGGAAATGTGAGTTAAATTTGCCCGTCCAGACACCTCCAGCTAGTCTCTCATTGGTTCTCCCTATTCCTGTTCATCTTCCGCAGAAATTGCAAACTGGGCCAAACAGGAGGTTAAAGGCGCTGACTCTCCAAGTTGGGAGAGTGTTAGTAAAGCGTCTGGAATGTTGCACCGAAGTACCAGGGGAGGAAAACTGAGACATATTTGAACACGTCTCCCGATCACATGGTTGATCATACTCTAGGTTCCACATGCATGTTTTAGCTGAAGGAAGAATACCTTAAACCTGGGTAGTTGAAACCCGTGGAATGGGTACCATGCAATATGACTTCAATGGGTCTTCATTTGCTCAGCGAACCTCTCCAATCCTATCACTGCTGCGTTTATGCCCCTGTACACATGCTTGATTCTCTTTCGGAGACATAGCAATCCATAGGTTTTAAGATACTTACTAGTCAGGTACATTCTTAGGCGTTTAATATGCGGTGTTGAGTCCATTTCGTTGAGCAAGGAGTAGCTCTTGTCTATTCCATATTTGGCTTAAGGAACTTTATCTGTGCTCATTTCGATCTCTGGTTTTATGCAGCTCCCCAACTCACCTTTCCCCTTAAGCAAGCATAAGTTGGTTTTCTAAATTTGAGACCCTGTTCTGTTCTGTAATTCAGTTCCTGTGTAGCCAAGTTTACATTCCGTGTATTAGTGATATCTTATGATGTTTCTTTTTCTGTGTGACTTATTTCAGTTAGAATCATCGTACCTGAATCCACTCATTATGCTGCTACGGGCCTGATGACATAGATTTCATTGCTGAGTGATACTGCATTGTACGTAAGTACCACAAGTTCTTTATCCATTTTTCACTTTCAGTGATATTGAACTTGTACGGTAACCGAGGTTCTTGTAATCAGAGGTGTCCCAAACTTTGGGGTGGCTGTGTCTTTTTGATTTTAATTTCCCTAAGCTATAGGACCATAAGTGGAAGTGCCCTAGGCTCTGTTGTTTTGTTTTTTAGATGTTTCAGGAAACACCATACACTTCTCCCGAGTGTCTGTTGGCAATTTCCATACCGCCCATCAGCATAACAAGGCTCCCAGTTCTCCATGGCCTGTCCTGCCTTTCTGGATTTTACACCTTTTTCAGATGGCCCTTTTGACCGGGGGGAAGTGAGACTTCATTGTAGTGCAGATTTCCTTTGCAAGCTTGGTTGGTTGGCCAAAAAGGGCGTATGCGTTTTTTCCTGAATATATTCAGGAAAAAACGCATACGCCCTTTTTGGCCAAGTGCATCATTGTGGACGTTCTGCCTCTTTTCCTATGCTTTCAATGCAATTCCAGTCTACCTCCTGAAATCGGTTTCCTGCAATTCTGCCCTGCTTTCAAGTCCTCTTGGCAGCCTTCCTTCAGTATATTTTTGGACGATAGCTGTCATTTATAACTCTGCAGGTTTGTGAATTACACTGCCCCTGAGCTCCTTTCTTCAACTCGCTTTCTTTTGAGCTGGCCGCAACACCGCAGGATGGCTTCAGGCCCTAATCTGGTTCCGGCATGGCACGCTGAGCCTTTGGTTATTTCCTCTTCCTGGTGGGAAATGAGAGTTAAATTTGCCCGTCCAGACACCTCCAGCTAGTCTCTCATTGGTTCTCCCTATTCCTGTTCATCTTCCGCAGAAATTGCAAACTGGGCCAAACAGGAGGTTAAAGGCGCTGACTCTCCAAGTGGGGAGAATGTTAGTAAAGCGTCTTGAATGTTGCACTCAAGTACCAGGGGAGGAAAACTGAGACATATTTGAACACGTCTCCCGTTCACACGGTTGATCATACTCTGGGTTCCACATGCATGTTTTAGCAGAAGGAAGAATACCTTAAACCTGGAGAGTTGAGACCCGTGGAATGGGTACCATGCAATATGACTTCAAAGGGTCTTCATTTGCTCACGGAACGTCTCCAATCCTATCACTGCTGCGATTATGCCCCTGTACACACACTTGATTCTCTTTTGGAGACATAGCAATCCATAGGTTTTAAGATACTTACTAGTCAGGTACATTCTTAGGCGTTTAATATGGGATGTTGAGTCCATTTCGTTGAGCAAGGAGTAGCTCTTTTCTATTCCATATTTGGCTTAAGGAAATTTATCTGTGCTCATTTCAATCTCTGGTTTTATGCAGCACCCCAACTCACCTTTCCCCTTAAGCAAGCATAAGATGGTTTTCTAAATTTGAGACCCTGTTCTGTTTTGGAATTCAGTTCCTGTGTAGCCAAGTTTACATTCCGTGTATTAGTGATATCTTATGATGTTTCTTTTTCTGTGTGACTTATTTCAGTTAGAATCATCGTACCTGAATCCACTCATTATGCTGCTACGGGCCTGATGACATAGATTTCATTGCTGAGTGATACTGCATTGTACGTAAGTACCACAAGTTCTTTATCCATTTTTCACTTTCTGTGATATTGAACTTGTTCGGTAAACGAGGTTCCTGTAAACAGAGGCGTCCCAAACTTTGGGGTGGCTGTGTCTTTTTGATTTTAATTTCCCTAAGCTATAGGACCATAAGTGGAAGTGCCCTAGGCTCTGTTGCTTTGTTTCTTAGATGTTTCAGGAAACACCATACACTTCTCCCGAGTGTCTGTTGGCAATTTACATCCCGCCCATCAGCATAACAAGGCTCTCAGTTCTCCATGGCCTGTCGTGCCTTTCTGGATTTTACGCTTTTTTCAGATGGCCCGTTTAACCGGGGGGAAGTGAGACTTCATTGTAGTGCAGATTTCCTTTGCAAGCTTGCTTGGTTGGCCAAAAAGGGCGTATGCGTTTTTTCCTGAATATATTCAGGAACAAACGCATACGTCCTTTTTGGCCAAGTGCATCATTGTGGACGCTCTGCCTCTTTTCCTATGCTTTCAATGCAATTCCAGTCTACCTCCTGAAATCGGTTTCCTGCAATTCTGCCCCGCTTTCAAGTCCTCTTGGCAGCCTTACTTCATTATATTTTTGGACGATAGCTGTCATTTATAACTCTGCAGGTTTGTGAATTACAGTGTCCCTGAGCTCCTTTCTTCAACTCGCTTTCTTGTGAGCTGGCCGCAACACCGCAGGATGGCTTCAGGCCCTAATCTTGTTCCGGCACGGCACGCTGAGCCTTTGGTTATTTCCTCTTCCTGGTGGGAAATGAGAGTTAAATTTGCGTGTCCAGACACCTCCAGCTAGTGTCTCATTGGTTCTCCCTATTCCTGTTCATCTTCCGCAGAAATTGCAAACTGGGCCAAACAGGTGGTTAAAGGCGCTGACTCTCCAAGTGGGGAGAGTGTTAGTAAAGCATCTGGAATGTTGCACAAGAGTACCAGGAGAGGAAAACTGAGATATATTTGAACACGTCTCCGATTCACACGGTTGATCATACTCTGGGTTCCACATGCATATTTTAGCTGAAGGAAGAATACCTTAAACCTGGAGAGTTGAGACCCGTGTAATGGGTACCATGCAATATGACTTCAAAGGGTCTTCATTTGCTCACTGAACATCTCCAATCCTATCACTGCTGCGTTTATGCCCCTGTACACATGCTTGATTCTCTTTCGGAGACATAGCAATCCATAGGTTTTAAGATACTTACTAGTCAGGTACATTCTTAGGCGTTTAATATGCGGTGTTGAGTCCATTTCGTTGAGCAAGGAGTAGCTCTTGTCTATTCCATATTTGGCTTAAGGAACTTTATCTGTGCTCATTTCGATCTCTGGTTTTATGCAGCACCCCAACTCACCTTTACCCTTAAGCAAGCATAAGTTGGTTTTCTAAATTTGAGACCCTGTTCTGTTCTGTAATTCAGTTCCTGTGTAGCCAAGTTTACATTCCGTGTATTAGTGATATCTTATGATGTTTCTTTTTCTGTGTGACTTATTTCAGTTAGAATCATCGTACCTGAATCCACTCATTATGCTGCTACGGGCCTGATGACATAGATTTCATTGCTGAGTGATACTGCATTGTACGTAAGTACCACAAGTTCTTTATCCATTTTTCACTTTCAGTGATATTGAACTTGTACGGTAACCGAAGTTCTTGTAAACAGAGGCGTCCCAAACTTTGGGGTGGCTGTGTCTTTTTGATTTTAATTTCCCTAAGCTAAAGGACCATAAGTGGAAGTGCCCTAGGCTCTGTTGCTTTGTTTTTTAGATGTTTCAGGAAACACCATACCCTTCTCCCGAGTGTCTGTTGGCAATTTACATCCCGCCCATCAGCATAACAAGGCTCCCAGTTCTCCATGGCCTGTCCTGCCTTTCTGGATTTTACGCTTTTTTCAGATGGCCCGTTTGACCGGGGGGAAGTGAGACTTCATTGTAGTGCAGATTTCCTTTGCAAGCTTGCTTGGTTAGCCAAAAAGGGCGTATGCGTTTTTTCCTGAATATATTCAGGAAAAAACGCATACGCCCTTTTTGGCCAAGTGCATCATTGTGGACGCTCTGCCTCTTTTCCTATGCTTTCAATGCAATTCCAGTCTACCTCCTGAAATCGGTTTCCTGCAATTCTACCCCGTTTTCAAGTCCTCTTGGCAGCCTTACTTCAGTATATTTTTGGACGATAGCTGTCATTTATAACTCTGCAGGTTTGTGAATTACAGTGCCCTGAGCTCCTTTCTTCAACTCGCTTTCTTGTGAGCTGGCCGCAACACCGCAGGATGGCTTCAGGCCCTAATCTGGTTCCGGCACAGCACGCTAAGCCTTTGGTTAATTCCTCTTCCTGGTGGGAAATGAGAGTTAAATTTGCCCGTCCAGACACCTCCAGCTAGTCTCTCATTGGTTTTCGCTATTCCTGTTCATCTTCCGCAGAAATTGCAAACTGGGCGGAACAAGAGGTTAAAGGGACTGACTCTCCAAGTCGGGAGAGTGTTAGTAAAGCGTCTGGAATGTTGCACCCGAGTACCAGGGTACGAAAACTGAGACATATTTGAACATGTCTCCCGTTCACATGGTTGATCATACTCTAGGTTCCACATGCATGTTTTAGCTGAAGGAAGAATACCTTAAACCTGGGTAGTTGAAACCCGTGGAATGGGTACCATGCAATATGACTTCAAAGGGTCTTCATTTGCTCACCGAACCTCTCCAATCCTATCACTGCTGCGCTTATGCCCCTGTACTCATGCTTGATTCCCTTTCGGAGACATAGCAATCCATAGCTTTTAAGATACTTACTAGTCAGGTACATTCTTAGGCATTTAATATGCGGTGTTGAGTCCATTTCATTGAGCAAGGAGTAGCTCTTGTCTATTCCATATTTGGCTTAAGGAACTTTATCTGTGCTCATTTCAATCTCTGGTTTTATGCAGCACCCCAACTCACCTTTACCCTTAAGCAAGCATAAGTTGGTTTTCTAAATTTGAGACCCTGTTCTGTTCTGTAATTCATTTCCTGTGTAGCCAAGTTTATTCCGTATATTACTGATATCTTATGATGTTTCTTTTTCTGTGTGACTTATTTCAGTTAGAATCATCATACCTGAATCCACTCATTGTGCTGCTAAGGGCCTGATGACATAGATTTCATTGCTGAGTGATACTGCATTGTACGTAAGTACCGCAAGTTCTTTATCCATTTTTCACTTTCTGTCATATTGAACTTGTACGGTAAACGAGGTTCTTGTTAACAGAGGCGTCCCAAACTTTCGGGTGGCTGTGTCTTTTTGATTTTAATTTCCCTAAGCTATAGGACCATAAGTGGAAGTGCCCTAGGCTCGGTTGCTTTGTTTTTTAGATGTTTCAGGAAACACCATACACTTCTCCCAAGTGTCTGTTGGCAATTTACATCCCGCCCATCAGCATAACAAGGCTCCCAGTTCTCCATGGCCTGTCCTGCCTTTCTGGATTTTACACTTTTTTCAGATGACCCTTTTGACCGGGGGGAAGTGAGACTTCATTGTAGTGCAGATTTCCTTTGCAAGCTTGCTTGGTTGGCCAAAAAGGGCGTATGCGTTTTTTCCTGAATATATTCAGGAAAAAATGCATACGCCCTTTTTGGCCAAGTGCATCATTGTGGACGTTCTGCCTCTTTTCCTATGCTTTCAATGCAATTCCAGTCTACCTCCTGAAATCGGTTTCCTGCAATTCTGCCCCGCTTTCAAGTCCTCTTGGCAGCCTTACTTCAGTCTATTTTTGGACGATAGCTGTCATTTATAACTCTGCAGGTTTGTGAATTACAGTGTCCCTGAGCTCCTTTCTTCAACTCGCTTTCTTGTGAGCTGGCCGCAACACCAAAGGATGGCTTCAGGCCCTAATCTGGTTCCGGCGTGGCACGGTGAGCCTTTAGTTACTTCCTCTTCCTGGTGGGAAATGAGAGTTAAATTTGCCCGTCCAGACACCTCCAGCTAGTCTCTCATTGGTTCTCGCTATTCCTGTTCATCTTCCGCAGAAATTGCAAACTGGGCCAAAGAGGAGGTTAAAGGGACTGACTCTCCAAGTGGTGAGAGTGTTAGTAAAGCGTCTGGAATGTTGCACCCGAGTACCAGGGGAGGAAAACTGAGACATATTTGAACACGTCTCCCGATCACATGGTTGATCATACTCTAGGTTCCACATGCATGTTTTAGCTGAAGGAAGAATACCTTAAACCTGGGTAGTTGAAACCCGTGGAATGGGTACCATGCAATATGACTTCAAAGGGTCTTCATTTGCTCACCGAACCTCTCCAATCCTATCACTGCTGCGTTTATGCCCCTGTACACATGCTTGATTCTCTTTCGGAGACATAGCAATCCATAGGTTTTAAGATACTTACTAGTCAGGTACATTCTTAGGCGTTTAATATGCGGTGTTGAGTCCATTTTGTCGAGCAAGGAGTAGCTCTTGTCTATTCCATATTTGGCTTAAGGAACTTTATCTGTGCTCATTTCAATCTCTGGTTTTATGCAGCACCCCAACTCACCTTTCCCCTTAAGCAAGCATAAGTTGGTTTTCTAAATTTGAGACCCTGTTATGTTTTGTAATTCAGTTCCTGTGTAGCCAAGTTTACATTCCGTGTATTAGTGATATCTTATGATGTTTCTTTTTCTGTGTTACTTATTTCAGTTAGAATCATCGTACCTGAATCCACTCATTGTGCTCCTAAGGGGCTGATGACATAGATTTCATTGCTGAGTGATATTGCTTTGTAAGTAAATACCACATCTTCTTTATCCATTTTTCACTTTCTGCGATGTTGAACTTGTACTGTAAACGAGGTTCTTGTAAACAGAGCCGTCCCAAACTTTGGCATGGCTGTGTCTTTTTGAATTTAATTTCCCTAAGCTATAGGACACTAAGTGGAAGTGCCCTAGGCTCTGTTGCTTTGTTTTTTAGATGTTTCAGGAAACACCATACACTTCTCCCGAGTGTCTGTTGGCAATTTACATCCCGCCCATCAGCATAACACGGCTCCCAGTTCTCCATGGCCTGTCCTGCCTTTCTGGATTTTACACTTTTTTCAGATGGCCCTTTTGACCGGGGGGATGTGAGACTTCATTGTAGTGCAGATTTCCTTTGCAAGCTTGCTTGGTTGGCCAAAAAGGGCGTATGCGTTTTTTCCTGAATATATTCAGGAAAAAACGCATACGCCCTTTTTGGCCAAGTGCATCATTGTGGACCTTCTGCCCCCTTTCCTATGCTTTCAATGCAATTCCAGTCTACCTCCTGAAATCGGTTTCCTGCAATTCTGCCCCGCTTTCAAGTCCTCTTGGCAGCCTTACTTCAGTATATTTTTGGACGATAGCTGTCATTTATAACTCTGCAGGTTTGTGAATTACAGTGTCCCTGAGATCCTTTCTTCAACTCGCTTTCTTGTGACCTGGCCGCAACACCGCAGGATGGCTTCTGGCCCTAATCTGGTTCCGGCACGGCACGCTGAGCCTTTGGTTAATTCCTCTTCCTGGTGGGAAATGAGAGTTAAATTTGCCCGTCCAGACACCTCCAGCTAGTCTCTCATTGGTTCTCGCTATTCCTGTTCATCTTCCGCAGAAATTGCAAACTGGGCCAAACAGGAGGTTAAAGGGACTGACTCTCCAAGTGGTGAGAGTGTTAGTAAAGCGTCTGGAATGTTGCACCCGAGTACCAGGGGAGGAAAACTGAGACATATTTGAACACGTCTCCCGATCACATGGTTGATCATACTCTAGGTTCCACATGCATGTTTTAGCTGAAGGAAGAATACCTTAAACCTGGGTAGTTGAAACCCGTGGAATGGGTACCATGCAATATGACTTCAAAGGGTCTTCATTTGCTCACCGAACCTCTCCAATCCTATCACTGCTGCGTTTATGCCCCTGTACACATGCTTGATTCTCTTTCGGAGACATAGCAATCCATAGGTTTTAAGATACTTACTAGTCAGGTACATTCTTAGGCGTTTAATATGCGGTGTTGAGTCCATTTCGTCGAGCAAGGAGTAGCTCTTGTCTATTCCATATTTGGCTTAAGGAACTTTATCTGTGCTCATTTCAATCTCTGGTTTTATGCAGCACCCCAACTCACCTTTCCCCTTAAGCAAGCATAAGTTGGTTTTCTAAATTTGAGACCCTGTTATGTTTTGTAATTCAGTTCCTGTGTAGCCAAGTTTACATTCCGTGTATTAGTGATATCTTATGATGTTTCTTTTTCTGTGTTACTTATTTCAGTTAGAATCATCGTACCTGAATCCACTCATTGTGCTCCTAAGGGCCTGATGACATAGATTTCATTGCTGAGTGATATTGCTTTGTAAGTAAATACCACAACTTCTTTATCCATTTTTCACTTTCTGCGATGTTGAACTTGTACTGTAAACGAGGTTCTTGTAAACAGAGCCGTCCCAAACTTTGGCATGGCTGTGTCTTTTTGAATTTAATTTCCCTAAGCTATAGGACACTAAGTGGAAGTGCCCTAGGCTCGGTTGCTTTGTTTTTTAGATGTTTCAGGAAACACCATACACTTCTCCCGAGTGTCTGTTGGCAATTTACATCCCGCCCATCAGCAGAACAAGGCTCCCAGTTCTCCATGGCCTGTCCTGCCTTTCTGGATTTTACACTTTTTTCAGATGGCCCTTTTGACCGGGGGGATGTGAGACTTCATTGTAGTGCAGATTTCCTTTGCAAGCTTGCTTGGTTGGCCAAAAAGGGCGTATGCGTTTTTTCCTGAATATATTCAGGAAAAAACGCATACGCCCTTTTTGGCCAAGTGCATCATTGTGGACGTTCTGCCTCTTTTCCTATGCTTTCAATGCAATTCCAGTCTACCTCCTGAAATCGGTTTCCTGCAATTCTGCGCCGCTTTCAAGTCCTCTTGGCAGCCTTACTTCAGTATATTTTTGGACGATAGCTGTCATTTATAACTCTGCAGGTTTGTGAATTACAGTGCCCCTGAGCTCCTTTCTTCAACTCGCTTTCTTGTGAGCTGGCCGCAACACCGCAGGATGGCTTCAGGCCCTAATATGGTTCCGGCACGGCACGCTGAGCCTTTGGTTAATTCCTCTTCCTGGTGGGAAATGAGAGTTAAATTTGCCCGTCCAGACACCTCCAGCTAGTCTCTCATTGGTTCTCGCTATTCCTGTTCATCTTCCGCAGAAATTGCAAACTGGGCCAAACAGGAGGTTAAAGGGACTGACTCTCCAAGTTGTGAGAGTGTTAGTAAAGTGTCTGGAATGATGCACCCGAGTACCAGGGTACGAAAACTGAGACATATTTGAACACGTCTCCCGATCACATGGTTGATCATACTCTAGGTTCCACATGCATGTTTTAGCTGAAGGAAGAATACCTTAAACCTGGGTAGTTGAAACCCGTGGAATGGGTACCATGCAATATGACTTCAAAGGGTCTTCATTTGCTCACCGAACCTCTCCAATCCTATCACTGCTGCGTTTATGCCCCTGTACACATGCTTGATTCTCTTCCGGAGACATAGCAATCCATAGGTTTTAAGATACTTACTAGTCAGGTACATTCTTAGGCGTTTAATATGCGGTGTTGAGTCCATTTCGTCGAGCAAGGAGTAGCTCTTGTCTATTCCATATTTGGCTTAAGGAACTTTATCTGTGCTCATTTCAATCTCTGGTTTTATGCAGCACCCCAACTCACCTTTCCCCTTAAGCAAGCATAAGTTGGTTTTCTAAATTTGAGACCCTGTTTTGTTTTGTAATTCAGTTCCTGTGTAGCCAAGTTTACATTCCGTGTATTAGTGATATCTTATGATGTTTCTTTTTCTGTGTTTCTTATTTCAGTAAGAATCATCGTACCTGAATCCACTCATTGTGCTCCTAAGGGCCTGATGACATAGATTTCATTGCTGAGTGATATTGCTTTGTAAGTAAGTACCACAACTTCTTTATCCATTTTTCACTTTCTGCGATGTTGAACTTGTACTGTAAACGAGGTTCTTGTAAACAGAGCCGTCCCAAACTTTGGGATGGCTGTGTCTTTTTGAATTTAATTTCCCTAAGCTATAGGACCCTAAGTGGAAGTGCCCTAGGCTCTGTTGCTTTGTTTCTTAGATGTTTCAGGAAACACCATACACTTCTCCCGAGTGTCTGTTGACAATTTACATCCCGCCCATCAGCATAACAAGGCTCCCAGTTCTCCATGGCCTGTCCTGCCTTTCTGGATTTTACACTTTTTTCAGATGGCCCTTTTGACCGGGGGGATGTGAGACTTCATTGTAGTGCAGATTTCCTTTGCAAGCTTGCTTGGTTGGCCAAAAAGAGCGTATGCGTTTTTTCCTGAATATATTCAGGAAAAAACCCATACGCCCTTTTTGGCCAAGTGCATCATTGTGGACGTTCTGCCTCTTTTCCTATGCTTTCAATGCAATTCCAGTCTACCTCCTGAAATCGGTTTCCTGCAATTCTGCGCCACTTTCAAGTCCTCTTGGCAGCCTTACTTCAGTATATTTTTGGACGATAGCTGTCATTTATAACTCTGCAGGTTTGTGAATTACAGTGCCCCTGAGCTCCTTTCTTCAACTCGCTTTCTTGTGAGCTGGCCGCAACACCGCAGGATGGCTTCAGGCCCTAATATGGTTCCGGCACGGCACGCTGAGCCTTTGGTTAATTCCTCTTCCTGGTGGGAAATGAGAGTTAAATTTGCCCGTCCAGACACCTCCAGCTAGTCTCTCATTGGTTCTCGCTATTCCTGTTCATCTTCCGCAGAAATTGCAAACTGGGCCAAACAGGAGGTTAAAGGGACTGACTCTCCAAGTTGTGAGAGTGTTAGTAAAGTGTCTGGAATGATGCACCCGAGTACCAGGGTACGAAAACTGAGACATATTTGAACACGTCTCCCGATCACATGGTTGATCATACTCTAGGTTCCACATGCATGTTTTAGCTGAAGGAAGAATACCTTAAACCTGGGTAGTTGAAACCCGTGGAATGGGTACCATGCAATATGACTTCAAAGGGTCTTCATTTGCTCACCGAACCTCTCCAATCCTATCACTGCTGCGTTTATGCCCCTGTACACATGCTTGATTCTCTTTCGGAGACATAGCAATCCATAGGTTTTAAGATACTTACTAGTCAGGTACATTCTTAGGCGTTTAATATGCGGTGTTGAGTCCATTTCGTCGAGCAAGGAGTAGCTCTTGTCTATTCCATATTTGGCTTAAGGAACTTTATCTGTGCTCATTTCAATCTCTGGTTTTATGCAGCACCCCAACTCACCTTTCCCCTTAAGCAAGCATAAGTTGGTTTTCTAAATTTGAGACCCTGTTTTGTTTTGTAATTCAGTTCCTGTGTAGCCAAGTTTACATTCCGTGTATTACTGATATCTTATGATGTTTCTTTTTCTGTGTTACTGATTTCAGTTCGAATCATCGTACCTGAATCCACTCATTGTGCTCCTAAGGGCCTGATGACATAGATTTCATTGCTGAGTGATATTGCTTTGTAAGTAAATACCACAAGTTCTTTATCCATTTTTCACTTTCTGCGATGTTGAACTTGTATGGTAAACGAGGTTCTTGTAAACAGAGGTGTCCCAAACTTTGGGGTGGCTGTGTCTTTTTGATTTTAATTTCCCTAAGTTATAGGACCATAAGTGGAAGTGCCCTAGGCTCTGTTGCTTTGTTTTTTAGATGTTTCAGGAAACACCATACACTTCTCCCGAGTGTCTGTTGGCAATTTACATCCCGCCCATCAGCATAACAAGGCTCCCAGTTCTCCATGGCCTGTCCAGCCTTTCTGGATTTTACACTTTTTTCAGATGGCCCTTTTGACCGGGGGGAAGTGAGACTTCATTGTAGTGCAGATTTCCTTTGCAAGCTTGCTTGGTTGGCCAAAAAGGGCGTATGCGTTTTTTCCTGAATATATTCAGGAAAAAACGCATACGCCCTTTTTGGCCAAGTGCATCATTGTGGACGCTCTGCCCCTTTTCCTATGCTTTCAATGCAATTCCAGTCTACCTCCTGAAATCGGATTCCTGCAATTCTGCCCCGCTTTCAAGTCCTCTTGGCAGCCTTACTTCAGTATATTTTTGGACGATAGCTGTCATTTATAACTCTGCAGGTTTGTGAATTACAGTGTCCCTGAGATCCTTTCTTCAACTCGCTTTCTTGTGACCTGGCCGCAACACCGCAGGATGGCTTCAGGCCCTAATCTGGTTCCGGCACGGCACGCTGAACCTTTGGTTAATTCCTCTTCCTGGTGGGAAATGAGAGTTAAATTTGCCAGTCCAGACACCTCCAGCTAGTCTCTCATTGGTTCTCGCTCTTCCTGTTCATCTTCCGCAGAAATTGCAAACTGGGCCAAACAGGAGGTTAAAGGCACTGACTCTCCAAGTCGGGAGAGTGTTAGTAAAGCGTCTGGAATGTTGCACGCGAGTACCAGGGGAGGAAAACTGACACATATTTGAACACGTCTCCCGATCACATGGTTGATCATACTCTAGGTTCCACATGCATGTTTTAGCTGAAGGAAGAATACCTTAAACCTGGAGAGTTGAAACCCGTGGAATGGGTACCATGCAATATGACTTCAAAGGGTCTTCATTTGCTCACCAAACCTCTCCAATCCTATCACTGCTGCGTTTATGCCCCTGTACACACGCTTGATTCTCTTTTGGAGACATAGCAATCCATAGGTTTTAAGATACATACTAGTCAGGTACATTCTTAGGCGTTTAATATGGGGTGTTGAGTCCATTTTGTTGAGCAAGGAGTAGCTCTTTTCTATTCCATATTTGGCTTAAGGAAATTTATCTGTGCTCATTTCAATCTCTGGTTTTATGCAGCACCCCAACTCACCTTTCCCCTTAAGCAAGCATAAGTTGGTTTTCTAAATTTGAGACCCTGTTCTGTTTTGGAATTCAGTTCCTGTGTAGCCAAGTTTACATTCCGTGTATTAGTGATATCTTATGATGTTTCTTTTTCTGTGTGACTTATTTCAGTTAGAATCATCGTACCTGAATCCACTCATTATGCTGCTACGGGCCTGATGACATAGATTTCATTGCTGAGTGATACTGCATTGTACGTAAGTACCACAAGTTCTTTATCCATTTTTCACTTTCTGTGATATTGAACTTGTACGGTAAACAAGGTTCTTGTAAACAGAGGCGTCCCAAACTTTGGGGTGGCTGTGTCTTTTTGATTTTAATTTCCCTAAGCTATAGGACCATAAGTGGAAGTGCCCTAGGCTCTGTTGCTTTGTTTCTTAGATGTTTCAGGAAACACCATACACTTCTCCCGAGTGTCTGTTGGCAATTTACATCCCGCCCATCAGCATAACAAGGCTCTCAGTTCTCCATGGCCTGTCGTGCCTTTCTGGATTTTACGCTTTTTTCAGATGGCCCGTTTAACCGGGGGGAAGTGAGACTTCATTGTAGTGCAGATTTCCTTTGCAAGCTTGCTTGGTTGGCCAAAAAGGGCGTATGCGTTTTTTCCTGAATATATTCAGGAAAAAACGCATACGCCCTTTTTGGCCAAGTGCATCATTGTGGACGTTCTGCCTCTTTTCCTATGCTTTCAATGCAATTCCAGTCTACCTCCTGAAATCGGTTTCCTGCAATTCTGCCCCGCTTTCAAGTCCTCTTGGCAGCCTTACTTCAGTCTATTTTTGGACGATAGCTGTCATTTATAACTCTGCAGGTTTGTGAATTACAGTGTCCCTGAGCTCCTTTCTTCAACTCGCTTTCTTGTGAGCTGGCCGCAACACCGCAGGATGGCTTCAGGCCCTAATCTTGTTCCGGTATGGCACGCTGAGCCTTTGGTTATTTCCTCTTCCTGGTGGGAAATGAGAGTTAAATTTGCGTGTCCAGACACCTCCAGCTAGTGTCTCATTGGTTCTCCCTATTCCTGTTCCTCTTCCGCAGAAATTGCAAACTGGGCCAAACAGGTGGTTAAAGGCGCTGACTCTCCAAGTGGGGAGAGTGTTAGTAAAGCATCTGGAATGTTGCACAAGAGTACCAGGAGAGGAAAACTGAGACATATTTGAACACGTCTCCGATTCACACGGTTGATCATACTCTGGGTTCCACATGCATATTTTAGCTGAAGGAAGAATACCTTAAACCTGGAGAGTTGAGACCCGTGTAATGGGTACCATGCAATATGACTTCAAAGGGTCTTCATTTGCTCACCGAACCTCTCCAATCCTATCACTGCTGCGTTTATGCCCCTGTACACATGCTTGATTCTCTTTCGGAGACATAGCAATCCATAGGTTTTAAGATACTTACTAGTCAGGTACATTCTTAGGCGTTTAATATGCGGTGTTGAGTCCATTTCGTTGAGCAAGGAGTAGCTCTTGTCTATTCCATATTTGGCTTAAGGAACTTTATCTGTGCTCATTTCGATCTCTGGTTTTATGCAGCACCCCAACTCACCTTTCCCCTTAAGCAAGCATAAGTTGGTTTTCTAAATTTGAGACCCTGTTCTGTTCTGTAATTCAGTTCCTGTGTAGCCAAGTTTACATTCCGTGTATTAGTGATATCTTAAGATGTTTCTTTTTCTGTGTGACTTATTTCAGTTAGAATCATCATACCTGAATCCACTCATTATGCTGCTACGGGCCTGATGACATAGATTTCATTGCTGAGTGATACTGCATTGTACGTAAGTACCACAAGTTCTTTATCCATTTTTCACTTTCAGTGATATTGAACTTGTACGGTAACCGAAGTTCTTGTAAACAGAGGCGTCCCAAACTTTGGGGTGGCTGTGTCTTTTTGATTTTAATTTCCCTAAGCTAAAGGACCATAAGTGGAAGTGCCCTAGGCTCTGTTGCTTTGTTTTTTAGATGTTTCAGGAAACACCATACACTTCTCCAGAGTGTCTGTTGGCAATTTACATCCCGCCCATCAGCATAACAAGGCTCCCAGTTCTCCATGGCCTGTCCTGCCTTTCTGGATTTTACGCTTTTTTCAGATGGCCCGTTTGACCGGGGGGAAGTGAGACTTCATTGTAGTGCAGATTTCCTTTGCAAGCTTGCTTGGTTAGCCAAAAAGGGCGTATGCGTTTTTTCCTGAATATATTCAGGAAAAAACGCATACGCCCTTTTTGGCCAAGTGCATCATTGTGGACGCTCTGCCTCTTTTCCTATGCTTTCAATGCAATTCCAGTCTACCTCCTGAAATCGGTTTCCTGCAATTCTACCCCGTTCAAGTCCTCTTGGCAGCCTTACTTCAGTATATTTTTGGACGATAGCTGTCATTTATAACTCTGCAGGTTTGTGAATTACAGTGCCCTGAGCTCCTTTCTTCAACTCGCTTTCTTGTGAGCTGGCCGCAACACCGCAGGATGGCTTCAGGCCCTAATCTGGTTCCGGCATGGCACGCTGAGCCTTTGGTTATTTCCTCTTCCTGGTGGGAAATGAGAGTTAAATTTGCCTGTCCAGACACCTCCAGCTAGTCTCTCATTTGTTCTCCCTATTCCTGTTCATCTTCCGCAGCAATTGCAAACTGGGCCAAACAGGAAGTGAAAGGCGCTGACTCTCCAAGTGGGGTGAGTGTTAGTAAAGCGTCTGGAATGTTGCACCCGAGTACCAGGGGAGGAAAACTGAGACATATTTGAACACATCTCCCGTTCACATGGTTGATCATACTCTGGGTTCCACATGCATGTTTTAGCTGAAGGAAGAATACCTTAAACCTGGAGAGTTGAGACCCGTGTAATGGGTACCATGCAATATGATTTCAAAGGGTCTTCATTTGCTCACCGAACCTCTCCAATCCTATCACTGCTGCGATTATGCCCCTGTACACACACTTGATTCTCTTTTGGAGACATAGCAATCCATAGGTTTTAAGATACTTACTAGTCAGGTACATTCTTAGGCGTTTAATATGGGGTGTTGAGTCCATTTCGTTGAGCAAGGAGTAGCTCTTGTCTATTCCATATTTGGCTTAAGGAACTTTATCTGTGCTCATTTCAATCTCTGGTTTTATGCAGCACCCCAACTCACCTTTCCCCTTAAGGAAGCATAAGTTGATTTTCTAAATTTGAGACCCTGTTCTGTTTTGGAATTCAGTTCCTGTGTAGCCAAGTTTACATTCCGTGTATTAGTGATATCTTATGATGTTTCTTTTTCTGTGTGACTTATTTCAGTTAGAATCATCGTACCTGAATCCACTCATTATGCTGCTACGGGCCTGATGACATAGATTTCATTGCTGAGTGATACTGCATTGTACGTAAGTACCACAAGTTCTTTATCCATTTTTCACTTTCTGTGATATTGAACTTGTACGGTAAACGCGGTTCTCGTAAACAGAGGCGTCCCAAACTTTGGGGTGGCTGTGTCTTTTTGATTTTAATTTCCCTAAGCTATAGGACCATAAGTGGAAGTGCCCTAGGCTCTGTTGCTTTGTTTTTTAGATGTTTCAGGAAACACCATACACTTCTCCCGAGTGTCTGTTGGCAATTTACATCCCGCCCATCAGCATAACAGGGCTCCCAGTTCTCCATGGCCTGTCCTGCCTTTCTGGATTTTACACTGTTTTCAGATGGCCCGTTTGACCGGGGGGAAGTGAGACTTCATTGTAGTGCAGATTTCCTTTGCAAGCTTGCTTGGTTGGCCAAAAAGGGCGTATGCGTTTTTTCCTGAATATATTCAGGAAAAAACGCATACGCCCTTTTTGGCCAAGTGCATCATTGTGGACACTCTGCCTCTTTTCCTATGCTTTCAATGCAAATCCAGTCTACCTCCTGAAATCGGTTTCCTGCAATTCTGCCCCGCTTTCAAGTCCTCTTGGCAGCCTTACTTCAGTATATTTTTGGACGATAGCTGTCATTTATAACTCTGCAGGTTTGTGAATTACAGTGCCCCCGACCTCCTTTCTTCAACTGGCTTTCTTGTGAGCTGGCCGCAACACCGCAGGATGGCTTCAGGCCCTAATCTGGTTCCGGCACGGCACACTGAGCCTTTGGTTAATTCCTCTTCCTGGTGGGAAATGAGAGTTAAATTTGCCCGTCCAGACACCTCCAGCTAGTCTCTCATTGCTTCTCGCTATTCCTGTTCATCTTCCACAGAATTTGCAAACTGGGCCAAACAGGAGGTTAAAGGGACTAACTCTCCAAGTCGGGAGAGTGTTAGTAAAGCGTCTGGAATGTTGCACCCGAGTACCAGGGTACGAAATCTGAGACATATTTGAACACGTCTCCCGATCACATGGTTGATCATACTCTACGTTCCACATGCATGTTTTAGGTGAAGGAAGAATACCTTAAACCTGGGTAGTTGAAACCCGTGGAATGGGTACCATGCAATATGACTTCAAAGGGTCTTCATTTCCTCACCGAACCTCTCCAATCCTATCAGTGCTGTGTTTATGCCCCTGTACACATGCTTGATTCTCTTTCGGAGACATAGCAATCCATAGGTTTTAAGATACTTACTAGTCAGGTACATTCTTAGGCGTTTAATATGGGGTGTTGAGTCCATTTCGTTGAGCAAGGAGTAGCTCTTGTCTATTCCATATTTGGCTTAAGGAACTTTATCTGTGCTCATTTCGATCTCTGGTTTTATGCAGCAACCCAACTCACCTTTACCCTTAAGCAAGCATAAGTTGGTTTTCTAAATTTGAGACCCTGTTCTGTTCTGTAATTCACTTCCTGTGTAGCCAAGTTTACATTCCGTGTATTAGTGATATCTTATGATGTTTCTTTTTCTGTGTGACTTATTTCAGTTAGAATCATCGTACCTGAATCCACTCATTGTGCTGCTAAGGGCCTGATGACATAGATTTCTTTGCTGAGTGATATTGCTTTATACGTAAATACCACAACTTCTTTATCCATTTTTCACTTTCTGCGATGTTGAACTTGTACTGTAAACGAGGTTCTTGTAAACAGAGCCATTCCAAACTTTGGGGTGGCTGTGTCTTTTTGATTTTAATTTCCCTAAGCTATAGGACCATAAGTGGAAGTGCCCTAGGCTCTGTTGCTTTGTTTTTTAGATGTTTCAGGAAACACCATACACTTCTCCCGAGTGTCTGTTGGCAATTTACATCCCGCCCATCAGCATAAAAAGTCTCCCAGTTCTCCATGGCCTGTCCTGCCTTTCTGGATTTTACACTTTTTTCAGATCGCCCTTTTGACGGGGGGAAGTGAGACTTCATTGTAGTGCAGATTTCCTTTGCAAGCTTGCTTGGTTGGCCAAAAAGGGCGTATGCGTTTTTTCCTGAATATATTCAGGAAAAAACGCATACGCCCTTTTTGGCCAAGTGCATCATTGTGGACGTTCTGCCTCTTTTCCTATGCTTTCAATGCAATTCCAGTCTACCTCCTGAAATCGGTTTCCTGCAATTCTGCCCCGCTTTCAAGTCCTCTTGGCAGCCTTACTTCAGTCTATTTTTGGACGATAGCTGTCATTTATAACTCTGCAGGTTTGTGAATTACAGTGCCCCTGAGCCCCTTTCTTCAACTCGCTTTCTTGTGAGCTGGCCGCAACACCGCAGGTTGGCTTCAGGCCCTAATCTGGTTCCGGCACGGCACGCTGAGCCTTTGGTTATTTCCTCTTCCTGGTGGGAAATGAGAGTTAAATTTGCCCGTCCAGACACCTCCAGCTAGTCTGTCATTGGTTTTCGCTATTCCTGTTCATCTTCCGCAGAAATTGCAAACTGGGCGAAACAGGAGGTTAAAGGGACTGACTCTCCAAGTGGGGAGAGTGTTAGTAAAGCGTCTGGAATGTTGCACCCGAGTACCAGGGTAGGAAAACTGAGACATATTTGAACATGTCTCCCGTTCACATGGTTGATCATACTCTAGGTTCCACATGCATGTTTTAGCTGAAGGAAGAATACCTTAAACCTGGGTATTTGAAACCCGTTAAATGGGTACCATGCAATATGACTTCAAAGGGTCTTCATTTGCTCACCGAACCTCTCCAATCCTATCACTGCTGCGCTTATGCCCCTGTACACATGGTGGATTCCCTTTCGGAGACATAGGAATCCATAGCTTTTAAGATACTTACTAGTCAGGTACATTCTTAGGCGTTTATTATGCGGTGTTGAGTCCATTTCATTGAGCAAGATGTAGCACTTGTCTATTCCATATTTGGCTTAAGGAACTTTATCTGTGCTCATTTCAATCTCTGGTTTTATGCAGCACCCCAACTCACCTTTACCCTTAAGCAAGCATAAGTTGGTTTTCTAAATTTGAGACCCTGTTCTGTTCTGTAATTCATTTCCTGTGTAGCCAAGTTTATTCCGTATATTACTGATATCTTATGATGTTTCTTTTTCTGTGTGACTTATTTCAGTTAGAATCATCATACCTGAATCCACTCATTGTGCTGCTAAGGGCCTGATGACATAGATTTCATTGCTGAGTGATACTGCATTGTTCGTAAGTACCGCAAGTTCTTTATCCATTTTTCACTTTCTGTGATATTGAACTTGTACGGTAAACGAGGTTCTTGTTAACAGAGGCGTCCCAAACTTTCGGGTGGCTGTGTCTTTTTGATTTTAATTTCCCTAAGCTATAGGACCATAAGTGGAAGTGCCCTAGGCTCGGTTGCTTTGTTTTTTAGATGTTTCAGGAAACACCATACACTTCTCCCAAGTGTCTGTTGGCAATTTACATCCCGCCCATCAGCATAACAAGGCTCCCAGTTCTCCATGGCCTGTCCTGCCTTTCTGGATTTTACACTTTTTTCAGATGACCCTTTTGACCGGGGGGAAGTGAGACTTCATTGTAGTGCAGATTTCCTTTGCAAGCTTGCTTGGTTGGCCAAAAAGGGCTTATGCGTTTTTTCCTGAATATATTCAGGAAAAAACGCATACGCCCTTTTTGGCCAAGTGCATCATTGTGGACATTCTGCCTCTTTTCCTATGCTTTCAATGCAATTCCAGTCTACCTCTTGAAATCGGTTTCCTGCAATTCTGCCCCACTTTCAAGTCCTCTTGGCAGCCTTACTTCAGTATATTTTTGGACGATAGCTGTCATTTATAACTCTGCAGGTTTGTGAATTACAGTGACCTTGAGCTCCTTTCTTCAACTCGCTTTCTTGTGAGCTGGCCGCAACACCACAGGATGGCTTCAGGCCCTAATCTGGTTCCGGCGTGGCACGGTGAGCCTTTAGTTACTTCCTCTTCCTGGTGGGAAATGAGAGTTAAATTTGCCCGTCCAGACACCTCCAGCTAGTCTCTCATTGGTTCTCGCTATTCCTGTTCATCTTCCGCAGAAATTGCAAACTGGGCCAAAGAGGAGGTTAAAGGGACTGACTCTCCAAGTGGTGAGAGTGTTAGTAAAGCGTCTGGAATGTTGCACCCGAGTACCAGGGGAGGAAAACTGAGACATATTTGAACACGTCTCCCGATCACATGGTTGATCATACTCTAGGTTCCACATGCATGTTTTAGCTGAAGGAAGAATACCTTAAACCTGGGTAGTTGAAACCCGTGGAATGGGTACCATGCAATATGACTTCAAAGGGTCTTCATTTGCTCACCGAACCTCTCCAATCCTATCACTGCTGTGTTTATGTCCCTGTACACATGCTTGATTCCCTTTCGGAGACATAGCAATCCATAGGTTTTAAGATACTTACTAGTCAGGTACATTCTTAGGCGTTTAATATGGGGTGTTGAGTCCATTTCGTTGAGCAAGGAGTAGCTCTTGTCTATTCCATATTTGGCTTAAGGAACTTTATCTGTGCTCATTTCAATCTCTGGTTTTATGCAGCACCCCAACTCACCTTTTCCCTTAATCAAGCATAAGTTGGTTTTCTAAATTTGAGACCTTGTTATGTTTTGTAATTCAGTTCCTGTGTAGCCAAGTTTACATTCCGTGTATTAGTGATATCTTATGATGTTTCTTTTTCTGTGTTACTTATTTCAGTTAGAATCATCGTACCTGAATCCACTCATTGTGCTCCTAAGGGCCTGATGACATAGATTTCATTGCTGAGTGATATTGCTTTGTAAGTAAATACCACAACTTCTTTATCCATTTTTCACTTTCTGCGATGTTGAACTTGTACTGTAAACGAGGTTCTTGTAAACAGAGCCGTCCCAAACTTTGGGATGGCTGTGTCTTTTTGAATTTAATTTGCCTAAGCTATAGGACCCTAAGTGGAAGTGCCCTAAGCTCTGTTGCTTTGTTTTTTAGATGTTTCATGAAACACCATACACTTCTCCCGAGTGTCTGTTGGCAATTTACATCCCGCCCATCAGCATAACAAGGCTCCCAGTTCTCCATGGCCTGTCCAGCCTTTCTGGATTTTACACTTTTTTCAGATGGCCCTTTTGACCGGGGGGAAGTGAGACTTCATTGTAGTGCAGATTTCCTTTGCAAGCTTGCTTGGTTGGCCAAAAAGGGCTTATGCGTTTTTTCCTGAATATATTCAGGAAAAAACGCATATGCCCTTTTTGGCCAATTGCATCATTGTGGACGTTCTGCCTCTTTTCCTATGCTTTCAATGCAATTCCAGTCTACCTCCTGAAATTGGTTTCCTGCAATTCTGCCCCGCTTTCAAGTCCTCTTGGCAGCCTTACTTCAGTCTATTTTTGGACGATAGCTGTCATTTATAACTCTGCAGGTTTGTGAATTACAGTGCCCCTGAGCTCCTTTCTTCAACTCGCTTTCTTGTGACCTGGCCGCAACACCGCAGGATGGCTTCAGGCCCTAATCTGGTTCTGGCACGGCACGCTGAGCCTTTGGTTAATTCCTCTTCCTGGTGGGAAATGAGAGTTAAATTTGCCCGTCCAGACACCTCCAGCTAGCCTCTCATTGGTTCTCGCTATTCCTGTTCATCTTCCGCAGAAATTGCAAACTGGGCCAAACAGGAGGTTAAAGGGACTGACTCTCCAAGTCGGGAGAGTGTTAGTAAAGCGTCTGGAATGTTGCACCCGAGTACCAGGGTACGAAAACTGAGACATGTTTGAACATGTCTCCCGATCACATGGTTGATCATACTCTAGGTTCCACATGCATGTTTTAGCTGAAGGAAGAATACCTTAAACCTGGGTAGTAGAAAACCGTGGAATGGGTACCATGCAATATGACTTCAAAGGGTCTTCATTTGCTCACCGAACCTCTCCAATCCTATCACTGCTGCGTTTATGCCCCTGTACACATGCTTGATTCTCTTTCGGAGACATAGCAATCCATAGGTTTTAAGATACTTACTAGTCAGGTACATTCTTAGGCGTTTAATATGCGGTGTTGAGTCCATTTTGTTGAGCAAGGAGTAGCTCTTGTCTATTCCATATTTGGCTTAAGGAACTTTATCTGTGCTCATTTCGATCTCTGGTTTTATGCAGCACCCCAACTCACCTTTACCCTTAATTAAGCATAAGTTGGTTTTCTAAATTTGAGACCCTGTTCTGTTCTGTAATTCATTTCCTGTGTAGCCAAGTTTATTGCGTGTATTACCGATATCTTATGATGTTTCTTTTTCTGTGTGACTTTTTTCAGTTAGAATCATCATACCTGAATCCACTCATTGTGCTGCTAAGGGCCTGATGACATAGATTTCATTGCTGAGTGATATTGCTTTGTAAGTAAATACCACAACTTCTTTATCCATTTTTCACTTTCTGCGATGTTGAACTTGTACTGTAAACGAGGTTCTTGTAAACAGAGGCGTCCCAAACTTTGGGGTGGCTGTGTCTTTTTGATTTTAATTTCCCTAAGCTATAGGACCATAAGTGGAAGTGCCCTAGGCTCTGTTGCTTTGTTTTTTAGATGTTTCAGGAAACACCATACACTTCTGCGGAGTGTCTGTTGGCAATTTACATCCCGCCCATCAGCATAACAAGGCTCCCAGTTCTCCATGGCCTGTCCTGCCTTTCTGGATTTTACACTTTTTTCACATGGCCCTTTTGACCGGGGGGAAGTGAGACTTCATTGTAGTGCAGATTTCCTTTGCAAGCTTGCTTGGTTGGCCAAAAAGGGCTTATGCGTTTTTTCCTGAATATATTCAGGAAAAAACGCATACGCCCTTTTTGGCCAAGTGCATCATTGTGGACGCTCTGCCCCTTTTCCTATGCTTTCAATGCAATTCCAGTCTACCTCCTGAAATCGGTTTCCTGCAATTCTGCCCCGCTTTCAAGTCCTCTTGGCAGCCTTACTTCAGTATATTTTTGGACGATAGCTGTCATTTATAACTCTGCAGGTTTGTGAATTACAGTGTCCCTGAGATCCTTTCTTCAACTCGCTTTCTTGTGACCTGGCCGCAACACCGCAGGATGGCTTCAGGCCCTAATCTGGTTCCGGCACGGCACGCTGAACCTTTGGTTAATTCCTCTTCCTGGTGGGAAATGAGAGTTAAATTTGCCAGTCCAGACACCTCCAGCTAGTCTCTCATTGGTTCTCGCTCTTCCTGTTCATCTTCCGCAGAAATTGCAAACTGGGCCAAACAGGAGGTTAAAGGCACTGACTCTCCAAGTCGGGAGAGTGTTAGTAAAGCGTCTGGAATGTTGCACGCGAGTACCAGGGGAGGAAAACTGACACATATTTGAACACGTCTCCCGATCACATGGTTGATCATACTCTAGGTTCCACATGCATGTTTTAGCTGAAGGAAGAATACCTTAAACCTGGAGAGTTGAAACCCGTGGAATGGGTACCATGCAATATGACTTCAAAGGGTCTTCATTTGCTCACCAAACCTCTCCAATCCTATCACTGCTGCGTTTATGCCCCTGTACACACGCTTGATTCTCTTTTGGAGACATAGCAATCCATAGGTTTTAAGATACATACTAGTCAGGTACATTCTTAGGCGTTTAATATGGGGTGTTGAGTCCATTTTGTTGAGCAAGGAGTAGCTCTTTTCTATTCCATATTTGGCTTAAGGAAATTTATCTGTGCTCATTTCAATCTCTGGTTTTATGCAGCACCCCAACTCACCTTTCCCCTTAAGCAAGCATAAGTTGGTTTTCTAAATTTGAGACCCTGTTCTGTTTTGGAATTCAGTTCCTGTGTAGCCAAGTTTACATTCCGTGTATTAGTGATATCTTATGATGTTTCTTTTTCTGTGTGACTTATTTCAGTTAGAATCATCGTACCTGAATCCACTCATTATGCTGCTACGGGCCTGATGACATAGATTTCATTGCTGAGTGATACTGCATTGTACGTAAGTACCACAAGTTCTTTATCCATTTTTCACTTTCTGTGATATTGAACTTGTACGGTAAACAAGGTTCTTGTAAACAGAGGCGTCCCAAACTTTGGGGTGGCTGTGTCTTTTTGATTTTAATTTCCCTAAGCTATAGGACCATAAGTGGAAGTGCCCTAGGCTCTGTTGCTTTGTTTCTTAGATGTTTCAGGAAACACCATACACTTCTCCCGAGTGTCTGTTGGCAATTTACATCCCGCCCATCAGCATAACAAGGCTCTCAGTTCTCCATGGCCTGTCGTGCCTTTCTGGATTTTACGCTTTTTTCAGATGGCCCGTTTAACCGGGGGGAAGTGAGACTTCATTGTAGTGCAGATTTCCTTTGCAAGCTTGCTTGGTTGGCCAAAAAGGGCGTATGCGTTTTTTCCTGAATATATTCAGGAAAAAACGCATACGCCCTTTTTGGCCAAGTGCATCATTGTGGACGTTCTGCCTCTTTTCCTATGCTTTCAATGCAATTCCAGTCTACCTCCTGAAATCGGTTTCCTGCAATTCTGCCCCGCTTTCAAGTCCTCTTGGCAGCCTTACTTCAGTCTATTTTTGGACGATAGCTGTCATTTATAACTCTGCAGGTTTGTGAATTACAGTGTCCCTGAGCTCCTTTCTTCAACTCGCTTTCTTGTGAGCTGGCCGCAACACCGCAGGATGGCTTCAGGCCCTAATCTTGTTCCGGTATGGCACGCTGAGCCTTTGGTTATTTCCTCTTCCTGGTGGGAAATGAGAGTTAAATTTGCGTGTCCAGACACCTCCAGCTAGTGTCTCATTGGTTCTCCCTATTCCTGTTCCTCTTCCGCAGAAATTGCAAACTGGGCCAAACAGGTGGTTAAAGGCGCTGACTCTCCAAGTGGGGAGAGTGTTAGTAAAGCATCTGGAATGTTGCACAAGAGTACCAGGAGAGGAAAACTGAGACATATTTGAACACGTCTCCGATTCACACGGTTGATCATACTCTGGGTTCCACATGCATATTTTAGCTGAAGGAAGAATACCTTAAACCTGGAGAGTTGAGACCCGTGTAATGGGTACCATGCAATATGACTTCAAAGGGTCTTCATTTGCTCACCGAACCTCTCCAATCCTATCACTGCTGCGTTTATGCCCCTGTACACATGCTTGATTCTCTTTCGGAGACATAGCAATCCATAGGTTTTAAGATACTTACTAGTCAGGTACATTCTTAGGCGTTTAATATGCGGTGTTGAGTCCATTTCGTTGAGCAAGGAGTAGCTCTTGTCTATTCCATATTTGGCTTAAGGAACTTTATCTGTGCTCATTTCGATCTCTGGTTTTATGCAGCACCCCAACTCACCTTTCCCCTTAAGCAAGCATAAGTTGGTTTTCTAAATTTGAGACCCTGTTCTGTTCTGTAATTCAGTTCCTGTGTAGCCAAGTTTACATTCCGTGTATTAGTGATATCTTAAGATGTTTCTTTTTCTGTGTGACTTATTTCAGTTAGAATCATCATACCTGAATCCACTCATTATGCTGCTACGGGCCTGATGACATAGATTTCATTGCTGAGTGATACTGCATTGTACGTAAGTACCACAAGTTCTTTATCCATTTTTCACTTTCAGTGATATTGAACTTGTACGGTAACCGAAGTTCTTGTAAACAGAGGCGTCCCAAACTTTGGGGTGGCTGTGTCTTTTTGATTTTAATTTCCCTAAGCTAAAGGACCATAAGTGGAAGTGCCCTAGGCTCTGTTGCTTTGTTTTTTAGATGTTTCAGGAAACACCATACACTTCTCCAGAGTGTCTGTTGGCAATTTACATCCCGCCCATCAGCATAACAAGGCTCCCAGTTCTCCATGGCCTGTCCTGCCTTTCTGGATTTTACGCTTTTTTCAGATGGCCCGTTTGACCGGGGGGAAGTGAGACTTCATTGTAGTGCAGATTTCCTTTGCAAGCTTGCTTGGTTAGCCAAAAAGGGCGTATGCGTTTTTTCCTGAATATATTCAGGAAAAAACGCATACGCCCTTTTTGGCCAAGTGCATCATTGTGGACGCTCTGCCTCTTTTCCTATGCTTTCAATGCAATTCCAGTCTACCTCCTGAAATCGGTTTCCTGCAATTCTACCCCGTTCAAGTCCTCTTGGCAGCCTTACTTCAGTCTATTTTTGGACGATAGCTGTCATTTATAACTCTGCAGGTTTGTGAATTACAGTGCCCTGAGCTCCTTTCTTCAACTCGCTTTCTTGTGAGCTGGCCGCAACACCGCAGGATGGCTTCAGGCCCTAATCTGGTTCCGGCATGGCACGCTGAGCCTTTGGTTATTTCCTCTTCCTGGTGGGAAATGAGAGTTAAATTTGCCTGTCCAGACACCTCCAGCTAGTCTCTCATTTGTTCTCCCTATTCCTGTTCATCTTCCGCAGCAATTGCAAACTGGGCCAAACAGGAAGTTAAAGGCGCTGACTCTCCAAGTGGGGTGAGTGTTAGTAAAGCGTCTGGAATGTTGCACCCGAGTACCAGGGGAGGAAAACTGAGACATATTTGAACACATCTCCCGTTCACATGGTTGATCATACTCTGGGTTCCACATGCATGTTTTAGCTGAAGGAAGAATACCTTAAACCTGGAGAGTTGAGACCCGTGTAATGGGTACCATGCAATATGATTTCAAAGGGTCTTCATTTGCTCACCGAACCTCTCCAATCCTATCACTGCTGCGATTATGCCCCTGTACACACACTTGATTCTCTTTTGGAGACATAGCAATCCATAGGTTTT
This sequence comes from Stenella coeruleoalba, assembly GCF_951394435.1. Classification (NCBI taxonomy): domain Eukaryota; kingdom Metazoa; phylum Chordata; class Mammalia; order Artiodactyla; family Delphinidae; genus Stenella; species Stenella coeruleoalba. Next base: position 1,313,970 of record NW_027646189.1, read on the forward strand.
AAGATACTTACTAGTCAGGTACATTCTTAGGCGTTTAATATGGGGTGTTGAGTCCATTTCGTTGAGCAAGGAGTAGCTCTTGTCTATTCCATATTTGGCTTAAGGAACTTTATCTGTGCTCATTTCAATCTCTGGTTTTATGCAGCACCCCAACTCACCTTTCCCCTTAAGGAAGCATAAGTTGATTTTCTAAATTTGAGACCCTGTTCTGTTTTGGAATTCAGTTCCTGTGTAGCCAAGTTTACATTCCGTGTATTAGTGATATCTTATGATGTTTCTTTTTCTGTGTGACTTATTTCAGTTAGAATCATCGTACCTGAATCCACTCATTATGCTGCTACGGGCCTGATGACATAGATTTCATTGCTGAGTGATACTGCATTGTACGTAAGTACCACAAGTTCTTTATCCATTTTTCACTTTCTGTGATATTGAACTTGTACGGTAAACGCGGTTCTCGTAAACAGAGGCGTCCCAAACTTTGGGGTGGCTGTGTCTTTTTGATTTTAATTTCCCTAAGCTATAGGACCATAAGTGGAAGTGCCCTAGGCTCTGTTGCTTTGTTTTTTAGATGTTTCAGGAAACACCATACACTTCTCCCGAGTGTCTGTTGGCAATTTACATCCCGCCCATCAGCATAACAGGGCTCCCAGTTCTCCATGGCCTGTCCTGCCTTTCTGGATTTTACACTGTTTTCAGATGGCCCGTTTGACCGGGGGGAAGTGAGACTTCATTGTAGTGCAGATTTCCTTTGCAAGCTTGCTTGGTTGGCCAAAAAGGGCGTATGCGTTTTTTCCTGAATATATTCAGGAAAAAACGCATACGCCCTTTTTGGCCAAGTGCATCATTGTGGACACTCTGCCTCTTTTCCTATGCTTTCAATGCAAATCCAGTCTACCTCCTGAAATCGGTTTCCTGCAATTCTGCCCCGCTTTCAAGTCCTCTTGGCAGCCTTACTTCAGTATATTTTTGGACGATAGCTGTCATTTATAACTCTGCAGGTTTGTGAATTACAGTGCCCCCGACCTCCTTTCTTCAACTGGCTTTCTTGTGAGCTGGCCGCAACACCGCAGGATGGCTTCAGGCCCTAATCTGGTTCCGGCACGGCACACTGAGCCTTTGGTTAATTCCTCTTCCTGGTGGGAAATGAGAGTTAAATTTGCCCGTCCAGACACCTCCAGCTAGTCTCTCATTGCTTCTCGCTATTCCTGTTCATCTTCCACAGAATTTGCAAACTGGGCCAAACAGGAGGTTAAAGGGACTAACTCTCCAAGTCGGGAGAGTGTTAGTAAAGCGTCTGGAATGTTGCACCCGAGTACCAGGGTACGAAATCTGAGACATATTTGAACACGTCTCCCGATCACATGGTTGATCATACTCTACGTTCCACATGCATGTTTTAGGTGAAGGAAGAATACCTTAAACCTGGGTAGTTGAAACCCGTGGAATGGGTACCATGCAATATGACTTCAAAGGGTCTTCATTTCCTCACCGAACCTCTCCAATCCTATCAGTGCTGTGTTTATGCCCCTGTACACATGCTTGATTCTCTTTCGGAGACATAGCAATCCATAGGTTTTAAGATACTTACTAGTCAGGTACATTCTTAGGCGTTTAATATGGGGTGTTGAGTCCATTTCGTTGAGCAAGGAGTAGCTCTTGTCTATTCCATATTTGGCTTAAGGAACTTTATCTGTGCTCATTTCGATCTCTGGTTTTATGCAGCAACCCAACTCACCTTTACCCTTAAGCAAGCATAAGTTGGTTTTCTAAATTTGAGACCCTGTTCTGTTCTGTAATTCACTTCCTGTGTAGCCAAGTTTACATTCCGTGTATTAGTGATATCTTATGATGTTTCTTTTTCTGTGTGACTTATTTCAGTTAGAATCATCGTACCTGAATCCACTCATTGTGCTGCTAAGGGCCTGATGACATAGATTTCTTTGCTGAGTGATATTGCTTTATACGTAAATACCACAACTTCTTTATCCATTTTTCACTTTCTGCGATGTTGAACTTGTACTGTAAACGAGGTTCTTGTAAACAGAGCCATTCCAAACTTTGGGGTGGCTGTGTCTTTTTGATTTTAATTTCCCTAAGCTATAGGACCATAAGTGGAAGTGCCCTAGGCTCTGTTGCTTTGTTTTTTAGATGTTTCAGGAAACACCATACACTTCTCCCGAGTGTCTGTTGGCAATTTACATCCCGCCCATCAGCATAAAAAGTCTCCCAGTTCTCCATGGCCTGTCCTGCCTTTCTGGATTTTACACTTTTTTCAGATCGCCCTTTTGACGGGGGGAAGTGAGACTTCATTGTAGTGCAGATTTCCTTTGCAAGCTTGCTTGGTTGGCCAAAAAGGGCGTATGCGTTTTTTCCTGAATATATTCAGGAAAAAACGCATACGCCCTTTTTGGCCAAGTGCATCATTGTGGACGTTCTGCCTCTTTTCCTATGCTTTCAATGCAATTCCAGTCTACCTCCTGAAATCGGTTTCCTGCAATTCTGCCCCGCTTTCAAGTCCTCTTGGCAGCCTTACTTCAGTCTATTTTTGGACGATAGCTGTCATTTATAACTCTGCAGGTTTGTGAATTACAGTGCCCCTGAGCCCCTTTCTTCAACTCGCTTTCTTGTGAGCTGGCCGCAACACCGCAGGTTGGCTTCAGGCCCTAATCTGGTTCCGGCACGGCACGCTGAGCCTTTGGTTATTTCCTCTTCCTGGTGGGAAATGAGAGTTAAATTTGCCCGTCCAGACACCTCCAGCTAGTCTGTCATTGGTTTTCGCTATTCCTGTTCATCTTCCGCAGAAATTGCAAACTGGGCGAAACAGGAGGTTAAAGGGACTGACTCTCCAAGTGGGGAGAGTGTTAGTAAAGCGTCTGGAATGTTGCACCCGAGTACCAGGGTAGGAAAACTGAGACATATTTGAACATGTCTCCCGTTCACATGGTTGATCATACTCTAGGTTCCACATGCATGTTTTAGCTGAAGGAAGAATACCTTAAACCTGGGTATTTGAAACCCGTTAAATGGGTACCATGCAATATGACTTCAAAGGGTCTTCATTTGCTCACCGAACCTCTCCAATCCTATCACTGCTGCGCTTATGCCCCTGTACACATGGTGGATTCCCTTTCGGAGACATAGGAATCCATAGCTTTTAAGATACTTACTAGTCAGGTACATTCTTAGGCGTTTATTATGCGGTGTTGAGTCCATTTCATTGAGCAAGATGTAGCACTTGTCTATTCCATATTTGGCTTAAGGAACTTTATCTGTGCTCATTTCAATCTCTGGTTTTATGCAGCACCCCAACTCACCTTTACCCTTAAGCAAGCATAAGTTGGTTTTCTAAATTTGAGACCCTGTTCTGTTCTGTAATTCATTTCCTGTGTAGCCAAGTTTATTCCGTATATTACTGATATCTTATGATGTTTCTTTTTCTGTGTGACTTATTTCAGTTAGAATCATCATACCTGAATCCACTCATTGTGCTGCTAAGGGCCTGATGACATAGATTTCATTGCTGAGTGATACTGCATTGTTCGTAAGTACCGCAAGTTCTTTATCCATTTTTCACTTTCTGTGATATTGAACTTGTACGGTAAACGAGGTTCTTGTTAACAGAGGCGTCCCAAACTTTCGGGTGGCTGTGTCTTTTTGATTTTAATTTCCCTAAGCTATAGGACCATAAGTGGAAGTGCCCTAGGCTCGGTTGCTTTGTTTTTTAGATGTTTCAGGAAACACCATACACTTCTCCCAAGTGTCTGTTGGCAATTTACATCCCGCCCATCAGCATAACAAGGCTCCCAGTTCTCCATGGCCTGTCCTGCCTTTCTGGATTTTACACTTTTTTCAGATGACCCTTTTGACCGGGGGGAAGTGAGACTTCATTGTAGTGCAGATTTCCTTTGCAAGCTTGCTTGGTTGGCCAAAAAGGGCTTATGCGTTTTTTCCTGAATATATTCAGGAAAAAACGCATACGCCCTTTTTGGCCAAGTGCATCATTGTGGACATTCTGCCTCTTTTCCTATGCTTTCAATGCAATTCCAGTCTACCTCTTGAAATCGGTTTCCTGCAATTCTGCCCCACTTTCAAGTCCTCTTGGCAGCCTTACTTCAGTATATTTTTGGACGATAGCTGTCATTTATAACTCTGCAGGTTTGTGAATTACAGTGACCTTGAGCTCCTTTCTTCAACTCGCTTTCTTGTGAGCTGGCCGCAACACCACAGGATGGCTTCAGGCCCTAATCTGGTTCCGGCGTGGCACGGTGAGCCTTTAGTTACTTCCTCTTCCTGGTGGGAAATGAGAGTTAAATTTGCCCGTCCAGACACCTCCAGCTAGTCTCTCATTGGTTCTCGCTATTCCTGTTCATCTTCCGCAGAAATTGCAAACTGGGCCAAAGAGGAGGTTAAAGGGACTGACTCTCCAAGTGGTGAGAGTGTTAGTAAAGCGTCTGGAATGTTGCACCCGAGTACCAGGGGAGGAAAACTGAGACATATTTGAACACGTCTCCCGATCACATGGTTGATCATACTCTAGGTTCCACATGCATGTTTTAGCTGAAGGAAGAATACCTTAAACCTGGGTAGTTGAAACCCGTGGAATGGGTACCATGCAATATGACTTCAAAGGGTCTTCATTTGCTCACCGAACCTCTCCAATCCTATCACTGCTGTGTTTATGTCCCTGTACACATGCTTGATTCCCTTTCGGAGACATAGCAATCCATAGGTTTTAAGATACTTACTAGTCAGGTACATTCTTAGGCGTTTAATATGGGGTGTTGAGTCCATTTCGTTGAGCAAGGAGTAGCTCTTGTCTATTCCATATTTGGCTTAAGGAACTTTATCTGTGCTCATTTCAATCTCTGGTTTTATGCAGCACCCCAACTCACCTTTTCCCTTAATCAAGCATAAGTTGGTTTTCTAAATTTGAGACCTTGTTATGTTTTGTAATTCAGTTCCTGTGTAGCCAAGTTTACATTCCGTGTATTAGTGATATCTTATGATGTTTCTTTTTCTGTGTTACTTATTTCAGTTAGAATCATCGTACCTGAATCCACTCATTGTGCTCCTAAGGGCCTGATGACATAGATTTCATTGCTGAGTGATATTGCTTTGTAAGTAAATACCACAACTTCTTTATCCATTTTTCACTTTCTGCGATGTTGAACTTGTACTGTAAACGAGTTTCTTGTAAACAGAGCCGTCCCAAACTTTGGGATGGCTGTGTCTTTTTGAATTTAATTTGCCTAAGCTATAGGACCCTAAGTGGAAGTGCCCTAAGCTCTGTTGCTTTGTTTTTTAGATGTTTCATGAAACACCATACACTTCTCCCGAGTGTCTGTTGGCAATTTACATCCCGCCCATCAGCATAACAAGGCTCCCAGTTCTCCATGGCCTGTCCAGCCTTTCTGGATTTTACACTTTTTTCAGATGGCCCTTTTGACCGGGGGGAAGTGAGACTTCATTGTAGTGCAGATTTCCTTTGCAAGCTTGCTTGGTTGGCCAAAAAGGGCTTATGCGTTTTTTCCTGAATATATTCAGGAAAAAACGCATATGCCCTTTTTGGCCAATTGCATCATTGTGGACGTTCTGCCTCTTTTCCTATGCTTTCAATGCAATTCCAGTCTACCTCCTGAAATTGGTTTCCTGCAATTCTGCCCCGCTTTCAAGTCCTCTTGGCAGCCTTACTTCAGTCTATTTTTGGACGATAGCTGTCATTTATAACTCTGCAGGTTTGTGAATTACAGTGCCCCTGAGCTCCTTTCTTCAACTCGCTTTCTTGTGACCTGGCCGCAACACCGCAGGATGGCTTCAGGCCCTAATCTGGTTCTGGCACGGCACGCTGAGCCTTTGGTTAATTCCTCTTCCTGGTGGGAAATGAGAGTTAAATTTGCCCGTCCAGACACCTCCAGCTAGCCTCTCATTGGTTCTCGCTATTCCTGTTCATCTTCCGCAGAAATTGCAAACTGGGCCAAACAGGAGGTTAAAGGGACTGACTCTCCAAGTCGGGAGAGTGTTAGTAAAGCGTCTGGAATGTTGCACCCGAGTACCAGGGTACGAAAACTGAGACATGTTTGAACATGTCTCCCGATCACATGGTTGATCATACTCTAGGTTCCACATGCATGTTTTAGCTGAAGGAAGAATACCTTAAACCTGGGTAGTAGAAAACCGTGGAATGGGTACCATGCAATATGACTTCAAAGGGTCTTCATTTGCTCACCGAACCTCTCCAATCCTATCACTGCTGCGTTTATGCCCCTGTACACATGCTTGATTCTCTTTCGGAGACATAGCAATCCATAGGTTTTAAGATACTTACTAGTCAGGTACATTCTTAGGCGTTTAATATGGGGTGTTGAGTCCATTTTGTTGAGCAAGGAGTAGCTCTTGTCTATTCCATATTTGGCTTAAGGAACTTTATCTGTGCTCATTTCGATCTCTGGTTTTATGCAGCACCCCAACTCACCTTTACCCTTAATTAAGCATAAGTTGGTTTTCTAAATTTGAGACCCTGTTCTGTTCTGTAATTCATTTCCTGTGTAGCCAAGTTTATTGCGTGTATTACCGATATCTTATGATGTTTCTTTTTCTGTGTGACTTTTTTCAGTTAGAATCATCATACCTGAATCCACTCATTGTGCTGCTAAGGGCCTGATGACATAGATTTCATTGCTGAGTGATATTGCTTTGTAAGTAAATACCACAACTTCTTTATCCATTTTTCACTTTCTGCGATGTTGAACTTGTACTGTAAACGAGGTTCTTGTAAACAGAGGCGTCCCAAACTTTGGGGTGGCTGTGTCTTTTTGATTTTAATTTCCCTAAGCTATAGGACCATAAGTGGAAGTGCCCTAGGCTCTGTTGCTTTGTTTTTTAGATGTTTCAGGAAACACCATACACTTCTGCGGAGTGTCTGTTGGCAATTTACATCCCGCCCATCAGCATAACAAGGCTCCCAGTTCTCCATGGCCTGTCCTGCCTTTCTGGATTTTACACTTTTTTCACATGGCCCTTTTGACCGGGGGGAAGTGAGACTTCATTGTAGTGCAGATTTCCTTTGCAAGCTTGCTTGGTTGGCCAAAAAGGGCGTATGTGTTTTTTCCTGAATATATTTAGGAAAAAACGCATACGCCCTTTTTGGCCAAGTGCATCATTGTGGACGTTCTGCCTCTTTTCCTATGCTTTCAATGCAATTCCAGTCTACCTCCTGAAATCGGTTTCCTGCAATTCTGCCCCGCTTTCAAGTCCTCTTGGCAGCCTTACTTCAGTATATTTTTGGATGATAGCTGGCATTTATAACTCTGCAGGTTTGTGAATAACAGTGCCCCTGAGCTCCTTTCTTCAACTCGCTTTCTTTTGAGCTGGCCGCAACACCGCAGGATGGCTTCAGGCCCTAATCTGGTTCCAGCACGGCACGCTGAGCCTTTGGTTAATTCCTCTTCCTGGTGGGAAATGAGAGTTAAATTTGCCCGTCCAGACACCTCCAGCTAGTCTCTCATTGGTTCTCGCTATTCCTGTTCATCTTCCGCAGAAATTGGAAACTGGGCCAAACAGGAGGTTAAAGGGACTGACTCTCCAAGTCGGGAGAGTGTTAGTAAAGCGTCTGGAATGTTGCACCCGAGTACCAGGGTACGAAATCTGAGACATATTTGAACACGTCTCCCGATCACATGGTTGATCATACTCTAGGTTCCACATGCATGTTTTAGCTGAAGGAAGAATACCTTAAACCTGGGTAGGTGAAACCCGTGGAATGGGTACCATGCAATATGACTTCAAAGGGTCTTCATTTGCTCACCGAACCTCTCCAATCCTATCACTGCTGCGTTTATGCCCCTGTACACACGCTTGATTCTCTTTTGGAGACATAGCAATCCATAGGTTTTAAGATACTTACTAGTCAGGTACATTCTTAGGCGTTTAATATGCGGTGTTGAGTCCATTTCGTTGAGCAAGGAGTAGCTCTTGTCTATTCCATATTTGGCTTAAGGAACTTTATCTGTGCTCATTTCAATCTCTGGTTTTATGCAGCTCCCCAACTCACCTTTCCCCTTAAGCAAGCATAAGTTGGTTTTCTAAATTTGAGACCCTGTTCTGTTCTGTAATTCAGTTCCTGTGTAGCCAAGTTTACATTCCGTGTATTACTGATATCTTATGATGTTTCTTTTTCTGTGTGACTTATTTCAGTTAGAATCATCGTACCTGAATCCACTCATTGTGCTGCTAAGGGCCTGATGACATAGATTTCATTGCTGAGTGATACTGCATTGTACGTAAGTACCACAAGTTCTTTATCCATTTTTCACTTTCTGCGATGTTGAACTTGTACTGTAAACGAGGTTCTTGTAAACAGAGGCGTCCCAAATTTTGGGGTGGCTGTGTCTTTTTGATTTAAACTTCCCTAAGCTATGGGACCATAATTGGAAGTGCCCTAGGCTCTGTTGCTTTGTTTTTTAGATGTTTCAGGAAACACCATACACTTCTCCCAAGTGTCTGTTGGCAATTTACATCCCGCCCATCAGCATAACAAGGCTCCCAGTTCTCCATGGCCTGTCCTGCCTTTCTGGATTTTACACTTTTTTCAGATGGCCCTTTTGACCGGGTGGAAGTGAGACTTCATTGTAGTGCAGGTTTCCTTTGCAAGCTTGCTTGGTTGGCCAAAAAGGGCGTATGCGTTTTTTCCTGAATATATTCAGGAAAAAACGCATACGCCCTTTTTGGCCAAGTGCATCATTGTGGACGTTCTGCCTCTTTTCCTATGCTTTCAATGCAATTCCAGTCTACCTCCTGAAATCGGTTTCCTGCAATTCTGCCCCGCTTTCAAGTCCTCTTGACAGCCTTACTTCAGTCTATTTTTGGACGATAGCTGTCATTTATAACTCTGCAGGTTTGTGAATTACAGTGCCCCTGAGCTCCTTTCTTCAACTCGCTTTCTTGTGAGCTGGCCGCAACACCGCAGGGTGGCTTCAGGCCCTAATCTGGTTCCGGCATGGCATGCTGAGTCTTTGGTTATTTCCTCTTCCTGGTGGGAAATGAGAGTTAAATTTGCCCGTCCAGACACCTCCAGCTAGTCTCTCATTGGTTCTCGCTATTCCTGTTCATCTTCCGCAGAAATTGAAAACTGGGCCAAACAGGAGGTTAAAGGGACTGAGTCTCCAAGTCGGGAGAGTGTTAGTAAAGTGTCTGGAATGTTGCACCCGAGTACCAGGCTACGAAAACTGAGACATATTTGAACATATCTCCCGATCACATGGTTGATCATACTCTAGGTTCCACATGCATGTTTTAGCTGAAGGAAGAATACCTTAAACCTGAGTAGTTGAAACCCTTGGAATGGGTACCATGCAATATGACTTCAAAGGGTCTTCATTTGCTCACCGAACCTCTCCAATCGTATCACTGCTGCATTTATGCCCCTGTACACACGCTTGATTCTCTTTTGGAGACATAGCAATCCATAGGTTTTAAGACACTTACTAGTCAGGTACATTCTTAGGCGTTTAATATGGGGTGTTGAGTCCATTTCGTTGAGCAAGGAGTAGCTCTTGTCTATTCCATATTTGGCTTAAGGAACTTTATCTGTGCTCATTTCAATCTCTGGTTTTATGCAGCACCCCAACTCACCTTTCCCCTTAAGCAAGCATAAGTTGGTTTTCTAAATTTGATACCCTGTTCTGTTTTGGAATTCAGTTCCTGTGTAGCCAAGTTTACATTCCGTGTATTAGTGATATCTTATGATGTTTCTTTTTCTGTGTGACTTATTTCAGTTAGAATCATCGTACCTGAATCCACTCATTATGCTGCTACGAGCCTGATGACATAGATTTCATGCTGAGTGATACTGCATTGTACGTAAGTACCACAAGTTCTTTATCCGTTTTTCACTTTCTGTGATATTGAACTTGTACGGTAAACGATGTTCTTGTAAACAGAGCTGTCCCAAACTTTGGGGTGGCTGTGTCTTTTTGATTTTAATTTCCCTAAGCTATAGGACCATAAGTGGAAGTGCCCTAGGCTCTGTTGCTTTGTTTTTTAGATGTTTCAGGAAACACCATACACTTCTCCCGAGTGTCTGTTGGCAATTTACATCCCGCCCATCAGCATAACAAGGCTCCCAGTTCTCCATGGCCTGTCGTGCCTTTCTGGATTTTACACTTTTTTCAGATGGCCCTTTTGACCGGGTGGAAGTGAGACTTCATTGTAGTGCAGCTTTCCTTTGCAAGCTTGCTTGGTTGGCCAAAAAGGGCGTATGCGTTTTTTCCTGAATATATTCAGGAAAAAACGCATACGCCCTTTTTGGCCAAGTGCATCATTGTGGACGTTCTGCCTCTTTTCCTATGCTTTCAATGCAATTCCAGTCTACCTCCTGAAATCGGTTTCCTGCAATTCTGCCCCGCTTTCAAGTCCTCTTGACAGCCTTACTTCAGTATATTTTTGGACGATAGCTGTCATTTATAACTCTGCAGGTTTGTGAATTACAGTGCCCCTGAGCTCCTTTCTTCAACTCGCTTTCTTTTGAGCTGGCCGCAACACCGCAGGATGGCTTCAGGCCCTAATCTGGTTCCGGCATGGCATGCTGAGTCTTTGGTTATTTCCTCTTCCTGGTGGGAAATGAGAGTTAAATTTGCCCGTCCAGACACCTCCAGCTAGTCTCTCATTGGTTCTCCCTATTCCTGTTCATCTTCCACAGAAATTGCAAACTGGGCCATCAGGAGGTTAAAGGCGCTGACTCTCCAAGGGGGAGAGTGTTAGTAAAGCGTCTGGAATGTTGCACCCGAGTACCAGGGGAGGAAAACTGAAACATATTTGAACACGTCTCCCGTTCCCATGGTTCATCGTACTCTGGGTTCCACATGCATGTTTTAGCTGAAGGAAGAATACCTTAAACCTGGAGAGTTGAGACCCGTGGAATGGGTACCATGCAATATGACTTCAAAGGTCTTCATTTGCTCACCGAACCTCTCCAATCCTATCACTGCTGCTTTTATGTCCCTGTACACACGCTTGATTCTCTTTTGGAGACATAGCAATCCATAGGTTTTAAGATACTTACTAGTCAGGTACATTCTTAGGCGTTTAATATGGGGTGTTGAGTCCATTTCGTTGAGCAAGGAATAGCTCTTGTCTATTCCATATTTGGCTTAAGGAACTTTATCTGTGCTCATTTCAATCTCTGGTTTTATGCAGCACCCCAACTCACCTTTCCCCTTAAGCAAGCATAAGTTGGTTTTCTAAATTTGAGACCCTGTTCTGTTTTGGAATTCAGTTCCTGTGTAGCCAAGTTTACATTCCGTATATTAGTGATATCTTATGATGTTTCTTTTTCTGTGTGACTTATTTCAGTTAGAATCATCGTACCTGAATCCACTCATTATGCTGCTACGGGCCTGATGACATAGAATTCATTGCTGAGTGATACTTCATTGTACGTAAGTACCACAAGTTCTTTATCCATTTTTCACTTTCTGTGATATTGAACTTGTACGGTAAACGAGGTTCTTGTAAACAGAGGCGTCCCAAACTTTGGGGTGGCTGTGTCTTTTTGATTTTAATTTCCCTAAGCTATAGGACCATAAGTGGAAGTGCCCTAGGCTCTGTTGCTTTGTTTTTTAGATGTTTCAGGAAACACCATACACTTCTCCCGAGTGTCTGTTGGCAATTTACATCCCGCCCATCAGCATAACAAGGCTCCCAGTTCTCCATGGCCTGTCCTGCCTTTCTGGATTTTACACTTTTTTCAGATGGCCCTTTTGATCGGGGGGAAGTGAGACTTCATTGTAGTGCAGATTTCCTTTGCAAGCTTGCTTGGTTGCCCAAAAAGGGCGTATGTGTTTTTTCCTGAATATATTCAGGAAAAAACGCATACGCACTTTTTGGCCAAGTGCATCATTGTGGACGTTCTGCCTCTTTTCCTATGCTTTCAATGCAATTCCAGTCTACCTCCTGAAATCGGTTTCCTGCAATTCTGCCCCGCTTTCAAGTCCTCTTGGCAGACTTACTTCAGTATATTTTTGGACGATAGCTGTCATTTATAACTCTGAAGGTTTGTGAATTACAGTGCCCCTGAGCTCTTTTCTTCAACTCGCTTTCTTTTGAGCTGGCCGCAACACCGCAGGATGGCTTCAGGCCCTAATCTGGTTCCGGCACGGCACGCTGAGCCTTTGGTTATTTCCTCTTCCTGGTGGGAAATGAGAGTTAAATTTGCCCGTCCAGACACCTCCAGCTAGTCTCTCATTGGTTCTCCCTATTCCTGTTCATCTTCCGCAGAAATTGCAAACTGGGCCAAACAGGAGGTTAAAGGCGCTGACTCTCCAAGTGGAGAGAGTGTTAGTAAAGCGTCTGGAATGTTGCACCCGAGTACCAGGGGAGGAAAACTGAGACATATTTAAACACGGCTCCCGTTCACACGGTTGATCATACTCTGGGTTCCTCATGCATGTTTTAGCTGAAGGAAGAATACCTTAAACCTGGAGAGTTGAGACCCGTGGAATGGGTACCATGCAATATGACTTCAGAGGTCTTCATTTGCTCACCGAACCTCTCCAATCCTATCACTGCTGCGTTTATGTCCCTGTACACACGCTTGATTCTCTTTTGGAGACATAGCAATCCATAGGTTTTAAGATACTTACTAGTCAGGTACATTCTTAGGCGTTTAATATGCGGTGTTGAGTCCATTTCGTTGAGCAAGGAGTAGCTCTTGTCTATTCCATATTTGGCTTAAGGAACTTTATCTGTGCTCATTTCAATCTCTGGTTTTATGCAGCACCCCAACTCACCTTTACCCTTAAGCAAGCATAAGTTGGTTTTCTAAATTTGAGACCCTGTTCTGTTTTGGAATTCAGTTCCTGTGTAGCCAAGTTTACATTCCGTGTATTAGTGATATCTTATGATGTTTCTTTTTCTGTGTGACTTCTTTCAGTTAGAATCATCATACCTGAATCCACTCATTGTGCTGCTAAGGGCCTGATGACATAGATTTCATTGCTGAGTGATATTGCTTTGTAAGTAAATACCACAACTTCTATATCCATTTTTCACTTTCTGGGATGTTGAACTTCTACTGTAAACGAGGTTCTTGTAAACAGAGCCGTTCCAAACTTTGGGGTGGCTGTGTCTTTTGGATTTTAATTTCCCTAATCTATAGGACCATAAGTGGAAGTGCCCTAGGCTCTGTTGCTTTGTTTTTTAGATGTTTCAGGAAACACCATACACTTCTCCCGAGTGTCTGTTGGCAATTTACATCCCGCCCATCAGCATAACAAGGCTCCCAGTTCTCCATGGCCTGTCCTGCCTTTCTGGATTTTACACTTTTTTCAGATGGCCCTTTTGACCGGGGGGAAGTGAGACTTCATTGTAGTGCAGATTTCCTTTGCAAGCTTGCTTGGTTGGCCAAAAAGGGCGTATGCGTTTTTCCCTGAATATATTCAGGAAAAAACGCATATGCCCTTTTTGGCCAATTGCATCATTGTGGACGTTCTGCCTCTTTTCCTATGCTTTCAATGCAATTCCAGTCTACCTCCTGAAATTGGTTTCCTGCAATTCTGCCCCGCTTTCAAGTCCTCTTGGCAGCCTTACTTCAGTCTATTTTTGGACGATAGCTGTCATTTATAACTCTGTAGGTTTGTGAATTACAGTGCCCCTGAGCTCCTTTCTTCAACTCGCTTTCTTGTGACCTGGCCGCAACACCGCAGGATGGCTTCAGGCCCTAATCTGGTTCTGGCACGGCACGCTGAGCCTTTGGTTAATTCCTCTTCCTGGTGGGAAATGAGAGTTAAATTTGCCCGTCCAGACACCTCCAGCTAGCCTCTCATTGGTTCTCGCTATTCCTGTTCATCTTCCGCAGAAATTGCAAACTGGGCCAAACAGGAAGTTAAAGGGACTGACTCTCCAAGTCGGGAGAGTGTTAGTAAAGCGTCTGGAATGTTGCACCCGAGTACCAGGGTACGAAAAATGAGACATGTTTGAACATGTCTCCCGATCACATGGTTGATCATACTCTAGGTTCCACATGCATGTTTTAGCTGAAGGAAGAATACCTTAAACCTGGGTAGTAGAAAACCGTGGAATGGGTACCATGCAATATGACTTCAAAGGGTCTTCATTTGCTCACCGAACCTCTCCAATCCTATCACTGCTGCGTTTATGCCCCTGTACACATGCTTGATTCTCTTTCGGAGACATAGCAATCCATAGGTTTTAAGATACTTACTAGTCAGGTACATTCTTAGGCGTTTAATATGCGGTGTTGAGTCCATTTTGTTGAGCAAGGAGTAGCTCTTGTCTATTCCATATTTGGCTTAAGGAACTTTATCTGTGCTCATTTCGATCTCTGGTTTTATGCAGCACCCCAACTCACCTTTACCCTTAATTAAGCATAAGTTGGTTTTCTAAATTTGAGACCCTGTTCTGTTCTGTAATTCATTTCCTGTGTAGCCAAGTTTATTGCGTGTATTACCGATATCTTATGATGTTTCTTTTTCTGTGTGACTTTTTTCAGTTAGAATCATCATACCTGAATCCACTCATTGTGCTGCTAAGGGCCTGATGACATAGATTTCATTGCTGAGTGATATTGCTTTGTAAGTAAATACCACAACTTCTTTATCCATTTTTCACTTTCTGCGATGTTGAACTTGTACTGTAAACGAGGTTCTTGTAAACAGAGGCGTCCCAAACTTTGGGGTGGCTGTGTCTTTTTGATTTTAATTTCCCTAAGCTATAGGACCATAAGTGGAAGTGCCCTAGGCTCTGTTGCTTTGTTTTTTAGATGTTTCAGGAAACACCATACACTTCTGCGGAGTGTCTGTTGGCAATTTACATCCCGCCCATCAGCATAACAAGGCTCCCAGTTCTCCATGGCCTGTCCTGCCTTTCTGGATTTTACACTTTTTTCACATGGCCCTTTTGACCGGGGGGAAGTGAGACTTCATTGTAGTGCAGATTTCCTTTGCAAGCTTGCTTGGTTGGCCAAAAAGGGCGTATGTGTTTTTTCCTGAATATATTTAGGAAAAAACGCATACGCCCTTTTTGGCCAAGTGCATCATTGTGGACGTTCTGCCTCTTTTCCTATGCTTTCAATGCAATTCCAGTCTACCTCCTGAAATCGGTTTCCTGCAATTCTGCCCCGCTTTCAAGTCCTCTTGGCAGCCTTACTTCAGTATATTTTTGGATGATAGCTGACATTTATAACTCTGCAGGTTTGTGAATAACAGTGCCCCTGAGCTCCTTTCTTCAACTCGCTTTCTTTTGAGCTGGCCGCAACACCGCAGGATGGCTTCAGGCCCTAATCTGGTTCCAGCACGGCACGCTGAGCCTTTGGTTAATTCCTCTTCCTGGCGGGAAATGAGAGTTAAATTTGCCCGTCCAGACACCTCCAGCTAGTCTCTCATTGGTTCTCGCTATTCCTGTTCATCTTCCGCAGAAATTGGAAACTGGGCCAAACAGGAGGTTAAAGGGACTGACTCTCCAAGTCGGGAGAGTGTTAGTAAAGCGTCTGGAATGTTGCACCCGAGTACCAGGGTACGAAATCTGAGACATATTTGAACACGTCTCCCGATCACATGGTTGATCATACTCTAGGTTCCACATGCATGTTTTAGCTGAAGGAAGAATACCTTAAACCTGGGTAGGTGAAACCCGTGGAATGGGTACCATGCAATATGACTTCAAAGGGTCTTCATTTGCTCACCGAACCTCTCCAATCCTATCACTGCTGCGTTTATGCCCCTGTACACACGCTTGATTCTCTTTTGGAGACATAGCAATCCATAGGTTTTAAGATACTTACTAGTCAGGTACATTCTTAGGCGTTTAATATGCGGTGTTGAGTCCATTTCGTTGAGCAAGGAGTAGCTCTTGTCTATTCCATATTTGGCTTAAGGAACTTTATCTGTGCTCATTTCAATCTCTGGTTTTATGCAGCTCCCCAACTCACCTTTCCCCTTAAGCAAGCATAAGTTGGTTTTCTAAATTTGAGACCCTGTTCTGTTCTGTAATTCAGTTCCTGTGTAGCCAAGTTTACATTCCGTGTATTACTGATATCTTATGATGTTTCTTTTTCTGTGTGACTTATTTCAGTTAGAATCATCGTACCTGAATCCACTCATTGTGCTGCTAAGGGCCTGATGACATAGATTTCATTGCTGAGTGATACTGCATTGTACGTAAGTACCACAAGTTCTTTATCCATTTTTCACTTTCTGCGATGTTGAACTTGTACTGTAAACGAGGTTCTTGTAAACAGAGGCGTCCCAAATTTTGGGGTGGCTGTGTCTTTTTGATTTAAACTTCCCTAAGCTATGGGACCATAATTGGAAGTGCCCTAGGCTCTGTTGCTTTGTTTTTTAGATGTTTCAGGAAACACCATACACTTCTCCCAAGTGTCTGTTGGCAATTTACATCCCGCCCATCAGCATAACAAGGCTCCCAGTTCTCCATGGCCTGTCCTGCCTTTCTGGATTTTACACTTTTTTCAGATGGCCCTTTTGACCGGGTGGAAGTGAGACTTCATTGTAGTGCAGGTTTCCTTTGCAAGCTTGCTTGGTTGGCCAAAAAGGGCGTATGCGTTTTTTCCTGAATATATTCAGGAAAAAACGCATACGCCCTTTTTGGCCAAGTGCATCATTGTGGACGTTCTGCCTCTTTTCCTATGCTTTCAATGCAATTCCAGTCTACCTCCTGAAATCGGTTTCCTGCAATTCTGCCCCGCTTTCAAGTCCTCTTGACAGCCTTACTTCAGTCTATTTTTGGACGATAGCTGTCATTTATAACTCTGCAGGTTTGTGAATTACAGTGCCCCTGAGCTCCTTTCTTCAACTCGCTTTCTTTTGAGCTGGCCGCAACACCGCAGGGTGGCTTCAGGCCCTAATCTGGTTCCGGCATGGCATGCTGAGTCTTTGGTTATTTCCTCTTCCTGGTGGGAAATGAGAGTTAAATTTGCCCGTCCAGACACCTCCAGCTAGTCTCTCATTGGTTCTCGCTATTCCTGTTCATCTTCCGCAGAAATTGAAAACTGGGCCAAACAGGAGGTTAAAGGGACTGAGTCTCCAAGTCGGGAGAGTGTTAGTAAAGTGTCTGGAATGTTGCACCCGAGTACCAGGGTACGAAAACTGAGACATATTTGAACATATCTCCCGATCACATGGTTGATCATACTCTAGGTTCCACATGCATGTTTTAGCTGAAGGAAGAATACCTTAAACCTGAGTAGTTGAAACCCTTGGAATGGGTACCATGCAATATGACTTCAAAGGGTCTTCATTTGCTCACCGAACCTCTCCAATCCTATCACTGCTGCATTTATGCCCCTGTACACACGCTTGATTCTCTTTTGGAGACATAGCAATCCATAGGTTTTAAGACACTTACTAGTCAGGTACATTCTTAGGCGTTTAATATGGGGTGTTGAGTCCATTTCGTTGAGCAAGGAGTAGCTCTTGTCTATTCCATATTTGGCTTAAGGAACTTTATCTGTGCTCATTTCAATCTCTGGTTTTATGCAGCACCCCAACTCACCTTTCCCCTTAAGCAAGCATAAGTTGGTTTTCTAAATTTGATACCCTGTTCTGTTTTGGAATTCAGTTCCTGTGTAGCCAAGTTTACATTCCGTGTATTAGTGATATCTTATGATGTTTCTTTTTCTGTGTGACTTATTTCAGTTAGAATCATCGTACCTGAATCCACTCATTATGCTGCTACGAGCCTGATGACATAGATTTCATGCTGAGTGATACTGCATTGTACGTAAGTACCACAAGTTCTTTATCCGTTTTTCACTTTCTGTGATATTGAACTTGTACGGTAAACGATGTTCTTGTAAACAGAGCTGTCCCAAACTTTGGGGTGGCTGTGTCTTTTTGATTTTAATTTCCCTAAGCTATAGGACCATAAGTGGAAGTGCCCTAGGCTCTGTTGCTTTGTTTTTTAGATGTTTCAGGAAACACCATACACTTCTCCCGAGTGTCTGTTGGCAATTTACATCCCGCCCATCAGCATAACAAGGCTCCCAGTTCTCCATGGCCTGTCGTGCCTTTCTGGATTTTACACTTTTTTCAGATGGCCCTTTTGACCGGGTGGAAGTGAGACTTCATTGTAGTGCAGCTTTCCTTTGCAAGCTTGCTTGGTTGGCCAAAAAGGGCGTATGCGTTTTTTCCTGAATATATTCAGGAAAAAACGCATACGCCCTTTTTGGCCAAGTGCATCATTGTGGACGTTCTGCCTCTTTTCCTATGCTTTCAATGCAATTCCAGTCTACCTCCTGAAATCGGTTTCCTGCAATTCTGCCCCGCTTTCAAGTCCTCTTGACAGCCTTACTTCAGTATATTTTTGGACGATAGCTGTCATTTATAACTCTGCAGGTTTGTGAATTACAGTGCCCCTGAGCTCCTTTCTTCAACTCGCTTTCTTTTGAGCTGGCCGCAACACCGCAGGATGGCTTCAGGCCCTAATCTGGTTCCGGCATGGCATGCTGAGTCTTTGGTTATTTCCTCTTCCTGGTGGGAAATGAGAGTTAAATTTGCCCGTCCAGACACCTCCAGCTAGTCTCTCATTGGTTCTCCCTATTCCTGTTCATCTTCCACAGAAATTGCAAACTGGGCCATCAGGAGGTTAAAGGCGCTGACTCTCCAAGGGGGAGAGTGTTAGTAAAGCGTCTGGAATGTTGCACCCGAGTACCAGGGGAGGAAAACTGAAACATATTTGAACACGTCTCCCGTTCCCATGGTTCATCGTACTCTGGGTTCCACATGCATGTTTTAGCTGAAGGAAGAATACCTTAAACCTGGAGAGTTGAGACCCGTGGAATGGGTACCATGCAATATGACTTCAAAGGTCTTCATTTGCTCACCGAACCTCTCCAATCCTATCACTGCTGCTTTTATGTCCCTGTACACACGCTTGATTCTCTTTTGGAGACATAGCAATCCATAGGTTTTAAGATACTTACTAGTCAGGTACATTCTTAGGCGTTTAATATGGGGTGTTGAGTCCATTTCGTTGAGCAAGGAATAGC
Source organism: Stenella coeruleoalba (assembly GCF_951394435.1). Classification (NCBI taxonomy): domain Eukaryota; kingdom Metazoa; phylum Chordata; class Mammalia; order Artiodactyla; family Delphinidae; genus Stenella; species Stenella coeruleoalba. The sequence continues at coordinate 1,332,991 of NW_027646189.1, forward strand.
TCTTGTCTATTCCATATTTGGCTTAAGGAACTTTATCTGTGCTCATTTCAATCTCTGGTTTTATGCAGCACCCCAACTCACCTTTCCCCTTAAGCAAGCATAAGTTGGTTTTCTAAATTTGAGACCCTGTTCTGTTTTGGAATTCAGTTCCTGTGTAGCCAAGTTTACATTCCGTATATTAGTGATATCTTATGATGTTTCTTTTTCTGTGTGACTTATTTCAGTTAGAATCATCGTACCTGAATCCACTCATTATGCTGCTACGGGCCTGATGACATAGAATTCATTGCTGAGTGATACTTCATTGTACGTAAGTACCACAAGTTCTTTATCCATTTTTCACTTTCTGTGATATTGAACTTGTACGGTAAACGAGGTTCTTGTAAACAGAGGCGTCCCAAACTTTGGGGTGGCTGTGTCTTTTTGATTTTAATTTCCCTAAGCTATAGGACCATAAGTGGAAGTGCCCTAGGCTCTGTTGCTTTGTTTTTTAGATGTTTCAGGAAACACCATACACTTCTCCCGAGTGTCTGTTGGCAATTTACATCCCGCCCATCAGCATAACAAGGCTCCCAGTTCTCCATGGCCTGTCCTGCCTTTCTGGATTTTACACTTTTTTCAGATGGCCCTTTTGATCGGGGGGAAGTGAGACTTCATTGTAGTGCAGATTTCCTTTGCAAGCTTGCTTGGTTGCCCAAAAAGGGCGTATGTGTTTTTTCCTGAATATATTCAGGAAAAAACGCATACGCACTTTTTGGCCAAGTGCATCATTGTGGACGTTCTGCCTCTTTTCCTATGCTTTCAATGCAATTCCAGTCTACCTCCTGAAATCGGTTTCCTGCAATTCTGCCCCGCTTTCAAGTCCTCTTGGCAGACTTACTTCAGTATATTTTTGGACGATAGCTGTCATTTATAACTCTGAAGGTTTGTGAATTACAGTGCCCCTGAGCTCTTTTCTTCAACTCGCTTTCTTTTGAGCTGGCCGCAACACCGCAGGATGGCTTCAGGCCCTAATCTGGTTCCGGCACGGCACGCTGAGCCTTTGGTTATTTCCTCTTCCTGGTGGGAAATGAGAGTTAAATTTGCCCGTCCAGACACCTCCAGCTAGTCTCTCATTGGTTCTCCCTATTCCTGTTCATCTTCCGCAGAAATTGCAAACTGGGCCAAACAGGAGGTTAAAGGCGCTGACTCTCCAAGTGGAGAGAGTGTTAGTAAAGTGTCTGGAATGTTGCACCCGAGTACCAGGGGAGGAAAACTGAGACATATTTAAACACGGCTCCCGTTCACACGGTTGATCATACTCTGGGTTCCTCATGCATGTTTTACCTGAAGGAAGAATACCTTAAACCTGGAGAGTTGAGACCCGTGGAATGGGTACCATGCAATATGACTTCAGAGGTCTTCATTTGCTCACCGAACCTCTCCAATCCTATCACTGCTGCGTTTATGTCCCTGTACACACGCTTGATTCTCTTTTGGAGACATAGCAATCCATAGGTTTTAAGATACTTACTAGTCAGGTACATTCTTAGGCGTTTAATATGCGGTGTTGAGTCCATTTCGTTGAGCAAGGAGTAGCTCTTGTCTATTCCATATTTGGCTTAAGGAACTTTATCTGTGCTCATTTCAATCTCTGGTTTTATGCAGCACCCCAACTCACCTTTACCCTTAAGCAAGCATAAGTTGGTTTTCTAAATTTGAGACCCTGTTCTGTTTTGGAATTCAGTTTCTGTGTAGCCAAGTTTACATTCCGTGTATTAGTGATATCTTATGATGTTTCTTTTTCTGTGTGACTTCTTTCAGTTAGAATCATCATACCTGAATCCACTCATTGTGCTGCTAAGGGCCTGATGACATAGATTTCATTGCTGAGTGATATTGCTTTGTAAGTAAATACCACAACTTCTATATCCATTTTTCACTTTCTGGGATGTTGAACTTCTACTGTAAACGAGGTTCTTGTAAACAGAGCCGTTCCAAACTTTGGGGTGGCTGTGTCTTTTGGATTTTAATTTCCCTAATCTATAGGACCATAAGTGGAAGTGCCCTAGGCTCTGTTGCTTTGTTTTTTAGATGTTTCAGGAAACACCATACACTTCTCCCGAGTGTCTGTTGGCAATTTACATCCCGCCCATCAGCATAACAAGGCTCCCAGTTCTCCATGGCCTGTCCTGCCTTTCTGGATTTTACACTTTTTTCAGATGGCCCTTTTGACCGGGGGGAAGTGAGACTTCATTGTAGTGCAGATTTCCTTTGCAAGCTTGCTTGGTTGGCCAAAAAGGGCGTATGCGTTTTTTCCTGAATATATTCAGGAAAAAACGCATACGCCCTTTTTGGCCAAGTGCATCATTGTGGACGTTCTGCCTCTTTTCCTATGCTTTCAATGCAATTCCTGTCTACCTCCTGAAATCGGTTTCCTGCAATTCTGCCCTGCATTCAAGTCCTCTTGGCAGCCTTACTTCAGTATATTTTTGGACGATAGCTGTCATTTATAACTCTGCAGGTTTCTGCATTACAGTGTCTCCGAGCTCCTTTCTTCAACTGGCTTTCTTGTGAGCTGGCCGCAACACCGCAGGATGGCTTCAGGCCCTAATCTGGTTCCGGCACGGCACACTGAGCCTTTGGTTAATTCCTCTTCCTGGTGGGAAATGAGAGTTAAATTTGCCCGTCCAGACACCTCCAGCTAGTCTCTCATTGGTTCTCCCTATTCCTGTTCATCTTCCACAGAAATTGCAAACTGGGCCAAACAGGAGGTTAAAGGCGCTGACTCTCCAAGTGGGGAGAGTGTTAGTAAAGTGTCTGGAATGTTGCACCCGAGTACCAGGGGAGGAAAACTGAGACATATTTGAACACATCTCCCGTTCCCATGGTTCATCGTACTCTGGGTTCCACATGCATGTTTTAGCTGAAGGAAGAATACCTTAAACCTGGAGAGTTGAGACCCGTGGAATGGGTACCATGCAATATGACTTCAAAGGTCTTCATTTGCTCACCGATCCTCTCCAATCCTATCACTGCTGCATTTTTGTCCCTGTACACACGCTTGATTCTCTTTTGGAGACATAGCAATCCATAGGTTTTAAGATACTTACAAGTCAGGTACATTCTTAGGCGTTTAATATGGGGTGTTGAGTCTATTTCGTTGAGCAAGGAGTACCTCTTGTCTATACCATAATGGCTTAAGGAACTTTATCTGTGCTCATTTCAATCTCTGGTTTTATGCAGCACCCCAACTCACCTTTCCCCTTAAGCAAGCATAAGTTGGTTTTCTAAATTTGAGACCCTGTTCTGTTTTGGAATTCAGTTCCTGTGTAGCCAAGTTTACATTCCGTGTATTAGTGATATCTTATGATGTTTCTTTTTCTGTGTGATTTATTTCAGTTAGAATCATCCTACCTGAATCCACTCATTATGCTGCTACGGGCCTGATGACATAGATTTCATTGCTGAGTGATACTGCATTGTACGTAAGTACCACAAGTTCTTTATCCATTTTTCACTTTCTGCGATGTTGAACTTGTACTGTAAACGAGGTTCTTGTAAACAGAGGCGTCCCAAACTTTGGGGTGGCTGTGTCTTTTTGATTTTAATTTCCCTAAGCTATAGGACCATAAGTGGAAGTGCCCTAGGCTCTGTAGCTTTGTTTTTTAGATGTTTCAGGAAACACCATACACTTCTCCCGAGTGTCTGTTGGCAATTTACATCCCGCCCATCAGCATAACAAGGCTCCCAGTTCTCCATGGCCTGTCCTGCCTTTCTGGATTTTACACTTTTTTCAGATGGCCCTTTTGACCGGGGGGGAAGTGAGACTTCATTGTAGTTCAGATTTCCTTTGCAAGCTTGCTTGGTTGGCCAAAAAGGGCGTATGCGTTTTTTCCTGAATATATTCAGGAAAAAACGCATACGCCCTTTTTGGCCAAGTGCATCATTGTGGACGTTCTGTCTCTTTTCCTATGCTTTCAATGCAATTCCAGTCTACCTCCTGAAATCGGTTTCCTGCAATTCTGCCCCGCTTTCAAGTCCTCTTGGCAGCCTTACTTCAGTATATTTTTGGACGATAGCTGTCATTTATAACTCTGCAGGTTTGTGAATTACAGTGCCCCTGAGCTCTTTTCTTCACCTTGCTTTCTTTTGAGCTGGCCGCAACACCGCAGGATGGCTTCAGGCCCTAATCTGGTTCCGGCACGGCACGCTGAGCCTTTGGTTATTTCCTCTTCCTGGTGGGAAATGAGAGTTAAATTTGCCCGTCCAGACACCTCCACCTAGTCTCTCATTGGTTCTCGCTATTCCTGTTCATCTTCCACAGAAATTGCAAACTGGGCAAAACAGGAGGTTAAAGGCGCTGACTCTCCAAGTGGGGAGAGTGTTAGTAAAGCGTCTGGAATGTTGCACCCGAGTACCAGGGTACGAAAACTGAGACATATTTGAACATGTCTCCCGTTCACACGGTTGATCATACTCTGGGTTCCACATGCATGTTTTAGCTGAAGGAAGAATACCTTAAACCTGGAGAGTTGAGACCCGTGGAATGGGTACCATGCAATATGACTTCAAAGGTCTTCATTTGCTCACCGATCCTCTCCAATCCTATCACTGCTGCGTTTATGCCCCTGTACACACGCTTGATTCTCTTTTGGAGACATAGCAATCCATAGGTTTTAAGATACTTACTAGTCAGGTACATTCTTAGGCTTTTAATATGGGATGTTGAGTCCATTTCGTTGAGCAAGGAGTAGCTCTTGTCTATTCCATATTTGGCTTAAGGAACTTTATCTGTGCTCATTTCAATCTCTGGTTTTATGCAGCACCCCAACTCACCTTTCCCCTTAAGCAAGCATAAGTTGGTTTTCTAAATTTGAGACCCTGTTCTGTTTTGGAATTCAGTTCCTGTGTAGCCAAGTTTACATTCCGTGTATTAGTGATATCTTATGATGTTTCTTTTTCTGTGTGACTTATTTCAGTTACAATCATCGTACCTGAAACCACTCATTATGCTGCTACGGGCCTGATGACATAGATTTCATTGCTGAGTGATATTGCTTTGTAAGTAAATACCACAACTTCTTTATCCATTTTTCACTTTCTGGGATGTTGAACTTCTACTGTAAACGAGGTTCTTGTAAACAGAGCCGTTCCAAACTTTGGGGTGGCTGTGTCTTTTTGATTTTAATTTCCCTAAGCTATAGGACCATAAGTGGAAGTGCCCTAGGCTCTGTTGCTTTGTTTTTTAGATGTTTCAGGAAACACCATACACTTCTCCCAAGTGTCTGTTGGCAATTTACATCCCGCCCATCAGCATAACAAGGCTCCCAGTTCTCCATGGACTGTCCTGCCTTTCTGGATTTTACACTTTTTTCAGATGGCCCTTTTGACCGGGGGGAAGTGAGACTTCATTGTAGTGCAGATTTCCTTTGCAAGCTTGCTTGGTTGGCCAAAAAGGGCGTATGCGTTTTTTCCTGAATATATTCAGGAAAAAACGCATACGCCCTTTTTGGCCAAGTGCATCATTGTGGACGTTCTGCCTCTTTTCCTATGCTTTCAATGCAATTCCAGTCTACCTCCTGAAATCGGTTTCCTGCAATTCTGCCCGGCTTTCAAGTCCTCTTGGCAGCCTTACTTCAGTATATTTTTGGACGATAGCTGTCATTTATAACTCTGCAGGTTTGTGAATTACAGTGCCCCTGAGCTCCTTTTTTCAACTCGCTTTTTTGTGACCTGGCCGCAACACAGCAGCATGGCTTCAAGCCCTAATCTGGTTCCCGCACGGCACGCTGAGCCTTTGGTTAATTCCTCTTCCTGGTGGGAAATGAGAGTTAAATTTGCCCGTCCAGACACCTCCAGCTAGTCTCTCATTGGTTCTCGCTATCCCTGTTCATCTTCCGCAGCAATTGCAAACTGGGCCAAACAGGAGGTTAAAGGGACTGACTCTCCAAGTAGGGAGAGTGTTAGTAAAGCGTCTGGAATGTTGCACCCGAGTACCAGGGTACGAAAACTGAGACATATTTGAACACGTCTCCCGATCACATGGTTGATCATACTCTAGGTTCCACATGCATGTTTTAGCTGAAGGAAGAATACCTTAAACCTGGAGAGTTGAAAACCGTGGAATGGGTACCATGCAATATGACTTCAAAGGGTGTTCATTTGCTCACCGAACCTCTCCAATCCTATCACTGCTGCGTTTATGCCCCTGTACACATGCTTGATTCTCTTTCGGAGACATAACAATCCATAGGTTTTAAGATACTTACTAGTCAGGTACATTCTTAGGCGTTTAATATGCGGTGTTGAGTCCATTTCGTCGAGCAAGGAGTAGCTCCTGTCTATTCCATATTTGGCTTAAGGAACTTTATCTGTGCTCATTTCAATCTCTGGTTTTATGCAGCACCCCAACTCACCTTTCCCCTTAAGCAAGCATAAGTTGGTTTTCTAAATTTGAGACCCTGTTCTGTTTTGGAATCCAGTTCCTGTGTAGCCAAGTTTACATTCCGTGTATTACTGATATCTTATGATGTTTCTTTTTCTGTGTGACTTATTTCAGTTAGAATCATCGTACCTGAATCCACTCATTATGCTGCTACGGGCCTGATGACATAGATTTCATTGCTGAGTGATACTGCATTGTACGTAAGTACCACATTTTCTTTATCCATTTTTCACTTTCTGTGATATTGAACTTGTACGGTAAACGAGGTTCTTGTAAACAGAGGCCTCCCAAACTTTGGGGTGGCTGTGTCTTTTTTATTTTAATTTCCCTAAGCTATAGGACCATAAGTGGAAGTGCCCTAGGCTCTGTTGCTTTGTATTTTAGATGTTTCAGGAAACACCATACACTTCTCCCGAGTGTCTGTGTGCAATTTACATCCCGCCCATCAGCATAACAAGGCTCCCAGTTCTCCATGGACTGTCCTGCCTTTCTGGATTTTACACTTTTTTCAGATGCTCCTTTTGACCGGGGGGAAGTGCGACTTCATTGTAGTGCAGATTTCCTTTGCAAGTTTGCTTGGTTGGCCAAAAAGGGCATATGCGTTTTTTCCTGAATATATTCAGGAAAAAACGCATACGCCCTTTTTGGCCAAGTGCATCATTGTGGACGCTCTGCCTCTTTTCCTATGCTTTCAATGCAATTCCAGTCTACCTCCTGAAATCGGTTTCCTGCAATTCTGCCCCGCTTTCAAGTCCTCTTGGCAGCCTTACTTCAGTATATTTTTGGACGATAGCTGTCATTTATAACTCTGCAGGTTTGTGCATTACAGTGCCCCTGAGCTCCTTTCTTCAACTCGCTTTCTTGTGAGCTGGCCGCAACACCGCAGGATGGCTTCAGGCCCTAATCTGGTTCCAGCACGGCACGCTGAGCCTTTGGTTAATTCCTCTTCCTGGTGGGAAATGAGAGTTAAATTTGCCCGTCCAGACACCTCCAGCTAGTCTCTCATTGGTTCTCGCTATTCCTGTTCATCTTCCGCAGAAATTGCAAACTGGGCCAAACAGGAGGTTTAAGGCGCTGACTCTCCAAGTGGGGAGAGTGTTAGTAAAGCGTCTGGAATGTTGCACCCGAGTACCAGGGTATGAAAACTGAGACATATTTGAACACGTCTCCCGATCACATGGTTGATCATGCTTTAGGTTCCACATGCATGTTTTAGCTGAAGGAAGAATACCTTAAACCTGCAGAGTTGAAACCCGGGAATGGGTACCATGCAATGTGACTTCAAAGGGTTTTCATTTGCTCACCGAACCTCTCCAATCCTATCACTGCTGCGTTTATGCCCCTGTATACATGCTTGATTCTCTTTCGGAGACATAGCAATCCATAGGTTTTAAGATACTTACTAGTCAGGTACATTCTTAGGCGTTTAATATGGGGTGTTGAGTCCATTTCGTTGAGCAAGGAGTAGCTCTTGTCTATTCCATATTTGGCTTAAGGAATTTTATCTGTGCTCATTTCAATTTCTGGTTTTATGCAGCACCCCAACTCACCTTTCCCCTTAAGCAAGCATAAGTTGGTTTTCTAAATTTGAGACCATGTTCTGCTTTGGAATTCAGTTCCTGTGTAGCCAAGTTTACATTCCGTGTATTACTGATATCTTATGATGTTTCTTTTTCTGTGTGACTTATTTCAGTTAGAATCATCGTACCTGAATCCACTCATTATGCTGCTACGGGCCTGATGACATAGATTTCATTGCTGTGTGATACTGCATTGTACGTAAGTACCACAAGTTCTTTATCCATTTTTCACTTTCTGTGATATTGAACTTGTACGGTAAACGAGGTTCTTGTAAACAGAGCCGTCCCAAACTTTGGGGTGGCTGTGTCTTTTTGATTTTAATTTCCCTAAACTATAGGACCATACGTGGAAGTGCCCTAGGCTCTGTTGCTTTGTTTTTTAGATGTTTCAGGAAACACCATACACTTCTCCGGAGTGTCTGTTGGCAATTTACATCCCGCCCATCAGCATAACAAGGCTCCCAGTTCTCCATGGCCTGTCCTGCCTTTCTGGATTTTACACTTTTTACAGATGGCCCTTTTGACCCGGGGGGAAGTGAGACTTCATTGTAGTGCAGATTTCCTTTGCAAGCTTGCTTGGTTGACCAAAAAGGGCGTATGCGTTTTTTCCTGAATATATTCAGGAAAAAACGCATACGCCCTTTTTGGCCAAGTGCATCATTGTGGACGTTCTGCCTCTTTTCCTATGCTTTCAATGCAATTCCAGTCTACCTCCTGAAATCAGTTACCTGCAATTTTGCCCGGCTTTCAAGTCCTCTTGGCAGCCTTACTTCAGTATATTTTTGGACGATAGCTGTCATTTATAACTCTGCAGGTTTGTGAATTACAGTGCCCCTGAGCTCCTTTCTTCAACTCGCTTTTTTGTGACCTGGCCGCAACACAGCAGGATGGCTTCAAGCCCTAATCTGGTTCCCGCACGGCACGCTGAGCCTTTGGTTAATTCCTCTTCCTGGTGGGAAATGAGAGTTAAATTTGCCCGTCCAGACACCTCCAGCTAGTCTCTCATTGGTTCTCGCTATCCCTGTTCATCTTCCGCAGCAATTGCAAACTGGGCCAAACAGGAGGTTAAAGGGACTGACTCTCCAAGTAGGGAGAGTGTTAGTAAAGCGCCTGGAATGTTGCACCCGAGTACCAGGGTACGAAAACTGAGACATATTTGAACAAGTCTCCCGATCACATGGTTGATCATGCTTTAGGTTCCACATGCATGTTTTAGCTGAAGGAAGAATACCTTAAACCTGGAGAGTTGAAACCCGTGGAATGGGTACCATGCAATATGACTTCAAAGGGTCTTCATTTGCTCACCGAACCTCTCCAATCTTATCACTGCTGCGTTTATGCCCCTGTACATATGCTTGATTCTCTTTCGGAGACATAGCAATCCATAGGTTTTAAGGTACTTACTAGTCAGGTACATTCTTAGGCGTTTAATATGCGGTGTTGAGTCCATTTCGTTGAGCAAGGAGTAGCTCTTGTCTTTTCCATATTTGGCTTAAGGAACTTTATCTGTGCTCATTTCAATCTCTGGTTTTATGCAGCACGCCAAATCACCTTTCCCCTTAAGCAAGCATAAGTTGGTTTTCTAAATTTGAGACCCTGTTCTGTTCTGTAATTCTGTTCCTGTGTAGCCAAGTTTACATTCCGTGTATTACTGATATCTTATGATGTTTCTTTTTCTGTGTGACTTATTTGAGTTAGAATCATCATACCTGAATCCACTCACTGTCTGCTAAGGGCCTGATGACATAGATTTCATTGCTCAGTGATATTGATTTGTAAGTATATACCACAACTTCTTTATCCATTTTTCATTTTCTGCGATGTTGAACTTGTACTGTAAACGAGGTTCTTGTAAACAGAGGTGTCCCAAACATTGGGGTGGCTGTGTCTTTTTGATTTTAATTTCTCTAAACTATAGGACCATAAGCGGAAGTGCCCTAGGCTCTGTTGCTTTGTTTTTTAGATGTTTCAGGAAACACCATACACTTCTCCCAAGTGGTTCTTGGCAATTTACATCCCGCCCTTCAGCATAACAAGGCTCCCAGTTCTCCATGGCCTGTCCTGCCTTTCTGGATTATACACTTTTTTCAGATGGCCCTTTTGACCGGGGGGAAGTGAGACTTCATTGTAGTGCAGATTTCCTTTGCAAGCTTGCTTGGTTGGCCAAAAAGGGCGTATGCGTTTTTTCCTGAATATATTCAGGAAAAAACGCATACGCCCTTTTTGGCCAAGTGCATCATTTGTGGACGTTCTGCCTCTTTTCCTATGCTTTCAATGCAATTCCAGTCTACCTCCTGAAATCGGGTTCCTGCAATTCTGCCCCACTTTCAAGTCCTCTTGGCAGCCTTACTTCAGTCTATTTTTGGACGATAGCTGTCATTTATAACTCTGCAGGTTTGTGAATTACAGTGACCCTGAGCTCCTTTCTTCAACTCGCTTTCTTGTGAGCTGGCCGCAACACCGCAGGATGGCTTCAGGCCGTAATCTGGTTCCGGCACGGCACGCTGAGCCTTTGGTTATTTCCTCTTCCTGGTGGGAAATGAGAGTTAAATTTGCCCGTCCAGACACCTCCAGCTAGTCTCTCATTGGTTCTCCCTATTCCTGTTCATCTTCCGCTGAAATTTCAAACTGGGCCAAACAGGAGGTTAAAGGCGCTGACTCTCCAAGTGGGGAGAGTGTTAGTAAAGCGTCTGGAATGTTGCACCCGAGTACCAGGGGAGGAAAACTGAGACATATTTGAACACGTCTCCCGATCACATGGTTGATCATACTCTAGGTTCCACATGCATGTTTTAGCTGAAGGAAGAATACCTTAAACCTGGAGAGTTGAGACCCGTGGAATGGGTACCATGCAATATGACTTCAAAGGGTCTTCATTTGCTCACCGAACCTCTCCAATCCTATCAGTGCTGCGTTTATGCCCCTGTACACATGCTTGATTCTCTTTCGGAGACATAGCAATCCATAGGTTTTAAGATACTTACTAGTCAGGTACATTCTTAGGCGTTTAATATGCGGTGTTGAGTCCATTTCGTTGAGCAAGGAGTAGCTCTTGTCTATTCCATATTTGGCTTACGGAACTTTATCTGTGCTCATTTCAATCTCTGGTTTTATGCAGCACCCCAACTCACCTTTACCCTTAAGCAAGCATAAGTTGGTTTTCTAAATTTGAGACCCTGTTCTGTTCTGTAATTCAGTTCCTGTGTAGCCAAGTTTACATTCTGTGTATTACTGATATCTTATGATGTTTCTTTTTCTGTGTGACTTATTTCAGTTAGAATCATCATACCTGAATCCACTCATTGTGCTGCTAAGGGCCTGATGTCATAGAATTCATTGCTGAGTGATATTGCTTTGTAAGTAAATACCACAACTTCTTTATCCATTTTTCACTTTCTGCGATGTTGAACTTGTACTGTAAACGACGTTCTTGTAAACAGAGGCGTCCCAAACTTTGGGGTGGCTGTGTCTTTTTGAGTTTAATATCCCTAAGCTATAGGACCATAAGTGGAAGTGCCCTAGGCTCTGTTGCTTTGTTTTTTAGATGTTTCAGGAAGCACCATACACTTCTCCCAAGTGTCTGTTGGCAATTTACATCCCGCCCATCAGCATAACAAGGCTCCCAGTTTTCCATGGCCTGTCCAGACTTTCTGGATTTTACACTTTTTTCAGATGGCCCTTTTGACCGGGGGGAAGTGAGACTTCATTGTAGTGCAGATTTCCTTTGCAAGCTTGCTTGGTTGGCCAAAAAGGGCGTATGCGTTTTTTCCTGAATATATTCAGGAAAAAACGCATACGCCCTTTTTGACCAAGTGCATCATTGTGGACGTTCTTCCTCTTTTCCTATGCTTTCAATGCAATTCCTGTCTACCTCCTGAAATCGGTTTCCTGCAATTCTGCCCCGCTTTCAAGTCCTCTTGGCAGCCTTACTTCAGTATATTTTTGGACGATAGCTGTCATTTATAACTCTGCAGGATTGTGAATTACAGTGCTCCTGAGCTCCTTTCTTCAACTCGCTTACTTTTGAGCTGGACGCAACACCGCAGGAAAGTTTCAGGCCCTAATCTGGTTCCGACACGGCAGGCTGAGCCTTTGGTTAATTCCTCTTCCTGGTGGGAAATGAGAGTTAAATTTGCCCGTCCAGACACCTCCAGCTAGTCTCTCATTGGTTCTCGCTATTCCTGTTCATCTACCGCAGAAATTGCAAACTGCGCCAAACAGGATGTTAAAGGGACTGACTCTCCAAGTGGGGAGAGTGTTAGTAAAGCGTCTGGAATGTTGCACCCGAGTACCAGGGTACGATATCTGAGACATATTTGAACACGTCTCCCGTTCACATGGTTGATCATACTCTGGGTTCCACATGCATGTTTTAGCTGAAGGAAGAATACCTTAAACCTGGAGAGTTGAGACCCGTGGAATGGGTACCATGCAATATGACTTCAAAGGGTCTTCATTTGCTCACCGAACCTCTCCAATCCTATCACTGCTGCGTTTATGCCCCTGTACACACGCTTGATTCTCTTTTGGAGATATAGCAATCCATAGGTTTTAAGATACTTACTAGTCAGGTACATTCTTAGGCGTTTAATATGGGGTGTTGAGTCCATTTCGTTGACCAAGGAGTAGCTCTTGTCTATTCCATATTTGGCTTAAGGAACTTTATCTGTGCTCATTTCAATCTCTGGTTTTATGCAGCACCCCAACTCACCTTTCCCCTTAAGCAAGCATAAGTTGGTTTTCTAAATTTGAGACCCTGTTCTGTTCTGTAATTCAGTTCCTGTGTAGCCAAGTTTACATTCCGTGTATTACTGATATCTTATGATGTTTCTTTTTCTGTGTGACTTATTTCAGTTAGAATCATCGTACCTGAATCCACTCATTGTGCAGCTAAGGGCCTGATGACATAGATTTCATTGCTGAGTGATATTGCTTTGTAAGTAAATACCACAACTTCTTTATCCATTTCTCACTTTCTGCGATGTTGAAGTTGTACTGTAAACGAGGTTCTTGTAAATAGAGGCGTCCCAAACTTTGGGGTGGCTGTGTCTTTTTGATTTTAATTTCCCTAAGCTATAGGACCATAAGTGGAAGTGCCCTAGGCTCTGTTGCTTTGTTTTTTAGATGTTTCAGGAAACACCATACACTTCTCCCGAGTGTCTGTTGGCAATTTACATCCCGCCCATCAGCATAACAAGGCTCCCAGTTCTCCATGGCCTGTCCTGCCTTTCTGGATTTTACACTTTTTTCAGATGGCCCTTTTGACCGGGGGGAAGTGAGACTTCATTGTAGTGCAGATTCCCTTTGCAAGCTTGCTTGGTTGGTCAAAAAGGGCGTATGCGTTTTTTCCTGAATATATTCAGGAAAAAACACATACGCCCTTTTTGGCCAAGTGCATCATTGTGGACGTTCTGCCTCTTTTCCTATGCTTTCAGTGCAATTCCAGTCTACCTCCTGAAATCGGGTTCCTGCAATTCTGCCCCACTTTCAAGTCCTCTTGGCAGCCTTACTTCAGTATATTTTTGGACGATAGCTGTCATTTATAACTCTGCAGGTTTGTGAATTACAGTGCCCCTGAGCTCCTTTCTTCAACTCGCTTTCTTTTGAGCTGGCCGCAACACCGCAGGATGGCTTCAGGCCCTAATCTGGTTCCGGCACGGCACGCTGAGCCTTTGGTTATTTCCTCTTCCTGGTGGGAAATGAGAGTTAAATTTTCCCGTCCAGACACCTCCAGCTAGTCTCTCATTGGTTCTCCCTATTCCTGTTCATCTTCCGCTGAAATTTCAAACTGGGCCAAACAGGAGGTTAAAGGCGCTGACTCTCCAAGTGGGGAGAGTGTTAGTAAAGCGTCTGGAATGTTGCACGCGAGTACCAGGGGAGGAAAACTGACACATATTTGAACACGTCTCCCGATCACATGGTTGATCATACTCTAGGTTCCACATGCATGTTTTAGCTGAAGGAAGAATACCTTAAACCTGGAGAGTTGAAACCCGTGGAATGGGTACCATGCAATATGACTTCAAAGGGTCTTCATTTGCTCACCGAATCTCTCCAATCCTATCAGTGCTGTGTTTATGCCCCTGTACACATGCTTGATTCTCTTTCGGAGACATAGCAATCCATAGGTTTTAAGATACTTACTAGTCAGGTACATTCTTAGGCGTTTAATATGCGGTGTTGAGTCCATTTCGTTGAGCAAGGAGTAGCTCTTGTCTATTCCATATTTGGCTTAAGGAACTTTATCTGTGCTCATTTCAATCTCTGGTTTCATGCAGCACCCCAACTCACCTTTCCCCTTAAGCAAGCATAAGTTGGTTTTCTAAATTTGAGACCCTGTTCTGTTCTGTAATTCAGTTCCTGTGTAGCCAAGTTTACATTCCGTGTATTACTGATATCTTATGATGTTTCTTTTTCTGTGTGACTTACTTCAGTTAGAATCATCATACCTGAATCCACTCATTGTGCTGCTAAGGGCCTGATGACATAGATTTCATTGCTGAGTGATATTGCTTTGTAAGGAAGTACCACAACTTCTTTATCCATTTTTCACTTTCTGCGATGTTGAACTTGTACTGTAAACGAGGTTCTTGTAAACAGAGGCGTCCCAAACTTTGGGGTGGCTGTGTCTTTTTGATTTTAATATCCCTAAGCTATAGGACCATAAGTGGAAGTGCCCTAGGCTCTGTTGCTTTGTTTTTTACATGTTTCAGGAAACACCATACACTTCTCCCGAGTGTCTGTTGGCAATTTACATCCCGCCCATCAGCATAACAAGGCTCCCAGTTCTCCATGGCCTGTCCTGCCTTTCTGGATTTTACACTTTTTTCAGATGGCTCTTTTGACCGGGGGGAAGTGAGACTTCATTGTACTACAGATTTCCTTTGCAAGCTTGCTTGGTTGGCCAAAAAGGGCGTATGCGTTTTTTCCTGAATATATTCAGGAAAAAACGCATACGCCCTTTTTGGCCAAGTGCATCATTGTGGACGTTCTGCCTCTTTTCCTATGCTTTCAATGCAATTCCAGTCTACCTCCTGAAATCGGTTTCCTGCAATTCTGCACTTCTTTCAAGTCCTCTTGGCAGCCTTACTTCAGTATATTTTTGGATGATAGCTGTCATTTATAACTCTGCAGGTTTGTGAATTACAGTGCCCCTGAGCTCCTTTCTTCAACTCGCTTTCTTGTGAGCTGGCCGCAACACCGCAGGATGGCTTCAGGCCCTAATCTGGTTCCGGCACGGCACGCTGAGCCTTTGGTTATTTCCTCTTCCTGGTGGGAAATGAGAGTTAAATTTGCCCGTCCAGACACCTCCAGCTAGTCTCTCATTGGTTCTCGCTATTCCTGTTCATCTTCCGCAGAAATTGCAAACTGGGCCAAACAGGAGGTTAAAGGCGCTGACTCTCCAAGTAGGGAGAGTGTTAGTTAAGCATCTGGAATGTTGCACCCGAGTACCAGGGGAGGAACACTGAGACATATTTGAACACGTCTCCCATTCACACGGTTGATCGTACTCTGGGTTCCACATGCATGTTTTAGCTGAAGGAAGAATACCTTAAACTTGGAGAGTTGAGACCCGTGTAATGGATACCATGCAATATGACTTCAAAGGGTCTTCATTTGCTCACCGAACCTCTCCAATCCTATCACTGCTGCGTTTATGCCCCTGTACACATGCTTGATTCTCTTTCGGAGACATAGCAATCCATAGGTTTTAAGATACTTACTAGTCAGGTACATTCTTAGGCGTTTAATATGCGGTGTTGAGTCCATTTCGTTGAGCAAGGAGTAGCTCTTGTCTATTCCATATTTGGCTTAAGGAACTTTATCTGTGCTCATTTCAATCTCTGGTTTTATGCAGCACCCCAACTCACCTTTACCCTTAAGCAAGCATAAGTTGGTTTTCTAAATTTGAGACCCTGTTCTGTTTTGGAATTCAGTTCCTGTGTAGCCAAGTTTACATTCCATGTATTACTGATATCTTATGATGTTTCTTTTTCTGTGTGACTTATTTCAGTTAGAATGATCATACCTGAATCCACTCATTGTGCTGCTAAGGGCCTGATGACATAGATTTCATTGCTGAGTGATATTGCTTTGTAAGTAAATACCACAACTTCTTTATCCATTTTTCACTTTCTGCGATGTTGAACTTGTACTGTAAACGAGGTTCTTGTAAACAGAGGTGTCCCAAACTTTGGGGTGGCTGTGTCTTTTTGATTTTAATTTCCCTAAGCTATAGGACCATAAGTGGAAGTGACCTTGGCTCTGTTGCTTTGTTTTTTAGATGTTTCAGGAAACACCATACACTTCTCCCAAGTGTCTGTTGGCAATTTACATCCCGCCCATCAGCATAACAAGGCTCCCAGTTCTCCATGGCCTGTCCTGCCTTTCTGGATTTTACACTTTTTTCAGATGGCCCTTTTGACCGCGGGGAAGTGAGACTTCACTGTAGTGCAGATTTCCTTTGCAAGTTTGCTTGGTTGGCCAAAAAGGGCGTATGCGTTTTTTCCTGAATATATTCAGGAAAAAACGCATACGCCCTTTTTGGCCAAGTGCATCATTGTGGACGTTCTGCCTCTTTTCCTATGCTTTCAATGCAATTCCAGTCTACCTCCTGAAATCGGTTTCCTGCAATTCTGCCCCGCTTTCAAGTCCTCTTGGCAGCCTTACTTCAGTCTATTTTTGGACGATAGCTGTCATTTATAACTCTGCAGGTTTGTGAATTACAGTGCCCCTGAGCTCCTTTCTTCAACTCGCTTTCTTTTGAGCTGGCCGCAACACCGCAGGATGGCTTCCGGCCCTAATCTGGTTCCAGCATGGCACGTTGAGCTTTTGGTTATTTCCTCTTCCTGGTTGGAAATGAGAGTTAAATTTGCCCGTCCAGACACCTCCAGCTAGTCTCTCATTGGTTCTCCCTATTCCTGTTCATCTTCCGCAGAAATTGCAAACTGGTTCAAACAAGAGTTTAAAGGCGCTGACTCTCAAAGTGGGGAGAGTGTTAGTAAAGAGTCTGGAATGTTGCACCCGAGTACCAGGGGAGGAAAACTGAGACATATTTGAACACGTCTCCCGTTCACACGGTTGATCATACTCTGGGTTCCACATGCATGTTTTAGCTGAAGGAAGAATACCTTAAATCTGGAGAGTTGAGACCCGTGTAATGGGTACCATGCAATATGACTTCAAAGGGTCTTCATTTGAGCACCGAACCTCTCCAATCCTATCACTGCTGCGTTTATGCCCCTGTACACATGCTTGATTCTCTTTTGGATACATAGCAATCCATAGGTTTTAAGATAGTTACTACTCAGGTACATTCTTAGGCGTTTAATATGGGGTGTTGAGTCCATTTCGTTGAGCAAGGAGTAGCTCTTGTCTATTCCATATTTGGCTTAAGGAACTTTATCTGTGCTCATTTCAATCTCTGGTTTTATGCAGCACCCCAAATCACCTTTCCCCTTAAGCAAGCATAAGTTGGTTTTCTAAATTTGAGACCCTGTTCTGTTTTGGAATTCAGTTCCTGTGTAGCCAAGTTTACATTCCGTGTATTAGTGATATCTTATGATGTTTCTTTTTCTGTGTGACTTATTTCAGTTAGAATCATCGTACCTGAATCCACTCATTATGCTGCTACGGGCCTGATGACATAGATTTCATTGCTGAGTGATACTGCATTGTACGTAAGTACCACAAGTTCTTTATCCATTTTTCACTTTCTGTGATATTGAACTTGTGCGGTAAACGAGGTTCTTGTAAACAGAGGCGTCCCAAACTTTGGGGTGGCTGTGTCTTTTTGATTTTAATTTCCCTAAGCTATAGGACCATAAGTGGAAGTGACCTTGGCTCTGTTGCTTTGTTTTTTAGATGTTTCAGGAAACACCATACACTTCTCCCAAGTGTCTGTTGGCAATTTACATCCCGCCCATCAACATAACAAGGCTCCCAGTTCTCCATGGCCTGTCCTGCCTTTCTGGATTTTACACTTTTTTCAGATGGCCCTTTTGACGGGGGGGAAGAGAGACTTCATTGTACTGCAGATTTCCTTTGCAAGTTTGCTTGGTTGGCCAAAAAGGGCGTATGCGTTTTTTCCTGAATATATTCAGGAAAAAACGCATACGCCCTTTTTGGCCAAGTGCATCATTGTGGACGTTCTGCCTCTTTTCCTATGCTTTCAATGCAATTCCAGTCTACCTCCTGAAATCGGTTTCCTGCAATTCTGCCCCGCTTTCAAGTCCTCTTGGCAGCCTTACTTCAGTATATTTTTGGACGATAGCTGTCATTTATAACTCTGCAGGTTTGTGAATTACAGTGCCCCTGAGCTCCTTTCTTCAACTCGCTTTCTTGTGAGCTGGCCGCAACACCACAGGATGGCTTCAGGCCCTAATCTGATCCCGGCACGGCACGCTGAGCCTTTGGTTAATTCCTCTTCCTGGTGGGAAATGAGAGTTAAATTTACACGTCCAGACACCTCCAGCTAGTCTCTCATTGTTTCTCGCTATTCCTGTTCATCTTCCGCAGAAATTGCAAACTGGGCCAAACAGGAGGTTAAAGGGACTGACTCTCCAAGTGGGGAGAGTGTTAGTAAAGCGTCTGGAATGTTGCACCCGAGTATCAGGGTACGAAAACTGAGACATATTTGAACACGTCTCCCTATCACATGGTTGATCACACTCTAGGTTCCACATGCATGATTTAGCTGAAGGAAGAATAACTTAAACCTGGAGAGTTGAGACCCGTGGAATGGGTACCATGCAATATGACTTCAAAGGGTCTTCATTTGCTCACCGAACCTCTCCAATCCTATCAATGCTGCGTTTATGCCCCTGTACACATGCTTGATTCTCTTTTGGAGACATAGCAATCCATAGGTTTTAAGATACTTACTAGTCAGGTACATTCTTAGGCGTTTAATATGGGGTGTTGAGTCCATTTCGTTGAGCAAGGAGTAGCTCTTGTCTATTCCATATTTGGCTTAAGGAACTTTATCTGTGCTCATTTCAATCTCTGGTTTTATGCAGCTCCCCAACTCACCTTTCCCCTTAAGCAAGCATAAGTTGGTTTTCTAAATTTGAGACCCTGTTCTGTTTTGGAATTCAGTTCCTGTGTAGCCAAGTTTACATTCCGTGTATGAGTGATATCTTATGATGTTTCTTTTTCTGTGTGACTTATTTCAGTTAGAATCATTGTACCTGAATCCACTCATTATGCTGCTAAGGGCCTGATGACATAGATTTCATTGCTGAGTGATACTGCATTGTACATAAGTACCACAAGTTCTTTATCCATTTTTCACTTTCTGTGATATTGAACTTGTACGGTAAACGAGGTTCTTGTAAACAGAGGCGTCCCAAACTTTGGGGTGGCTGTGTCTTTTTGATTTTAATTTCCCTAAGCTATAGGACCATAAGTGGAAGTGCCCTAGGCTCTGTTGCTTTGTTTTTTAGATGTTTCAGGAAACACCATACACTTCTCCTGTGTGTGTGTTGGCAATTTACATCCTGCCCATCAGCATAACAAGGCTCCCAGTTCTCCATGGCCTGTCCTGCCTTTCTGGATTTTACACTTTTTTCAGATGGCTCTTTTGACCGGGGGGAAGTGAGACTTCATTGTAGTGCAGATTTCCTTTGCAAACTTGCTTGGTTGGCCAAAAAGGGCGTATGCGTTTTTTTCTGGAATATATTCAGGAAAAAACGCATACGCCCTTTTTGGCCAAGTGCATAATTGTGGACTTTCTGCCTCTTTTCCTATGCTTTCAATGCAATTCCAGTCTACCTCCTGAAATCGGTTTCCTGCAATTCTGCCCCGCTTTCAAGTCCTCTTGGCAGCCTTACTTCAGTATATTTTTGGACGATAGCTGTCATTTATAACTCTGCAGGTTTGTGAATTACAGTGCCCCTGAGCTCCTTTCTTCAACTCGCTTTCTTTTGAGCTGACCTCAACACCGCAGGATGTCTTCAGGCCCTAATCTGGTTCCGGCACGGCACGCTGAGCCTTTGGTTATTTGCTCTTCCTGGTGGGAAATGTGAGTTAAATTTGCCCGTCCAGACACCTCCAGCTAGTCTCTCATTGGTTCTCCCTATTCCTGTTCATCTTCCGCAGAAATTGCAAACTGGGCCAAACAGGAGGTTAAAGGCGCTGACTCTCCAAGTGGGGAGAGTGTTAGTAAAGCGTCTGGAATGTTGCACCGAAGTACCAGGGGAGGAAAACTGAGACATATTTGAACACGTCTCCCGATCACATGGTTGATCATACTCTAGGTTCCACATGCATGTTTTAGCTGAAGGAAGAATACCTTAAACATGGGTAGTTGAAACCCGTGGAATGGGTACCATGCAATATGACTTCAAAGGGTCTTCATTTGCTCACCGAACCTCTCCAATCCTAACACTGCTGCGTTTATGCCCCTGTACACACGTTTGATTCTCTTTTGGAGACATAGCAATCCTTAGGTTTTAAGATAGTTACTAGTCAGGTACATTCTTATGCGTTTAATATGGGGTGTTGAGTGCATTTCGTTGAGCAAGAAGTAGCTCTTGTCTATTCCATATTTGGCTTAAGGAACTTTATCTGTGCTCATTTCAATCTCTGGTTTTATGCAGTACCCCAACTCACCTTTCCCCTTAAGCAAGCATAAGTTGGTTTTCTAAATTTGAGACCCTGTTCTGTTCTGTAATTCAGTTCCTGTGTAGCCAAGTTTACATTCCGTGTATTAGTGATATCTTATGATGTTTCTTTTTCTGTGTGACTTATTTCAGTTAGAATCATCATACCTGAATCCATTCATTGTGCTGCTAAGGGCCTGATGACATAGATTTCATTGCTGAGTGATACTGCATTGTACGTAAGTACCACAAGTTCTTTATCCATTTTTCACTTTCTGTGATATTGAACTTGTATGGTAAACGAGGTTCTTGTAAACAGAGGCGTCCCAAACTTTGGGGTGGCTGTGTCTTTTTGATTTTAATTTCCCTAAGCTATAGGACCATAAGTGGAAGTGCCCTAGGCTCTGTTGCTTTGTTTTTTAGATGTTTCAGGAAACACCATACACTTCTCCCGAGTGTCTGTTGGCAATTTACATCCCGCCCATCAGCATAACAAGGCTCCCAGTTCTCCATGGCCTGTCCTGCCTTTCTGGATTTTACACTTTTTTCAGATGGCCCTTTTGATCGGGGGGAAGTGAGACTTCATTGTAGTGCAGATTTCCTTTGCAAGCATGCTTGGTTGGCCAAAAAGGGCGTATGCGTTTTTTCCTGAATATATTCAGGAAAAAACGCATACGCCCTTTTTGGCCAAGTGCATCATTGTGGACGTTCTGCCTCTTTTCCTATGCTTTCAATGCAATTCCAGTCTACCTCCTGAAATCGGTTTCCTGCAATTCTGCCCCGCTTTCAAGTCCTCTTGGCAGCCTTACTTCAGTATATTTTTGGACGATAGCTGTCATTTATAACTCTGCAGGTTTGTGAATTACAGTGCCCCTGAGCTCCTTTCTTCAACTCGCTTTCTTGTGACCTGGCCGCAACACCGCAGGATGGCTTCAGGCCCTAATCTGATCCCGGCACGGCACGCTGAGCCTTTGGTTAATTCCTCTTCCTGGTGGGAAATGAGAGTTAAATTTACACGTCCAGACACCTCCAGCTAGTCTCTCATTGTTTCTCGCTCTTCCTGTTCATCTTCCGCAGAAATTGCAAACTGGGCCAAACAGGAGGTTAAAGGGACTGACTCTCCAAGTCGGGAGAGTGTTAGTAAAGCATCTGGAATGTTGCACCCGAGTACCAGGATACGAAAACTGAGACACATTTGAACACGTCTCCCGATCACATGGTTGATCATACTCTAGGTTCCACATGCATGTTTTAGCTGAAGGAAGAATACCTTAAACCTGGGTAGTTGAAACCCGTGGAATGGGTACCATGCAATATGACTTCAAAGGGTCTTCATTTGATCACCGAACCTCTCCAATCCTATCACTGCTGCGTTTATGCCCCTGTACACATGCTTGATTCTCTTTCGGAGACATAGCAATCCATAGGTTTTAACATACTTACTAGTCAGGTACATTCTTAGGCGTTTAATATGCGGTGTTGAGTCCATTTCATTGAGCAAGGAGTAGCTCTTGTCTATTCCATATTTGGCTTAAGGAACTTTATCTGTGCTCATTTCAATCTCTGGTTTTATGCAACACCCCAACTCACCTTTCCCCTTAAGCAAGCATAAGTTGGTTTTCTAAATTTGAGACCCTGTTCTGTTCTGTAATTCAGTTCCTGTGTAGCCAGGTTTACATTCCGTGTATTACAGATATCTTATGATGATTCTTTTTCTGTGTGACTTATTTCAGTTAGAATCATCATACCTGAATCCACTCATTGTGCTGCTAAGGGCCTGATGACATAGAGTTCATGGCTGAGTGATATTGCTTTGTAAGTAAATACCACAACTTCTTTATCCATTTTTCACTTTCTGCGATGTTGAACTTGTACTGTAAACGAGGTTCTTGTAAACAGAGGCGTCCCAAACTTTGGGGTGGCTGTGTCTTTTTGAATTTAATTTCCCTAATCTATAGGACCCTAAGTGGAAGTGCCCTAGGCTCTGTTGCTTTGTTTTTTAGATGTTTCAGGAAACACCATACACTTCTCCTGAGTGTCTGTTGGCAATTTACATCCCGCCCATCAGCATAACAAGGCTCCCAGTTCTCCATAGCCTGTCCAGCCTTTCTGGATTTTGCACTTTTTTCAGATGGCCCTTTTGACCGGGGGGAAGTGAGACTTCATTGTAGTGCAGATTTCCTTTGCAAGCTTGCTTGGTTGGCCAAAAAGGGCGTATGCGTTTTTTCCTGAATATATTCAGGAAAAAACGCATACGCCCTTTTTGGCCAAGTGCATCATTGTGGACGCTCTGCCCCCTTTCCTATGCTTTCAATGCAATTCCAGTCTACCTCCTGAAATCGGTTTCCTGCAATTCTGCCCCGCTTTCAAGTCCTCTTGGCAGCCTTACTTCAGTATATTTTTGGACGATAGCTGTCATTTATAACTCTGCAGGTTTGTGAATTACAGTGTCCCTGAGATCCTTTCTTGAACTCGCTTTCTTGTGACCTGGCCGCAACACCGCAGGATGGCTTCAGGCCCTAATCTGGTTCCGGCACGGCACGCTGAGCCTTTGGTTAATTCCTCTTCCTGGTGGGAAATGAGAGTTAAATTTGCCCGTCCAGACACCTCCAGCTAGTCTCTCATTGGTTCTCGCTATTCCTGTTCATCTTCCGCAGAAATTGCAAACTGGGCCAAACAGGAGGTTAAAGGCACTGACTCTCCAAGTCGGGAGAGTGTTAGTAAAGCGTCTGGAATGTTGCACCCGAGTACCAGGGTACGAAAACTGAGACATATTTGAACACGTCTCCCGATCACATGGTTGATCATACTCTAGGTTCCACATGCATGTTTTAGCTGAAGGAAGAATACCTTAAACCTGGAGAGTTGAAACCCGTGGAATGGGTACCATGCAATATGACTTCAAAGGGTCTTCATTTGCTCACCGAACCTCTCCAATCCTATCACTGCTGCGTTTATGCCCCTGTACACACGCTTGATTCTCTTTTGGAGACATAGCAATCCATAGGTTTTAAGATACATACTAGTCAGGTACATTCTTAGGCGTTTAATATGGGGTGTTGAGTCCATTACGTTGAGCAAGGAGTAGCTCTTGTCTATTCCATATTTGCCTTAAGGAACTTTATCTGTGCTCATTTCAATCTCTGGTTTTATGCAGCACCCCAACTCACCTTTCCCCTTAAACAAGCATAAGTTGGTTTTCTAAATTTGAGATCCTGTTTTGTTTTGGAATTCAGTTCCTGTGTAGCCAAGTTTACATTCCGTGTATTAGTGATATCTTATGATGTTTCTTTTTCTGTGTGACTTATTTCAGTTAGAATCATCGTATCTGAATCCACTCATTATGCTGCTACGGGCCTGATGACATAGATTTCATTGCTGAGTGATACTGCATTGTACGTAAGTACCACAAGTTCTTTATCCATTTTTCACTTTCTGCGATGTTGAACTTGTACTGTAAACGAGGTTCTTGTAAACAGAGGCGTCCCAAATTTTGGGGTGGCTGTGTCTTTTTTATTTTAATTTCCCTAAGCTATGGGACCATAAGTGGAAGTGCCCTAGGCTCTGTTGCTTTGTTTTTTAGATGTTTCAGGAAACACCATACACTTCTCCCGAGTGTCTGTTGGCAATTTACATCCCACCCATCAGCATAACAAGGCTCCCAGTTCTCCATGGCCTGTCCTGCCTTTCTGCATTTTACACTTTTTTCAGATGGTCCTTTTGACCGGGGGGAAGTGAGACTTCATTGTAGTGCAGGTTTCCTCTACAACCTTGCTTGGTTGGCCAAAAAGGGCGTATGCGTTTTTTCCTGAATATATTCAGGAAAAAACGCATACGCCCTTTTTGGCCAATTGCATCATTGTGGACGTTCTGCCTCTTTTCCTATGCTTTCAATGCAATTCCAGTCTACCTCCTGAAATTGGTTTCCTTCAATTCTGCCCCGCTTTCAAGTCCTCTTGGCAGCCTTACTTCAGTATATTTTTGGACGATAGCTGTCATTTATAACTCTGCAGGTTTGTGAATTACAGTGCCCCTGAGCTCCTTTCTTCAACTCGCTTTCTTGTGACCTGGCCGCAACACCGCAGGATGGCTTCAGGCCCTAATCTGGTTCCGGCACGGCACGCTGAGCCTTTGGTTAATTCCTCTTCCTGGTGGGAAATGAGAGTTAAATTTGTCCGTCCAGACACCTCCAGCTAGTCTCTCATTGGTTCTCGCTATTCCTGTTCATCTTCCGCAGAAATTGCAAACTGGGCCAAACAGGAGGTTAAAGGCACTGACTCTCCAAGTCGGGAGAGTGTTAGTAAAGCGTCTGGAATGTTGCACCTGAGTACCAGGGTACGAAAACTGAGACATGTTTGAACATGTCTCCCGATCACATGGTTGATCATACTCTAGGTTCCACATGCATGTTTTAGCTGAAGGAAGAATACCTTAAACCTGGGTAGTAGAAAACCGTGGAATGGGTACCATGCAATATGACTTCAAAGGGTCTTCATTTGCTCACCGAACCTCTCCAATCCTATCACTGCTGCGTTTATGCCCCTGTACACATGCTTGATTCTCTTTCGGAGACATAGCAATCCATAGGTTTTAAGATACTTACTAGTCAGGTACATTCTTAGGCGTTTAATATGCGGTGTTGAGTCCATTTCGTTGAGCAAGGAGTAGCTCTTGTCTATTCCATATTTGGCTTAAGGAACTTTATCTGTGCTCATTTCAATCTCTGGTTTTATGCAGCTCCCCAACTCACCTTTCCCCTTAAGCAAGCATAAGTTGGTTTTCTAAATTTGAGACCCTGTTCTGTTCTGTAATTCAGTTCCTGTGTAGCCAAGTTTACATTCCGTGTATTAGTGATATCTTATGATGTTTCTTTTTCTGTGTGACTTATTTCAGTTAGAATCATCGTACCTGAATCCACTCATTGTGCTGCTAAGGGCCTGATGACATAGATTTCATTGCTGAGTGATACTGCATTGTACGTAAGTACCACAAGTTCTTTATCCATTTTTCACTTTCTGCGATGTTGAACTTGTACTGTAAACGAGGTTCTTGTAAACAGAGGCGTCCCAAATTTTGGGGTGGCTGTGTCTTTTTGATTTAAACTTCCCTAAGCTATGGGACCATAAGTGGAAGTGCCCTAGGCTCTGTTGCTTTGTTTTTTAGATGTTTCAGGAAACACCATACATTTCTCCCGAGTGTCTGTTGGCAATTTACATCCCGCCCATCAGCATAACAAGGCTCCCAGTTCTCCATGGCCTGTCCTGCCTTTCTGGATTTTACACTTTTTTCAGATGGCCCTTTTGACCGGGTGGAAGTGAGACTTCATTGTAGTGCAGGTTTCCTTTGCAAGCTTGCTTGGTTGGCCAAAAAAGGCGTATGCGTTTTTTCCTGAATATATTCAGGAAAAAACGCATATGCCCTTTTTGGCCAAGTGCATCATTGTGGACGTTCTGCCTCTTTTCCTATGCTTTCAATGCAATTCCAGTCTACCTCCTGAAATCGGTTTCCTGCAATTCTGCCCCGCTTTCAAGTCCTCTTGACAGCCTTACTTCAGTCTATTTTTGGACGATAGCTGTCATTTATAACTCTGCAGGTTTGTGAATTACAGTGCCCCTGAGCTCCTTTCTTCAACTCGCTTTCTTGTGAGCTGGCCGCAACACCGCAGGATGGCTTCAGGCCCTAATCTGGTTCCGGCATGGCATGCTGAGTCTTTGGTTATTTCCTCTTCCTGGTGGGAAATGAGAGTTAAATTTGCCCGTCCAGACACCTCCAGCTAGTCTCTCATTGGTTCTCGCTATTCCTGTTCATCTTCCGCAGAAATTGAAAACTGGGCCAAACAGGAGGTTAAAGGGACTGAGTCTCCAAGTCGGGAGAGTGTTAGTAAAGTGTCTGGAATGTTGCACCCGAGTACCAGGGTACGAAAACTGAGACATATTTGAACACATCTCCCGATCACATGGTTGATCATACTCTAGGTTCCACATGCATGTTTTAGCTGAAGGAAGAATACCTTAACCCTGAGTAGTTGAAACCCTTGGAATGGGTACCATGAAATATGACTTCAAAGGGTCTTCATTTGCTCACCGAACCTCTCCAATCGTATCACTGCTGCATTTATGCCCCTGTACACACGCTTGATTCTCTTTCGGAGACATAGCAATCCATAGGTTTTAAGATACTTACTAGTCAGGTACATACTTAGGCGTTTAATATGCGGTGTTGAGTCCATTTCGTTGAGCAAGGAGTAGCTCTTGTCTATTCCATATTTGGCTTAAGGAACTTTATCTGTGCTCATTTCAATCTCTGGTTTTATGCAGCACCCCAACTCACCTTTCCCCTTAAGCAAGCATAAGTTGGTTTTCTAAATTTGAGACCCTGTTCTGTTCTGTAATTCAGTTCCTGTGTAACCAAGTTTACATTCCGTGTATTAGTGATATCTTATGATGTTTCTTTTTCTGTGTGACTTATTTCAGTTAGAATCATCATACCTGAATCCACTCATTGTGCTGCTAAGTGCCTGATGACATAGATTTCATTGCTGAGTGATATTGCTTTGTAAGTAAATACCACAACTTCTTTATCCATTTTTCACTTTCTGGGATGTTGAACTTCTACTGTAAAGGAGGTTCTTGTAAACAGAGCCGTTCCAAACTTTGGGGTGGCTGTGTCTTTTTGATTTTAATTTCCCTAAGCTATAGGACCCTAAGTGGAAGTGCCCTAGGCTCTGTTGCTTTGTTTTTTAGATGTTTCAGGAAACACCATACACTTCTCCCGAGTGTCTGTTGGCAATTTACATCCCGCCCATCAGCATAACAAGGCTCCCAGTTCTCCATGGCCTGTCCTGCCTTTCTGGATTTTACACTTTTTTCAGATGGCCCTTTTGACCTGGGGGAAGTGAGACTTCATTGTAGTGCAGATTTCCTTTGGAAGCTTGCTTGGTTGGCCAAAAAGTGCGTATGCGTTTTTTCCTGAATATATTCAGGAAAAAACGCATATGCCCTTTTTGGCCAAGTACATCATTGTGGACGTTCTGCCTCTTTTCCTATGCTTTCAATGCAATTCCAGTCTACCTCCTGAAATCGGTTTCCTGCAATTCTGCCCTGCTTTCAAGTCATCTTGGCAGCCTTACTTCAGTATATTTTTGGACGATAGCTGTCATTTATAACTCTGCAAGTTTGTGCATTACAGTGTCCCTGAGCTCCTTTCATCAACTCGCTTTCTTGTGAGCTGGCCGCAACACCGCAGGGTGGTTTCAGGCCCTAATCTGGTTCAGGCACGGCACACTGAGCCTTTGGTTAATTCCTCTTCCTGGTGGGAAATGAGAGTTAAATTTGCCCGTCCAGACACCTCCAGCTAGTCTCTCATTGGTTCTCGCTATTCCTGTTCATCTTCCGCAGAAATTGCATACTGGGCCAAACAGGAGGTTAAAGGCGTTGACTCTCCAAGTTGGGAGAGTGTTAGTAAAGCGTCTGGAATGTTGCACCCGAGTACCAGGGGAGAAAAACTGAGACATATTTGAACACGTCTCCCGTTCACACGGTTGATCATACTCTGGGTTCCACATGCATGTTTTAGCTGAAGGAAGAATACCTTAAACCTGGGTAGTTGAAACCCGTGGAATGGGTACCATGCAATATGACTTCAAAGGGTCTTCATTTGCTCACCGATCTTCTCCAATCCTATCACTGCTGCGTTTATGCCCCTGTACACACGCTTGATTCTCTTTTGGAGACATAGCAATCCATAGGTTTTAAGATACTTACTAGTCAGGTACATTCTTAGGCGTTTAATATGGGGTGTTGAGTCCATTTCGTTGAGCAAGGAGTAGCTCTTGTCTATTCCATATTTGGCTTAAGGAACTTTATCTGTGCTCATTTCAATCTCTGGTTTTATGCAGCACCCCAACTCACCTTTCCCCTTAAGCAAGCATAAGTTGGTTTTCTAAATTTGAGACCCTGTTCTGTTTTGGAATTCAGTTCCTGTGTAGCCAAGTTTACATTCCGTGTATTAGTGATATCTTATGATGTTTCTTTTTCTGTGTGACTTATTTCAGTTAGAATCATCATACCTGAATCCACTCATTATGCTGCTACGAGCCTGATGACATAGATTTCATGCTGAGTGATACTGCATTGTACGTAAGTACCACAAGTTCTTTATCCGTTTTTCACTTTCTGTGATATTGAACTTGTATGGTAAACGATGTTCTTGTAAACAGAGCTGTCCCAAACTTTGGGGTGGCTGTGTCTTTTTGATTTTAATTTCCCTAAGCTATAGGACCATAAGTGGAAGTGCCCTAGGCTCTGTTGCTTTGTTTTTTAGATGTTTCAGGAAACACCATACACTTCTCCCGAGTGTCTGTTGGCAATTTACATCCCGCCCATCAGCATAACAAGGCTCCCAGTTCTCCATGGCCTGTCGTGCCTTTCTGGATTTTACACTTTTTTCAGATGGCCCTTTTGACCGGGTGGAAGTGAGACTTCATTGTAGTGCAGCTTTCCTTTGCAAGCTTGCTTGGTTGGCCAAAAAGGGCGTATGCGTTTTTTCCTGAATATATTCAGGAAAAAACGCATACGCCCTTTTTGGCCAAGTGCATCATTGTGGACGTTCTGCCTCTTTTCCTATGCTTTCAATGCAATTCCAGTCTACCTCCTGAAATCGGTTTCCTGCAATTCTGCCCCGCTTTCAAGTCCTCTTGACAGCCTTACTTCAGTATATTTTTGGACGATAGCTGTCATTTATAACTCTGCAGGTTTGTGAATTACAGTGCCCCTGAGCTCCTTTCTTCAACTCGCTTTCTTTTGAGCTGGCCGCAACACCGCAGGATGGCTTCAGGCCCTAATCTGGTTCCGGCATGGCATGCTGAGTCTTTGGTTATTTCCTCTTCCTGGTGGGAAATGAGAGTTAAATTTGCCCGTCCAGACACCTCCAGCTAGTCTCTCATTGGTTCTCCCTATTCCTGTTCATCTTCCACAGAAATTGCAAACTGGGCCATCAGGAGGTTAAAGGCGCTGACTCTCCAAGGGGGAGAGTGTTAGTAAAGCGTCTGGAATGTTGCACCCGAGTACCAGGGGAGGAAAACTGAAACATATTTGAACACGTCTCCCGTTCCCATGGTTCATCGTACTCTGGGTTCCACATGCATGTTTTAGCTGAAGGAAGAATACCTTAAACCTGGAGAGTTGAGACCCGTGGAATGGGTACCATGCAATATGACTTCAAAGGTCTTCATTTGCTCACCGAACCTCTCCAATCCTATCACTGCTGCGTTTATGTCCCTGTACACACGCTTGATTCTCTTTTGGAGACATAGCAATCCATAGGTTTTAAGATACTTACTAGTCAGGTACATTCTTAGGCGTTTAATATGGGGTGTTGAGTCCATTTCGTTGAGCAAGGAGTAGCTCTTGTCTATTACATATTTGGCTTAAGGAACTTTATGTGTGCTCATTTCAATCTCTGTTTTTATGCAGCACCCCAACTCACCTTTCCCCTTAAGCAAGCATAAGTTGGTTTTCTAAATTTGAGACCCTGTTCTGTTTTGGAATTCAGTTCCTGTGTAGCCAAGTTTACATTCCGTGTATTAGTGATATCTTATGATGTTTCTTTTTCTGTGTGACTTATTTCAGTTAGAATCATCGTACCTGAATCTACTCATTATGCTGCTACGAGCCTGATGACATAGATTTCATGCTGAGTGATACTGCATTGTACGTAAGTACCACAAGTTCTTTATCCGTTTTTCACTTTCTGTGATATTGAACTTGTACGGTAAACGATGTTCTTGTAAACAGAGCTGTCCCAAACTTTGGGGTGGCTGTGTCTTTTTGATTTTAATTTCCCTAAGCTATAGGACCATAAGTGGAAGTGCCCTAGGCTCTGTTGCTTTGTTTTTTAGATGTTTCAGGAAACACCATACACTTCTCCCGAGTGTCTGTTGGCAATTTACATCCCGCCCATCAGCATAACAAGGCTCCCAGTTCTCCATGGCCTGTCGTGCCTTTCTGGATTTTACACTTTTTTCAGATGGCCCTTTTGACCGGGTGGAAGTGAGACTTCATTGTAGTGCAGCTTTCCTTTGCAAGCTTGCTTGGTTGGCCAAAAAGGGCGTATGCGTTTTTTCCTGAATATATTCAGGAAAAAACGCATATGCACTTTTTGGCCAAGTGCATCATTGTGGACGTTCTGCCTCTTTTCCTATGCTTTCAATGCAATTCCAGTCTACCTCCTGAAATCGGTTTCCTGCAATTCTGCCCCGCTTTCAAGTCCTCTTGACAGCCTTACTTCAGTATATTTTTGGACGATAGCTGTCATTTATAACTCTGCAGGTTTGTGAATTACAGTGCCCCTGAGCTCCTTTCTTCAACTCGCTTTCTTTTGAGCTGGCCGCAACACCGCAGGATGGCTTCAGGCCCTAATCTGGTTCCGGCATGGCATGCTGAGTCTTTGGTTATTTCCTCTTCCTGGTGGGAAATGAGAGTTAAATTTGCCCGTCCAGACACCTCCAGCTAGTCTCTCATTGGTTCTCCCTATTCCTGTTCATCTTCCACAGAAATTGCAAACTGGGCCATCAGGAGGTTAAAGGCGCTGACTCTCCAAGGGGGAGAGTGTTAGTAAAGCGTCTGGAATGTTGCACCCGAGTACCAGGGAAGGAAAACTGAAACATATTTGAACACGTCTCCCGTTCCCATGGTTCATCGTACTCTGGGTTCCACATGCATGTTTTAGCTGAAGGAAGAATACCTTAAACCTGGAGAGTTGAGACCCGTGGAATGGGTACCATGCAATATGACTTCAAAGGTCTTCATTTGCTCACCGAACCTCTCCAATCCTATCACTGCTGCGTTTATGTCCCTGTACACACGCTTGATTCTCTTTTGGAGACATAGCAATCCATAGGTTTTAAGATACTTACTAGTCAGGTACATTCTTAGGCGTTTAATATGGGGTGTTGAGTCCATTTCGTTGAGCAAGGAATAGCTCTTGTCTATTCCATATTTGGCTTAAGGAACTTTATCTGTGCTCATTTCAATCTCTGGTTTTATGCAGCACCCCAACTCACCTTTCCCCTTAAGCAAGCATAAGTTGGTTTTCTAAATTTGAGACCCTGTTCTGTTTTGGAATTCAGTTCCTGTGTAGCCAAGTTTACATTCCGTGTATTAGTGATATCTTATGATGTTTCTTTTTCTGTGTGACTTATTTCAGTTAGAATCATCGTACCTGAATCCACTCATTATGCTCCTACGGGCCTGATGACATAGATTTCATTGCTGAGTGATATTGCTTTGTAAGTAAATACCACAACTTCTTTATCCATTTTTCACTTTCTGGGATGTTGAACTTCTACTGTAAACGAGGTTCTTGTAAACAGAGCCGTTCCAAACTTTGGGGTGGCTGTGTCTTTTTGATTTTAATTTCCCTAAGCTATAGGACCATAAGTGGAAGTGCCCTAGGCTCTGTTGCTTTGTTTTTTAGATGTTTCAGGAAACACCATACACTTCTCCCAAGTGTCTGTTGGCAATTTACATCCCGCCCATCAGCATAACAAGGCTCCCAGTTCTCCATGGACTGTCCTGCCTTTCTGGATTTTACACTTTTTTCAGATGGCCCTTTTGACCGGGGGGAAGTGAGACTTCATTGTAGTGCAGATTTCCTTTGCAAGTTTGCTTGGTTGGCCATAAAGGGCGTATGCGTTTTTTCCTGAATATATTCAGGAAAAAACGCATACGCCCTTTTTGGCCAAGTGCATCATTGTGGACGCTCTGCCTCTTTTCCTATGCTTTCAATGCAATTCCAGTCTACCTCCTGAAATCGGTTTCCTGCAATTCTGCCCCGCTTTCAAGTCCTCTTGGCAGCCTTACTTCAGTATATTTTTGGACGATAGCTGTCATTTATAACTCTGCAGGTTTGTGCATAACAGTGCCCCTGAGCTCCTTTCTTCAACTCGCTTTCTTGTGAGCTGGCCGCAACACCGCAGGATGGCTTCAGGCCCTAATCTGGTTCCAGCACGGCACGCTGAGCCTTTGGTTAATTCCTCTTCCTGGTGGGAAATGAGAGTTAAATTTGCCCGTCCAGACACCTCCAGCTAGTCTCTCATTGGTTCTCGCTATTCCTGTTCATCTTCCGCAGAAATTGCAAACTGGGCCAAACAGGAGGTTAAAGGCGCTGACTCTCCAAGTGGGGAGAGTGTTAGTAAAGCGTCTGGAATGTTGCACACGAGTACCAGGGTATGAAAACTGAGACATATTTGAACACGTCTCCCGATCACATGGTTGATCATGCTTTAGGTTCCACATGCATGTTTTAGCTGAAGGAAGAATACCTTAAACCTGCAGAGTTGAAACCCGGGAATGGGTACCATGCAATGTGACTTCAAAGGGTTTTCATTTGCTCACCGAACCTCTCAAATCCTATCACTGCTGCGTTTATGCCCCTGTACACATGCTTGATTCTCTTTCGGAGACATAGCAATCCATAGGTTTTAAGATACTTACTAGTCAGGTACATTCTTAGGCGTTTAATATGCGGTGTTGAGTCCATTTCGTTGAGCAAGGAGTAGCTCTTGTCTATTCCATATTTGGCTTAAGGAACTTTATCTTTGCTCATTTCAATCTCTGGTTTTATGCAGCACCCCAACTCACCTTTCCCCTTAAGCAAGCATAAGTTGGTTTTCTAAATTTGAGACCCTGTTCTGTTTTGGAATCCAGTTCCTATGTAGCCAAGTTTACATTCCGTGTATTACTGATATCTTATGATGTTTCTTTTTCTGTGTGACTTATTTCAGTTAGAATCATCGTACCTGAATCCACTCATTATGCTGCTACGGGCCTGATGACATAGATTTCATTGCTGAGTGATACTGCATTGTACGTAAGTACCACAATTTCTTTATCCATTTTTCACTTTCTGTGATATTGAACTTGTACGGTAAACGAGGTTCTTGTAAACAGAGGCCTCCCAAACTTTGGGGTGGCTGTGTCTTTTTGATTTTAATTTCCCTAAGCTATAGGACCATAAGTGGAAGTGCCCTAGGCTCTGTTGCTTTGTATTTTAGATGTTTCAGGAAACACCATACACTTCTCCTGAGTGTCTGTGTGCAATTTACATCCCGCCCATCAGCATAACAAGGCTCCCAGTTCTCCATGGACTGTCCTGCCTTTCTGGATTTTACACTTTTTTCAGATGGTCCTTTTGACCGGGGGGAAGTGCGACTTCATTGTAGTGCAGATTTCCTTTGCAAGTTTGCTTGGTTGGCCAAAAAGTGCGTATGCGTTTTTTCCTGAATATATTCAGGAAAAAACGCATACGCCCTTTTTGGCCAAGTGCATCATTGTGGACGCTCTGCCTCTTTTCCTATGCTTTCAATGCAATTCCAGTCTACCTCCTGAAATCGGTTTCCTGCAATTCTGCCCCGCTTTCAAGTCCTCTTGGCAGCCTTACTTCAGTCTATTTTTGGACGATAGCTGTCATTTATAACTCTGCAGGTTTGTGAATTACAGTGCCCCTGAGCTCCTTTCTTCAACTCGCTTTCTTGTGAGCTGGCCGCAACACCGCAGGATGGCTTCAGGCCCTAATCTGGTTCCGGCACGGCATGCTGAGCCTTTGGTTAATTCCTCTTCCTGGTGGGAAATGAGAGTTAAATTTGCCCGTCCAGACACCTCCAGCTAGTCTCTCATTGGTTCTCGCTATTCCTGTTCATCTTCCGCAGAAATTGCAAACTGGGCCAAACAGGAGGTTAAAGGCGCTGACTCTCCAAGTGGGGAGAGTGTTAGTAAAGCGTCTGGAATGTTGCACACGAGTACCAGGGTATGAAAACTGAGACATATTTGAACACGTCTCCCGATCACATGGTTGATCATGCTTTAGGTTCCACATGCATGTTTTAGCTGAAGGAAGAATACCTTAAACCTGCAGAGTTGAAACCCGGGAATGGGTACCATGCAATGTGACTTCAAAGGGTTTTCATTTGCTCACCGAACCTCTCCAATCCTATCACTGCTGCGTTTATGCCCCTGTACACATGCTTGATTCTCTTTCGGAGACATAGCAATCCATAGGTTTTAAGATACTTACTAGTCAGGTACATTCTTAGGCGTTTAATATGCAGTGTTGAGTCCATTTCGTTGAGCAAGGAGTAGCTCTTGTCTATTCCATATTTGGCTTAAGGAACTTTATCTTTGCTCATTTCAATCTCTGGTTTTATGCAGCACCCCAACTCACCTTTCCCCTTAAGCAAGCATAAGTTGGTTTTCTAAATTTGAGACCCTGTTCTGTTTTGGAATCCAGTTCCTGTGTAGCCAAGTTTACATTCCGTGTATTACTGATATCTTATGATGTTTCTTTTTCTGTGTGACTTATTTCAGTTAGAATCATCGTACCTGAATCCACTCATTATGCTGCTACGGGCCTGATGACATAGATTTCATTGCTGAGTGATACTGCATTGTACGTAAGTACCACAATTTCTTTATCCATTTTTCACTTTCTGTGATATTGAACTTGTACGGTAAACGAGGTTCTTGTAAACAGAGGCGTCCCAAACTTTGGGGTGGCTGTGTCTTTTTGATTTTAATTTCCCTAAGCTATAGGACCATAAGTGGAAGTGCCCTAGGCTCTGTTGCTTTGTATTTTAGATATTTCAGGAAACACCATACACTTCTCCCGAGTGTCTGTGTGCAATTTACATCCCGCCCATCAGCATAACAAGGCTCCCAGTTCTCCATGGACTGTCCTGCCTTTCTGGATTTTACACTTTTTTCAGATGGTCCTTTTGACCGCGGGGAAGTGCGACTTCATTGTAGTGCAGATTTCCTTTGCAAGTTTGCTTGGTTGGCCAAAAAGGGCGTATGCGTTTTTTCCTGAATATATTCAGGAAAAAACGCATACGCCCTTTTTGGCCAAGTGCATCATTGTGGACGCTCTGCCTCTTTTCCTATGCTTTCAATGCAATTCCAGTCTACCTCCTGAAATCGGTTTCCTGCAATTCTGCCCCGCTTTCAAGTCCTCTTGGCAGCCTTACTTCAGTATATTTTTGGACGATAGCTGTCATTTATAACTCTGCAGGTTTGTGCATTACAGTGCCCCTGAGCTCCTTTCTTCAACTCGCTTTCTTGTGAGCTGGCCGCAACACCGCAGGATGGCTTCAGGCCCTAATCTGGTTCCGGCACGGCATGCTGAGCCTTTGGTTAATTCCTCTTCCTGGTGGGAAATGAGAGTTAAATTTGCCCGTCCAGACACCTCCAGCTAGTCTCTCATTGGTTCTCGCTATCCCTGTTCATCTTCCACAGCAATTGCAAACTGGGCCAAACAGGAGGTTAAAGGGACTGACTCTCCAAGTAGGGAGAGTGTTAGTAAAGCGCCTGGAATGTTGCACCCGAGTACCAGGGTACGAAAACTGAGACATATTTGAACAAGTCTCCCGATCACATGGTTGATCATGCTTTAGGTTCCACATGCATGTTTTAGCTGAAGGAAGAATACCTTAAACCTGGAGAGTTGAAACCCGTGGAATGGGTACCATGCAATATGACTTCAAAGGGTCTTCATTTGCTCACCGAACATCTCCAATCCTATCACTGCTGCGTTTATGCCCCTGTACACATGCTTGATTCTCTTTCGGAGACATAGCAATCCATAGGTTTTAAGATACTTACTAGTCAGGTACATTCTTAGGCGTTTAATATGCGGTGTTGAGTCCATTTCGTTGAGCAAGGAGTAGCTCTTGTCTATTCCATATTTGGCTTAAGGAACTTTATCTGTGCTCATTTCAATCTCTGGTTTTATGCAGCACCCCAACTCACCTTTCCCCTTAAGCAAGCATAAGTTGGTTTTCTAAATTTGAGACCCTGTTCTGTTTTGGAATTCAGTTCCTGTGTAGCCAAGTTTACATTCCGTGTATTACTGATATCTTATGATGTTTCTTTTTCTGTATGACTTATTTCAGTTAGAATCATCGTACCTGAATCCACTCATTATGCTGCTACGGGCCTGATGACATAGATTTCATTGCTGAGTGATACTGCATTGTACGTAAGTACCACAAGTTCTTTATCCATTTTTCACTTTCTGTGATATTGAACTTGTACGGTAAACGAGGTTCTTGTAAACAGAGGCGTCCCAAACTTTGGGGTGGCTGTGTCTTTTTTATTTTAATTTCCCTAAGCTATAGGACCATAAGTGGAAGTGCCCTAGGCTCTGTTGCTTTGTTTTTTAGATGTTTCAGGAAACACCATACACTCCTCCGGAGTGTCTGTCGGCAATTTACATCCCGCCCATCAGCATAACAAGGCTCCCAGTTCTCCATGGCCTGTCCTGCCTTTCTGGATTATACACTTTTTTCAGATGGCCCTTTTGACCGGGGGGAAGTGAGACTTCATTGTAGTGCAGATTTCCTTTGCAAGCTTGCTTGGTTGGCCAAAAAGGGAGTATGCGTTTCTTCCTGAATATATTCAGGAAAAAACGCATACGCCCTTTTTGGCCAAGTGCATCATTTGTGGACGTTCTGCCTCTTTTCCTATGCTTTCAATGCAATTCCAGTCTACCTCCTGAAATCGGGTTCCTGCAATTCTGCCCCACTTTCAAGTCCTCTTGGCAGCCTTATTTCAGTTTATTTTTGGACGATAGCTGTCATTTATAACTCTGCAGGTTTGTGAATTACAGTGACCCTGAGCTCCTTTCTTCAACTCGCTTTCTTGTGAGCTGGCCGCAACACCGCAGGATGGCTTCAGGCCGTAATCTGGTTCCTGCACGGCACGCTGAGCCTTTGGTTATTTCCTCTTCCTGGTGGGAAATGAGAGTTAAATTTGCCCGTCCAGACACCTCCAGCTAGTCTCTCATTGGTTCTCCCTATTCCTGTTCATCTTCCGCTGAAATTTCAAACTGGGCCAAACAGGAGGTTAAAGGCGCTGACTCTCCAAGTGGGGAGAGTGTTAGTAAAGCGTCTGGAATGTTGCACCCGAATACCAGGGGAGGAAAACTGAGACATATTTGAACACGTCTCCCGGTCACATGGTTGATCATACTCTAGGTTCCACATGCATGTTTTAGCTGAAGGAAGAATACCTTAAACCTGGAGAGTTGAAACCCGTGGAATGGGTACCATGCAATATGACTTCAAAGGGTCTTCATTTGCTCACCGAACCTCTCCAATCCTATCAGTGCTGCGTTTATGCCCCTGTACACATGCTTGATTCTCTTTCGGAGACATAGCAATCCATAGGTTTTAAGATACTTACTAGTCAGGTACATTCTTAGGCGTTTAATATGCGGTGTTGAGTCCATTTCGTTGAGCAAGGAGTAGCTCTTGTCTATTCCATATTTGGCTTACGGAACTTTATCTGTGCTCATTTCAATCTCTGGTTTTATGCAGCACCCCAACTCACCTTTACCCTTAAGCAAGCATAAGTTGGTTTTCTAAATTTGAGACCCTGTTCTGTTCTGTAATTCAGTTCCTGTGTAGCCAAGTTTACATTCTGTGTATTACTGATATCTTATGATGTTTCTTTTTCTGTGTGACTTATTTCAGTTAGAATCATCATACCTGAATCCACTCATTGTGCTGCTAAGGGCCTGATGTCATAGAATTCATTGCTGAGTGATATTGCTTTGTAAGTAAATACCACAACTTCTTTATCCATTTTTCACTTTCTGCGATGTTGAACTTGTACTGTAAACGACGTTCTTGTAAACAGAGGCGTCCCAAACTTTGGGGTGGCTGTGTCTTTTTGATTTTAGTATCCCTAAGCTATAGGACCATAAGTGGAAGTGCCCTAGGCTCTGTTGCTTTGTTTTTTAGATGTTTCAGGAAGCACCATACACTTCTCCCAAGTGTCTGTTGGCAATTTACATCCCGCCCATCAGCATAACAAGGCTCCCAGTTTTCCATGGCCTGTCCAGCCTTTCTGGATTTTACACTTTTTTCAGATGGCCCTTTTGACCGGGGGGAAGTGAGACTTCATTGTAGTGCAGATTTCCTTTGCAAGCTTGCTTGGTTGGCCAAAAAGGGCGTATGCGTTTTTTCCTGAATATATTCAGGAAAAAACGCATACGCCCTTTTTGGCCAAGTGCATCATTGTGGACGTTCTGCCTCTTTTCCTATGCTTTCAATGCAATTCCAGTCTACCTCCTGAAATCGGTTTCCTGCAATTCTGCCCCGCTTTCAAGTCCTCTTGGCAGCCTTACTTCAGTATATTTTTGGACGATAGCTGTCATTTATAACTCTGCAGGATTGTGAATTACAGTGCTCCTGAGCTCCTTTCTTCAACTCGCTTACTTTTGAGCTGGACGCAACACCGCAGGAAAGTTTCAGGCCATAATCTGGTTCCGACACGGCAGGCTGAGCCTTTGGTTAATTCCTCTTCCTGGTGGGAAATGAGAGTTAAATTTGCCCGTCCAGACACCTCCAGCTAGTCTCTCATTGGTTCTCGCTATTCCTGTTCATCTACCGCAGAAATTGCAAACTGCGCCAAACAGGAGGTTAAAGGGACTGACTCTCCAAGTGGGGAGAGTGTTAGTAAAGCGTCTGGAATGTTGCACCCGAGTACCAGGGTACGAAATCTGAGACATATTTGAACACGTCTCCCGTTCACATGGTTGATCATACTCTGGGTTCCACATGCATGTTTTAGCTGAAGGAAGAATACCTTAAACCTGGAGAGTTGAAACCCGTGGAATGGGTACCATGCAATATGACTTCAAAGGGTCTTCATTTGCTCACCGAACCTCTCCAATCCTATCACTGCTGCGTTTATGCCCCTGTACACACGCTTGATTCTCTTTTGGAGATATAGCAATCCATAGGTTTTAAGATACTTACTAGTCAGGTACATTCTTAGGCGTTTAATATGGGGTGTTGAGTCCATTTCGTTGACCAAGGAGTAGCTCTTGTCTATTCCATATTTGGCTTAAGGAACTTTATCTGTGCTCATTTCAATCTCTGGTTTTATGCAGCACCCCAACTCACCTTTCCCCTTAAGCAAGCATAAGTTGGTTTTCTAAATTTGAGACCCTGTTCTGTTCTGTAATTCAGTTCCTGTGTAGCCAAGTTTACATTCCGTGTATTACTGATATCTTATGATGTTTCTTTTTCTGTGTGACTTATTTCAGTTAGAATCATCGTACCTGAATCCACTCATTGTGCAGCTAAGGGCCTGATGACATAGATTTCATTGCTGAGTGATATTGCTTTGTAAGTAAATACCACAACTTCTTTATCCATTTCTCACTTTCTGCGATGTTGAAGTTGTACTGTAAACGAGGTTCTTGTAAATAGAGGCGTCCCAAACTTTGGGGTGGCTGTGTCTTTTTGGTTTTAATTTCCCTAAGCTATAGGACCATAAGTGGAAGTGCCCTAGGCTCTGTTGCTTTGTTTTTTAGATGTTTCAGGAAACACCATACACTTCTCCCGAGTGTCTGTTGGCAATTTACATCCCGCCCATCAGCATAACAAGGCTCCCAGTTCTCCATGGCCTGTCCTGCCTTTCTGGATTTTACACTTTTTTCAGATGGTCCTTTTGACCGGAGGGAAGTGAGACTTCATTGTAGTGCAGATTCCCTTTGCAAGCTTGCTTGGTTGGCCAAAAAGGGCGTATGCGTTTTTTCCTGAATATATTCAGGAAAAAACGCATACGCCCTTTTTGGCCAAGTGCATCATTTGTGGACGTTCTGCCTCTTTTCCTATGCTTTCAATGCAATTCCAGTCTACCTCCTGAAATCGGGTTCCTGCAATTCTGCCCCACTTTCAAGTCCTCTTGGCAGCCTTATTTCAGTATATTTTTGGACGATAGCTGTCATTTATAACTCTGCAGGTTTGTGAATTACAGTGACCCTGAGCTCCTTTCTTCAACTCGCTTTCTTGTGAGCTGGCCGCAACACCGCAGGATGGCTTCAGGCCGTAATCTGGTTCCTGCACGGCACGCTGAGCCTTTGGTTATTTCCTCTTCCTGGTGGGAAATGAGAGTTAAATTTGCCCGTCCAGACACCTCCAGCTAGTCTCTCATTGGTTCTCCCTATTCCTGTTCATCTTCCGCTGAAATTTCAAACTGGGCCAAACAGGAGGTTAAAGGCGCTGACTCTCCAAGTGGGGAGAGTGTTAGTAAAGCGTCTGGAATGTTGCACCCGAATACCAGGGGAGGAAAACTGAGACATATTTGAACACGTCTCCCGGTCACATGGTTGATCATACTCTAGGTTCCACATGCATGTTTTAGCTGAAGGAAGAATACCTTAAACCTGGAGAGTTGAAACCCGTGGAATGGGTACCATGCAATATGACTTCAAAGGGTCTTCATTTGCTCACCGAACCTCTCCAATCCTATCACTGCTGCGTTTATGCCCCTGTACACATGCTTGATTCTCTTTCGGAGACATAGCAATCCATAGGTTTTAAGATACTTACTAGTCAGGTACATTCTTAGGCGTTTAATATGCGGTGTTGAGTACATTTCGTTGAGCAAGGAGTAGCTCTTGTCTATTCCATATTTGGCTTACGGAACTTTATCTGTGCTCATTTCAATCTCTGGTTTTATGCAGCACCCCAACTCACCTTTACCCTTAAGCAAGCATAAGTTGGTTTTCTAAATTTGAGACCCTGTTCTGTTCTGTAATTCAGTTCCTGTGTAGCCAAGTTTACATTCTGTGTATTACTGATATCTTATGATGTTTCTTTTTCTGTGTGACTTATTTCAGTTAGAATCATCATACCTGAATCCACTCATTGTGCTGCTAAGGGCCTGATGTCATAGAATTCATTGCTGAGTGATATTGCTTTGTAAGAAAATACCACAACTTCTTTATCCATTTTTCACTTTCTGCGATGTTGAACTTGTACTGTAAACGACGTTCTTGTAAACAGAGGCGTCCCAAACTTTGGGGTGGCTGTGTCTTTTTGATTTTAATATCCCTAAGCTATAGGACCATAAGTGGAAGTGCCCTAGGCTCTGTTGCTTTGTTTTTTAGATGTTTCAGGAAGCACCATACACTTCTCCCAAGTGTCTGTTGGCAATTTACATCCCGCCCATCAGCATAACAAGGCTCCCAGTTTTCCATGGCCTGTCCAGCCTTTCTGGATTTTACACTTTTTTCAGATGGCCCTTTTGACCGGGGGGAAGTGAGACTTCATTGTAGTGCAGATTTCCTTTGCAAGCTTGCTTGGTTGGCCAAAAAGGGCGTATGCGTTTTTTCCTGAATATATTCAGGAAAAAACGCATACGCCCTTTTTGGCCAAGTGCATCATTGTGGACGTTCTGCCTCTTTTCCTATGCTTTCAATGCAATTCCAGTCTACCTCCTGAAATCGGTTTCCTGCAATTCTGCCCCGCTTTCAAGTCCTTTTGGCAGCCTTACTTCAGTATATTTTTGGACGATAGCTGTCATTTATAACTCTGCAGGATTGTGAATTACAGTGCTCCTGAGCTCCTTTCTTCAACTCGCTTACTTTTGAG
Source organism: Stenella coeruleoalba (assembly GCF_951394435.1). Lineage (NCBI taxonomy): Eukaryota > Metazoa > Chordata > Mammalia > Artiodactyla > Delphinidae > Stenella > Stenella coeruleoalba. The sequence continues at coordinate 1,375,039 of NW_027646189.1, forward strand.
CTGGACGCAACACCGCAGGAAAGTTTCAGGCCCTAATCTGGTTCCGACATGGCAGGCTGAGCCTTTGGTTAATTCCTCTTCCTGGTGGGAAATGAGAGTTAAATTTGCCCGTCCAGACACCTCCAGCTAGTCTCTCATTGGTTCTCGCTATTCCTGTTCATCTACCGCAGAAATTGCAAACTGCGCCAAACAGGAGGTTAAAGGGACTGACTCTCCAAGTGGGGAGAGTGTTAGTAAAGCGTCTGGAATGTTGCACCCGAGTACCAGGGTATGAAATCTGAGACATATTTGAACTCGTCTCCCGTTCACATGGTTGATCATACTCTGGGTTCCACATGCATGTTTTAGCTGAAGGAAGAATACCTTAAACCTGGAGAGTTGAAACCCGTGGAATGGGTACCATGCAATATGACTTCAAAGGGTCTTCATTTGCTCACCGAACCTCTCCAATCCTATCACTGCTGCGTTTATGCCCCTGTACACACGCTTGATTCTCTTTTGGAGATATAGCAATCCATAGGTTTTAAGATACTTACTAGTCAGGTACATTCTTAGGCGTTTAATATGGGGTGTTGAGTCCATTTCGTTGACCAAGGAGTAGCTCTTGTCTATTCCATATTTGGCTTAAGGAACTTTATCTGTGCTCATTTCAATCTCTGGTTTTATGCAGCACCCCAACTCACCTTTCCCCTTAAGCAAGCATAAGTTGGTTTTCTAAATTTGAGACCCTGTTCTGTTCTGTAATTCAGTTCCTGTGTAGCCAAGTTTACATTCCGTGTATTACTGATATCTTATGATGTTTCTTTTTCTGTGTGACTTATTTCAGTTAGAATCATCGTACCTGAATCCACTCATTGTGCAGCTAAGGGCCTGATGACATAGATTTCATTGCTGAGTGATATTGCTTTGTAAGTAAATACCACAACTTCTTTATCCATTTCTCACTTTCTGCGATGTTGAAGTTGTACTGTAAACGAGGTTCTTGTAAATAGAGGCGTCCCAAACTTTGGGGTGGCTGTGTCTTTTTGATTTTAATTTCCCTAAGCTATAGGACCATAAGTGGAAGTGCCCTAGGCTCTGTTGCTTTGTTTTTTAGATGTTTCAGGAAACACCATACACTTCTCCCGAGTGTCTGTTGGCAATTTACATCCCGCCCATCAGCATAACAAGGCTCCCAGTTCTCCATGGCCTGTCCTGCCTTTCTGGATTTTACACTTTTTTCAGATGGCCCTTTTGACCGGGGGGAAGTGAGACTTCATTGTAGTGCAGATTCCCTTTGCAAGCTTGCTTGGTTGGCCAAAAAGGGCGTATGCGTTTTTTCCTGAATATATTCAGGAAAAAACGCATACGCCCTTTTTGGCCAAGTGCATCATTGTGGACGTTCTGCCTCTTTTCCTATGCTTTCAATGCAATTCCAGTCTACCTCCTGAAATCGGGTTCCTGCAATTCTGCCCCACTTTCAAGTCCTCTTGGCAGCCTTACTTCAGTATATTTTTGGACGATAGCTGTCATTTATAACTCTGCAGGTTTGTGAATTACAGTGCCCCTGAGCTCCTTTCTTCAACTCGCTTTCTTTTGAGCTGGCCGCAACACCGCAGGATGGCTTCAGGCCCTAATCTGGTTCCGGCACGGCACGCTGAGCCTTTGGTTATTTCCTCTTCCTGGTGGGAAATGAGAGTTAAATTTTCCCGTCCAGACACCTCCAGCTAGTCTCTCATTGGTTCTCCCTATTCCTGTTCATCTTCCGCTGAAATTTCAAACTGGGCCAAACAGGAGGTTAAAGGCGCTGACTCTCCAAGTGGGGAGAGTGTTAGTAAAGCGTCTGGAATGTTGCACGCGAGTACCAGGGGAGGAAAACTGACACATATTTGAACACGTCTCCCGATCACATGGTTGATCATACTCTAGGTTCCACATGCATGTTTTAGCTGAAGGAAGAATACCTTAAACCTGGAGAGTTGAAACCCGTGGAATGGGTACCATGCAATATGACTTCAAAGGGTCTTCATTTGCTCACCGAATCTCTCCAATCCTATCAGTGCTGTGTTTATGCCCCTGTACACATGCTTGATTCTCTTTCGGAGACATAGCAATCCATAGGTTTTAAGATACTTACTAGTCAGGTACATTCTTAGGCGTTTAATATGCGGTGTTGAGTCCATTTCGTTGAGCAAGGAGTAGCTCTTGTCTATTCCATATTTGGCTTAAGGAACTTTATCTGTGCTCATTTCAATCTCTGGTTTTATGCAGCACCCCAACTCACCTTTCCCCTTAAGCAAGCATAAGTTGGTTTTCTAAATTTGAGACCCTGTTCTGTTCTGTAATTCAGTTCCTGTGTAGCCAAGTTTACATTCCGTGTATTACTGATATCTTATGATGTTTCTTTTTCTGTGTGACTTATTTCAGTTAGAATCATCATACCTGAATCCACTCATTGTGCTGCTAAGGGCCTGATGACATAGATTTCATTGCTGAGTGATATTGCTTTGTAAGGAAGTACCACAACTTCTTTATCCATTTTTCACTTTCTGTGATATTGAACTTGTGCGGTAAACGAGGTTCTTGTAAACAGAGGCGTCCCAAACTTTGGGGTGGCTGTGTCTTTTTGATTTTAATTTCCCTAAGCTATAGGACCATAAGTGGAAGTGACCTTGGCTCTGTTGCTTTGTTTTTTAGATGTTTCAGGAAACACCATACACTTCTCCCGAGTGTCTGTTGGCAATTTACATCCCGCCCATCAACATAACAAGGCTCCCAGTTCTAAATGGCCTGTCCTGCCTTTCTGGATTTTACACTTTTTTCAGATGGCCCTTTTGACCGGGGGGAAGTGAGACTTCATTGTACTGCAGATTTCCTTTGCAAGTTTGCTTGGTTGGCCAAAAAGGGCGTATGCGTTTTTTCCTGAATATATTCAGGAAAAAACGCATACGCCCTTTTTGGCCAAGTGCATCATTGTGGACGTTCTGCCTCTTTTCCTATGCTTTCAATGCAATTCCAGTCTACCTCCTGAAATCGGTTTCCTGCAATTCTGCCCCGCTTTCAAGTCCTCTTGGCAGCCTTACTTCAGTATATTTTTGGACGATAGCTGTCATTTATAACTCTGCAGGTTTGTGAATTACAGTGCCCCTGAGCTCCTTTCTTCAACTCGCTTTCTTGTGAGCTGGCCGCAACACCGCAGGATGGCTTCAGGCCCTAATCTGATCCCGGCACGGCACGCTGAGCCTTTGGTTAATTCCTCTTCCTGGTGGGAAATGAGAGTTAAATTTACACGTCCAGACACCTCCAGCTAGTCTCTCATTGTTTCTCGCTATTCCTGTTCATCTTCCGCAGAAATTGCAAACTGGGCCAAACAGGAGGTTAAAGGGACTGACTCTCCAAGTGGGGAGAGTGTTAGTAAAGCGTCTGGAATGTTGCACCCGAGTATCAGGGTACGAAAACTGAGACATATTTGAACACGTCTCCCGATCACATGGTTGATCATACTCTAGGTTCCACATGCATGATTTAGCTGAAGGAAGAATACCTTAAACCTGGAGAGTTGAGACCCGTGGAATGGGTACCATGCAATATGACTTCAAAGGGTCTTCATTTGCTCACCGAACCTCTCCAATCCTATCAATGCTGCGTTTATGCCCCTGTACACATGCTTGATTCTCTTTTGGAGACATAGCAATCCATAGGTTTTAAGATACTTACTAGTCAGGTACATTCTTAGGCGTTTAATATGGGGTGTTGAGTCCATTTCGTTGAGCAAGGAGTAGCTCTTGTCTATTCCATATTTGGCTTAAGGAACTTTATCTGTGCTCATTTCAATCTCTGGTTTTATGCAGCTCCCCAACTCACCTTTCCCCTTAAGCAAGCATAAGTTGGTTTTCTAAATTTGAGACCCTGTTCTGTTTTGGAATTCAGTTCCTGTGTAGCCAAGTTTACATTCCGTGTATTAGTGATATCTTATGATGTTTCTTTTTCTGTGTGACTTATTTCAGTTAGAATCATTGTACCTGAATCCACTCATTATGCTGCTAAGGGCCTGATGACATAGATTTCATTGCTGAGTGATACTGCATTGTACGTAAGTACCACAAGTTCTTTATCCATTTTTCACTTTCTGTGATATTGAACTTGTACGGTAAACGAGGTTCTTGTAAACAGAGGCGTCCCAAACTTTGGGGTGGCTGTGTCTTTTTGATTTTAATTTCCCTAAGCTATAGGACCATAAGTGGAAGTGCCCTAGGCTCTGTTGCTTTGTTTTTTAGATGTTTCAGGAAACACCATACACTTCTCCTGTGTGTGTGTTGGCAATTTACATCCTGCCCATCAGCATAACAAGGCTCCCAGTTCTCCATGGCCTGTCCTGCCTTTCTGGATTTTACACTTTTTTCAGATGGCTCTTTTGACCGGGGGGAAGTGAGACTTCATTGTAGTGCAGATTTCCTTTGCAAACTTGCTTGGTTGGCCAAAAAGGGCGTATGCGTTTTTTTCTGGAATATATTCAGGAAAAAACGCATACGCCCTTTTTGGCCAAGTGCATAATTGTGGACTTTCTGCCTCTTTTCCTATGCTTTCAATGCAATTCCAGTCTACCTCCTGAAATCGGTTTCCTGCAATTCTTACCCGCTTTCAAGTCCTCTTGGCAGCCTTACTTCAGTATATTTTTGGACGATAGCTGTCATTTATAACTCTGCAGGTTTGTGAATTACAGTGCCCCTGAGCTCCTTTCTTCAACTCGCTTTCTTTTGAGCTGACCTCAACACCGCAGGATGTCTTCAGGCCCTAATCTGGTTCCGGCACGGCACGCTGAGCCTTTGGTTATTTGCTCTTCCTGGTGGGAAATGTGAGTTAAATTTGCCCGTCCAGACACCTCCAGCTAGTCTCTCATTGGTTCTCCCTATTTCTGTTCATCTTCCGCAGAAATTGCAAACTGGGCCAAACAGGAGGTTAAAGGCGCTGACTCTCCAAGTGGGGAGAGTGTTAGTAAAGCGTCTGGAATGTTGCACCGAAGTACCAGGGGAGGAAAACTGAGACATATTTGAACACGTCTCCCGATCACATGGTTGATCATACTCTAGGTTCCACATGCATGTTTTAGCTGAAGGAAGAATACCTTAAACCTCGGTAGTTGAAACCCGTGGAATGGGTACCATGCAATATGACTTCAAAGGGTCTTCATTTGCTCACCGAACCTCTCCAATCCTAACACTGCTGCGTTTATGCCCCTGTACACACGTTTGATTCTCTTTTGGAGACATAGCAATCCATAGGTTTTAAGATAGTTACTAGTCAGGTACATTCTTATGCGTTTAATATGGGGTGTTGAGTGCATTTCGTTGAGCAAGAAGTAGCTCTTGTCTATTCCATATTTGGCTTAAGGAAGTTTATCTGTGCTCATTTCAATCTCTGGTTTTATGCAGCACCCCAACTCACCTTTCCCCTTAAGCAAGCATAAGTTGGTTTTCTAAATTTGAGACCCTGTTCTGTTCTGTAATTCAGTTCCTGTGTAGCCAAGTTTACATTCCGTGTATTAGTGATATCTTATGATGTTTCTTTTTCTGTGTGACTTATTTCAGTTAGAATCATCATACCTGAATCCATTCATTGTGCTGCTAAGGGCCTGATGACATAGATTTCATTGCTGAGTGATACTGCATTGTACGTAAGTACCACAAGTTCTTTATCCATTTTTCACTTTCTGTGATATTGAACTTGTACGGTAAACGAGGTTCTTGTAAACAGAGGCGTCCCAAACTTTGGGGTGGCTGTGTCTTTTTGATTTTAATTTCCCTAAGCTATAGGACCATAAGTGGAAGTACCCTATGCTCTGTTGCTTTGTTTTTTAGATGTTTCAGGAAACACCATACACTTCTCCTGAGTGTGTGTTGGCAATTTACATCCCGCCCATCAGCATAACAAGGCTCCCAGTTCTCCATGGCCTGTCCTGCCTTTCTGGATTTTACACTTTTTTCAGATGGCCCTTTTGACTGGGGGAAACTGAGACTTCATTGTAGTGCAGATTTCCTTTGCAAGCTTGCTTGGTTGGCCAAAAAGGGCGTATGCGTTTTTTCCTGAATATATTCAGGAAAAAACGCATACGCCCTTTTTGGCCAAGTACAGCATTGTGGACGTTCTGCCTCTTTTCCTATGCTTTCAATGCAATTCCAGTCTACCTCCTGAAATCGTTTTCCTGCAATTCTGCCCCACTTTCAAGTCCTCTTGGCAGCCTTACTTCAGTATATTTTTGGACGATAGCTGTCATTTATATCTCTGCAGGTTTGTGAATTACAGTGCCCCTGAGCTCCTTTCTTCAACTCGCTTTCTTATGAGCTAGCCGCAACACCGCAGGATGGCTTCAGGCCCTAATCTGGTTCCGGCACGGCACGCTGAGCCTTTGGTTAATTCCTCTTCCTGTTGGGAAATGAGAGTTAAATTTGCCCGTCCAGAAACCTCCAGCCAATCTCTCATTGGTTCTCGCTATTCCTGTTCATCTTCCGCAGAAATTGCAAACTGGGCCATACAGGAGGTTAAAGGCGCTGACTCTCCAAGTGGGGAGAGTGTTAGTAAAGCGTCTGGAATGTTGCACCCGAGTACCAGGGGAGGAAAACTGAGACATATTTGAACACGTCTCCCGATCACATGGTTGATCATACTCTGGGTTCCACATGCATGTTTTACCTGAAGGAAGAATACCTTAAACCTGGAGAGTTGAGACCCGTGTAATGGGTACCATGCAATATGACTTCAAAGGGTCTTCATTTGCTCACCGAACCTCTCCAATCCTATCACTGCTGCGTTTATGCCCCTGTACACACGCTTGATTCTCTTTTGGAGACATAGCAATCCATAGGTTTTAAGATACTTACTAGTCAGGTACATTCTTAGGCGTTTAATATGCGGTGTTGAGTCCATTTTGTTGAGCAAGGAGTAGCTCTTTTCTATTCCATATTTGGCTTAAAGAACTTTATCTGTGCTTATTTCAATCTCTGGTTTAATGCAGCACCCCAACTCACCTTTACCCTTAAGCAAGCATAAGTTGCTTTTCTAAATTTGAGACCCTGTTCTGTTCTGTAATTCAGTTCCTGTGTAGCCAAGTTTACATTCCGTGTATTACTGATAACTTATGATGTTTCTTTTTCTCTGTGACTTATTTCAATTAGAATCATCATACCTGAATCCACTCATTGTGCTGCTAAGGGCCTGATGACATAGATTTCATTGCTGAGTGATATTGCTTTGTAAGTAAATACCACAACTTCTTTATCCATTTTTCACTTTCTGCGATGTTGAACTTGTTCTGTAAATGAGGTTCTTGTAAACAGAGCCGTTCCAAACATTGGGGTGGCTGTGTCTTTTTGATTTTAATTTCCCTAAGCTATAGGACCATAAGTGGAAGTGCCCTAGGCTCTGTTGCTTTGTTTTTTAGATGTTTCAGGAAACACCATACACTTCTCCTGTGTGTGTGTTGGCATTTACATCCCGCCCATCAGCATAACAAGGCTCCCAGTTCTCCATGGCCTGTCCTGCCTTTCTGGATTTTACACTTTTTTCAGATGGCTCTTTTGACCGGGGGGAAGTGAGACTTCATTGTAGTGCAGATTTCCTTTGCAAACTTGCTTGGTTGGCCAAAAAGGGCGTATGCATTTTTTTCTGGAATATATTCAGGAAAAAACGCATACGCCCTTTTTGGCCAAGTGCATCATTGTGGACTTTCTGCCTCTTTTCCTATGCTTTCAATGCAATTCCAGTCTACCTCCTGAAATCGGTTTCCTGCAATTCTGCCCCGCATTCAAGTCCTCTTGGCAGCCTTACTTCAGTATATTTTTGGATGATAGCTGTCATTTATAACTCTGCACGTTTGTGAATTACAGTGCCCCTGAGCTCCTTTCTTCAACTCGCTTTCTTTTGAGCTGACCTCAACACCGCAGGATGTCTTCAGGCCCTAATCTGGTTCCGGCACGGCACGCTGAGCCTTTGGTTATTTGCTCTTCCTGGTGGGAAATGTGAGTTAAATTTGCCCGTCCAGACACCTCCAGCTAGTCTCTCATTGGTTCTCCCTATTCCTGTTCATCTTCCGCAGAAATTGCAAACTGGGCCAAACAGGAGGTTAAAGGGACTGACTCTCCAAGTGGGGAGAGTGTTAGTAAAGCGTCTGGAATGTTGCACCGAAGTACCAGGGGAGGAAAACTGAGACATATTTGAACACGTCTCCCGATCACATGGTTGATCATACTCTAGGTTCCACATGCATGTTTTAGCTGAAGGAAGAATACCTTAAACCTGGGTAGTTGAAACCCGTGGAATGGGTACCATGCAATATGACTTCAATGGGTCTTCATTTGCTCAGCGAACCTCTCCAATCCTATCACTGCTGCGTTTATGCCCCTGTACACATGCTTGATTCTCTTTCGGAGACATAGCAATCCATAGGTTTTAAGATACTTACTAGTCAGGTACATTTTAGGCGTTTAATATGCGGTGTTGAGTCCATTTCGTTGAGCAAGGAGTAGCTCTTGTCTATTCCATATTTGGCTTAAGGAACTTTATCTGTGCTCATTTCAATCTCTGGTTTTATGCAGCACCCCAACTCACCTTACCCCTTAAGCAAGCATAAGTTGGTTTTCTAAATTTGAGACCCTGTTCTGTTCTGTAATTCAGTTACTGTGTAGCCAAGTTTAATTCCGTGTATTAGTGATATCTTATGATGTTTCTTTTTCTGTGTGACTTATTTCAGTTAGAATCATCGTACCTGAATCCACTCATTATGCTACTACGGGCCTGATGACATAGATTTCATTGCTGAGTGATACTGCATTGTACGTAAGTAACACAAGTTCTTTATCCATTTTTCACTTTCCGTGATATTGAACTTGTACGGTAAACGAGGTTCTTGTAAACAGAGGCGTCCCAAACTTTGGGGTGGCTGTGTCTTTTTGATTTTAATTTCCCTAAGCTATAGGACCATAAGTGGAAGTGCCCTAGGCTCTGTTGCTTTGTTTCTTAGATGTTTCAGGAAACACCATACACTTCTCCCGAGTGTCTGTTGGCAATTTACATCCCGCCCATCAGCATAACAAGGCTCCCAGTTCTCCATGGCCTGTCCTGCCTTTCATTATTTTACACTTTTTTCAGATGGCCCTTTTGACCGGGGGGAAGTGAGACTTCATTGTAGTGCCGATTTCCTTTGCAAGCTTGCTTGGTTGGCCAAAAAGGGCGTATGCGTTTTTTCCTGAGGAAAAAAGGCATACGCCCTTTTTGGCCAAGTGCATCATTGTGGACGTTCTGCCTCTTTTCCTATGCTTTCAATGCAATTCCAGTCTACCTCCTGAAATCGGTTTCCTGCAATTCTGCCCCGCTTTCAAGTCCTCTTGGCAGCCTTACTTCAGTATATTTTTGGACGATAGCTGTCATTTATAACTCTGCAGGTTTGTGAATTACAGTGCCCCTGAGCTCCTTTCTTCAACTCGCTTTCTTTTGAGCTGGCCGCAACACCGCAGGATGGCTTCAGGCCCTAATCTGGTTCCGGCACGGCACGCTGAGCCTTTGGTTAATTGCTCTTCCTGGTGGGAAATGAGAGTTAAATTTGCCCGTCCAGACACCTCCAGCTAGTCTCTCATTGGTTCTCGCTATTCCTGTTCATCTTCCGCAGAAATTGCAAACTGGGCCAAACAGGAGGTTAAAGGCGCTGACTCTCCAAGTTGTGAGAGTGTTAGTAAAGCGTCTGGAATGTTGCACCTGAGTACCAGGGTACGAAAACTGAGACATATTTGAACACGTCTCCCGATCACATGGTTGATCATACTCTAGGTTCCACATGCATGTTTTAGCTGAAGGAAGAATACCTTAAACCTGGAGTGTTGAGACCCGTGGAATGGGTACCATGCAATATGACTTCAAAGGGTCTTCATTTGCTCACCGAACCTCTCCAATCCTATCACTGCTGCGTTTATGCCCCTGTACACACGCTTGATTCTCTTTTGGAGACATAGCAATCCATAGGTTTTAAGATACTTACTAGTCAGGTACATTCTTAGGCGTTTAATATGGCGTGTTGAGTCCATTTCGTTGAGCAAGGAGTAGCTCTTGTCTATTCCATATTTGGCTTAAGGAACTTTATCTGTGCTCATTTCAATCTCTGGTTTTATGCAGCACCCCAACTCACCTTTCCCCTTAAGCAAGCATAAGTTGGTTTTCTAAATTTGAGACCCTGTTCTGTTTTGGAATTCAGTTCCTGTGTAGCCAAGTTTACATTCTGTGTATTACTGATATCTTATGATGTTTCTTTTTCTGTGTGACTTATTTCAGTTAGAATCATCGTACCTGAATCCACTCATTATGCTGCTATGGGCCTGATGACATAGATTTCATTGCTGAGTGATATTGCTTTGTAAGCAAATACCACAAGTTCTTTATCCATTTTTCACATTCTGCGATGTTGAACTTGTACTGTAAACGAGGTTCTTGTAAACAGAGGTGTCCCAAGCTTTGGGGATTCTGTTTCTTTTTGATTTTAATTTCCCTAAGCTATAGGACCATAAGTGGAAGTGCCCTAGGCTCTGTTGTTTTGTTTTTTAGATGTTTCAGGAAACACCATACACTTCTCCCGAGTGTCTGTTGGCAATTTACAGCCCACCCATCAGCATAACAAGGATCCCAGTTCTCCATGGCCTGTCCTGCCTTTCATGATTTTACACTTTTTTCAGATGGCCCTTTTGACCGGGGGGAAGTGAGACTTCATTGTAGTGCAGATTTCCTTTGCAAGCTTGCTTGGTTGGCCAAAAATGGCGTATGCGTTTTTTCCTGAATATATTCAGGAAAAAACGCATACGCCCGTTTTGGCCAAGTGCATCATTGTGGACGCTCTGCCTCTTTTCCTATGCTTTCAATGCAATTCCAGTCTACCTCCTGAAATCGGTTTCCTGCAATTCTGCCCCGCTTTCAAGTCCTCTTGGCAGCCTTACTTCAGTATATTTTTGGACGATAGCTGTCATTTATAACTCTGCAGGTTTGTGAATTACAGTGCCCCTGAGCTCCTTTCTTCAACTCGCTTTCTTGTGAGCTGGCCGCTACACTGCAGGATGGCTTCAGGCCCTAATCTGGTTCCGGCACGGCACGCTGAGCCTTTGGTTATTTCCTCTTCCTGGTGGGAAATGAGAGTTAAATTTGCCCGTCCAGACACCTCCAGCTAGTCTCTCATTGGTTCTCCCTATTCCTGTTCATCTTCCGCAGAAATTGCAAACTGGGCCAAACAGGAGGTTAAAGGTGCTGACTTTCCAAGTGGGAAGAGTGTTAGTAAAGCGTCTGGAATGTTGCACCCGAGTACAAGGGGAGGAAAAGTGAGACATATTTGAACACGTCTCCCGTTCACACGGTTGATCATACTCTGGGTTCCACATGCATGTTTTAGCTGAAGGAAGAATACCTTACACCTGGAGAGTTGAGACCCGTGGAATGGGTACCATGCAATATGACTTCAAAGGGTCTTCATTTGCTCACCGAACCTCTCCAATCCTATCACTGCTGCGATTATGCCCCTGTACACACACTTGATTCTCTTTTGGAGACATAGCAATCCATAGGTTTTAAGATACTTACTAGTCAGGTACATTCTTAGGCGTTTAATATGGGGTGTTGAGTCCATTTCGTTGAGCAAGGAGTAGCTCTTGTCTATTCCATATTTGGCATAAGGAACTTTATCTGTGCTCATTTCAATCTCTGGATTTATGCAGCACCACAACTCACCTTTCCCCTTAAGCAAGCATAAGTTGGTTTTCTAAATTTGAGACCCTGTTCTGTTCTCTAATTCAGTTCCTGTGTAGCCAAGTTTACATTCCGTGTATTAGTGATGTCTTATGATGTTTCTTTTTCTGTGTGACTTATTTCAGTTAGAATCATCGTACCTGAATCCACTCATTATGCTGCTACGGGCCTGATGACATAGATTTCATTGCTGAGTGATACTGCATTGTACGTATGTACCACAAGTTCTTTATCCATTTTTCACTTTCTGTGATATTGAACTTGTACAGTAAACGAGGTTCTTGTAAACAGTGGCGTCCCAAACTTTGGGGTGGCTGTGTCTTTTTGATTTTAATTTCCCTAAGCTATAGGACCATAAGTGGAAGTGCCCTAGGCTCTGTTGCTTTGTTTTTTAGATGTTTCAAAAACACCATACACTTCTCCCGAATGTCTGTTGGCAATTTACAGCCCACCCATCAGCATAACAAGGCTCCCAGTTCTCCATGGCCTGTCCTGCCTTTCATGATTTTACACTTTTTTCAGATGGCCCTTTTGACCGGGGGGAAGTGAGACTTCATTGTAGTGCAGATTTCCTTTGCAAGCTTGCTTGGTTGGCCAAAAAGGGCGTATGCGTTTTTTCCTGAATATATTCAGGAAAAAACGCATACGCCCTTTTTGGCCAAGTGCATCATTGTGGACGCTCTGCCTCTTTTCCTATGCTTTCAATGCAATTCCAGTCTACCTCCTGAAATCGGTTTCCTGCAATTCTGCCCCGCTTTCAAGTCCTCTTGGCAGCCTTACTTCAGTATATTTTTGGACGATAGCTGTCATTTATAACTCTGCACGTTTGTGAATTACAGTGCCCCTGAGCTCCTTTCTTCAACTCGCTTTCTTTTGAGCTGGCCGCAACACCGCAGGATGGCTTCAGGCCCTAATCTGGTTCCGGCACGGCACGCTGAGCCTTTGGTTAATTCCTCTTCCTGGTGGGAAATGAGAGTTAAATTTGCCCGTCCAGACACCTCCAGCTAGTCTCTCATTGGTTCTCGCTATTCCTGTTCATCTTCCGCAAAAATTGCAAACTGGGCCAAACAGGAGGTTAAAGGCGCTGACTCTCCAAGTGGGGAGAGTGTTAGTAAAGCGTCTGGAATGTTGCACCCGAGTACCAGGGTACGAAAACTGAGATATATTGGAACACGTCTCCCGATCACATGGTTGATCATACTCTAGGTTCCACATGCATGTTTTAGCTGAAGGAAGAATACCTTAAACCTGGAGTGTTGAGACCCGTGGAATGGGTACCATGCAATATGACTTCAAAGGGTCTTCATTTGCTCACCGAACCTCTCCAATCCTATCACTGCTGCGTTTATGCCCCTGTACACACGCTTGATTCTCTTTTGGAGACATAGCAATCCATAGGTTTTAAGATACTTACTAGTCAGGTACATTCTTAGGCGTTTAATATGCGGTGTTGAGTCCATTTCGTTGAGCAAGGAGTAGCTCTTTTCTATTCCATATTTGGCTTAAAGAACTTTATCTGTGCTTATTTCAATCTCTGGTTTTATGCAGCACCCCAACTCACCTTTCCCCTTAAGCAAGCATAAGTTGCTTTTCTAAATTTGAGACCCTGTTCTGTTCTGTAATTCAGTTCCTGTGTAGCCAAGTTTACATTCCGTGTATTACTGATATCTTATGATGTTTCTTTTTCTCTGTGACTTATTTCAATTAGAATCATCATACCTGAATCCACTCATTGTGCTGCTAAGGGCCTGATGACATAGATTTCATTGCTGAGTGATATTGCTTTGTAAGTAAATACCACAACTTCTTTATCCATTTTTCACTTTCTGCGATGTTGAACTTGTTCTGTAAATGAGGTTCTTGTAAACAGAGCCGTTCCAAACTTTGGGGTGGCTGTGTCTTTTTGATTTTAATTTCCCTAAGCTATAGGACCATAAGTGGAAGTGCCCTAGGCTCTGTTGCTTTGTTTTTTAGATGTTTCAGGAAACACCATACACTTCTCCCGAGTGTCTGTTGGCAATTTACATCCCGCCCATCAGCATAACAAGGCTCCCAGTTCTCCATGGCCTGTCCTGCCTTTCATTATTTTACACTTTTTTCAGATGGCCCTTTTGACCAGGGGGAAGTGAGACTTCGTTTTAGTGCCGATTTCCTTTGCAAGCTTGCTTGGTTGGCCAAAAAGGGCGTATGCGTTTTTTCCTGAGGAAAAAAGGCATACGCCCTTTTTGGCCAAGTGCATCATTGTGGACGTTGTGCCTCTTTTCCTATGCTTTCAATGCAATTCCAGTCTACCTCCTGAAATCGGTTTCCTGCAATTCTGCCCCGCTTTCAAGTCCTCTTGGCAGCCTTACTTCAGTATATTTTTGGACGATAGCTGTCATTTATAACTCTGCAGGTTTGTGAATTACAGTGCCCCTGAGCTCCTTTCTTCAACTCGCTTTCTTGTGAGCTGGCCGCAACACCGCAGGATGGCTTCAGGCACTAATCTGGTTCCGGCACGGCACGCTGAGCCTTTGGTTATTTCCTCTTCCTGGTGGGAAATGAGAGTTAAATTTGCGTGTCCAGACACCTCCAACTAGTCTCTCATTGGTTCTCCTTATTCCTCTTCATCTTCCGCAGAAATTGCAAACTGGGCCAAACAGGTGGTTAAAGGGACTGACTCTCCAAGTGGGGAGAGTGTTAGTAAAACGTCTGGAATGTTGCACAAGAGTACCAGGGGAGGAAAACTGAGACATATTGGAACACGTCTCCGATTCACACGGTTGATCATACTCTGGGTTCCACATGCATATTTTAGCTGAAAGAAGAATACCTTAAACATGGAGAGTTGAGACCCGTGTAATGGGTACCATGCAATATGACTTCAAAGGGTCTTCATTTGCTCACCGAACCTCTCCAATCCTATCACTGCTGCGTTTATGCCCCTGTACACATGCTTGATTCTCTTTCGGAGACATAGCAATCCATAGGTTTTAAGATACTTACTAGTCAGGTACATTCTTAGGCGTTTAATATGGGGTGTTGAGTCCATTTCGTTGAGCAAGGAGTAGCTCTTGTCTATTCCATATTTGGCTTAAGGAACTTTATCTGTGCTCATTTCGATCTCTGGTTTTATGCAGCACCCCAACTCACCTTTCCCCTTAAGCAAGCATAAGTTGGTTTTCTAAATTTGAGACCCTGTTCTGTTTTGGAATTCAGTTCCTGTGTAGCCAAGTTTACATTCCGTGTATTAGTGATATCTTATGATGTTTCTTTTTCTGTGTGACTTATTTCAGTTAGAATCATCGTACCTGAATCCACTCATTATGCTGCTACGGGCCTGATGACATAGATTTCATTGCTGAGTGATACTGCATTGTACGTAAGTACCACAAGTTCTTTATCCATTTTTCACTTTCAGTGATATTGAACTTGTATGGTAAACGAAGTTCTTGTAAACAGAGGCGTCCCAAACTTTGGGGTGGCTGTGTCTTTTTGATTTTAATTTCCCTAAGCTAAAAGACCATAAGTGGAAGTGCCCTAGGCTCTGTTGCTTTGTTTTTTAGATGTTTCAGGAAACACCATACACTTCTCCCGAGTGTCTGTTGGCAATTTCCATCCCGCCCATCAGCATAACAAGGCTCCCAGTTCTCCATGGCCTGTCCTGCCTTTCTGGATTTTACACCTTTTTCAGATGGCCCTTTTGACCGGGGGGAAGTGAGACTTCATTGTAGTGCAGATTTCCTTTGCAAGCTGGCTTGGTTGGCCAAAAAGTGGCGTATGCGTTTTTTCCTGAATATATTCAGGAAAAAACGCATACGCACTTTTTGGCCAAGTGCATTATTGTGGACGTTCTGCCTCTTTTCCTATGCTTTCAATGCAATTCCAGTCTATCTCCTGAAATCGGTTTCTTGCAATTCTGCCCCGCTTTCAAGTCCTCTTGGCAGCCTTACTTCAGTCTATTTTTGGACGATAGCTGTCATTTATAACTCTGCAGGTTTGTGAATTACAGTGCCCCTGAGCTCCTTTCTTCAACTCGCTTTCTTGTGACCTGGCGGCAACATGGCAGGATGGCTTCAGGCCCTAATCTGGTTCCGGCACGGCACGCTGAGCCTTTGGTTAATTCCTCTTCCTGGAGGGAAATGAGAGTTAAATTTGCCCGTCCAGACACCTCCAGCTAGTCTCTCATTGGTTCTCCCTATTCCTGTTCATCTTCCGCAGAAATTGCAAACTGGGCCAAACAGGAGGTTAAACGGACTGACTCTCCAAGTCGGGAGAGTGTAAGTAAAGCGTCTGGAATGTTGCACCCGAGTACCAGGGTATGAAAACTGAGACATATTTGAACACGTCTCCCGATCACATGGTTGATCATACTCTAGGTTCCACATGCATGTTTTAGCTGAAGGAAGAATATCTTAAACCTGGGTAGTTGAAACCCGTGTAATGGGTACCATGCAATATGACTTCAAAGGGTCTTCATTTCCTCACCGACCCTCTCCAATCCTATCACTGCTGCGTTTATGCCCCTGTACACATGCTAGATTCTCTTTCGGAGACATAGCAATCCATAGGTTTTAAGATACTTACTAGTCAGGTACATTCTTAGGCGTTTAGTATGCGGTGTTGAGTCAATTTCGTTGAGCAAGGAGTAGCTCTTGTCTATTCCATATTTGGCTTAAGGAACTTTATCTGTGCTCATTTCAATCTCTGGTTTTATGCAGCACCCCAACTCACCTTTACCCTTAAGCAAGCATAAGTTGGTTTTCTAAATTTGAGACCCTCTTCTGTTCTGTAATTCAGTTCCTGTGTAGCCAAGTTTACATTCCATGTATTACTGATATCTTATGATGTTTATTTTTCTGTGTGACTTATTTCAGTTAGAATCATCGTACCTGAATCCACTCATTGTGCTGCTAAGGGCCTGATGACATAGATTTCTTTGCTGAGTGATATTGCTTTATACGTAAATACCACAACTTCTTTATCCATTTTTCACTTTCTGCGATGTTGAACTTGTACTGTAAACGAGGTTCTTGTAAACAGAGCCATTCCAAACTTTGGGGTGGCTGTGTCTTTTTGATTTTAATTTCCCTAAGCTATAGGACCATAAGTGGAAGTGCCCTAGGCTCTGTTGCTTTGTTTTTTAGATGTTTCAGGAAACACCATACACTTCTCCCGAGTGTCTGTTGGCAATTTACATCCCGCCCATCAGCATAACAAGGCTCCCAGTTCTCCATGGCCTGTCCTGCCTTTCTGGATTTTACACTTTTTTCAGATGGCCCTTTTGACCGGGGGGATGTGAGACTTCATTGTAGTGCATATTTCCTTTGCAAGCTTGCTTGGTTGGCCAAAAAGTGGCGTATGCGTTTTTTCCTGAATATATTCAGGAAAAAACGCATACGCCCTTTTTGGCCAAGTGCATCATTGTGGACGTTCTGCCTCTTTTCCTATGCTTTCAATGAAATTCCAGTCTACCTCCTGAAATCGGTTTCCTGCAATTCTGCCCCGCTTTCAAGTCCTCTTGGCAGCCTTACTTCAGTCTATTTTTGGACGATAGCTGTCATTTATAACTCTGCAGGTTTGTGAATTACAGTGCCCCTGAGCTCCTTTCTTCAACTCGCTTTCTTTTGAGCTGGCCGCAACACCGCAGGATGGCTTCAGGCCCTAATCTGGTTCCGGCATGGCACGCTGAGCTTTTGGTTATTTCCTCTTCCTGGTGGGAAATGAGAGTTAAATTTGCCCATCCAGAAACCTCCAGCTAGTCTCTCATTGGTTCTCCCTATTCCTGTTCATCTTCCGCAGAAATTGCAAACTGGGCCAAACAGGAGGTTAAAGGCGCTGACTCTCCAAGTCGGGAGAGTGTTAGTAAAGCGTCTGGAATGTTGCACCCAAGTACCAGGGGAGGAAAACTGAGACATATTTGAACATGTCTCCCGTTCACACGGTTGATCATACTCTGGGTTCCACATGCATGTTTTAGCTGAAGGAAGAATACCTTAAACCTGGAGAGTTGAAACCCGTGGAATGGGTACCATGCAATATGACTTCAAAGGGTCTTCATTTCCTCACCGAACCTCTCCAATCCTATCACTGCTGCGTTTATGCCCCTGTACACATGCTTGATTCTCTTTCGGAGACATAGCAATCCATAGGTTTTAAGATACTTACTAGTCAGGTACATTCTTAGGCGTTTAATATGCGGTGTGGAGTCCATTTCGTTGAGCAAGGAGTAGCTCTTGTCTATTCCATATTTGGCTTAAGGAACTTTATCTGTGCTCATTTCGATCTCTGGTTTTATGCAGCAACCCAACTCACCTTTACCCTTAAGCAAGCATAAGTTGGTTTTCTAAATTTGAGACCCTGTTCTGTTCTGTAATTCAGTTCCTGTGTAGCCAAGTTTACATTCCGTGTATTAGTGATATCTTATGATGTTTCTTTTTCTGTGTGACTTATTTCAGTTAGAATCATCGTACCTGAATCCACTCATTGTGCTGCTAAGGGCCTGATGACATAGATTTCTTTGCTGAGTGATATTGCTTTATACGTAAATACCACAACTTCTTTATCCATTTTTCACTTTCTGCGATGTTGAACTTGTACTGTAAACGAGGTTCTTGTAAACAGAGCCATTCCAAACTTTGGGGTGGCTGTGTCTTTTTGATTTTAATTTCCCTAAGCTATAGGACCATAAGTGGAAGTGCCCTAGGCTCTGTTGCTTTGTTTTTTAGATGTTTCAGGAAACACCATACACTTCTCCCCAGTGTTTGTTGGCAATTTACATCCCGCCCATCAGCATAACAAGGCTCTCAGTTCTCCATGGCCTGTCCTGCCTTTCTGGATTTTACACTTTTTTCAGATGGCCCTTTTGACCGGGGGGATGTGAGACTTCATTGTAGTGCAGATTTCCTTCGCAAGCTTACTTGGTTGGCCAAAAAGGTCGTATGCGTTTTTTCCTGAATATATTCAGGAAAAAACGCATACGCCCTTTTTGGCCAAGTGCATCATTGTGGACGTTCTGCCTCTTTTCCTATGCTTTCAATGCAATTCCAGTCTACCTCCTGAAATCGGTTTCCTGCAATTCTGCCCCGCTTTCAAGTCCTCTTGGCAGCCTTACTTCAGTATATTTTTGGACGATAGCTGTCATTTATAACTCTGCAGGTTTGTGAATTACAGTGCCCCTGAGCTCCTTTCTTCAACTCGCTTTCTTTTGAGCTGGCCGCAACACCGAAAGGATGGCTTCAGGCCCTAATATGGTTCCGGCACGGCACGCTGAGCCTTTGGTTAATTCCTCTTCCTGGTGGGAAAAGAGAGTTAAATTTGCCCGTCCAGACACCTCCAGCTAGTCTCTCATTGGTTCTCGCTATTCCTGTTCATCTTCCGCAGAAATTGCAAACTGGGCCAAACAGGAGGTTAAAGGGACTGACTCTCCAAGTGGTGAGAGTGTTAGTAAAGCGTCTGGAATGCTGCACCCGAGTACCGGGGCACGAAAACTGAGACATATTTGAACATGTCTCCCGATCACATGGTTGATCATACTCTAGGTTCCACATGCATGTTTTAGCTGAAGGAAGAATACCTTAAACCTGGGTAGTTGAAACCCGTGGAATGGGTACCATGCAATATGACTTCAAAGGGTCTTCATTTGCTCACCGAACCTCTCCAATCCTATCACTGCTGCGTTTATGCCCCTGTACACATGCTTGGTTCTCTTTCGGGGACATAGCAATCCATAGGTTTTAAGATACTTACTAGTCAGGTACATTCTTAGGCGTTTAATATGCGGTGTTGAGTCCATTTCGTCGAGCAAGGAGTAGCTCTTGTCTATTCCATATTTGGCTTAAGGAACTTTATCTGTGCTCATTTCAATCTCTGGTTTTATGCAGCACCCCAACTCACCTTTCCCCTTAAGCAAGCATAAGTTGGTTTTCTAAATTTGAGACCCTGTTCTGTTCTGTAATTCAGTTCCTCTGTAGCCAAGTTTACATTCCGTGTATTAGTGATATCTTATGATGTTTCTTTTTCTGTGTTACTTATTTCAGTTAGAATCATCGTACCTGAATCCACTCATTGTGCTCCTAAGGGCCTGATGACATAGATTTCATTGCTGAGTGATATTGCTTTGTAAGTAAATACCACAACTTCTTTATCCATTTTTCACTTTCTGCGATGTTGAACTTGTACTGTATACGAGGTTCTTGTAAACAGAGCCGTCCCAAACTTTGGGATGGCTGTGTCTTTTTGAATTTAATTTCCCTAAGCTATATGACCGTAAGTGGAAGTGCCCTAGGCTCTGTTGCTTTGTTTTTTAGATGTTTCAGGAAACACCATACACTTCTCCGGAGTGTCTGTTGGCAATTTACATCCCGCCCATCAGCATAACAAGGCACCCAGTTCTCCATGGCCTGTCCTGCCTTTCTGGATTTTATACTTTTTTCAGATGGCCCTTTTGACCGGGGGGAAGTGAGACTTCATTGTAGTGCAGATTTCCTTTGCAAGCTTGCTTGGTTGGCCAAAAAGGGCGTATGCGTTTTTTCCTGAATATATTCAGGAAAAAACGCATACGCCCTTTTTGGCCAAGTGCATCATTGTGGACGTTCTGCCTCTTTTCCTATGCTTTCAATGCAATTCCAGTCTACCTCCTGAAATCGGTTTCCTGCAATTCTGCCCCGCTTTCAAGTCCTCTTGGCAGCCTTACTTCAGTCTATTTTTGGACGATAGCTGTCATTTATAACTCTGCAGGTTTGTGAATTACAGTGCCCCTGAGCTCCTTTCTTCAACTCGCTTTCTTTTGAGCTGGCCGCAACACCGCAGGATGGCTTCAGGCCCTAATCTGGTTCCGGCACGGCACACTGAGCCTTTGGTTAATTCCTCTTCCTGGTGGGAAATGAGAGTTAAATTTGCCCGTCCAGACACCTCCAGCTAGTCTCTCATTGGTTCTCGCTATTCCTGTTCATCTTCCGCAGAAATTGCAAACTGGGCCAAACAGGAGGTTAAAGGGACTGACTCTCCAAGTGGTGAGAGTGTTAGTAAAGCGTCTGGAATGTTGCACCCGAGTACCAGGGTACGAAAACTGAGACATATTTGAACACGTCTCCCGATCACATGGTTGATCATACTCTAGGTTCCACATGCATGTTTTAGCTGAAGGAAGAATACCTTAAACCTGGGTAGTTGAAACCCGTGGAATGGGTACCATGCAATATGACTTCAAAGGGTCTTCATTTGCTCACCGAACCTCTCCAATCCTATCACTGCTGCATTTATGCCCCTGTACACATGCTTGATTCTCTTTCGGAGACATAGCAATCCATAGGTTTTAAGATACTTACTAGTCAGGTACATTCTTAGGCGTTTAATATGCGGTGTTGAGTCCATTTCGTCGAGCAAGGAGTAGCTCTTGTCTATTCCATATTTGGCTTAAGGAACTTTATCTGTGCTCATTTCGATCTCTGGTTTTATGCAGCACCCCAACTCACCTTTCCCCTTAAGCAAGCATAAGTTGGTTTTCTAAATTTGAGACCCTGTTATGTTTTGTAATTCAGTTCCTGTGTAACCAAGTTTACATTCTGTGTATTAGTGATATCTTATGATGTTTCTTTTTCTGTGTTACTTATTTCAGTTAGAATCATCGTACCTGAATCCACTCATTGTGCTCCTAAGGGCCTGATGACATAGATTTCATTGCTGAGTGATATTGCTTTGTAAGTAAATGCCACATCTTCTTTATCCATTTTTCACATTCTGCGATGTTCAACTTGTACTGTAAACGAGGTTCTTGTAAACAGAGCCGTGCCAAACGTTGGGGTGGCTGTTTTTTTTTGAATTTAATTTCCCTAAGCTATAGGACCGTAAGTGGAAGTGCCCTAGGCTCTGTTGCTTTGTTTTTTAGATGTTTCAGGAAACACCATACACTTCTCCCGAGTGTCTGTTGGCAATTTACATCCCGTCCATCAGCATAACAAGGCTCCCAGTTCTCCATGGCCTGTCCTGCCTTTCTGGATTTTACACTTTTTTCAGATGGCCCTTTTGACCGGGGGGAAGTGAGACTTCATTGTAGTGCAGATTTCCTTCGCAAGCTTGCTTGGTTGGCCAAAAAGGGCGTATGCGTTTTTTCCTGAATATATTCAGGAAAAAACGCATACGCCCTTTTTGGCCAAGTGCATCATTGTGGACGTTCTGCCTCTTTTCCTATGCTTTCAATGCAATTCCAGTCTACCTCCTGAAATCGGTTTCCTGCAATTCTGCCCCGCTTTCAAGTCCTCTTGGCAGCCTTACTTCAGTATATTTTTGGAAGATAGCTGTCATTTATAACTCTGCAGGTTTGTGAATAACAGTGCCCCTGAGCTCCTTTCTTCAACTCGCTTTCTTGTGACCTGGCCGCAACACCGCAGGATGGCTTCAGGCCCTAATCTGGTTCCGGCACGGCACGCTGAGCCTTTGGTTAATTCCTCTTCCTGGTGGGAAATGAGAGTTAAATTTGCCCGTCCAGACACCTCCAGCTAGTCTCTCATTGGTTCTCGCTATTCCTGTTCATCTTCCGCAGAAATTGCAAACTGGGCCAAACAGGAGGTTAAAGGGACTGACTCTCCAAGTGGGGAGAGTGTTAGTAAAGCGTCTGGAATGTTGCACCCGAGTACCAGGGTACGAAAACTGAGACATATTTGAACACGTCTCCCGATCACTTGGTTGATCATACTCTAGGTTCCACATGCATGTTTTAGCTGAAGGAAGAATACCTTAAACCTGGGTAGTTGAAACCCGTGGAATGGGTACCATGCAATATGACTTCAAAGGGTCTTCATTTGCTCACCGAACCTCTCCAATCCTATCACTGCTGCGTTTATGCCCCTGTACACATGCTTGATTCTCTTTCGGAGACATAGCAATCCATAGGTTTTAAGATACTTACTAGTCAGGTACATTCTTAGGCGTTTAATATGCGGTGTTGAGTCCATTTCGTCGAGCAAGGAGTAGCTCTTGTCTATTCCATATTTGGCTTAAGGAACTTTATCTGTGCTCATTTCAATCTCTGGTTTTATGCAGCACCCCAACTCACCTTTCCCCTTAAGCAAGCATAAGTTGGTTTTCTAAATTTGAGACCCTGTTATGTTTTGTAATTCAGTTCCTGTGTAGCCAAGTTTACATTCCGTGTATTAGTGATATCTTATGATGTTTCCTTTTCTGTGTTACTTATTTCAGTTAGAATCATCGTACCTGAATCCACTCATTGTGCTCCTAAGGGCCTGATGGCATAGATTTCATTGCTGAGTGATATTGCTTTGTAAGTAAATACCACAACTTCTTTATCCATTTTTCACTTTCTGCGATGTTGAACTTGTACTGTAAACAAGGTTCTTGTAAACAGAGCCGTGCCAAACTTTCAGGTGGCTGTGTCTTTTTGATTTTAATTTCCCTAAGCTATAGGACCATAAGTGGAAGTGCCCTAGGCTCTGTTGCTTTGTTTTTTAGATGTTTAAGGAAACACCATACACTTCTCCCGAGTGTCTGTTGGCAATTTACATCCCGCCCATCAGCATGACAATGCTCCCAGTTCTCCATGGCCTGTCCTGCCTTTCTGGATTTTACACTTTTTTCAGATGGCCCTTTTGACCGGGGGGATGTGAGACTTCATTGTAGTGCAGATTTGCTTTGCAAACTTGCTTGGTTGGCCAAAAAGTGCGTATGCTCTTTTTCCTGAATATATTCAGGAAAAAAAGCATACGCCCTTTTTGACCAAGTGCATCATTGTGGACGTTCTGCCTCTTTTCCTATGCTTTCAATGCAATTCCAGTCTACCTCCTGAAATCGGTTTCCTGCAATTCTGCCCCGCTTTCAAGTCCTCTTGGCAGCCTTACTTCAGTATATTTTTGGATGATAGCTGTCATTTATAACTCTGCAGGTTTGTGAATTACAGTGACCTTGAGCTCCTTTCTTCAACTCGCTTTCTTTTGAGCTGGCCGCAACACCGAAAGGATGGCTTCAGGCCCTAATATGGTTCCGGCACGGCACGCTGAGCCTTTGGTTAATTCCTCTTCCTGGTGGGAAAAGAGAGTTAAATTTGCCCGTCCAGACACCTCCAGCTAGTCTCTCATTGGTTCTCCCTATTCCTGTTCATCTTCCGCAGAAATTGCAAACTGGGCCAAACAGGAGGTTAAAGGGACTGACTCTCCAAGTGGTGAGAGTGTTAGTAAAGCGTCTGGAATGCTGCACCCGAGTACCAGGGCACGAAAACTGAGACATATTTGAACATGTCTCCCGATCACATGGTTGATCATACTCTAGGTTCCACATGCATGTTTTAGCTGAAGGAAGAATACCTTAAACCTGGGTAGTTGAAACCCGTGGAATGGGTACCATGCAATATGACTTCAAAGGGTCTTCATTTGCTCACCGAACCTCTCCAATCCTATCACTGCTGCGTTTATGCCCCTGTACACATGCTTGGTTCTCTTTCGGGGACATAGCAATCCATAGGTTTTAAGATACTTACTAGTCAGGTACATTCTTAGGCGTTTAATATGCGGTGTTGAGTCCATTTCGTCGAGCAAGGAGTAGCTCTTGTCTATTCCATATTTGGCTTAAGGAACTTTATCTGTGCTCATTTCAATCTCTGGTTTTATGCAGCACCCCAACTCACCTTTCCCCTTAAGCAAGCATAAGTTGGTTTTCTAAATTTGAGACCCTGTTATGTTTTGTAATTCAGTTCCTGTGTAACCAAGTTTACATTCTGTGTATTAGTGATATCTTATGATGTTTCTTTTTCTGTGTTACTTATTTCAGTTAGAATCATCGTACCTGAATCCACTCATTGTGCTCCTAAGGGCCTGATGACATAGATTTCATTGCTGAGTGATATTGCTTTGTAAGTAAATACCACATCTTCTTTATCCATTTTTCACATTCTGCAATGTTCAACTTGTACTGTAAACGAGGTTCTTGTAAACAGAGCCGTGCCAAACGTTGGGGTGGCTGTTTTTTTTTGAATTTAATTTCCCTAAGCTATAGGACCGTAAGTGGAAGTGCCCTAGGCTCTGTTGCTTTGTTTTTTAGATGTTTCAGGAAACACCATACACTTCTCCCGAGTGTCTGTTGGCAATTTACATCCCGTCCATCAGCATAACAAGGCTCCCAGTTCTCCATGGCCTGTCCTGCCTTTCTGGATTTTACACTTTTTTCAGATGGCCCTTTTGACCGGGGGGAAGTGAGACTTCATTGTAGTGCAGATTTGCTTTGCAAACTTGCTTGGTTGGCCAAAAAGTGCGTATGCTCTTTTTCCTGAATATATTCAGGAAAAAAAGCATACGCCCTTTTTGACCAAGTGCATCATTGTGGACGTTCTGCCTCTTTTCCTATGCTTTCAATGCAATTCCAGTCTACCTGCTGAAATCGGTTTCCTGCAATTCTGCCCCGCTTTCAAGTCCTCTTGGCAGCCTTACTTCAGTATATTTTTGGACGATAGCTGTCATTTATAACTCTGCAGGTTTGTGAATTACAGTGACCTTGAGCTCCTTTCTTCAACTCGCTTTCTTGTGAGCTGGCCGCAACACCACAGGATGGCTTCAGGCCCTAATCTGGTTCCGGCATGGCACGGTGAGCCTTTAGTTACTTCCTCTTCCTGGTGGGAAATGAGAGTTAAATTTGCCCGTCCAGACACCTCCAGCTAGTCTCTCATTGGTTCTCGCTATTCCTGTTCATCTTCCGCAGAAATTGCAAACTGGGCCAAACAGGAGGTTAAAGGGACTGACTCTCCAAGTCGGGAGAGTGTTAGTAAAGCGTCTGGGATGTTGCACCCGAGTACCAGGGTACGAAAACTGAGACATATTTGAACATGTCTCCCGATCACATGGTTGATCATACTCTAGGTTCCACATGCATGTTTTAGGTGAAGGAAGAATACCTTAAACCTGGGTAGTTGAAACCCGTGGAATGGGTACCATGCAATATGACTTCAAAGGGTCTTCATTTGCTCACCGAACCTCTCCAATCCTATCACTGCTGCGTTTATGTCCCTGTACACATGCTTGATTCCCTTTCGGAGACATAGCAATCCATAGGTTTTAAGATACTTACTAGTCAGGTACATTCTTAGGCGTTTAATATGCGGTGTTGAGTCCATTTCGTCGAGCAAGGAGTAGGTCTTATCTATTCCATATTTGGCTTAAGGAACTTTATCTGTGCTCATTTCAATCTCTGGTTTTATGCAGCACCCCAACTCACCTTTTCCCTTAAGCAAGCATAAGTTGGTTTTCTAAATTTGAGACCCTGTTATGTTTTGTAATTCAGTTCCTGTGTAGCCAAGTTTACATTCCGTGTATTAGTGATATCTTATGATGTTTCTTTTTCTGTGTTACTTATTTCAGTTAGAATCATCGTACCTGAATCCACTCATTGTGCTCCTAAGGGCCTGATGACATAGATTTCATTGCTGAGTGATACTGCATTGTACGTAAGTACCACAAGTTCTTTATCCATTTTTCACTTTCTGTGATATGGAACTTGTATGGTAAACGAGGTTCTTTTAAACAGAGTTGTCCCAAACTTTGGGGTGGCTGTGTCTTTTTGATTTTAATTTCCCTAAGTTATAGGACCATAAGTGGAAGTGCCCTAGGCTCTGTTGCTTTGTTTTTTAGATGTTTCAGGAAACAATATACACTTCTCCCGAGTGTCTGTTGGTAATTTACATCCCGCCCATCAGCATAACAAGGCTCCCAGTTCTCCATGGCCTGTCCTGCCTTTCTGGATTTTACACTTTTTTCAGATGGCCCTTTTGACCGGGGGGAAGTGAGACTTCATTGTAGTGCAGATTTCCTTTGCAAGCTTGCTTGGTTGGCCAAAAAGGGCGTATGCGTTTTTTCCTGAATATATTCAGGAAAAAACGCATACGCCCTTTATGGCCAAGTGCATCATTGTGGACGCTCTGCCCCTTTTCCTATGCTTTCAATGCAATTCCAGTCTACCTCCTGAAATCGGTTTCCTGCAATTCTGCCCCGCTTTCAAGTCCTCTTGGCAGCGTTACTTCAGTATATTTTTGGACGATAGCTGTCATTTATAACTCTGCAGGTTTGTGAATTACAGTGTCCCTGAGATCCTTTCTTCAACTCGCTTTCTTGTGACCTGGCCGCAACACCGCAGGATTGCTTCAGGCCCTAATCTGGTTCCGGCACGGCACGCTGAGCCTTTGGTTAATTCCTCTTCCTGGTGGGAAATGAGAGTTAAATTTGCCCGTCCAGACACCTCCAGCTAGTCTCTCATTGGTTCTCGCTATTCCTGTTCATCTTCCGCAGAAATTGCAAACTGGGCCAAACAGGAGGTTAAAGGGACTGACTCTCCAAGTCGGGAGAGTGTTAGTAAAGCGTCTGGAATGTTGCACCCGAGTACCAGGGTACGAAAACTGAGACATATTTGAACACGTCTCCCGATCACATGGTTGATCATACTCTAGGTTCCACATGCATGTTTTAGCTGAAGGAAGAATACCTTAAACCTGGAGAGTTGAAACCCGTGGAATGGGGACCATGCAATATGACTTCAAAGGGTCTTCATTTGCTCACCGAACCTCTCCAATCCTATCACTGCTGCGTTTATGCCCCTGTACACACGCTTGATTCTCTTTTGGAGACATAGCAATCCATAGGTTTTAAGATACATACTAGTCAGGTACATTCTTAGGCATTTAATATGGGGTGTTGAGTCCATTTCGTTGAGCAAGGAGTAGCTCTTGTCTATTCCATATTTGGCTTAAGGAACTTTATCTGTGCTCATTTCAATCTCTGGTTTTATGCAGCTCCCCAATTCACCTTTCCCCTTAAACAAGCATAAGTTGGTTTTCTAAATTTGAGATCCTGTTCTGTTTTGGAATTCAGTTCCTGTGTAGCCAAGTTTACATTCCGTGTATTAGTGATATCTTATGATGTTTCTTTTTCTGTGTGACTTATTTCAGTTAGAATCATCGTACCTGAATCCACTCATTATGCTGCTATGGGCCTGATGACATAGATATCAGTGCTGAGTGATACTGTATTGTACGTAAGTACCACAAGTTCTTTATCCATTTTTCACTTTCTGTGATATTTAACTTGTACGGTAAACGTGGTTCTCGTAAACAGAGGCGTCCCAAACTTTGGGGTGGCTGTGTCTTTTTGATTTTAATTTCCCTAAGCTATAGGACCATAAGTGGAAGTGCCCTAGGCTCTGTTGCTTTGTTTTTTAGATGTTTCAGGAAACACCATACACTTCTCCCGAGTGTCTGTTGGCAATTTACATCCCGCCCATCAGCATAACAGGGCTCCCAGTTCTCCATGGCCTCTCCTGCCTTTCTGGATTTTACACTTTTTTCAGATGGCCCTTTTGACCGGGGGGAAGTGAGACTTCATTGTAGTGCAGATTTCCTTTGCAAGCTTGCTTGGTTGGCCAAAAAGGGCGTATGCGTTTTTTCCTGAATATATTCAGGAAAAAACGCATACGCCCTTTTTGGCCTAGTGCATCATTGTGGACGTTCTGCCTCTTTTCCT
Organism: Stenella coeruleoalba; assembly: GCF_951394435.1. Taxonomy (NCBI): domain Eukaryota; kingdom Metazoa; phylum Chordata; class Mammalia; order Artiodactyla; family Delphinidae; genus Stenella; species Stenella coeruleoalba. The sequence goes on from NW_027646189.1 coordinate 1,403,280, forward strand.
ATGCTTTCAATGCAATTCCAGTCTACCTGCTGAAATCGGTTTCCTGCAATTCTGCCCCGCTTTCAAGTCCTCTTCGCAGCCCTACTTCAGTATATTTTTGGACGATAGCTGTCATTTATAACTCTGCAGGTTTGTGAATTACAGTGCCCCTGAGCTCCTTTCTTCAACTCGCTTTCTTGTGACCTGGCCGCAACACGGCAGGATGGCTTCAGGCCCTAATCTGGTTCCGGCATGGCACACTGAGCCTTTGGTTAATTCCTCTTCCTGGTGGGAAATGAGAGTTAAATTTGCCCGTCCAGACACCTCCAGCTAGTCTCTCATTGCTTCTCGCTATTCCTGTTCATCTACCGCAGAAATTGCAAACTGGGCCAAACAGGAGGTTAAAGGGACTAACTCTCCAAGTCGGGGGAGTGTTAGTAAAGCGTCTGGAATGTTGCACCCGAGTACCAGGGTACGAAAACTGAGACATATTTGAACACGTCTCCCGATCACATGGTTGATCATAGTCTATGTTCCACATGCATGTTTTAGGTGAAGGAAGAATACCTTAAACCTGGGTAGTTGAAACCCGTGGAATGGGTACCATGCAATATGACTTCAAAGGGTCTTCATTTCCTCACCGAACCTCTCCAATCCTATCTTTGCTGCGTTTATGCCCCTGTACACATGCTTGATTCTCTTTCGGAGACATAGCAATCCATAGGTTTTAAGATACTTACTAGTCAGGTACATTCTTAGGCGTTTAATATGTGGTGTGGAGTCCATTTCGTTGAGCAAGGAGTAGCTCTTGTCTATTCCATATTTGGCTTAAGGAACTTTATCTGTGCTCATTTCGATCTCTGGTTTTATGCAGCAACCCAACTCACCTTTACCCTTAAGCAAGCATAAGTTGGTTTTCTAAATTTGAGACCCTGTTCTGTTCTGTAATTCAGTTCCTGTGTAGCCAAGTTTACATTCCGTGTATTAGTGATATCTTATGATGTTTCTTTTTCTGTGTGACTTATTTCAGTTAGAATCATCGTACCTGAATCCACTCATTGTGCTGCTAAGGGCCTGATGACATAGATTTCTTTGCTGAGTGATATTGCTTTATACGTAAATACCACAACTTCTTTATCCATTTTTCACTTTCTGCGATGTTGAACTTGTACTGTAAACGAGGTTCTTGTAAACAGAGCCATTCCAAACTTTGGGGTGGCTGTGTCTTTTTGATTTTAATTTCCCTAAGCTATAGGACCATAAGTGGAAGTGCCCTAGGCTCTGTTGCTTTGTTTTTTAGATGTTTCAGGAAACACCATACACTTCTCCCCAGTGTTTGTTGGCAATTTACATCCCGCCCATCAGCATAACAAGGCTCTCAGTTCTCCATGGCCTGTCCTGCCTTTCTGGATTTTACACTTTTTTCAGATGGCCCTTTTGACCGGGGGGATGTGAGACTTCATTGTAGTGCAGATTTCCTTCGCAAGCTTGCTTGGTTGGCCAAAAAGGTCGTATGCGTTTTTTCCTGAATATATTCAGGAAAAAACGCATATGCCCTTTTTGGCCAAGTGCATCATTGTGGACGTTCTGCCTCTTTTCCTATGCTTTCAATGCAATTCCAGTCTACCTCCTGAAATCGGTTTCCTGCAATTCTGCCCCGCTTTCAAGTCCTCTTGGCAGCCTTACTTCAGTATATTTTTGGACGATAGCTGTCATTTATAACTCTGCAGGTTTGTGAATTACAGTGCCCCTGAGCTCCTTTCTTCAACTCGCTTTCTTTTGAGCTGGCCGCAACACCGAAAGGATGGCTTCAGGCCCTAATATGGTTCCGGCACGGCACGCTGAGCCTTTGGTTAATTCCTCTTCCTGGTGGGAAAAGAGAGTTAAATTTGCCCGTCCAGACACCTCCAGCTAGTCTCTCATTGGTTCTCGCTATTCCTGTTCATCTTCCGCAGAAATTGCAAACTGGGTCAAACAGGAGGTTAAAGGGACTGACTCTCCAAGTGGTGAGAGTGTTAGTAAAGCGTCTGGAATGCTGCACCCGAGTACCAGGGTACGAAAACTGAGACATATTTGAACATGTCTCCCGATCACATGGTTGATCATACTCTAGGTTCCACATGCATGTTTTAGCTGAAGGAAGAATACCTTAAACCTGGGTAGTTGAAACCCGTGGAATGGGTACCATGCAATATGACTTCAAAGGGTCTTCATTTGCTCACCGAACCTCTCCAATCCTATCACTGCTGCGTTTATGCCCCTGTACACATGCTTGGTTCTCTTTCGGGGACATAGCAATCCATAGGTTTTAAGATACTTACTAGTCAGGTACATTCTTAGGCGTTTAATATGCGGTGTTGAGTCCATTTCGTCGAGCAAGGAGTAGCTCTTGTCTATTCCATATTTGGCTTAAGGAACTTTATCTGTGCTCATTTCAATCTCTGGTTTTATGCAGCACCCCAACTCACCTTTCCCCTTAAGCAAGCATAAGTTGGTTTTCTAAATTTGAGACCCTGTTCTGTTCTGTAATTCAGTTCCTCTGTAGCCAAGTTTACATTCCGTGTATTAGTGATATCTTATGATGTTTCTTTTTCTGTGTTACTTATTTCAGTTAGAATCATCGTACCTGAATCCACTCATTGTGCTCCTAAGGGCCTGATGACATAGATTTCATTGCTGAGCGATATTGCTTTGTAAGTAAATACCACAACTTCTTTATCCATTTTTCACTTTCTGCGATGTTGAACTTGTACTGTAAACGAGGTTCTTGTAAACAGAGCCGTCCCAAACTTTGGGATGGCTGTGTCTTTTTGAATTTAATTTCCCTAAGCTATATGACCGTAAGTGGAAGTGCCCTAGGCTCTGTTGCTTTGTTTTTTAGATGTTTCAGGAAACACCATACACTTCTCCGGAGTGTCTGTTGGCAATTTACATCCCGCCCATCAGCATAACAAGGCACCCAGTTCTCCATGGCCTGTCTTGCCTTTCTGGATTTTATACTTTTTTCAGATGGCCCTTTTGACCGGGGGGAAGTGAGACTTCATTGTAGTGCAGATTTCCTTTGCAAGCTTGCTTGGTTGGCCAAAAAGGGCGTATGCGTTTTTTCCTGAATATATTCAGGAAAAAACGCATACGCCCTTTTTGGCCAAGTGCATCATTGTGGACGTTCTGCCTCTTTTCCTATGCTTTCAATGCAATTCCAGTCTACCTCCTGAAATCGGTTTCCTGCAATTCTGCCCCGCTTTCAAGTCCTCTTGGCAGCCTTACTTCAGTATATTTTTGGACGATAGCTGTCATTTATAACTCTGCAGGTTTGTGAATTACAGTGACCTTGAGCTCCTTTCTTCAACTCGCTTTCTTGTGAGCTGGCCGCAACACCACAGGATGGCTTCAGGCCCTAATCTGGTTCCGGCATGGCACGGTGAGCCTTTAGTTACTTCCTCTTCCTGGTGGGAAATGAGAGTTAAATTTGCCCGTCCAGACACCTCCAGCTAGTCTCTCATTGGTTCTCGCTATTCCTGTTCATCTTCCGCAGAAATTGCAAACTGGGCCAAACAGGAGGTTAAAGGGACTGACTCTCCAAGTGGTGAGAGTGTGAGTAAAGCGTCTGGAATGTTGCACCCGAGTACCAGGGTACGAAAACTGAGACATATTTGAACACGTCTCCCGATCACATGGTTGATCATACTCTAGGTTCCACATGCATGTTTTAGCTGAAGGAAGAATACCTTAAACCTGGGTAGTTGAAACCCGAGGAATGGGTACCATGCAATATGACTTCAAAGGGTCTTCATTTGCTCACCGAACCTCTCCAATCCTATCACTGCTGCGTTTATGCCCCTGTACACATGCTTGATTCTCTTTCGGAGACATAGCAATCCATAGGTTTTAAGATACTTACTAGTCAGGTACATTCTTAGGCGTTTAATATGCGGTGTTGAGTCCATTTCGTCAAGCAAGGAGTAGCTCTTGTCTATTCCATATTTGGCTTAAGGAACTTTATCTGTGCTCATTTCAATCTCTGGTTTTATGCAGCACCCCAACTCACCTTTCCCCTTAAGCAAGCATAAGTTGGTTTTCTAAATTTGAGACCCTGTTATGTTTTGTAATTCAGTTCCTGTGTAGCCAAGTTTACATTCCGTGTATTAGTGATATCTTATGATGTTTCTTTTTCTGTGTTACTTATTTCAGTTAGAATCATCGTACCTGAATCCACTCATTGTGCTCCTAAGGGCCTGATGACATAGATTTCATTGCTGAGTGATATTGCTTTGTAAGTAAATACCACAACTTCTTTATCCATTTTTCACTTTCTGCGATTTTGAACTTGTACTGTAAACAAGGTTCTTGTAAACAGAGCCGTGCCAAACTTTCAGGTGGCTGTGTCTTTTTGATTTTAATTTCCCTAAGCTATGGGACCATAAGTGGAAGTGCCCTAGGCTCTGTTGCTTTGTTTTTTAGATGTTTAAGGAAACACCATACACTTCTCCCGAGTGTCTGTTGGCAATTTACATCCCGCCCATCAGCATGACAAGGCTCCCAGTTCTCCATGGCCTGTCCTGCCTTTCTGGATTTTACACTTTTTTCAGATGGCCCTTTTGACCGGGGGGATGTGAGACTTCATTGTAGTGCAGATTTGCTTTGCAAGCTTGCTTGGTTGGCCAAAAAGTGCGTATGCTCTTTTTCCTGAATATATTCAGGAAAAAAAGCATACGCCCTTTTTGACCAAGTGCATCATTGTGGACGTTCTGCCTCTTTTCCTATGCTTTCAATGCAATTCCAGTCTACCTCCTGAAATCGGTTTCCTGCAATTCTGCCCCGCTTTCAAGTCCTCTTGGCAGCCTTACTTCAGTATATTTTTGGACGATAGCTGTCATTTATAACTCTGCAGGTTTGTGAATTACAGTGACCTTGAGCTCCTTTCTTCAACTCGCTTTCTTGTGAGCTGGCCGCAACACCACAGGATGGCTTCAGGCCCTAATCTGGTTCCGGCATGGCACGGTGAGCCTTTAGTTACTTCCTCTTCCTGGTGGGAAATGAGAGTTAAATTTGCCCGTCCAGACACCTCCAGCTAGTCTCTCATTGGTTCTCGCTATTCCTGTTCATCTTCCGCAGAAATTGCAAACTGGGCCAAACAGGAGGTTAAAGGGACTGACTCTCCAAGTCGGGAGAGTGTTAGTAAAGCATCTGGGATGTTGCACCCGAGTACCAGGGTACGAAAACTGAGACATATTTGAACATGTCTCCCGATCACATGGTTGATCATACTCTAGGTTCCACATGCATGTTTTAGCTGAAGGAAGAATACCTTAAACCTGGGTAGTTGAAACCCGTGGAATGGGTACCATGCAATATGACTTCAAAGGGTCTTCATTTGCTCACCGAACCTCTCCAATCCTATCACTGCTGCGTTTATGTCCCTGTACACATGCTTGATTCCCTTTCGGAGACATAGCAATCCATAGGTTTTAAGATACTTACTAGTCAGGTACATTCTTAGTCGTTTAATATGCGGTGTTGAGTCCATTTCGTCGAGCAAGGAGTAGGTCTTATCTATTCCATATTTGGCTTAAGGAACTTTATCTGTGCTCATTTCAATCTCTGGTTTTATGCAGCACCCCAACTCACCTTTTCCCTTAAGCAAGCATAAGTTGGTTTTCTAAATTTGAGACCCTGTTATGTTTTGTAATTCAGTTCCTGTGTAGCCAAGTTTACATTCCGTGTATTAGTGATATCTTATGATGTTTCTTTTTCTGTGTTACTTATTTCAGTTAGAATCATCGTACCTGAATCCACTCATTGTGCTCCTAAGGGCCTGATGACATAGATTTCATTGCTGAGTGATACTGCATTGTACGTAAGTACCACAAGTTCTTTATCCATTTTTCACTTTCTGTGATATTGAACTTGTATGGTAAACGAGGTTCTTTTAAACAGAGGTGTCCCAAACTTTGGGGTGGCTGTGTCTTTTTGATTTTAATTTCCCTAAGTTATAGGACCATAAGTGGAAGTGCCCTAGGCTCTGTTGCTTTGTTTTTTAGATGTTTCAGGAAACAACATACACTTCTCCCGAGTGTCTGTTGGTAATTTACATCCCGCCCATCAGCATAACAAGGCTCCCAGTTCTCCATGGCCTGTCCTGCCTTTCTGGATTTTACACTTTTTTCAGATGGCCCTTTTGACCGGGGGGAAGTGAGACTTCATTGTAGTGCAGATTTCCTTTGCAAGCTTGCTTGGTTGGCCAAAAAGGGCGTATGCGTTTTTTCCTGAATATATTCAGGAAAAAACGCATACGCCCTTTATGGCCAAGTGCATCATTGTGGACGCTCTGCCCCTTTTCCTATGCTTTCAATGCAATTCCAGTCTACCTCCTGAAATCGGTTTCCTGCAATTCTGCCCCGCTTTCAAGTCCTCTTGGCAGCCTTACTTCAGTATATTTTTGGACGATAGCTGTCATTTATAACTCTGCAGGTTTGTGAATTACAGTGTCCCTGAGATCCTTTCTTCAACTCGCTTTCTTGTGACCTGGCCGCAACACCGCAGGATTGCTTCAGGCCCTAATCTGGTTCCGGCACGGCACGCTGAGCCTTTGGTTAATTCCTCTTCCTGGTGGGAAATGAGAGTTAAATTTGCCCGTCCAGACACCTCCAGCTAGTCTCTCATTGGTTCTCGCTATTCCTGTTCATCTTCCGCAGAAATTGCAAACTGGGCCAAACAGGAGGTTAAAGGGACTGACTCTCCAAGTCGGGAGAGTGTTAGTAAAGCGTCTGGAATGTTGCACCCGAGTACCAGGGTACGAAAACTGAGACATATTTGAACACGTCTCCCGATCACATGGTTGATCATACTCTATGTTCCACATGCATGTTTTAGGTGAAGGAAGAATACCTTAAACCTGGGTAGTTGTAACCCGTGGAATGGGTACCATGCAATATGACTTCAAAGGGTCTTCATTTCCTCACCGAACCTCTCCAATCCTATCACTGCTGCGTTTATGCCCCTGTACACATGCTTGATTCTCTTTCGGAGACATAGCAATCCATAGGTTTTAAGATACTTACTAGTCAGGTACATTCTTAGGCGTTTAATATGCGGTGTGGAGTCCATTTCGTTGAGCAAGGAGTAGCTCTTGTCTATTCCATATTTGGCTTAAGGAACTTTATCTGTGCTCATTTCGATCTCTGGTTTTATGCAGCAACCCAACTCACCTTTACCCTTAAGCAAGCATAAGTTGGTTTTCTAAATTTGAGACCCTGTTCTGTTCTGTAATTCAGTTCCTGTGTAGCCAAGTTTACATTCTGTGTATTAGTGATATCTTATGATGTTTCTTTTTCTGTGTGACTTATTTCAGTTAGAATCATCGTACCTGAATCCACTCATTGTGCTGCTAAGGGCCTGATGACATAGATTTCTTTGCTGAGTGATATTGCTTTATACGTAAATACCACAACTTCTTTATCCATTTTTCACTTTCTGCGATGTTGAACTTGTACTGTAAACGAGGTTCTTGTAAACAGAGCCATTCCAAACTTTGGGGTGGCTGTGTCTTTTTGATTTTAATTTCCCTAAGCTATAGGACCATAAGTGGAAGTGCCCTAGGCTCTGTTGCTTTGTTTTTTAGATGTTTCAGGAAACACCATACACTTCTCCCCAGTGTTTGTTGGCAATTTACATCCCGCCCATCAGCATAACAAGGCTCTCAGTTCTCCATGGCCTGTCCTGCCTTTCTGGATTTTACACTTTTTTCAGATGGCCCTTTTGACCGGGGGGTTGTGAGACTTCATTGTAGTGCAGATTTCCTTCGCAAGCTTACTTGGTTGGCCAAAAAGGTCGTATGCGTTTTATCCTGAATATATTCAGGAAAAAACGCATACGCACTTTTTGGCCAAGTGCATCATTGTGGACGTTCTGCCTCTTTTCCTATGCTTTCAATGCAATTCCAGTCTACCTCCTGAAATCGGTTTCCTGCAATTCTGCCCCGCTTTCAAGTCCTCTTGGCAGCCTTACTTCAGTCTATTTTTGGACGATAGCTGTCATTTATAACTCTGCAGGTTTGTGAATTACAGTGCCCCTGAGCTCCTTTCTTCAACTCGCTTTCTTGTGACCTGGCCGCAACACCGCAGGATTGCTTCAGGCCCTAATCTGGTTCCGGCACGGCACGCTGAGCCTTTGGTTAATTCCTCTTCCTGGTGGGAAATGAGAGTTAAATTTGCCCGTCCAGACACCTCCAGCTAGTCTCTCATTGGTTCTCGCTATTCCTGTTCATCTTCCGCAGAAATTGCAAACTGGGCCAAACAGGAGGTTAAAGGGACTGACTCTCCAAGTCGGGAGAGTGTTAGTAAAGCGTCTGGAATGTTGCACCCGAGTACCAGGGTACGAAACCTGAGACATATTTGAACACGTCTCCCGATCACATGGTTGATCATACTCTAGGTTCCACATGCATGTTTTAGCTGAAGGAAGAATACCTTAAACCTGGAGAGTTGAAACCCGTGGAATGGGGACCATGAAATATGACTTCAAAGGGTCTTCATTTGCTCACCGAACCTCTCCAATCCTATCACTGCTGCGTTTATGCCCCTGTACACACGCTTGATTCTCTTTTGGAGACATAGCAATCCATAGGTTTTAAGATACATACTAGTCAGGTACATTCTTAGGCATTTAATATGGGGTGTTGAGTCCATTTCGTTGAGCAAGGAGTAGCTCTTGTCTATTCCATATTTGGCTTAAGGAACTTTATCTGTGCTCATTTCAATCTCTGGTTTTATGCAGCTCCCCAATTCACCTTTCCCCTTAAACAAGCATAAGTTGGTTTTCTAAATTTGAGATCCTGTTCTGTTTTGGAATTCAGTTCCTGTGTAGCCAAGTTTACATTCCGTGTATTAGTGATATCTTATGATGTTTCTTTTTCTGTGTGACTTATTTCAGTTAGAATCATCGTACCTGAATCCACTCATTATGCTGCTATGGGCCTGATGACATAGATATCAGTGCTGAGTGATACTGTATTGTACGTAAGTACCACAAGTTCTTTATCCATTTTTCACTTTCTGTGATATTTAACTTGTACGGTAAACGTGGTTCTCGTAAACAGAGGCGTCCCAAACTTTGGGGTGGCTGTGTCTTTTTGATTTTAATTTCCCTAAGCTATAGGACCATAAGTGGAAGTGCCCTAGGCTCTGTTGCTTTGTTTTTTAGATGTTTCAGGAAACACCATACACTTCTCCCGAGTGTCTGTTGGCAATTTACATCCCGCCCATCAGCATAACAGGGCTCCCAGTTCTCCATGGCCTCTCCTGCCTTTCTGGATTTTACACTTTTTTCAGATGGCCCTTTTGACCGGGGGGAAGTGAGACTTCATTGTAGTGCAGATTTCCTTTGCAAGCTTGCTTGGTTGGCCAAAAAGGGCGTATGCGTTTTTTCCTGAATATATTCAGGAAAAAACGCATACGCCCTTTTTGGCCTAGTGCATCATTGTGGACGTTCTGCCTCTTTTCCTATGCTTTCAATGCAATTCCAGTCTACCTGCTGAAATCGGTTTCCTGCAATTCTGCCCCGCTTTCAAGTCCTCTTCGCAGCCCTACTTCAGTATATTTTTGGACGATAGCTGTCATTTATAACTCTGCAGGTTTGTGAATTACAGTGCCCCTGAGCTCCTTTCTTCAACTCGCTTTCTTGTGACCTGGCCGCAACACGGCAGGATGGCTTCAGGCCCTAATCTGGTTCCGGCATGGCACACTGAGCCTTTGGTTAATTCCTCTTCCTGGTGGGAAATGAGAGTTAAATTTGCCCGTCCAGACACCTCCAGCTAGTCTCTCATTGCTTCTCGCTATTCCTGTTCATCTACCGCAGAAATTGCAAACTGGGCCAAACAGGAGGTTAAAGGGACTAACTCTCCAAGTCGGGGGAGTGTTAGTAAAGCGTCTGGAATGTTGCACCCGAGTACCAGGGTACGAAAACTGAGACATATTTGAACACGTCTCCCGATCACATGGTTGATCATAGTCTATGTTCCACATGCATGTTTTAGGTGAAGGAAGAATACCTTAAACCTGGGTAGTTGAAACCCGTGGAATGGGTACCATGCAATATGACTTCAAAGGGTCTTCATTTCCTCACCGAACCTCTCCAATCCTATCTTTGCTGCGTTTATGCCCCTGTACACATGCTTGATTCTCTTTCGGAGACATAGCAATCCATAGGTTTTAAGATACTTACTAGTCAGGTACATTCTTAGGCGTTTAATATGCGGTGTGGAGTCCATTTCGTTGAGCAAGGAGTAGCTCTTGTCTATTCCATATTTGGCTTAAGGAACTTTATCTGTGCTCATTTCGATCTCTGGTTTTATGCAGCAACCCAACTCACCTTTACCCTTAAGCAAGCATAAGTTGGTTTTCTAAATTTGAGACCCTGTTCTGTTCTGTAATTCAGTTCCTGTGTAGCCAAGTTTACATTCCGTGTATTAGTGATATCTTATGATGTTTCTTTTTCTGTGTGACTTATTTCAGTTAGAATCATCGTACCTGAATCCACTCATTGTGCTGCTAAGGGCCTGATGACATAGATTTCTTTGCTGAGTGATATTGCTTTATACGTAAATACCACAACTTCTTTATCCATTTTTCACTTTCTGCGATGTTGAACTTGTACTGTAAACGAGGTTCTTGTAAACAGAGCCATTCCAAACTTTGGGGTGGCTGTGTCTTTTTGATTTTAATTTCCCTAAGCTATAGGACCATAAGTGGAAGTGCCCTAGGCTCTGTTGCTTTGTTTTTTAGATGTTTCAGGAAACACCATACACTTCTCCCCAGTGTTTGTTGGCAATTTACATCCCGCCCATCAGCATAACAAGGCTCTCAGTTCTCCATGGCCTGTCCTGCCTTTCTGGATTTTACACTTTTTTCAGATGGCCCTTTTGACCGGGGGGATGTGAGACTTCATTGTAGTGCAGATTTCCTTCGCAAGCTTGCTTGGTTGGCCAAAAAGGTCGTATGCGTTTTTTCCTGAATATATTCAGGAAAAAACGCATATGCCCTTTTTGGCCAAGTGCATCATTGTGGACGTTCTGCCTCTTTTCCTATGCTTTCAATGCAATTCCAGTCTACCTCCTGAAATCGGTTTCCTGCAATTCTGCCCCGCTTTCAAGTCCTCTTGGCAGCCTTACTTCAGTATATTTTTGGACGATAGCTGTCATTTATAACTCTGCAGGTTTGTGAATTACAGTGCCCCTGAGCTCCTTTCTTCAACTCGCTTTCTTTTGAGCTGGCCGCAACACCGAAAGGATGGCTTCAGGCCCTAATATGGTTCCGGCACGGCACGCTGAGCCTTTGGTTAATTCCTCTTCCTGGTGGGAAAAGAGAGTTAAATTTGCCCGTCCAGACACCTCCAGCTAGTCTCTCATTGGTTCTCGCTATTCCTGTTCATCTTCCGCAGAAATTGCAAACTGGGCCAAACAGGAGGTTAAAGGGACTGACTCTCCAAGTGGTGAGAGTGTTAGTAAAGCGTCTGGAATGCTGCACCCGAGTACCAGGGTACGAAAACTGAGACATATTTGAACATGTCTCCCGATCACATGGTTGATCATACTCTAGGTTCCACATGCATGTTTTAGCTGAAGGAAGAATACCTTAAACCTGGGTAGTTGAAACCCGTGGAATGGGTACCATGCAATATGACTTCAAAGGGTCTTCATTTGCTCACCGAACCTCTCCAATCCTATCACTGCTGCGTTTATGCCCCTGTACACATGCTTGGTTCTCTTTCGGGGACATAGCAATCCATAGGTTTTAAGATACTTACTAGTCAGGTACATTCTTAGGCGTTTAATATGCGGTGTTGAGTCCATTTCGTCGAGCAAGGAGTAGCTCTTGTCTATTCCATATTTGGCTTAAGGAACTTTATCTGTGCTCATTTCAATCTCTGGTTTTATGCAGCACCCCAACTCACCTTTCCCCTTAAGCAAGCATAAGTTGGTTTTCTAAATTTGAGACCCTGTTCTGTTCTGTAATTCAGTTCCTCTGTAGCCAAGTTTACATTCCGTGTATTAGTGATATCTTATGATGTTTCTTTTTCTGTGTTACTTATTTCAGTTAGAATCATCGTACCTGAATCCACTCATTGTGCTCCTAAGGGCCTGATGACATAGATTTCATTGCTGAGCGATATTGCTTTGTAAGTAAATACCACAACTTCTTTATCCATTTTTCACTTTCTGCGATGTTGAACTTGTACTGTAAACGAGGTTCTTGTAAACAGAGCCGTCCCAAACTTTGGGATGGCTGTGTCTTTTTGAATTTAATTTCCCTAAGCTATATGACCGTAAGTGGAAGTGCCCTAGGCTTTGTTGCTTTGTTTTTTAGATGTTTCAGGAAACACCATACACTTCTCCGGAGTGTCTGTTGGCAATTTACATCCCGCCCATCAGCATAACAAGGCACCCAGTTCTCCATGGCCTGTCTTGCCTTTCTGGATTTTATACTTTTTTCAGATGGCCCTTTTGACCGGGGGGAAGTGAGACTTCATTGTAGTGCAGATTTCCTTTGCAAGCTTGCTTGGTTGGCCAAAAAGGGCGTATGCGTTTTTTCCTGAATATATTCAGGAAAAAACGCATACGCCCTTTTTGGCCAAGTGCATCATTGTGGACGTTCTGCCTCTTTTCCTATGCTTTCAATGCAATTCCAGTCTACCTCCTGAAATCGGTTTCCTGCAATTCTGCCCCGCTTTCAAGTCCTCTTGGCAGCCTTACTTCAGTATATTTTTGGACGATAGCTGTCATTTATAACTCTGCAGGTTTGTGAATTACAGTGCCCCTGAGCTCCTTTCTTCAACTCGCTTTCTTTTGAGCTGGCCGCAACACCGCAGGATGGCTTCAGGCCCTAATCTGGTTCCGGCACGGCACACTGAGCCTTTGGTTAATTCCTCTTCCTGGTGGGAAATGAGAGTTAAATTTGCCCGTCCAGACACCTCCAGCTAGTCTCTCATTGGTTCTCGCTATTCCTGTTCATCTTCCGCAGAAATTGCAAACTGGGCCAAACAGGAGGTTAAAGGGACTGACTCTCCAAGTGGTGAGAGTGTGAGTAAAGCGTCTGGAATGTTGCACCCGAGTACCAGGGTACGAAAACTGAGACATATTTGAACACGTCTCCCGATCACATGGTTGATCATACTCTAGGTTCCACATGCATGTTTTAGCTGAAGGAAGAATACCTTAAACCTGGGTAGTTGAAACCCGAGGAATGGGTACCATGCAATATGACTTCAAAGGGTCTTCATTTGCTCACCGAACCTCTCCAATCCTATCACTGCTGCGTTTATGCCCCTGTACACATGCTTGATTCTCTTTCGGAGACATAGCAATCCATAGGTTTTAAGATACTTACTAGTCAGGTACATTCTTAGGTGTTTAATATGCGGTGTTGAGTCCATTTCGTCAAGCAAGGAGTAGCTCTTGTCTATTCCATATTTGGCTTAAGGAACTTTATCTGTGCTCATTTCAATCTCTGGTTTTATGCAGCACCCCAACTCACCTTTCCCCTTAAGCAAGCATAAGTTGGTTTTCTAAATTTGAGACCCTGTTATGTTTTGTAATTCAGTTCCTGTGTAGCCAAGTTTACATTCCGTGTATTAGTGATATCTTATGATGTTTCTTTTTCTGTGTTAATTATTTCAGTTAGAATCATCGTACCTGAATCCACTCATTGTGCTCCTAAGGGCCTGATGACATAGATTTCATTGCTGAGTGATATTGCTTTGTAAGTAAATACCACAACTTCTTTATCCATTTTTCACTTTCTGCGATTTTGAACTTGTACTGTAAACAAGGTTCTTGTAAACAGAGCCGTGCCAAACTTTCAGGTGGCTGTGTCTTTTTGATTTTAATTTCCCTAAGCTATGGGACCATACGTGGAAGTGCCCTAGGCTCTGTTGCTTTGTTTTTTAGATGTTTAAGGAAACACCATACACTTCTCCCGAGTGTCTGTTGGCAATTTACATCCCGCCCATCAGCATGACAAGGCTCCCAGTTCTCCATGGCCTGTCCTGCCTTTCTGGATTTTACACTTTTTTCAGATGGCCCTTTTGACCGGGGGGATGTGAGACTTCATTGTAGTGCAGATTTGCTTTGCAAGCTTGCTTGGTTGGCCAAAAAGTGCGTATGCTCTTTTTCCTGAATATATTCAGGAAAAAAAGCATACGCCCTTTTTGACCAAGTGCATCATTGTGGACGTTCTGCCTCTTTTCCTATGCTTTCAATGCAATTCCAGTCTACCTCCTGAAATCGGTTTCCTGCAATTCTGCCCCGCTTTCAAGTCCTCTTGGCAGCCTTACTTCAGTATATTTTTGGACGATAGCTGTCATTTATAACTCTGCAGGTTTGTGAATTACAGTGACCTTGAGCTCCTTTCTTCAACTCGCTTTCTTGTGAGCTGGCCGCAACACCACAGGATGGCTTCAGGCCCTAATCTGGTTCCGGCATGGCACGGTGAGCCTTTAGTTACTTCCTCTTCCTGGTGGGAAATGAGAGTTAAATTTGCCCGTCCAGACACCTCCAGCTAGTCTCTCATTGGTTCTCGCTATTCCTGTTCATCTTCCGCAGAAATTGCAAACTGGGCCAAACAGGAGGTTAAAGGGACTGACTCTCCAAGTCGGGAGAGTGTTAGTAAAGCGTCTGGGATGTTGCACCCGAGTACCAGGGTACGAAAACTGAGACATATTTGAACATGTCTCCCGATCACATGGTTGATCATACTCTAGGTTCCACATGCATGTTTTAGCTGAAGGAAGAATACCTTAAACCTGGGTAGTTGAAACCCGTGGAATGGGTACCATGCAATATGACTTCAAAGGGTCTTCATTTGCTCACCGAACCTCTCCAATCCTATCACTGCTGCGTTTATGTCCCTGTACACATGCTTGATTCCCTTTCGGAGACATAGCAATCCATAGGTTTTAAGATACTTACTAGTCAGGTACATTCTTAGTCGTTTAATATGCGGTGTTGAGTCCATTTCGTCGAGCAAGGAGTAGGTCTTATCTATTCCATATTTGGCTTAAGGAACTTTATCTGTGCTCATTTCAATCTCTGGTTTTATGCAGCACCCCAACTCACCTTTTCCCTTAAGCAAGCATAAGTTGGTTTTCTAAATTTGAGACCCTGTTATGTTTTGTAATTCAGTTCCTGTGTAGCCAAGTTTACATTCCGTGTATTAGTGATATCTTATGATGTTTCTTTTTCTGTGTTACTTATTTCAGTTAGAATCATCGTACCTGAATCCACTCATTGTGCTCCTAAGGGCCTGATGACATAGATTTCATTGCTGAGTGATACTGCATTGTACGTAAGTACCACAAGTTCTTTATCCATTTTTCACTTTCTGTGATATTGAACTTGTATGGTAAACGAGGTTCTTTTAAACAGAGGTGTCCCAAACTTTGGGGTGGCTGTGTCTTTTTGATTTTAATTTCCCTAAGTTATAGGACCATAAGTGGAAGTGCCCTAGGCTCTGTTGCTTTGTTTTTTAGATGTTTCAGGAAACAACATACACTTCTCCCGAGTGTCTGTTGGTAATTTACATCCCGCCCATCAGCATAACAAGGCTCCCAGTTCTCCATGGCCTGTCCTGCCTTTCTGGATTTTACACTTTTTTCAGATGGCCCTTTTGACCGGGGGGAAGTGAGACTTCATTGTAGTGCAGATTTCCTTTGCAAGCTTGCTTGGTTGGCCAAAAAGGGCGTATGCGTTTTTTCCTGAATATATTCAGGAAAAAATGCATACGCCCTTTATGGCCAGGTGCATCATTGTGGACGCTCTGCCCCTTTTCCTATGCTTTCAATGCAATTCCAGTCTACCTCCTGAAATCGGTTTCCTGCAATTCTGCCCCGCTTTCAAGTCCTCTTGGCAGCCTTACTTCAGTATATTTTTGGACGATAGCTGTCATTTATAACTCTGCAGGTTTGTGAATTACAGTGTCCCTGAGATCCTTTCTTCAACTCGCTTTCTTGTGACCTGGCCGCAACACCGCAGGATTGCTTCAGGCCCTAATCTGGTTCCGGCACGGCACGCTGAGCCTTTGGTTAATTCCTCTTCCTGGTGGGAAATGAGAGTTAAATTTGCCCGTCCAGACACCTCCAGCTAGTCTCTCATTGGTTCTCGCTATTCCTGTTCATCTTCCGCAGAAATTGCAAACTGGGCCAAACAGGAGGTTAAAGGGACTGACTCTCCAAGTCGGGAGAGTGTTAGTAAAGCGTCTGGAATGTTGCACCCGAGTACCAGGGTACGAAAACTGAGACATATTTGAACACGTCTCCCGATCACATGGTTGATCACACTCTAGGTTCCACATGCATGTTTTAGCTTAAGGAAGAATACCTTAAACCTGGAGAGTTGAAACCCGTGGAATGGGTACCATGCAATATGACTTCAAAGGGTCTTCATTTGCTCACCGAACCTCTCCAATCCTATCACTGCTGCGTTTATGCCCCTGTACACACGCTTGATTCTCTTTTGGAGACATAGCAATCCATAGGTTTTAAGATACATACTAGTCAGGTACATTCTTAGGCATTTAATATGGGGTGTTGAGTCCATTTCGTTGAGCAAGGAGTAGCTCTTGTCTATTCCATATTTGGCTTAAGGAACTTTATCTGTGCTCATTTCAATCTCTGGTTTTATGCAGCTCCCCAATTCACCTTTCCCCTTAAACAAGCATAAGTTGGTTTTCTAAATTTGAGATCCTGTTCTGTTTTGGAATTCAGTTCCTGTGTAGCCAAGTTTACATTCCGTGTATTAGTGATATCTTATGATGTTTCTTTTTCTGTGTGACTTATTTCAGTTAGAATCATCGTACCTGAATCCACTCATTATGCTGCTATGGGCCTGATGACATAGATTTCAGTGCTGAGTGATACTGTATTGTACGTAAGTACCACAAGTTCTTTATCCATTTTTCACTTTCTGTGATATTTAACTTGTACGGTAAACGTGGTTCTCGTAAACAGAGGCGTCCCAAACTTTGGGGTGGCTGTGTCTTTTTGATTTTAATTTCCCTAAGCTATAGGACCATAAGTGGAAGTGCCCTAGGCTCTGTTGCTTTGTTTTTTAGATGTTTCAAGAAACACCATACACTTCTCCCGAGTGTCTGTTGGCAATTTACATCCCGCCCATCAGCATAACAGGGCTCCCAGTTCTCCATGGCCTCTCCTGCCTTTCTGGATTTTACACTTTTTTCAGATGGCCCTTTTGACCGGGGGGAAGTGAGACTTCATTGTAGTGCAGATTTCCTTTGCAAGCTTGCTTGGTTGGCCAAAAAGGGCGTATGCGTTTTTTCCTGAATATATTCAGGAAAAAACGCATACGCCCTTTTTGGCCAAGTGCATCATTGTGGACGTTCTGCCTCTTTTCCTATGTTTTCAATGCAATTCCAGTCTACCTGCTGAAATCGGTTTCCTGCAATTCTTCCCCGCTTTCAAGTCCTCTTCGCAGCCCTACTTCAGTATATTTTTGGACGATAGCTGTCATTTATAACTCTGCAGGTTTGTGAATTACAGTGCCCCTGAGCTCCTTTCTTCAACTCGCTTTCTTGTGACCTGGCCGCAACACGGCAGGATGGCTTCAGGCCCTAATCTGGTTCCGGCATGGCACACTGAGCCTTTGGTTAATTCCTCTTCCTGGTGGGAAATGAGAGTTAAATTTGCCCGTCCAGACACCTCCAGCTAGTCTCTCATTGCTTCTCGCTATTCCTGTTCATCTTCCGCAGAAATTGCAAACTGGGCCAAACAGGAGGTTAAAGGGACTAACTCTCCAAGTCGGGGGAGTGTTAGTAAAGCGTCTGGAATGTTGCACCCGAGTACCAGGGTACGAAAACTGAGACATATTTGAACACGTCTCCCGATCACATGGTTGATCATACTCTATGTTCCACATGCATGTTTTAGGTGAAGGAAGAATACCTTAAACCTGGGTAGTTGTAACCCGTGGAATGGGTACCATGCAATATGACTTCAAAGGGTCTTCATTTCCTCACCGAACCTCTCCAATCCTATCACTGCTGCGTTTATGCCCCTGTACACATGCTTGATTCTCTTTCGGAGACATAGCAATCCATAGGTTTTAAGATACTTACTAGTCAGGTACATTCTTAGGCGTTTAATATGCGGTGTGGAGTCCATTTCGTTGAGCAAGGAGTAGCTCTTGTCTATTCCATATTTGGCTTAAGGAACTTTATCTGTGCTCATTTCGATCTCTGGTTTTATGCAGCAACCCAACTCACCTTTACCCTTAAGCAAGCATAAGTTGGTTTTCTAAATTTGAGACCCTGTTCTGTTCTGTAATTCAGTTCCTGTGTAGCCAAGTTTACATTCTGTGTATTAGTGATATCTTATGATGTTTCTTTTTCTGTGTGACTTATTTCAGTTAGAATCATCGTACCTGAATCCACTCATTGTGCTGCTAAGGGCCTGATGACATAGATTTCTTTGCTGAGTGATATTGCTTTATACGTAAATACCACAACTTCTTTATCCATTTTTCACTTTCTGCGATGTTGAACTTGTACTGTAAACGAGGTTCTTGTAAACAGAGCCATTCCAAACTTTGGGGTGGCTGTGTCTTTTTGATTTTAATTTCCCTAAGCTATAGGACCATAAGTGGAAGTGCCCTAGGCTCTGTTGCTTTGTTTTTTAGATGTTTCAGGAAACACCATACACTTCTCCCCAGTGTTTGTTGGCAATTTACATCCCGCCCATCAGCATAACAAGGCTCTCAGTTCTCCATGGCCTGTCCTGCCTTTCTGGATTTTACACTTTTTTCAGATGGCCCTTTTGACCGGGGGGTTGTGAGACTTCATTGTAGTGCAGATTTCCTTCGCAAGCTTACTTGGGTGGCCAAAAAGGTCGTATGCGTTTTTTCCTGAATATATTCAGGAAAAAACGCATACGCACTTTTTGGCCAAGTGCATCATTGTGGACGTTCTGCCTCTTTTCCTATGCTTTCAATGCAATTCCAGTCTACCTCCTGAAATCGGTTTCCTGCAATTCTGCCCCGCTTTCAAGTCCTCTTGGCAGCCTTACTTCAGTATATTTTTGGACGATAGCTGTCATTTATAACTCTGCAGGTTTGTGAATTACAGTGCCCCTGAGCTCCTTTCTTCAACTCGCTTTCTTTTGAGCTGGCCGCAACACCGAAAGGATGGCTTCAGGCCCTAATATGGTTCCGGCACGGCACGCTGAGCCTTTGGTTAATTCCTCTTCCTGGTGGGAAAAGAGAGTTAAATTTGCCCGTCCAGACACCTCCAGCTAGTCTCTCATTGGTTCTCGCTATTCCTGTTCATCTTCCGCAGAAATTGCAAACTGGGCCAAACAGGAGGTTAAAGGGACTGACTCTCCAAGTGGTGAGAGTGTTAGTAAAGCGTCTGGAATGCTGCACCCGAGTACCAGGGTACGAAAACTGAGACATATTTGAACATGTCTCCCGATCACATGGTTGATCATACTCTAGGTTCCACATGCATGTTTTAGCTGAAGGAAGAATACCTTAAACCTGGGTAGTTGAAACCCGTGGAATGGGTACCATGCAATATGACTTCAAAGGGTCTTCATTTGCTCACCGAACCTCTCCAATCCTATCACTGCTGCGTTTATGCCCCTGTACACATGCTTGGTTCTCTTTCGGGGACATAGCAATCCATAGGTTTTAAGATACTTACTAGTCAGGTACATTCTTAGGCGTTTAATATGCGGTGTTGAGTCCATTTCGTCGAGCAAGGAGTAGCTCTTGTCTATTCCATATTTGGCTTAAGGAACTTTATCTGTGCTCATTTCAATCTCTGGTTTTATGCAGCACCCCAACTCACCTTTCCCCTTAAGCAAGCATAAGTTGGTTTTCTAAATTTGAGACCCTGTTCTGTTCTGTAATTCAGTTCCTCTGTAGCCAAGTTTACATTCCGTGTATTAGTGATATCTTATGATGTTTCTTTTTCTGTGTTACTTATTTCAGTTAGAATCATCGTACCTGAATCCACTCATTGTGCTCCTAAGGGCCTGATGACATAGATTTCATTGCTGAGTGATATTGCTTTGTAAGTAAATACCACAACTTCTTTATCCATTTTTCACTTTCTGCGATGTTGAACTTGTACTGTAAACGAGGTTCTTGTAAACAGAGCCGTCCCAAACTTTGGGATGGCTGTGTCTTTTTGAATTTAATTTCCCTAAGCTATATGATCGTAAGTGGAAGTGCCCTAGGCTTTGTTGCTTTGTTTTTTAGATGTTTCAGGAAACACCATACACTTCTCCGGAGTGTCTGTTGGCAATTTACATCCCGCCCATCAGCATAACAAGGCACCCAGTTCTCCATGGCCTGTCCTGCCTTTCTGGATTTTATACTTTTTTCAGATGGCCCTTTTGACCGGGGGGATGTGAGACTTCATTGTAGTGCAGATTTCCTTTGCAAGCTTGCTTGGTTGGCCAAAAAGGGCGTATGCGTTTTTTCCTGAATATATTCAGGAAAAAACGCATACGCCCTTTTTGGCCAAGTGCATCATTGTGGACGTTCTGCCTCTTTTCCTATGCTTTCAATGCAATTCCAGTCTACCTCCTGAAATCGGTTTCCTGCAATTCTGCCCCGCTTTCAAGTCCTCTTGGCAGCCTTACTTCAGTCTATTTTTGGACGATAGCTGTCATTTATAACTCTGCAGGTTTGTGAATTACAGTGCCCCTGAGCTCCTTTCTTCAACTCGCTTTCTTTTGAGCTGGCCGCAACACCGCAGGATGGCTTCAGGCCCTAATCTGGTTCCGGCACGGCACACTGAGCCTTTGGTTAATTCCTCTTCCTGGTGGGAAATGAGAGTTAAATTTGCCCGTCCAGACACCTCCAGCTAGTCTCTCATTGGTTCTCGCTATTCCTGTTCATCTTCCGCAGAAATTGCAAACTGGGCCAAACAGGAGGTTAAAGGGACTGACTCTCCAAGTGGTGAGAGTGTTAGTAAAGCGTCTGGAATGTTGCACCCGAGTACCAGGGTACGAAAACTGAGACATATTTGAACACGTCTCCCGATCACATGGTTGATCATACTCTAGGTTCCACATGCATGTTTTAGCTGAAGGAAGAATACCTTAAACCTGGGTAGTTGAAACCGGTGGAATGGGTACCATGCAATATGACTTCAAAGGGTCTTCATTTGCTCACCGAACCTCTCCAATCCTATCACTGCTACATTTATGCCCCTGTACACATGCTTGATTCTCTTTCGGAGACATAGCAATCCATAGGTTTTAAGATATTTACTAGTCAGGTACATTCTTAGGCGTTTAATATGCGGTGTTGAGTCCATTTCGTCGAGCAAGGAGTAGCTCTTGTCTATTCCATATTTGGCTTAAGGAACTTTATCTGTGCTCATTTCGATCTCTGGTTTTATGCAGCACCCCAACTCACCTTTCCCCTTAAGCAAGCATAAGTTGGTTTTCTAAATTTGAGACCCTGTTATGTTTTGTAATTCAGTTCCTGTGTAACCAAGTTTACATTCTGTGTATTAGTGATATCTTATGATGTTTCTTTTTCTGTGTTACTTATTTCAGTTAGAATCATCGTACCTGAATCCACTCATTGTGCTCCTAAGGGCCTGATGACATAGATTTCATTGCTGAGTGATATTGCTTTGTAAGTAAATACCACATCTTCTTTATCCATTTTTCACATTCTGCGATGTTCAACTTGTACTGTAAACGAGGTTCTTGTAAACAGAGCCGTGCCAAACGTTGGGGTGGCTGTTTTTTTTTGAATTTAATTTCCCTAAGCTATAGGACCGTAAGTGGAAGTGCCCTAGGCTCTGTTGCTTTGTTTTTTAGATGTTTCAGGAAACACCATACACTTCTCCCGAGTGTCTGTTGGCAATTTACATCCCGCCCATCAGCATAACAAGGCTCCCAGTTCTCCATGGCCTGTCCTGCCTTTCTGGATTTTACACTTTTTTCAGATGGCCCTTTTGACCGGGGGGAAGTGAGACTTCATTGTAGTGCAGATTTCCTTCGCAAGCTTGCTTGGTTGGCCAAAAAGGACGTATGCGTTTCTTCCTGAATATATTCAGGAAAAAACGCATACGCCCTTTTTGGCCAAGTGCATCATTGTGGACGTTCTGCCTCTTTTCCTATGCTTTCAATGCAATTCCAGTCTACCTCCTGAAATCGGTTTCCTGCAATACTGCCCCGCTTTCAAGTCCTCTTGGCAGCCTTACTTCAGTATATTTTTGGAAGATAGCTGTCATTTATAACTCTGCAGGTTTGTGAATAACAGTGCCCCTGAGCTCCTTTCTTCAACTCGCTTTCTTGTGACCTGGCCGCAACACCGCAGGATGGCTTCAGGCCCTAATCTGGTTCCGGCACGGCACGCTGAGCCTTTGGTTAATTCCTCTTCCTGGTGGGAAATGAGAGTTAAATTTGCCCGTCCAGACACCTCCAGCTAGTCTCTCATTGGTTCTCGCTATTCCTGTTCATCTTCCGCAGAAATTGCAAACTGGGCCAAACAGGAGGTTAAAGGGACTGACTCTCCAAGTGGGGAGAGTGTTAGTATAGCGTCTGCAATGTTGCACCCGAGTACCAGGGTACGAAAACTGAGACATATTTGAACACGTCTCCCGATCACATGGTTGATCATACTCTAGGTTCCACATGCATGTTTTAGCTGAAGGAAGAATACCTTAAACCTGGGTAGTTGAAACCCGTGGAATGGGTACCATGCAATATGACTTCAAAGGGTCTTCATTTGCTCACCGAACCTCTCCAATCCTATCACTGCTGCATTTATGCCCCTGTACACATGCTTGATTCTCTTTCGGAGACATAGCAATCCATAGGTTTTAAGATACTTACTAGTCAGGTACATTATTAGGCGTTTAATATGCGGTGTTGAGTCCATTTCGTCGAGCAAGGAGTAGCTCTTGTCTATTCCATATTTGGCTTAAGGAACTTTATCTGTGCTCATTTCAATCTCTGGTTTTATGCAGCACCCCAACTCACCTTTCCCCTTAAGCAAGCATAAGTTGGTTTTCTAAATTTGAGACCCTGTTATGTTTTGTAATTCAGTTCCTGTGTAGCCAAGTTTACATTCCGTGTATTAGTGATATCTTATGATGTTTCTTTTTCTGTGTTACTTATTTCAGTTAGAATCATCGTACCTGAATCCACTCATTGTGCTCCTAAGGGCCTGATGACATAGATTTCATTGCTGAGTGATATTGCTTTGTAAGTAAATACCACAACTTCTTTATCCATTTTTCACTTTCTGCGATGTTGAACTTGTACTGTAACAAGGTTCTTGTAAACAGAGCCGTGCCAAACTTTCAGGTGGCTGTGTCTTTTTGATTTTAATTTCCCTAAGCTATAGGACCATAAGTGGAAGTGCCCTAGGCTCTGTTGCTTTGTTTTTTAGATGTTTAAGGAAACACCATACACTTCTCCCGAGTGTCTGTTGACAATTTACATCCCGCCCATCAGCATGACAAGGCTCCCAGTTCTCCATGGCCTGTCCTGCCTTTCTGGATTTTACACTTTTTTCAGATGGCCCTTTTGACCGGGGGGATGTGAGACTTCATTGTAGTGCAGATTTGCTTTGCAAGCTTGCTTGGTTGGCCAAAAAGTGCGTATGCTCTTTTCCTGAATATATTCAGGAAAAAAAGCATACGCCCTTTTTGACCAAGTGCATCATTGTGGACGTTCTGCCTCTTTTCCTATGCTTTCAATGCAATTCCAGTCTACCTCCTGAAATCGGTTTCCTGCAATTCTGCCCCGCTTTCAAGTCCTCTTGGCAGCCTTACTTCAGTATATTTTTGGACGATAGCTGTCATTTATAACTCTGCAGGTTTGTGAATTACAGTGACCTTGAGCTCCTTTCTTCAACTCGCTTTCTTGTGAGCTGGCCGCAACACCACAGGATGGCTTCAGGCCCTAATCTGGTTCCGGCATGGCACGGTGAGCCTTTAGTTACTTCCTCTTCCTGGTGGGAAATGACAGTTAAATTTGCCCGTCCAGACACCTCCAGCTAGTCTCTCATTGGTTCTCGCTATTCCTGTTCATCTTCCGCAGAAATTGCAAACTGGGCCAAACAGGAGGTTAAAGGGACTGACTCTCCAAGTCGGGAGAGTGTTAGTAAAGCGTCTGGGATGTTGCACCCGAGTACCAGGGTACGAAAACTGAGACATATTTGAACACGTCTCCCGATCACATGGTTGATCATACTCTAGGTTCCACATGCATGTTTTAGCTGAAGGAAGAATACCTTAAACCTGGGTAGTTGAAACCCGTGGAATGGGTACCATGCAATATGACTTCAAAGGGTCTTCATTTGCTCACCGAACCTCTCCAATCCTATCACTGCTGCGTTTATGTCCCTGTACACATGCTTGATTCCCTTTCGGAGACATAGCAATCCATAGGTTTTAAGATACTTACTAGTCAGGTACATTCTTAGGCGTTTAATATGCGGTGTTGAGTCCATTTCGTCGAGCAAGGAGTAGCTCTTGTCTATTCCATATTTGGCTTAAGGAACTTTATCTGTGCTCATTTCAATCTCTGGTTTTATGCAGCACCCCAACTCACCTTTCCCCTTAAGCAAGCATAAGTTGGTTTTCTAAATTTGAGACCCTGTTCTGTTCTGTAATTCAGTTCCTCTGTAGCCAAGTTTACATTCCGTGTATTACTGATATCTTATGATGTTTCTTTTTCTGTGTGACTTATTTCAGTTAGAATCATCATACCTGAATCCACTCATTGTGCTGCTAAGGTCCTGATGACATAGATTTCATTGCTGAGTGATACTGCATTGTACGTAAGTACCACAAGTTCTTTATCCATTTTTCACTTTCTGCGATGTTGAACTTCTACTGTAAACGAGGTTCTTGTAAACAGAGCCGTTCCAAACTTTGGGGTGGCTGTGTCTTTTTGATTTTAATTTCCCTAAGCTATAGGACCATAAGTGGAAGTGCCCTAGGCTCTGTTGCTTTGTTTTTTAGATGTTTCAGGAAACACCATACACTTCTCCGGAGTGTCTGTTGGCAATTTACATCCCGCCCATCAGCATAACAAGGCTCCCAGTTCTCCATGGCCTGTCCTGTCTTTCTGGATTTTACACTTTTCTCAGATGGTCCTTTTGATCGGGGGGAAGTGAGATTTCATTGTAGTGCAGTTTTCCTTTGCAAGCTTGCTTGGTTGGCCAAAAAGGGCGTATGTGTTTTTTCCTGAATATATTAAGGAAAAAACGCATACGCCCTTTTTGGCCAAGTGCATCATTGTGGACGTTCTGCCTCTTTTCCTATGCTTTGAATGCAATTCCAGTCTACCTCCTGAAATCGGTTTCCTGCAATTCTGCCCCGCTTTCAAGTCCTCTTGGCAGCCTTACTTCAGTATATTTTTGGACGATAGCTGTCATTTATAACTCTGCACGTTTGTGAATTACAGTGCCCCTGAGCTCCGTTCTTCAACTCGCTTTCTTTTGAGCTGGCCGCAACACCGCAGAATGGCTTCAGGTCCTAATCTGGTTCCGGCACGGCACGCTGAGCCTTTGTTTATTTCCTCTTCCTGGTGGGAAATGAGAGTTAAATTTGCCCGTCCAGACACCTCCAGCTAATCTCTCATTTGTTCTCCCTATTCGTGTTCATCTTCCACAGAAATTGCAAACTGGGCCAAACAGGAGGTTAAAGGGACTGACTCTCCAAGTCGGGAGAGTGTTAGTAAAGCGTCTGGAATGTTGCACCCGAGTACCAGGGTACGAAAACTGAGACATATTTGAACACGTCTCCCGATCACACGGTTGATCATATTCTGGGTTCCACATGCATGTTTTAGCTGAAGGAAGAATACCTTAAACCTGGGTAGTTGAGACCCGTGGAATGGGTACCATGCAATATGACTTCAAAGGGTCTTCATTTGCTCACCGAACCTCTCCAATCCTATCACTGCTGCGTTTATGCCCCTGTACACACGCTTGATTCTCTTTTGGAGGCATAGCAATCCATAGGTTTTAAGATACATACTAGTCAGGTACATTCTTAGGCGTTTAATATGGGGTGTTGAGTCCATTACGTTGAGCAAGGAGTAGCACTTGTCTATTCAATATTTGGCTTAAGGAACTTTATCTGTGCTCATTTCAATCTCTGGTTTTATGCAGCACCCCAACTCACCTTTCCCCTTAAACAAGCATAAGTTGGTTTTCTAAATTTGAGGTCCTGTTCTGTTTTGGAATTCAGTTCCTTTGTAGACAAGTTTACATTCCGTGTATTAGAGATATCTTATGATGTTTCTTTTTCTGTGTGACTTATTTCAGTTAGAATCATCATACCTGAATCCACTCATTGTGCTGCTAAGGGCCTGATGACATAGATTTCATTGCTGAGTGATATTGCTTTGTACGTAAGTACCACAAGTTCTTTATCCATTTTTCACTTTCTGCGATTTTGAACTTGTACTGTAAACGAGGTTCTTGTAAACAGAGCCGTCCCAAACTTTGGGGTGGCTGTGTCTTTTTGAATTTAATTTCCCTAAGCTATAGGACCGTAAGTGGAAGTGCCCTAGGCTCTGTTGCTTTGTTTTTTAGATGTTTCAGGAAACACCATACACTTCTCCCCAGTGTCTGTTGGCAATTTACATCCCGCCCATCAGCATAACAAGGCTCCCAGTTCTCCATGGCCTGTCCTGCCTTTCTGGATTTTACACTTTTTTCAGATGGCCCTTTTGACCGGGGGATGTGAGACTTCATTGTAGTGCAGATTTCCTTTGCAAGCTTGCTTGGTTGGCTAAAAAGGGCGTATGCGTTTTTTCCTGAATATATTCAGGAAAAAACGCATACGCCCTTTTTGGCCAAGTGCATCATTGTGGACGTTCTGCCTCTTTTCCTATGCTTTCAATGCAATTCCAGTCTACCTCCTGAAATCGGTTTCCTGCAATTCTGCCCCGCTTTCAAGTCCTCTTGGCAGCCTTACTTCAGTATATTTTTGGATGATAGCTGTCATTTATAACTCTGCAGGTTTGTGAATTACAGTGCCCCTGAGCTCCTTTCTTCAACTCGCTTTCTTGTGACCTGGCCGCAACACCGCAGGATGGCTTCAGGCCCTAATCTAGTTCCGGCACGGCACGCTGAGCCTTTGGTTAATTCCTCTTCCTGGTGAGAAATGAGAGTTAAATTTGCCCGTCCAGACACCTCCAGCTAGTCTCTCATTGGTTCTCGCTATTCCTGTTCATCTTCCGCAGAAATTGCAAACTGGGCCAAACAGGAGGTTAAAGGGACTGACTCTCCAAGTCGGGAGAGTGTTAGTAAAGCGTCTGGAATGTTGCACCCGAGTACCAGGGTACGAAAACTGAGACATGTTTGAACATGTCTCCCGATCACATGGTTGATCATACTCTAGGTTCCACATGCATGTTTTAGCTGAAGGAAGAATACCTTAAACCTGGGTAGTAGAAACCCGTGGAATGGGTACCATGCAATATGACTTCAAAGGGACTTCATTTGCTCACGAACCTCTCCAATCCTATCACTGCTGCGTTTATGCCCCTGTACACATGCTTGATTCTCTTTCGGAGACATAGCAATCCATAGGTTTTAAGATACTTACTAGTCAGGTACATTCTTAGGCGTTTAATATGCGGTGTTGAGTCCATTTCGTTGAGCAAGGAGTAGCTCTTGTCTATTCCATATTTGGCTTAAGGAACTTTATCTGTGCTCATTTCGATCTCTGGTTTTATGCAGCACCCCAACTCACCTTTACCCTTAATTAAGCATAAGTTGGTTTTCTAAATTTGAGATCCTGTTCTGTTTTGGAATTCAGTTCCTGTGTAGCCAAGTTTACATTCCGTGTATTAGTTATGTCTTATGATGTTTCTTTTTCTGTGTGACTTATTTCAGTTAGAATCATCATACCTGAATCCACTCATTATGCTGCTACGGGCCTGATGACATAGATTTCATTGCTGAGTGATACTGCATTGTACGTATGTACCACAAGTTCTTTATCCATTTTTCACTTTCTGTGATATTGAACTTGTACAGTAAACGAGGTTCTTGTAAACAGAGGCGTCCCAAACTTTGGGGTGGCTGTGTCTTTTTGATTTTAATTTCCCTAAGCTATAGGACCATAAGTGGAAGTGCCCTAGGCTCTGTTGCTTTGTTTTTTAGATGTTTCAAAAACACCATACACTTCTCCCGAGTGTCTGTTGGCAATTTACATCCCGCCCATCAGCATAACAAGGCTCCCAGTTCTCCATGGCCTGTCCTGCCTTTCTGGATTTTACACTTTTTTTAGATGGCCCTTTTGACCGGGGGGAAGTGACACTTCATTTTAGTGCCGATTTCCTTTGCAAGCTTGCTTGGTTGGCCAAAAAGGGCGTATGCGTTTTTCCCTGAGGAAAAAATGCATACGCCCTTTTTGGCCAAGTGCATCATTGTGGACGTTCTGCCTCTTTTCCTATGCTTTCAATGCAATTCCAGTCTACCTCCTGAAATCGGTTTCCTGCAATTCTGACCCGCTTTCAAGTCCTCTTGGCAGCCTTACTTCAGTATATTTTTGGACGATAGCTGTCATTTATAACTCTGCAGGTTTGTGAATTACAGTGACCCTGAGCTCCTTTCTTCAACTCACTTTCTTTTGAGCTGGCCGCAACACCGCAGGATGGCTTCAAGCCCTAATCTGGTTCCGGCACGGCACGCTGAGCCTTTGATTAATTGCTCTTCCTGGTGGGAAATGAGAGTTAAATTTGCCCGTCCAGACACCTCCAGCTAGTCTCTCATTGGTTCTAGCTATTCCTGTTCATCTTCCGCAGAAATTGCAAACTGGGCCAAACAGGAGGTTAAAGGCGCTGACTCTCCAAGTGGGGAGAGTGTTAGTAAAGCGTCTGGAATGTTGTACCCGAGTACCAGGGTACGAAAACTGAGACATATTTGAACACGTCTCCCGATCACATGGTTGATCATACTCTAGGTTCCACATGCATGTTTTAGCTGAAGGAAGAATACCTTAAACCTGGAGTGTTGAGACCCGTGGAATGGGTACCATGCAATATGACTTCAAAGGGTCTTCATTTGCTCACCGAACCTCTCCAATCCTATCACTGCTGCGTTTATGCCCCTGTACACACGCTTGATTCTCTTTTGGAGACATAGCAATCCATAGGTTTTAAGATACTTACTAGTCAGGTACATTCTTAGGCGTTTAATATGGCGTGTTGAGTCCATTTCGTTGAGCAAGGAGTAGCTCTTGTCTATTCCATATTTGGCTTAAGGAACTTTATCTGTGCTCATTTCAATCTCTGGTTTTATGCAGCACCCCAACTCACCTTTCCCCTTAAGCAAGCATAAGTTGGTTTTCTAAATTTAAGACCCTGTTCTGTTTTGGAATTCAGTTCCTGTGTAGCCAAGTTTACATTCCGTGCATTACTGATGTCTTATGATGTTTCTTTTTCTGTGTGACTTATTTCAGTTAGAATCATCGTACCTGAATCCACTCATTATGCTGCTACGGGCCTGATGACATAGATTTCATTGCTGAGTGATATTGTTTTGTAAGCAAATACCACAACTTCTTTATCCATTTTTCACTTTCTGCGATGTTGAACTTGCACTGTAAACGAGGTTCTTGTAAACAGAGGCGTCCCAAGCTTTGGGGACGCTGTGTCATTTTGATTTTAATTTCCCTAAGCTATAGGACCATAAGTGGAAGTGCCCTAGGCTCTGTTGCTTTGTTTTTTAGATGTTTCAGGAAACACCATACACTTCTCCCGAGTGTCTGTTGGCAATTTCCATCCCGCCCATCAGCATAACAAGGCTCCCAGTTCTCCATGGCCTCTCCTGCTTTTCTGGATTTTACACTTTTTTCAGATGGCCCTTTTGACCGGGGGGAAGTGAGACTTCATTGTAGTGCAGATTTCCTTTGCAAGCTTGCTTGGTTGGCCAAAAAGGGCGTATACGTTTTTTCCTGAATATATTCAGGAAAAAACGCATACGCCCTTTTTGGCCAAGTGCATCATTGTGGACGCTCTGCCTCTTTTCCTATGCTTTCATTGCAATTCCAGTCTACCTCCTGAAATCGGTTTCCTGCAATTCTGCCCCGCTTTCAAGTCCTCTTGGCAGCCTTACTTCAGTATATTTTTGGACGATAGCTGTCATTTATAACTCTGCAGGTTTGTGAATTACAGTGCCCCTGAGCTCCTTTCTTCAACTCGCTTTCTTGTGAGCTGGCCGCAACACCGCAGGATGGCTTCAGGCCCTAATCTGGTTCCGGCACGGCACGCTGAGCCTTTGGTTATTTCCTCTTCCTGGTGGGAAATGAGAGTTAAATTTGCCCATCCAGACACCTCCAGCTAGTCTCTCATTGGTTCTCCCTATTCCTGTTCATCTTCCGCAGAAATTGCAAACTGGGCCAAACAGGAGGTTAAAGACGCTGACTTTCCAAGAGGGAAGAGTGTTAGTAAAGCGTCTGGAATGTTGCACCCGAGTACAAGGGGAGGAAAAGTGAGACATATTTGAACACGTCTCCCATTCACACGGTTGATCATACTCTGGGTTCCACATGCATGTTTTAGCTGAAGGAAGAATACCTTAAACCTGGAGAGTTGAAACCCATGTAATGGGTACCATGCAATATGACTTCAAAGGGTCTTCATTTGCTCACCGAACCTCTCCAATCCTATCACTGCTGCGTTTATGCCCGTGTACACACGCTTGATTCTCTTTTGGAGACATAGCAATCCATAGGTTTTAAGATACTTACTAGTCAGGTACATTCTTAGGCGTTTAATATGGGGTGTTGAGTCCATTTCGTTGAGCAAGGAGTAGCTCTTGTCTATTCCATATTTGGCTTAAGGAACTTTATCTGTGCTCATTTCAATCTCTGGTTTTATGCAGCACCCCAACTCACCTTTCCCCTTAAGCAAGCATAAGTTGGTTTTCTAAATTTGAGACCCTGTTCTGTTTTGGAATTCAGTTCCTGTGTAGCCAAGTTTACATTCCGTGTATTACTGATATCTTATGATGTTTCTTTTTCTGTGTGACTTATTTCAGTTAGAATCATCGTACCTGAATCCACTCATTATGCTGCTACGGGCCTGATGACATAGATTTCATTGCTGAGTGATATTGTTTTGTAAGCAAATACCACAAGTTCTTTATCCATTTTTCACTTTCTGTGATATTGAACTTGTACGGTAAACGAGGTTCCTGTAAACAGAGGCGTCCCAAACTTTGGGGTGGCTGTGTCTTTTTGATTTTAATTTCCCTAAGCTATAGGACCATAAGTGGAAGTGCCCTAGGCTCTGTTGCTTTGTTTCTTAGATGTTTCAGGAAACACCATACACTTCTCCCGAGTGTCTGTTGGCAATTTACATCCCGCCCATCAGCATAACAAGGCTCTCAGTTCTCCATGGCCTGTCGTGCCTTTCTGGATTTTACGCTTTTTTCAGATGGCCCGTTTAACCGGGGGGAAGTGAGACTTCATTGTAGTGCAGATTTCCTTTGCAAGCTTGCTTGGTTGGCCAAAAAGGGCGTATGCGTTTTTTCCTGAATATATTCAGGAACAAACGCATACGTCCTTTTTGGCCAAGTGCATCATTGTGGACGCTCTGCCTCTTTTCCTATGCTTTCAATGCAATTCCAGTCTACCTCCTGAAATCGGTTTCCTGCAATTCTGCCCCGCTTTCAAGTCCTCTTGGCAGCCTTACTTCAGTATATTTTTGGACGATAGCTGTCATTTATAACTCTGCAGGTTTGTGAATTACAGTGTCCCTGAGCTCCTTTCTTCAACTCGCTTTCTTGTGAGCTGGCCGCAACACCGCAGGATGGCTTCAGGCCCTAATCTTGTTCCGGCACGGCACGCTGAGCCTTTGGTTATTTCCTCTTCCTGGTGGGAAATGAGAGTTAAATTTGCGTGTCCAGACACCTCCAGCTAGTGTCTCATTGGTTCTCCCTATTCCTGTTCATCTTCCGCAGAAATTGCAAACTGGGCCAAACAGGTGGTTAAAGGCGCTGACTCTCCAAGTGGGGAGAGTGTTAGTAAAGCATCTGGAATGTTGCACAAGAGTACCAGGAGAGGAAAACTGAGACATATTTGAACACGTCTCCGATTCACACGGTTGATCATACTCTGGGTTCCACATGCATATTTTAGCTGAAGGAAGAATACCTTAAACCTGGAGAGTTGAGACCCGTGGAATGGGTACCATGCAATATGACTTCAAAGGGTCTTCATTTGCTCACCGAACCTCTCCAATCCTATCACTGCTGCGTTTATGCCGCTGTACACATGCTTGATTCTCTTTCGGAGACATAGCAATCCATAGGTTTTAAGATACTTACTAGTCAGGTACATTCTTAGGCGTTTAATATGCGGTGTTGACTCCATTTCGTTGAGCAAGGAGTAGCTCTTGTCTATTCCATATTTGGCTTAAGGAACTTTATCTGTGCTCATTTCGATCTCTGGTTTTATGCAGCACCCCAACTCACCTTTCCCCTTAAGCAAGCATAAGTTGGTTTTCTAAATTTGAGACCCTGTTCTGTTCTGTAATTCAGTTCCTGTGTAGCCAAGTTTACATTCCGTGTATTAGTGATATCTTATGATGTTTCTTTTTCTGTGTGACTTATTTCAGTTAGAATCATCGTACCTGAATCCACTCATTATGCTGCTACGGGCCTGATGACATAGATTTCATTGCTGAGTGATACTGCATTGTACGTAAGTACCACAAGTTCTTTATCCATTTTTCACTTTCAGTGATATTGAACTTGTACGGTAACCGAAGTTCTTGTAAACAGAGGCGTCCCAAACATTGGGGTGGCTGTGTCTTTTTGATTTTAATTTCCCTAAGATAAAGGACCATAAGTGGAAGTGCCCTAGGCTCTGTTGCTTTGTTTTTTAGATGTTTCAGGAAACACCATACCCTTCTCCCGAGTGTCTGTTGGCAATTTACATCCCGCCCATCAGCATAACAAGGCTCCCAGTTCTCCATGGTCTGTCCTGCCTTTCTGGATTTTACGCTTTTTTCAGATGGCCCGTTTGACCAGGGGGAAGTGAGACTTCATTGTAGTGCAGATTTCCTTTGCAAGCTTGCTTGGTTAGCCAAAAAGGGCGTATGCGTTTTTTCCTGAATATATTCAGGAAAAAACGCATACGCCCTTTTTGGCCAAGTGCATCATTGTGGACGCTCTGCCTCTTTTCCTATGCTTTCAATGCAATTCCAGTCTACCTCCTGAAATCGGTTTCCTGCAATTCTACCCCGTTTTCAAGTCCTCTTGGCAGCCTTACTTCAGTATATTTTTGGACGATAGCTGTCATTTATAACTCTGCAGGTTTGTGAATTACAGTGCCCTGAGCTCCTTTCTTCAACTCGCTTTCTTGTGAGCTGGCCGCAACACCGCAGGATGGCTTCAGGCCCTAATCTGGTTCCGGCATGGCACGCTGAGCCTTTGGTTATTTCCTCTTCCTGGTGGGAAATGAGAGTTAAATTTGCCTGTCCAGACACCTCTAGCTAGTCTCTCATTCGTTCTCCCTATTCCTGTTCATCTTCCGCAGCAATTGCAAACTGGGCCAAACAGGAAGTTAAAGGCGCTGACTCTCCAAGTGGGGAGAGTGTTAGTAAAGCGTCTGGAATGTTGCACCCGAGTACCAGGGGAGGAAAACTGAGACATATTTGAACACATCTCCCGTTCACATGGTTGATCATACTCTGGGTTCCACATGCATGTTTTAGCAGAAGGAAGAATACCTTAAACCTGGAGAGTTGAGACCCGTGTAATGGGTACCATGCAACATGATTTCAAAGGGTTTCATTTGCTCACCGAAACTCTCCAATCCTATCACTGCTGCGATTATGCCCCTGTACACACACTTGATTCTCTTTTGGAGACATAGCAATCCATAGGTTTTAAGATACTTACTAGTCAGGTACATTCTTAGGCGTTTAATATGGGGTGTTGAGTCCATTTCGTTGAGCAAGGAGTAGCTCTTGTCTATTCCATATTTGGCTTAAGGAACTTTATCTGTGCTCATTTCAATCTCTGGTTTTATGCAGCACCCCAACTCACCTTTCCCCTTAAGGAAGCATAAGTTGGTTTTCTAAATTTGAGACCCTGTTCTGTTTTGGAATTCAGTTCCTGTGTAGCCAAGTTTACATTCCGTGTATTAGTGATATCTTATGATGTTTCTTTTTCTGTGTGACTTATTTCAGTTAGAATCATCGTACCTGAATCCACTCATTATGCTGCTACGGGCCTGATGACATAGATTTCATTGCTGAGTGATACTGCATTGTACGTAAGTACCAGAAGTTCTTTATCCATTTTTCACTTTCTGTGATATTGAACTTGTACGGTAAACGAGGTTCTTGTAAACAGAGGCGTCCCAAACTTTGGGGTGGCTGTGTCTTTTTGATTTTAATTTCCCTAAGCTATAGGACCATAAGTGGAAGTGCCCTAGGCTCTGTAGCTTTGTTTTTTAGATATTTCAGGAAACATCATACACTTCTCCCGAGTGTCTGTTGGCAATTTCCATCTCGCCCATCAGCATAACAAGGCTCCCAGTTCTCCATGGCCTGTCCTGCCTTTCTGGATTTTACACTTTTTTCAGATGGCCGTTTTGACCGGGTGGAAGTGAGACTTCATTGTAGTGCAGGTTTCCTTTGCAAGCTTGCTTGGTTGGCCAAAAAGGGCGTATGCGTTTTTTCCTGAATATATTCAGGAAAAAACGCATACGCCCTTTTTGGCCAAGTGCATCATTGTGGACGTTCTGCCTCTTTTCCTATGCTTTCAATGCAATTCCAGTCTACCTCCTGAAATCGGTTTCCTGCAATTCTGCCCCGCTTTCAAGTCCTCTTGACAGCCTTACTTCAGTATATTTTTGGACGATAGCTGTCATTTATAACTCTGCAGGTTTGTGAATTACAGTGCCCCTGAGCTCCTTTCTTCAACTCGCTTTCTTGTGAGCTGGCCGCAACACCGCAGGATGGCTTCAGGCCCTAATCTGGTTCCGGCACGGCATGCTGAGTCTTTGGTTATTTCCTCTTCCTGGTGGGAAATGAGAGTTAAATTTGCCCGTCCAGACACCTCCAGCTAGTCTCTCATTGGTTCGCCCTATTCCTGTTCATCTTCCACAGAAATTGCAAACTGGGCCAAACAGGAGGTTAAAGGCGCTGACTCTCCAAGGGGGAGAGTGTTAGTAAAGCGTCTGGAATGTTGCACCCGAGTACCAGGGGAGGAAAACTGAGACATATTTGAACACGTCTCCCGTTCCCATGGTTCATCGTACTCTGGGTTCCACATGCATGTTTTAGCTGAAGGAAGAATACCTTAAACCTGGAGAGTTGACACTCGTGGAATGGGTACCATGCAGTATGAATTCAAAGGTCTTCATTTGCTCACTGAACCTCTCCAATCCTAACACTGCTGTGTTTATGTCCCTGTGCACACGCTTGATTCTCTTTTGGAGACATAGCAATCCATAGGTTTTAAGATACTTACTAGTCAGGTACATTCTTAGGCGTTTAATATGCGGTGTTGAGTCCATTTCGTTGAGCAAGGAGTAGCTCTTGTCTATTCCATATTTGGCTTAAGGAACTTTATCTGTGCTCATTTCGATCTCTGGTTTTATGCAGCACCCCAACTCACCTTTACCCTTAATTAAGCATAAGTTGGTTTTCTAAATTTGAGACCCTGTTCTGTTCTGTAATTCATTTCCTGTGTAGCCAAGTTTATTGCGTGTATTACCGATATCTTATGATGTTTCTTTTTCTGTGTGACTTTTTTCAGTTAGAATCATCATACCTGAATCCACTCATTGTGCTGCTAAGGGCCTGATGACATAGATTTCATTGCTGAGTGATATTGCTTTGTAAGTAAATACCACAACTTCTTTATCCATTTTTCACTTTCTGCGATGTTGAACTTGTACTGTAAACGAGGTTCTTGTAAACAGAGGCGTCCCAAACTTTGGGGTGGCTGTGTCTTTTTGATTTTAATTTCCCTAAGCTATAGGACCATAAGTGGAAGTGCCCTAGGCTCTGTTGCTTTGTTTTTTAGATGTTTCAGGAAACACCATACACTTCTGCAGAGTGTCTGTTGGCAATTTACATCCCGCCCATCAGCATAACAAGGCTCCCAGTTCTCCATGGCCTGTCCTGCCTTTCTGGATTTTACACTTTTTTCAGATGGCCCTTTTGACCGGGGGGAAGTGAGACTTCATTGTAGTGCAGATTTCCTTTGCAAGCTTGCTTGGTTGGCCAAAAAGGGCGTATGCGTTTTTTCCTGAATATATTTAGGAAAAAACGCATACGCCCTTTTTGGCCAAGTGCATCATTGTGGACGTTCTGCCTCTTTTCCTATGCTTTCAATGCAATTCCAGTCTACCTCCTGAAATCGGTTTCCTGCAATTCTGCCCCGCTTTCAAGTCCTCTTGGCAGCCTTACTTCAGTATATTTTTGGATGATAGCTGTCATTTATAACTCTGCAGGTTTGTGAATAACAGTGCCCCTGAGCTCCTTTCTTCAACTCGCTTTCTTTTGAGCTGGCCGCAACACCGCAGGATGGCTTCAGGCCCTAATCTGGTTCAAGCACGGCACGCTGAGCCTTTGGTTAATTCCTCTTCCTGGTGGGAAATGAGAGTTAAATTTGCCCGTCCAGACACCTCCAGCTAGTCTCTCATTGGTTCTCGCTATTCCTGTTCATCTTCCGCAGAAATTGCAAACTGGGCCAAACAGGGGGTTAAAGGGACTGACTCTCCAAGTCGGGAGAGTGTTAGTAAAGCGTCTGGAATGTTGCACCCGAGTACCAGGGTACGAAATCTGAGACATATTTGAACACGTCTCCCGATCACATGGTTGATCATACTCTAGGTTCCACATGCATGTTTTAGCTGAAGGAAGAATACCTTAAACCTGGGTAGGTGAAACCCGTGGAATGGGTACCATGCAATATGACTTCAAAGGGTCTTCATTTGCTCACCGAACCTCTCCAATCCTATCACTGCTGCGTTTATGCCCCTGTACACACGCTTGATTCTCTTTTGGAGACATAGCAATCCATAGGTTTTAAGATACTTACTAGTCAGGTACATTCTTAGGCGTTTAATATGCGGTGTTGAGTCCATTTCGTTGAGCAAGGAGTAGCTCTTGTCTATTCCATATTTGGCTTAAGGAACTTTATCTGTGCTCATTTCAATCTCTGGTTTTATGCAGCTCCCCAACTCACCTTTCCCCTTAAGCAAGCATAAGTTGGTTTTCTAAATTTGAGACCCTGTTCTGTTCTGTAATTCAGTTCCTGTGTAGCCAAGTTTACATTCCGTGTATTACTGATATCTTATGATGTTTCTTTTTCTGTGTGACTTATTTCAGTTAGAATCATCGTACCTGAATCCACTCATTGTGCTGCTAAGGGCCTGATGACATAGATTTCATTGCTGAGTGATACTGCATTGTACGTAAGTACCACAAGTTCTTTATCCATTTTTCACTTTCTGCGATGTTGAACTTGTACTGTAAACGAGGTTCTTGTAAACAGAGGCGTCCCAAATTTTGGGGTGGCTGTGTCTTTTTGATTTTAATTTCCCTAAGCTATAGGACCCTAAGTGGAAGTGCCCTAGGCTCTGTTGCTTTGTTTTTTAGATGTTTCAGGAAACACCATACACTTCTCCGGAGTGTCTGTTGGCAATTTACATCCCGCCCATCAGCATAACAAGGCTCCCAGTTCTCCATGGCCTGTCCTGCCTTTCTGGATTTTACACTTTTTTCAGATGGCCCTTTTGACCTGGGGGAAGTGAGACTTCATTGTACTGCAGATTTCCTTTGGAAGCTTGCTTGGTGGCCAAAAAGTGCGTATGCGTTTTTTCCTGAATATATTCAGGAAAAAACGCATATGCTCTTTTTGGCCAAGTGCATCATTGTGGACGTTCTGCCTCTTTTCCTATGCTTTCAATGCAATTCCAGTCTATCTCCTGAAATCGGTTTCCTGCAATTCTGCCCTGCTTTCAAGTCATCTTGGCAGCCTTACTTCAGTATATTTTTGGACGATAGCTGTCATTTATAACTCTGCAGGTTTGTGCATTACAGTGTCCCTGAGCCCCTTTCTTCAACTCGCTTTCTTGTGAGCTGGCCGCAACACCGGAGGATGGTTTCAGGCCCTAATCTGGTTCAGGCACGGCACACTGAGCCTTTGGTTAATTCCTCTTCCTGGTGGGAAATGAGAGTTAAATTTGCCCGTCCAGACACCTCCAGCTAGTCTCTCATTGGTTCTCGCTATTCCTGTTCATCTTCCCCAGAAATTGCAAACTGGGCCAAACAGGAGGTTAAAGGCGTTGACTCTCCAAGTTGGGAGAGTGTTAGTAAAGCGTCTGGAATGTTGCACCCGAGTACCAGGGGAGAAAAACTGAGACATATTTGAACACGTCTCCCGTTCACACGGTTGATCATACTCTGGGTTCCACATGCATGTTTTAGCTGAAGGAAGAATACCTTAAACCTGGGTAGTTGAAACCCGTGGAATGGGTACCATACAATATGACTTCAAAGGGTCTTCATTTGCTCACCGATCTTCTCCAATCCTATCACTGCTGCGTTTATGCCCCTGTACACACGCTTGATTCTCTTTTGGAGACATAGCAATCCATAGGTTTTAAGATACTTACTAGTCAGGTACATTCTTAGGCGTTTAATATGGGGTGTTGAGTCCATTTCGTTGAGCAAGGAGTAGCTCTTGTCTATTCCATATTTGGCTTAAGGAAATTTATCTGTGCTCATTTCAATCTCTGGTTTTATGCAGCACCCCAACTCACCTTTCCCCTTAAGCAAGCATAAGTTGGTTTTCTAAATTTGAGACCCTGTTCTGTTTTGGAATTCAGTTCCTGTGTAGCCAAGTTTACATTCCGTGTATTAGTGATATCTTATGATGTTTCTTTTTCTGTGTGACTTATTTCAGTTAGAATCATCGTACCTGAATCCACTCATTATGCTGCTACGAGCCTGATGACATAGATTTCATGCTGAGTGATACTGCATTGTACGTAAGTACCACAAGTTCTTTATCCGTTTTTCACTTTCTGTGATAGTGAACTTGTAGGGTAAACGATGTTCTTGTAAACAGAGCTGTCCCAAACTTTGGGGTGGCTGTGTCTTTTTGATTTTAATTTCCCTAAGCTATAGGACCATAAGTGGAAGTGCCCTAGGCTCTGTTGCTTTGTTTTTTAGATGTTTCAGGAAACACCATACACTTCTCCCGAGTGTCTGTTGGCAATTTACATCCCGCCCATCAGCATAACAAGGCTCCCAGTTCTCCATGGCCTGTCCTGCCTTTCTGGATTTTACACTTTTTTCAGATGGCCCTTTTGACCGGGGGGAAGTGAGACTTCATTGTAGTGCAGCTTTCCTTTGCAAGCTTGCTTGGTTGGCCAAAAAGGGCGTATGCGTTTTTTCCTGAATATATTCAGGAAAAAACGCATACGCCCTTTTTGGCCAAGTGCATCATTGTGGACGTTCTGCCTCTTTTCCTATGCTTTCAATGCAATTCCAGTCTACCTCCTGAAATCGGTTTCCTGCAATTCTGCCCCGCTTTCAAGTCCTCTTGACAGCCTTACTTCAGTATATTTTTGGACGATAGCTGTCATTTATAACTCTGCAGGTTTGTGAATTACAGTGCCCCTGAGCTCCTTTCTTCAACTCGCTTTCTTGTGAGCTGGCCGCAACACCGCAGGATGGCTTCAGGCCCTAATCTGGTTCCGGCATAGCATGCTGAGCCTTTGGTTATTTCCTCTTCCTGGTGGGAAATGAGAGTTAAATTTGCCCGTCCAGACACCTCCAGCTAGTCTCTCATTGGTTCTCCCTATTCCTGTTCATCTTCCGCAGAAATTGCAAACTGGGCCAAACAGGAAGTTAAAGGCGCTGACTCTCCAATTGGGGAGAGTGTTAGTAAAGCGTCTGGAATGTTGCACCCGAGTACCAGGGGAGGAAAACTGAGACATATTTGAACACGTCTCCCATTCACACGGTTGATCATACTCTGGGTTCCACATGCATGTTTTAGCAGAAGGAAGAATACCTTAAACCTGGAGAGTTGAGACCCATGGAATGGGTACCATGCAATATGACTTCAAAGGGTCTTCATTTGCTCACCGAACCTCTCCAATCCTATCACTGCTGCGTTTATGCCCCTGTACACACGCTTGATTCTCTTTTGGAGACATAGCATTCCATAGGTTTTAAGATACTTACTAGTCAGGTACATTCTTAGGCGTTTAATATGGGGTGTTGAGTCCATTTCACTGAGCAAGGAGTAGCTCTTGTCTATTCCATATTTGGCTTAAGGAACTTTATCTGTGCTCATTTCAATCTCTGGTTATATGCAGCACCCCAACTCACCTTTCCCCTTAAGCAAGCATAAGTTGGTTTTCTAAATTTGAGACCCTGTTCTGTTTTGGAATTCAGTTCCTGTGTAGCCAAGTTTACATTCCGTGTATTAGTGATATCTTATGATGTTTCTTTTTCTGTGTGACTTATTTCAGTTAGAATCATCGTACCTGAATCCACTCATTATGCTGCTATGGGCCTGATGACATAGATTTCATTGCTGAGTGATACTGCATTGTACGTAAGTACCACAAGTTCTTTATCCATTTTTCACTTTCTGTGATATTGAACTTGTACGGTAAACGAGGTTCTTGTAAACAGAGGTGTCCCAAACTTTGGGGTGGCTGTGTCTTTTAGATTTTAATTTCCCTAAGCTATAGGACCATAAGTGGAAGTGCCCTAGGCTCTGTTGCTTTGTTTTTTAGATGTTTCAGGAAACACCATACACTTCTCCCGAGTGTCTGTTGGCAATTTCCATCCCGCCCATCAGCATAACAAGGCTCCCAGTTCTCCATGGCCTGTCCTGCGTTTCTGGATTTTACACCTTTTTCAGATGGCCCTTTTGACCGGGGGGAAGTGAGACTTCATTGTAGTGCAGATTTCCTTTGCAAGCTTGGTTGGTTGGCCAAAAAGGGCGTATGCGTTTTTTCCTGAATATATTCAGGAAAAAACGCATACGCCCTTTTTGGCCAAGTGCATCATTGTGGACGTTCTGCCTCTTTTCCTATGCTTTCAATGCAATTCCAGTCTACCTCCTGAAATCGGTTTCCTGCAATTCTGCCCTGCTTTCAAGTCCTCTTGGCAGCCTTCCTTCAGTATATTTTTGGACGATAGCTGTCATTTATAACTCAGCAGGTTTGTGAATTACACTGCCCCTGAGCTCCTTTCTTCAACTCGCTTTCTTTTGAGCTGGCCGCAACACCGCAGGATGGCTTCAGGCCCTAATCTGGTTCCGGCATGGCACGCTGAGCCTTTGGTTATTTCCTCTTCCTGGTGGGAAATGAGAGTTAAATTTGCCCGTCCAGACACCTCCAGCTAGTCTCTCATTGGTTCTCCCTATTCCTGTTCATCTTCCACAGAAATTGCAAACTGGGCCAAACAGGAGGTTAAAGGCGCTGACTCTCCAAGTGGGGAGAATGTTAGTAAAGCGTCTTGAATGTTGCACTCAAGTACCAGGGGAGGAAAACTGAGACATATTTGAACACGTCTCCCGTTCACACGGTTGATCATACTCTGGGTTCCACATGCATGTTTTAGCAGAAGGAAGAATTCCTTAAACCTGGAGAGTTGAGACCCGTGGAATGGGTACCATGCAATATGACTTCAGGGGTCTTCATTTGCTCACGGAACGTCTCCAATCCTATCACTGCTGCGATTATGCCCCTGTACACACACTTGATTCTCTTTTGGAGACATAGCAATCCATAGGTTTTAAGATACTTACTAGTCAGGTACATTCTTAGGCGTTTAATATGGGGTGTTGTGTCCATTTCGTTGAGCAAGGAGTAGCTCTTTTCTATTCCATATTTGGCTTAAGGAAATTTATCTGTGCTCATTTCAATCTCTGGTTTTATGCAGCACCCCAACTCACCTTTCCCCTTAAGCAAGCATAAGTTGGTTTTCTAAATTTGAGACCCTGTTCTGTTTTGGAATTCAGTTCCTGTGTAGCCAAGTTTACATTCCGTGTATTAGTGATATCTTATGATGTTTCTTTTTCTGTGTGACTTATTTCAGTTAGAATCATCGTACCTGAATCCACTCATTATGCTGCTACGGGCCTGATGACATAGATTTCATTGCTGAGTGATACTGCATTGTACGTAAGTACCACAAGTTCTTTATCCATTTTTCACTTTCTGTGATATTGAACTTGTACGGTAAACGAGGTTCTTGTAAACAGAGGCGTCCCAAACTTTGCGGTGGCTGTGTCTTTTTGATTTTAATTTCCCTAAGCTATAGGACCATAAGTGGAAGTGCCCTAGGCTCTGTTGCTTTGTTTCTTAGATGTTTCAGGAAACACCATACACTTCTCCCGAGTGTCTGTTGGCAATTTACATCCCGCCCATCAGCATAACAAGGCTCTCAGTTCTCCATGGCCTGTCATGCCTTTCTGGATTTTACGCTTTTTTCAGATGGCCCGTTTAACCGGGGGGAAGTGAGACTTCATTGTAGTGCAGATTTCCTTTGCAAGCTTGCTTGGTTGGCCAAAAAGGGCGTATGCGTTTTTTCCTGAATATATTCAGGAACAAACGCATACGTCCTTTTTGGCCAAGTGCATCATTGTGGACGCTCTGCCTCTTTTCCTATGCTTTCAATGCAATTCCAGTCTACCTCCTGAAATCGGTTTCCTGCAATTCTGCCCCGCTTTCAAGTCCTCTTGGCAGCCTTACTTCAGTATATTTTTGGACGATAGCTGTCATTTATAACTCTGCAGGTTTGTGAATTACAGTGTCCCTGAGCTCCTTTCTTCAACTCGCTT
Organism: Stenella coeruleoalba; assembly: GCF_951394435.1. Taxonomy (NCBI): domain Eukaryota; kingdom Metazoa; phylum Chordata; class Mammalia; order Artiodactyla; family Delphinidae; genus Stenella; species Stenella coeruleoalba. Next base: position 1,446,094 of record NW_027646189.1, read on the forward strand.
TCTTGTGAGCTGGCCGCAACACCGCAGGATGGCTTCAGGCCCTAATCTTGTTCCGGCACGGCACGCTGAGCCTTTGGTTATTTCCTCTTCCTGGTGGGAAATGAGAGTTAAATTTGCGTGTCCAGACACCTCCAGCTAGTGTCTCATTGGTTCTCCCTATTCCTATTCATCTTCCGCAGAAATTGCAAACTGGGCCAAACAGGTGGTTAAAGGCGCTGACTCTCCAAGTGGGGAGAGTGTTAGTAAAGCATCTGGAATGTTGCACAAGAGTACCAGGAGAGGAAAACTGAGACATATTTGAACACGTCTCCGATTCACACGGTTGATCATACTCTGGGTTCCACATGCATATTTTAGCTGAAGGAAGAATACCTTAAACCTGGGTAGTTGAAACCCGTGGAATGGGTACCATGCAATATGACTTCAAAGGGTATTCATTTGCTCACCGAACCTCTCCAATCCTATCACTGCTGCGTTTATGCCCCTGTACACATGCTTGATTCTCTTTCGGAGACATAGCAATCCATAGGTTTTAAGATACTTACTAGTCAGGTACATTCTTAGGCGTTTAATATGCGGTGTTGAGTCCATTTCGTTGAGCAAGGAGTAGCTCTTGTCTATTCCATATTTGGCTTAAGGAACTTTATCTGTGCTCATTTCGATCTCTGGTTTTATGCAGCACCCCAACTCACCTTTCCCCTTAAGCAAGCATAAGTTGGTTTTCTAAATTTGAGACCCTGTTCTGTTTTGGAATTCAGTTCCTGTGTAGCCAAGTTTACATTCCGTGTATTAGTGATATCTTATGATGTTTCTTTTTCTGTGTGACTTATTTCAGTTAGAATCATCGTACCTGAATCCACTCATTATGCTGCTACGAGCCTGATGACATAGATTTCATTGCTGAGTGATACTGCATTGTACGTAAGTACCACAAGTTCTTTATCCATTTTTCACTTTCAGTGATATTGAACTTGTACGGTAACCGAAGTTCTTGTAAACAGAGGTGTCCCAAACTTTGGGGTGGCTGTGTCTTTTTGATTTTAATTTCCCTAAGCTATAGGACCATAAGTGGAAGTGCCCTAGGCTCTGTTGCTTTGTTTTTTAGATGTTTCAGGAAACACCATACACTTCTCCAGAATGTCTGTTGGCTATTTACATCCCGCCCATCAGCATAACAAGGCTCCCAGTTCTCCATGGCCTGTCCTGCCTTTCTGGATTTTACACTTTTTTCAGATGGCCCTTTTGACCGGGGGGAAGTGAGACTTCATTGTAGTGCAGATTTCCTTTGCAAGCTTGCTTGGTTGGCCAAAAAGGGCGTATGCGTTTTTTCCTGAATATATTCAGGAAAAAACGCATACGCCCTTTTTGGCCAAGTGCATCATTGTGGACGTTCTGCCTCTTTTCCTATGCTTTCAATGCAATTCCAGTCTACCTCCTGAAATCGGTTTCCTGCAATTCTGCCCTGCTTTCAAGTCATCTTGGCAGCCTTACTTCAGTATATTTTTGGACGATAGCTGTCATTTATAACTCTGCAGATTTCTGCATTACAGTGTCCCCGAGCTCCTTTCTTCAACTGGCTTTCTTGTGAGCTGGCCGCAACACCGCAGGATGGCTTCAGGCCCTAATCTGGTTAAGGCACGGCACACTGAGCCTTTGGTTAATTCCTCTTCCTGGTGGGAAATGAGAGTTAAATTTGCCCGTCCAGACACTTCCAGCTAGTCTCTCATTGGTTCTCCCTATTCCTGTTCATCTTCCACAGAAATTGCAAACTGGGCCAAACAGGAGGTTAAAGGCGCTGACTCTCCAAGTGGGGAGAGTGTTAGTACAGTGTCTGGAATGTTGCACCCGAGTACCAGTGGAGGAAAACTGAGACATATTTGAACACATCTCCCGTTCCCATGGTTCATCGTACTCTGGGTTCCACATGCATGTTTTAGCTGAAGGAAGAATACCTTAAACCTGGAGAGTTGAGACCCGTGGAATGGGTACCATGCAATATGAATTCAAAGGTCTTCATTTGCTCACCGAACCTCTCCAATCCTATCACTGCTGCATTTATGTCCCTGTACACACGCTTGATTCTCTTTTGGAGACATAGCAATCCATAGGTTTTAAGATACTTACAAGTCAGGTACATTCTTAGGCGTTTAATATGGGGTGTTGAGTCCATTTCGCTGAGCAAGGAGTACCTCTTGTCTATACCATAATGGCTTAAGGAACTTTATCTGTGCTCATTTCAATCTCTGGTTTTATGCAGCACCCCAACTCACCTTTCCCCTTAAGCAAGCATAAGTTGGTTTTCTAAATTTGAGACCCTGTTCTGTTTTGGAATTCAGTTCCTGTGTAGCCAAGTTTACATTCCGTGTATTAGTGATATCTTATGATGTTTCTTTTTCTGTGTGATTTATTTCAGTTAGAATCATCCTACCTGAATCCACTCATTATGCTGCTACGGGCCTGATGACATAGATTTCATTGCTGAGTGATACTGCATTGTACGTAAGTACCACAAGTTCTTTATCCATTTTTCACTTTCTGCGATGTTGAACTTGTACTGTAAACGAGGTTCTTGTAAACAGAGGCGTCCCAAACTTTGGGGTGGCTGTGTCTTTTTGATTTTAATTTCCCTAAGCTATAGGACCATAAGTGGAAGTGCCCTAGGCTCTGTTGCTTTGTTTTTTAGATGTTTCAGGAAACACCATACACTTCTCCAGAGTGTCTGTTGGCAATTTACATCCCGCCCATCAGCATAACAAGGCTCCCAGTTCTCCATGGCCTGTCCTGCCTTTCTGGATTTTACACTTTTTTCAGATGGCCCTTTTGACCGGGGGGGAAGTGAGACTTCATTGTAGTGCAGATTTCCTTTGCAAGCTTGCTTGGTTGGCCAAAAAGGGCGTATGCGTTTTTTCCTGAATATATTCAGGAAAAAACGCATACGCCCTTTTTGGCCAAGTGCATCATTGTGGACGTTCTGCCTCTTTTCCTATGCTTTCAATGCAATTCCAGTCTACCTCCTGAAATCGGTTTCCTGCAATTCTGCCCCGCTTTCAAGTCCTCTTGGCAGCCTTACTTCAGTATATTTTTGGACGATAGCTGTCATTTATAACTCTGCAGGTTTGTGAATTACAGTGCCCCTGAGCTCTTTTCTTCACCTCGCTTTCTTTTGAGCTGGCCGCAACACCGCAGGATGGCTTCAGGCCCTAATCTGGTTCCGGCACGGCACGCTGAGCCTTTGGTTATTTCCTCTTCCTGGTGGGAAATGAGAGTTAAATTTGCCCGTCCAGACACCTCCAGCTAGTCTCTCATTGGTTCTCGCTATCCCTGTTCATCTTCCGCAGCAATTGCAAACTGGGCCAAACAGGAGGTTAAAGGCGCTGACTCTCCAAGTGGGGAGAGTGTTAGTAAAGCGTCTGGAATGTTGCACCCGAGTACCAGGGGAGGAAAACTGAGACATATTTGAACACGTCTCCCGATCACATGGTTGATCATACTCTGGGTTCCACATGCATGTTTTAGCTGAAGGAAGAATACCTTAAACCTGGAGAGTTGAGACCCGTGGAATGGGTACCATGCAATATGAGTTAAAAGGTCTTCATTTGCTCACCGATCCTCTCCAATCCTATCACTGCTGCGTTTATGCCCCTGTACACACGCTTGATTCTCTTTCGGAGACATAGCAATCCATAGGTTTTAACATACTTACTAGTCAGGTACATTCTTAGGCGTTTAATATGCGGTGTTGAGTCCATTTCGTTGAGCAAGGAGTAGCTCTTGTCTATTCCATATTTGGCTTAAGGAACTTTATCTGTGCTCATTTCAATCTCTGGTTTTATGCAGCACCCCAACTCACCTTTCCCCTTAAGCAAGCATAAGTTGGTTTTCTAAATTTGAGACCCTGTTCTGTTTTGGAATTCAGTTCCTGTGTAGGCAAGTTTACATTCCGTGTATTAGTGATATCTTATGATGTTTCTTTTTCTGTGTGACTTATTTCAGTTAGAATCATCGTACCTGAATCCACTCATTATGCTGCTACGGGCCTGATGACATAGATTTCATTGCTGAGTGATACTGCATTGTACGTAAGTACCACAAGTTCTTTATCCATTTTTCACTTTCTGTGATATTGAACTTGTACGGTAAACGAGGTTCTTGTAAACAGAGGCGTCCCAAACTTTGGGGTGGCTGTGTCTTTTTGATTTTAATTTCCCTAAGCTATAGGACCATAAGTGGAAGTGCCCTAGGCTCTGTTGCTTTGTTTTTTAGATGTTTCAGGAAACACCATACACTTCTCCCAAGTGTCTGTTGGCAATTTACATCCCGCCCATCAGCATAACAAGGCTCCCAGTTCTCCATGGCCTGTCCTGCCTTTCTGGATTTTACACTTTTTTCAGATGGCCCTTTTGACCGGGGGGGAAGTGAGACTTCAATGTAGTGCAGATTTCCTTTGCAAGCTTGCTTGGTTGGCCAAAAAGGGTGTATGCGTTTTTTCCTGAATATATTCAGGAAAAAACGCATACGCCCTTTTTGGCCAAGTGCATCATTGTGGACGTTCTGCCTCTTTTCCTATGCTTTCAATGCAATTCCAGCCTACCTCCTGAAATCGGTTTCCTGCAATTCTGCCCGGCTTTCAAGTCCTCTTGGCAGCCTTACTTCAGTATATTTTTGGACGATAGCTGTCATTTATAACTCTGCAGGTTTGTGAATTACAGTGCCCCTGAGCTCCTTTCTTCAACTCGCTTTTTTGTGACCTCGCCGCAACACAGCAGGATGGCTTCAAGCCCTAATCTGGTTCCCGCACGGCACGCTGAGCCTTTGGTTAATTCCTCTTCCTGGTGGGAAATGAGAGTTAAATTTGCCCGTCCAGACACCTCCAGCTAGTCTCTCATTGGTTCTCACTATCCCTGTTCATCTTCCGCAGCAATTGCAAACTGGGCCAAACAGGAGGTTAAAGGGACTGACTCTCCAAGTAGGGAGAGTGTTAGTAAAGCGTCTGGAATGTTGCACCCGAGTACCAGGGTACGAAAACTGAGACATATTTGAACACGTCTCCCGATCACATGGTTGATCATACTCTAGGTTCCACATGCATGTTTTAGCTGAAGGAAGAATACCTTAAACCTGGAGAGTTGAAACCCGTGGAATGGGTACCATGCAATATGACTTCAAAGGGTCTTCATTTGCTCACCGAACCTCTCCAATCCTATCACTGCTGCGTTTATGCCCCTGTACACATGCTTGATTCTCTTTTGCAGACATAGCAATCCATAGGTTTTAAGATACTTACTAGTCAGGTACATTCTTAGGCGTTTAATATGCGGTGTTGAGTCCATTTCGTTGAGCAAGGAGTAGCTCTTGTCTATTCCATATTTGGCTTAAGGAACTTTATCTGTGCTCATTTCAATCTCTGGTTTTGTGCAGCACCCCAACTCACCTTTCCCCTTAAGCAAGCATAAGTTGGTTTTTTAAATTTGAGACCCTGTTCTGTTTTGGAATCCAGTTCCTGTGTAGCCAAGTTTACATTCCGTGTATTACTGATATCTTATGATGTTTCTTTTTCTGTGTGACTTATTTCAGTTAGAATCATCGTACCTGAATCCACTCATTATGCTGCTACGGGCCTGATGACATAGATTTCATTGCTGAGTGATACTGCATTGTACGTAAGTACCACAATTTCTTTATCCATTTTTCATTTTCTGTGATATTGAACTTGTACGGTAAACGAGGTTCTTGTAAACAGAGGCCTCCCAAACTTTGGGGTGGCTGTGTCTTTTTGATTTTAATTTCCCTAAGCTATAGGACCATAAGTGGAAGTGCCCTAGGCTCTGTTGCTTTGTTTTTTAGATGTTTCAGGAAACACCATACACTTCTCGCGAGTGTCTGTGTGCAATTTACATCCCGCCCATCAGCATAACAAGGCTCCCAGTTCTCCATGGACTGTCCTGCCTTTCTGGATTTTACACTTTTTTCAGATGCTCCTTTTGACCGGGGGGAAGTGCGACTTCATTGTAGTGCAGATTTCCTTTGCAAGTTTGCTTGGTTGGCCAAAAAGGGCGTATGCGTTTTTTCCTGAATATATTCAGGAAAAAACGCATACGCCCTTTTTGGCCAAGTGCATCATTGTGGACGCTCTGCCTCTTTTCCTATGCTTTCAATGCAATTCCAGTCTACCTCCTGAAATCGGTTTCCTGCAATTCTGCCCCGCTTTCAAGTCGTCTTGGCAGCCTTACTTCAGTATATTTTTGGACGATAGCTGTCATTTATAACTCTGCAGGTTTGTGCATTACAGTGCCCCTGAGCTCCTTTCTTCAACTCGCTTTCTTGTGAGCTGGCCGCAACACCGCAGGATGGCTTCAGGCCCTAATCTGGTTCCAGCACGGCACGCTGAGCCTTTGGTTAATTCCTCTTCCTGGTGGGAAATGAGAGTTAAATTTGCCCGTCCAGACACCTCCAGCTAGTCTCTCATTGGTTCTCGCTATTCCTGTTCATCTTCCGCAGAAATTGCAAACTGGGCCAAACAGGAGGTTAAAGGCGCTGACTCTCCAAGTGGGGAGAGTGTTAGTAAAGCGTCTGGAATGTTGCACACGAGTACCAGGGTATGAAAACTGAGACATATTTGAACACGTCTCCCGATCACATGGTTGATCATGCTTTAGGTTCCACATGCATGTTTTAGCTGAAGGAAGAATACCTTAAACCTGCAGAGTTGAAACCCGGGAATGGGTACCATGCAATGTGACTTCAAAGGGTTTTCATTTGCTCACCGAACCTCTCCAATCCTATCACTGCTGCGTTTATGCCCCTGTACTCATGCTTGATTCTCTTTCGGAGACATAGCAATCCATAGGTTTTAAGATACTTACTAGTCAGGTACATTCTTAGGCGTTTAATATGCGGTGTTGAGTCCATTTCGTTGAGCAAGGAGTAACTCTTGTCTATTCCATATTTGGCTTAAGGAACTTTATCTGTGCTCATTTCAATCTCTGGTTTTATGCAGCACCCCAACTCACCTTTCCCCTTAAGCAAGCATAAGTTGGTTTTCTAAATTTGAGACCCTGTTGTGTTTTGGAATCCAGTTCCTGTGTAGCCAAGTTTACATTCCGTGTATTACTGATATCTTATGATGTTTCTTTTTCTGTGTGACTTATTTCAGTTAGAATCATCGTACCTGAATCCACTCATTATGCTGCTACGGGCCTGATGACATAGATTTCATTGCTGAGTGATACTGCATTGTACGTAAGTACCACAATTTCTTTATCCATTTTTCACTTTCTGTGATATTGAACTTGTACGGTAAACGAGGTTCTTGTAAACAGAGGCCTCCCAAACTTTGGGGTGGCTGTGTCTTTTTGATTTTAATTTCCCTAAGCTATAGGACCATAAGTGGAAGTGCCCTAGGCTCTGTTGCTTTGTATTTTAGATGTTTCAGGAAACACCATACATTTCTCCTGAGTGTCTGTGTGCAATTTACATCCCGCCCATCAGCATAACAAGGCTCCCAGTTCTCCATGGACTGTCCTGCCTTTCTGGATTTTACACTTTTTTCAGATGGTCCTTTTGACCGGGGGGAAGTGCGACTTCATTGTAGTGCAGATTTCCTTTGCAAGTTTGCTTGGTTGGCCAAAAAGGGCGTATGCGTTTTTTCCTGAATATATTCAGGAAAAAACGCATACGCCCTTTTTGGCCAAGTGCATCATTGTGGACGCTCTGCCTCTTTTCCTATGCTTTCAATGCAATTCCAGTCTACCTCCTGAAATCGGTTTCCTGCAATTCTGCCCCGCTTTCAAGTCCTCTTGGCAGCCTTACTTCAGTCTATTTTTGGACGATAGCTGTCATTTATAACTCTGCAGGTTTGTGAATTACAGTGCCCCTGAGCTCCTTTCTTCAACTCGCTTTCTTGTGAGCTGGGCGCAACACCGCAGGATGGCTTCAGGCCCTAATCTGGTTCCGGCACGGCATGCTGAGCCTTTGGTTAATTCCTCTTCCTGGTGGGAAATGAGAGTTAAATTTGCCCGTCCAGACACCTCCAGCTAGTCTCTCATTGGTTCTCGCTATTCCTGTTCATCTTCCGCAGAAATTGCAAACTGGGCCAAACAGGAGGTTAAAGGCGCTGACTCTCCAAGTGGGGAGAGTGTTAGTAAAGCGTCTGGAATGTTGCACACGAGTACCAGGGTATGAAAACTGAGACATATTTGAACACGTCTCCCGATCACATGGTTGATCATGCTTTAGGTTCCACATGCATGTTTTAGCTGAAGGAAGAATACCTTAAACCTGCAGAGTAGAAACCCGGGAATGGGTACCATGCAATGTGACTTCAAAGGGTTTTCATTTGCTCACCGAACCTCTCCAATCCTATCACTGCTGCGTTTATGCCCCTGTACACATGCTTGATTCTCTTTCGGAGACATAGCAATCCATAGGTTTTAAGATACTTACTAGTCAGGTACATTCTTAGGCGTTTAATATGCAGTGTTGAGTCCATTTCGTTGAGCAAGGAGTAGCTCTTGTCTATTCCATATTTGGCTTAAGGAACTTTATCTGTGCTCATTTCAATCTCTGGTTTTATGCAGCACCCCAACTCACCTTTCCCCTTAAGCAAGCATAAGTTGGTTTTCTAAATTTGAGACCCTGTTGTGTTTTGGAATCCAGTTCCTGTGTAGCCAAGTTTACATTCCGTGTATTACTGATATCTTATGATGTTTCTTTTTCTGTGTGACTTATTTCAGTTAGAATCATCGTACCTGAATCCACTCATTATGCTGCTACGGGCCTGATGACATAGATTTCATTGCTGAGTGATACTGCATTGTACGTAAGTACCACAATTTCTTTATCCATTTTTCACTTTCTGTGATATTGAACTTGTACGGTAAACGAGGTTCTTGTAAACAGAGGCCTCCCAAACTTTGGGGTGGCTGTGTCTTTTTGATTTTAATTTCCCTAAGCTATAGGACACTAAGTGGAAGTGCCCTAGGCTCTGTTGCTTTGTATTTTAGATGTTTCAGGAAACACCATACATTTCTCCTGAGTGTCTGTGTGCAATTTACATCCCGCCCATCAGCATAACAAGGCTCCCAGTTCTCCATGGACTGTCCTGCCTTTCTGGATTTTACACTTTTTTCAGATGGTCCTTTTGACCGGGGGGAAGTGCGACTTCATTGTAGTGCAGATTTCCTTTGCAAGTTTGCTTGGTTGGCCAAAAAGGGCGTATGCGTATTTTCCTGAATATATTCAGGAAAAAACGCATACGCCCTTTTTGGCCAAGTGCATCATTGTGGACGCTCTGCCTCTTTTCCTATGCTTTCAATGCAATTCCAGTCTACCTCCTGAAATCGGTTTCCTGAAATTCTGCCCCGCTTTCAAGTCCTCTTGGCAGCCTTACTTCAGTATATTTTTGGACGATAGCTGTCATTTATAACTCTGCAGGTTTGTGCATTACAGTGCCCCTGAGCTCCTTTCTTCAACTCGCTTTCTTGTGAGCTGGGCGCAACACCGCAGGATGGCTTCAGGCCCTAATCTGGTTCCGGCACGGCATGCTGAGCCTTTCGCTAATTCCTCTTCCTGGTGGGAAATGAGAGTTAAATTTGCCCGTCCAGACACCTCCAGCTAGTCTCTCATTGGTTCTCGCTATTCCTGTTCATCTTCCGCAGAAATTGCAAACTGGGCCAAACAGGAGGTTAAAGGCGCTGACTCTCCAAGTGGGGAGAGTGTTAGTAAAGCGTCTGGAATGTTGCACACGAGTACCAGGGTATGAAAACTGAGACATATTTGAACACGTCTCCCGATCACATGGTTGATCATGCTTTAGGTTCCACATGCATGTTTTAGCTGAAGGAAGAATACCTTAAACCTGCAGAGTTGAAACCCGGGAATGGGTACCATGCAATGTGACTTCAAAGGGTTTTCATTTGCTCACCGAACCTCTCCAATCCTATCAGTGCTGCGTTTATGCCCCTGTACACATGCTTGATTCTCTTTCGGAGACATAGCAATCCATAGGTTTTAAGATACTTACTAGTCAGGTACATTCTTAGGCGTTTAATATGCGGTGTTGAGTCCATTTCGTTGAGCAAGGAGTAGCTCTTGTCTATTCCATATTTGGCTTAAGGAACTTTATCTTTGCTCATTTCAATCTCTGGTTTTATGCAGCACCCCAACTCACCTTTACCCTTAAGCAAGCATAAGTTGGTTTTCTAAATTTGAGACCCTGTTCTGTTTTGGAATTCAGTTCCTGTGTAGCCAAGTTTACATTCCGTGTATTAGTGATATCTTATGATGTTTCTTTTTCTGTGTGACTTATTTCAGTTAGAATCATCATACCTGAATCCACTCATTGTGCTGCTAAGGGCCTGATGACATAGATTTCATTGCTGAGTGATATTGCTTTGTAAGTAAATACCACAACTTCTTTATCCATTTTTCACTTTCTGGGATGTTGAACTTCTTCTGTAAACGAGGTTCTTGTAAACAGAGCCGTTCCAAACTTTGGGGTGGCTGTGTCTTTTTGATTTTAATTTCCCTAAACTATAGGACCATACGTGGAAGTGCCCTAGGCTCTGTTGCTTTGTTTTTTAGATGTTTCAGGAAACACCATACACTTCTCCGGAGTGTCTGTTGGCAATTTACATCCCGCCCATCAGCATAACAAGGCTCCCAGTTCTCCATGGCCTGTCCTGCCTTTCTGGATTTTACACTTTTTACAGATGGCCCTTTTGACCGGGGGGGAAGTGAGACTTCATTGTAGTGCAGATTTCCTTTGCAAGCTTGCTTGGTTGGCCAAAAAGGGCGTATGCGTTTTTTCCTGAATATATTCAGGAAAAAACGCATACGCCCTTTTTGGCCAAGTGCATCATTGTGGACGTTCTGCCTCTTTTCCTATGCTTTCAATGCAATTCCAGTCTACCTCCTGAAATCGGTTACCTGCAATTTTGCTCGGCTTTCAAGTCCTCTTGGCAGCCTTACTTCAGTATATTTTTGGACGATAGCTGTCATTTATAACTCTGCAGGTTTGTCAATTACAGTGCCCCTGAGCTCCTTTCTTCAACTCGCTTTTTTGTGACCTGGCCGCAACACAGCAGGATGGCTTCAAGCCCTAATCTGGTTCCCGCACGGCACGCTGAGCCTTTGGTTAATTCCTCTTCCTGGTGGGAAATGAGAGTTAAATTTGCCCGTCCAGACACCTCCAGCTAGTCTCTCATTGGTTCTCGCTATCCCTGTTCATCTTCCGCAGCAATTGCAAACTGGGCCAAACAGGAGGTTAAAGGGACTGACTCTCCAAGTAGGGAGAGTGTTAGTAAAGCGCCTGGAATGTTGCACCCGAGTACCAGGGTACGAAAACTGAGACATATTTGAACAAGTCTCCCGATCACATGGTTGATCATGCTTTAGGTTCCACATGCATGTTTTAGCTGAAGGAAGAATACCTTAAACCTGGAGAGTTGAAACCCGTGGAATGGGTACCATGCAATATGACTTCAAAGGGTCTTCATTTGCTCACCGAACATCTCCAATCCTATCACTGCTGCGTTTATGCCCCTGTACACATGCTTGATTCTCTTTCGGAGACATAGCAATCCATAGGTTTTAAGATACTTACTAGTCAGGTACATTCTTAGGCGTTTAATATGCGGTGTTGAGTCCATTTCGTTGAGCAAGGAGTAGCTCTTGTCTATTCCATATTTGGCTTAAGGAACTTTATCTGTGCTCATTTCAATCTCTGGTTTTATGCAGCACCCCAACTCACCTTTCCCCTTAAGCAAGCATAAGTTGGTTTTCTAAATTTGAGACCCTGTTCTGTTTTGGAATTCAGTTCCTGTGTAGCCAAGTTTACATTCCATGTATTACTGATATCTTATGATGTTTCTTTTTCTGTATGACTTATTTCAGTTAGAATCATCGTACCTGAATCCACTCATTATGCTGCTACGGGCCTGATGACATAGATTTCATTGCTGAGTGATACTGCATTGTACGTAAGTACCACAAGTTCTTTATCCATTTTTCACTTTCTGTGATATTGAACTTGTACGGTAAACGAGGTTCTTGTAAACAGAGGCGTCCCAAACTTTGGGGTGGCTGTGTCTTTTTTATTTTAATTTCCCTAAGCTATAGGACCATAAGTGGAAGTGCCCTAGGCTCTGTTGCTTTGTTTTTTAGATGTTTCAGGAAACACCATACACTCCTCCGGAGTGTCTGTCGGCAATTTACATCCCGCCCATCAGCATAACAAGGCTCCCAGTTCTCCATGGCCTGTCCTGCCTTTCTGGATTATACACTTTTTTCAGATGGCCCTTTTGACCGGGGGGAAGTGAGACTTCATTGTAGTGCAGATTTCCTTTGCAAGCTTGCTTGGTTGGCCAAAAAGGGCGTATGCGTTTTTTCCTGAATATATTCAGGAAAAAACGCATACGCCCTTTTTGGCCAAGTGCATCATTTGTGGACGTTCTGCCTCTTTTCCTATGCTTTCAATGCAATTCCAGTCTACCTCCTGAAATCGGGTTCCTGCAATTCTGCCCCACTTTCAAGTCCTCTTGGCAGCCTTACTTCAGTATATTTTTGGACGATAGCTGTCATTTATAACTCTGCAGGTTTGTGAATTACAGTGACCCTGAGCTCCTTTCTTCAACTCGCTTTCTTGTGAGCTGGCCGCAACACCGCAGGATGGCTTCAGGCCATAATCTGGTTCCTGCACGGCACGCTGAGCCTTTGGTTATTTCCTCTTCCTGGTGGGAAATGAGAGTTAAATTTGCCCGTCCAGACACCTCCAGCTAGTCTCTCATTGGTTCTCCCTATTCCTGTTCATCTTCCGCTGAAATTTCAAACTGGGCCAAACAGGAGGTTAAAGGCGCTGACTCTCCAAGTGGGGAGAGTGTTAGTAAAGCGTCTGGAATGTTGCACCCGAGTACCAGGGGAGGAAAACTGAGACATATTTGAACATGTCTCCCGATCACATGGTTGATCATACTCTAGGTTCCACATGCATGTTTTAGCTGAAGGAAGAATACCTTAAACCTGGAGAGTTGAAACCCGTGGAATGGGTACCATGCAATATGACTTCAAAGGGTCTTCATTTGCTCACCGAACCTCTCCAATCCTATCAGTGCTGCGTTTATGCCCCTGTACACATGCTTGATTCTCTTTCGGAGACATAGCAATCCATAGGTTTTAAGATACTTACTAGTCAGGTACATTCTTAGGCGTTTAATATGCGGTGTTGAGTCCATTTCGTTGAGCAAGGAGTAGCTCTTGTCTATTCCATATTTGGCTTACGGAACTTTATCTGTGCTCATTTCAATCTCTGGTTTTATGCAGCACCCCAACTCACCTTTACCCTTAAGCAAGCATAAGTTGGTTTTCTAAATTTGAGACCCTGTTCTGTTCTGTAATTCAGTTCCTGTGTAGCCAAGTTTACATTCTCTGTATTACTGATATCTTATGATGTTTCTTTTTCTGTGTGACTTATTTCAGTTAGAATCATCATACCTGAATCCACTCATTGTGCTGCTAAGGGCCTGATTTCATAGAATTCATTGCTGAGTGATATTGCTTTGTAAGTAAATACCACAACTTCTTTATCCATTTTTCACTTTCTGCGATGTTGAACTTGTACTGTAAACGACGTTCTTGTAAACAGAGGCGTCCCAAACTTTGGGGTGGCTGTGTCTTTTTGATTTTAATATCCCTAAGCTATAGGACCATAAGTGGAAGTGCCCTACGCTCTGTTGCTTTGTTTTTTAGATGTTTCAGGAAGCACCATACACTTCTCCCAAGTGTCTGTTGGCAATTTACATCCCGCCCATCAGCATAACAAGGCTCCCAGTTTTCCATGGCCTGTCCAGCCTTTCTGGATTTTACACTTTTTTCAGATGGCCCTTTTGACCGGGGGGAAGTGAGACTTCATTGTAGTGCAGATATCCTTTGCAAGCTTGCTTGGTTGGCCAAAAAGGGCGTATGCGTTTTTTCCTGAATATATTCAGGAAAAAACGCATACGCCCTTTTTGGCCAAGTGCATCATTGTGGACGTTCTGCCTCTTTTCCTATGCTTTCAATGCAATTCCAGTCTACCTCCTGAAATCGGTTTCCTGCAATTCTGCCCCGCTTTCAAGTCCTCTTGGAAGCCTTACTTCAGTATATTTTTGGACGATAGCTGTCATTTATAACTCTGCAGGATTGTGAATTACAGTGCTCCTGAGCTCCTTTCTTCAACTCGCTTACTTTTGAGCTGGACGCAACACCGCAGGAAAGTTTCAGGCCCTAATCTGGTTCCGACACGGCAGGCTGAGCCTTTGGTTAATTCCTCTTCCTGGTGGGAAATGAGAGTTAAATTTGCCCGTCCAGACACCTCCAGCTAGTCTCTCATTGGTTCTCGCTATTCCTGTTCATCTACCGCAGAAATTGCAAACTGCGCCAAACAGGAGGTTAAAGGGACTGACTCTCCAAGTGGGGAGAGTGTTAGTAAAGCATCTGGAATGTTGCACCCGAGTACCAGGGTACGAAATCTGAGACATATTTGAACACGTCTCCCGTCCACATGGTTGATCATACTCTGAGTTCCACATGCATGTTTTAGCTGAAGGAAGAATACCTTAAACCTGGAGAGTTGAGACCCGTGGAATGGGTACCATGCAATATGACTTCAAAGGGTCTTCATTTGCTCACCGAACCTCTCCAATCCTATCACTGCTGCGTTTATGCCCCTGTACACACGCTTGATTCTCTTTTGGAGATATAGCAATCCATAGGTTTTAAGATACTTACTAGTCAGGTCCATTCTTAGGCGTTTAATATGGGGTGTTGAGTCCATTTCGTTGACCAAGGAGTAGCTCTTGTCTATTCCATATTTGGCTTAAGGAACTTTATCTGTGCTCATTTCAATCTCTGGTTTTATGCAGCACCCCAACTCACCTTTCCCCTTAAGCAAGCATAAGTTGGTTTTCTAAATTTGAGACCCTGTTCTGTTCTGTAATTCAGTTCCTGTGTAGCCAAGTTTACATTCCGTGTATTACTGATATCTTATGATGTTTCTTTTTCTGTGTGACTTATTTCAGTTAGAATCATCGTACCTGAATCCACTCATTGTGCAGCTAAGGGCCTGATGACATAGATTTCATTGCTGAGTGATATTGCTTTGTAAGTAAATACCACAACTTCTTTATCCATTTCTCACTTTCTGCGATGTTGAAGTTGTACTGTAAACGAGGTTCTTGTAAATAGAGGCGTCCCAAACTTTGGGGTGGCTGTGTCTTTTTGATTTTAATTTCCCTAAGCTATAGGACCATAAGTGGAAGTGCCCTAGGCTCTGTTGCTTTGTTTTTTAGATGTTTCAGGAAACACCATACACTTCTCCCGAGTGTCTGTTGGCAATTTACATCCCGCCCATCAGCATAACAAGGCTCCCAGTTCTCCATGGCCTGTCCTGCCTTTCTGGATTTTACACTTTTTTCAGATGGCCCTTTTGACCGGGGGGAAGTGAGACTTCATTGTAGTGCAGATTCCCTTTGCAAGCTTGCTTGGTTGGCCAAAAAGGGCGTATGCGTTTTTTCCTGAATATATTCAGGAAAAAACGCATACGCCCTTTTTGGCCAAGTGCATCATTGTGGACGTTCTGCCTCTTTTCCTATGCTTTCAATGCAATTCCAGTCTACCTCCTGAAATCGGGTTCCTGCAATTCTGCCCCACTTTCAAGTCCTCTTGGCAGCCTTACTTCAGTATATTTTTGGACGATAGCTGTCATTTATAACTCTGCAGGTTTGTGAATTACAGTGCCCCTGAGCTCCTTTCTTCAACTCGCTTTCTTTTGAGCTGGCCGCAACACCGCAGGATGGCTTCAGGCCCTAATCTGGTTCCGGCACGGCACGCTGAGCCTTTGGTTATTTCCTCTTCCTGGTGGGAAATGAGAGTTAAATTTTCCTGTCCAGACACCTCCAGCTAGTCTCTCATTGGTTCTCCCTATTCCTGTTCATCTTCCGCTGAAATTTCAAACTGGGCCAAACAGGAGGTTAAAGGCGCTGACTCTCCAAGTGGGGAGAGTGTTAGTAAAGCGTCTGGAATGTTGCACGCGAGAACCAGGGGAGGAAAACTGACACATATTTGAACACGTCTCCCGATCACATGGTTGATCATACTCTAGGTTCCACATGCATGTTTTAGCTGAAGGAAGAATACCTTAAACCTGGAGAGTTGAAACCCGTGGAATGGGTACCATGCAATATGACTTCAAAGGGTCTTCATTTGCTCACCGAATCTCTCCAGTCCTATCAGTGCTGTGTTTATGCCCCTGTACACATGCTTGATTCTCTTTCGGAGACATAGCAATCCATAGGTTTTAAGATACTTACTAGTCAGGTACATTCTTAGGCGTTTAATATGCGGTGTTGAGTCCATTTCGTTGAGCAAGGAGTAGCTCTTGTCTATTCCATATTTGGCTTAAGGAACTTTATCTGTGCTGATTTCAATCTCTGGTTTTATGCAGCACCCCAACTCACCTTTCCCCTTAAGCAAGCATAAGTTGGTTTTCTAAATTTGAGACCCTGTTCTGTTCTGTAATTCAGTTCCTGTGTAGCCAAGTTTACATTCCGTGTATTACTGATATCTTATGATGTTTCTTTTTCTGTGTGACTTATTTCAGTTAGAATCATCATACCTGAATCCACTCATTGTGCTGCTAAGGGCCTGATGACATAGATTTCATTGCTGAGTGATATTGCTTTGTAAGGAAGTACCACAACTTCTTTATCCATTTTTCACTTTCTGCGATGTTGAACTTGTACTGTAAACGAGGTTCTTGTAAACAGAGGCGTCCCAAACTTTGGGGTGGCTGTGTCTTTTTGATTTTAATTTCCCTAAGCTATAGGACCATAAGTGGAAGTGGCCTAGGCTCTGTTGCTTTGTTTTTTACATGTTTCAGGAAACACCATACACTTCTCCGGAGTGTCTGTTGGCAATTTACATCCCGCCCATCAGCATAACAAGGCTCCCAGTTCTCCATGGCCTGTCCTGCCTTTCTGGATTTTACACTTTCTTCAGATGGCTCTTTTGACCGGGGGGAAGTGAGACTTCATTGTACTACAGATTTCCTTTGCAAGCTTGCTTGGTTGGCCAAAAAGGGCGTATGCGTTTTTTCCTGAATATATTCAGGAAAAAACGCATACGCCCTTTTTGGCCAAGTGCATCATTGTGGACGTTCTGCCTCTTTTCCTATGCTTTCAATGCAATTCCAGTCTACCTCCTGAAATCGGTTTCCTGCAATTCTGCCCTTCTTTCAAGTCCTCTTGGCAGCCTTACTTCAGTATATTTTTGGATGATAGCTGTCATTTATAACTCTGCAGGTTTGTGAATTACAGTGCCCCTGAGCTCCTTTCTTCAACTCGCTTTCTTGTGAGCTGGCCGCAACACCGCAGGATGGCTTCAGGCCCTAATCTGGTTCCGGCACGGCACGCTGAGCCTTTGGTTATTTCCTCTTCCTGGTGGGAAATGAGAGTTAAATTTGCCCGTCCAGACACCTCCAGCTAGTCTCTCATTATGCTCGCTATTCCTGTTCATCTTCCGCAGAAATTGCAAACTGGGCCAAACAGGAGGTTAAAGGCGCTGACTCTCCAAGTGGGGAGAGTGTTAGTTAAGCATCTGGAATGTTGCACCCGAGTACCAGGGGAGGAACACTGAGACATATTTGAACACGTCTCCCATTCACACGGTTGATCGTACTCTGGGTTCCACATGCATGTTTTAGCTGAAGGAAGAATACCTTAAACCTGGAGAGTTGAGACCCGTGTAATGGATACCATGCAATATGACTTCAAAGGGTCTTCATTTGCTCACTGAACCTCTCCAATCCTATCACTGCTGCGTTTATGCCCCTGCACACATGCTTGATTCTCTTTCGGAGACATAGCAATCCATAGGTTTTAAGATACTTACTAGTCAGGTACATTCTTAGGCGTTTAATATGGGGTGTTGAGTCCATTTCGTTGAGCAAGGAGTAGCTCTTGTCTATTCCATATTTGGCTTAAGGAACTTTATCTGTGCTCATTTCAATCTCTGGTTTTATGCAGCACCCCAACTCACCTTTACCCTTAAGCAAGCATAAGTTGGTTTTCTAAATTTGAGACCCTGTTCTGTTTTGGAATTCAGTTCCTGTGTAGCCAAGTTTACATTCCATGTATTACTGATATCTTATGATGTTTCTTTTTCTGTGTGACTTATTTCAGTTAGAATCATCATACCTGAATCCACTCATTGTGCTGCTAAGGGCCTGATGACATAGATTTCATTGCTGAGTGATATTGCTTTGTAAGTAAATACCACAACTTCTTTATCCATTTTTCACTTTCTGCGATGTTGAACTTGTACTGTAAACGAGGTTCTTGTAAACAGAGGTGTCCCAAACTTTGGGGTGGCTGTGTCTTTTTGATTTTAATTTCCCTAAGCTATAGGACCATAAGTGGAAGTGCCCTTGGCTCTGTTGCTTTGTTTTTTAGATGTTTCAGGAAACACTATACACTTCTCCCGAGTGTCTGTTGGCAATTTACATCCCGCCCATCAGCATAACAAGGCTCCCAGTTCTCCATGGCCTGTCCTGCCTTTCTGGATTTTACACTTTTTTCAGATGGCCCTTTTGACCGGGGGGAAGTGAGACTTCACTGTAGTGCAGATTTCCTTTGCAAGTTTGCTTGGTTGGCCAAAAAGGGCGTATGCGTTTTTTCCTGAATATATTCAGGAAAAAACGCATACGCCCTTTTTGGCCAAGTGCATCATTGTGGACGTTCTGCCTCTTTTCCTATGCTTTCAATGCAATTCCAGTCTACCTCCTGAAATCGGTTTCCTGCAATTCTGCCCCGCTTTCAAGTCCTCTTGGCAGCCTTACTTCAGTATATTTTTGGACGATAGCTGTCATTTATAACTCTGCAGGTTTGTGAATTACAGTGCCCCTGAGCTCCTTTCTTCAACTCGCTTTCTTGTGAGCTGGCCGCAACACCGCAGGATGGCTTCAGGCCCTAATCTGATCCCGGCACGGCACGCTGAGCCTTTGGTTAATTCCTCTTCCTGGTGGGAAATGAGAGTTAAATTTACACCTCCAGACACCTCCAGCTAGTCTCTCATTGTTTCTCTCTATTCCTGTTCATCTTCCGCAGAAATTGCAAACTGGGCCAAACAGGAGGTTAAAGGGACTGACTCTCCAAGTGGGGAGAGTGTTAGTAAAGCGTCTGGAATGTTGCACCCGAGTATCAGGGTACGAAAACTGAGACATATTTGAACACGTCTCCCGATCACATGGTTGATCATACTCTAGGTTCCACATGCATGATTTAGCTGAAGGAAGAATACCTTAAACCTGGAGAGTTGAGACCCGTGGAATGGGTACCATGCAATATGACTTCAAAGGGTCTTCATTTGCTCACCGAACCTCTCCAATCCTATCAATGCTGCGTTTATGCCCCTGTACACATGCTTGATTCTCTTTTGGAGACATAGCAATCCATAGGTTTTAAGATACTTACTAGTCAGGTACATTCTTAGGCGTTTAATATGGGGTGTTGAGTCCATTTCGTTGAGCAAGGAGTAGCTCTTGTCTATTCCATATTTGGCTTAAGGAACTTTATCTGTGCTCATTTCAATCTCTGGTTTTATGCAGCTCCCCAACTCACCTTTCCCCTTCAGCAAGCATAAGTTGGTTTTCTAAATTTGAGACCCTGTTCTGTTTTGGAATTCAGTTCCTGTGTAGCCAAGTTTACATTCCGTGTATTAGTGATATCTTATGATGTTTCTTTTTCTGTGTGACTTATTTCAGTTAGAATCATTGTACCTGAATCCACTCATTATGCTGCTAAGGGCCTGATGACATAGATTTCATTGCTGAGTGATACTGCATTGTACGTAAGTACCACAAGTTCTTTATCCATTTTTCACTTTCTGTGATATTGAACTTGTACGGTAAACGAGGTTCTTGTAAACAGAGGCGTCCCAAACTTTGGGGTGGCTGTGTCTTTTTGATTTTAATTTCCCTAAGCTATAGGACCATAAGTGGAAGTGCCCTAGGCTCTGTTGCTTTGTTTTTTAGATGTTTCAGGAAACACCATACACTTCTCCTGTGTGTGTGTTGGCAATTTACATCCTGCCCATCAGCATAACAAGGCTCCCAGTTCTCCATGGCCTGTCCTGCCTTTCTGGATTTTACACTTTTTTCAGATGGCTCTTTTGACCCGGGGGAAGTGAGACTTCATTGTAGTGCAGATTTCCTTTGCAAACTTGCTTGGTTGGCCAAAAAGGGCGTATGCGTTTTTTTCTGGAATATATTCAGGAAAAAACGCATACGCCCTTTTTGGCCAAGTGCATAATTGTGGACTTTCTGCCTCTTTTCCTATGCTTTCAATGCAATTCCAGTTTACTTCCTGAAATCGGTTTCCTGCAATTCTGCCCCGCTTTCAAGTCCTCTTGGCAGCCTTACTTCAGTATATTTTTGGACCATAGCTGTCATTTATAACTCTGCAGGTTTGTGAATTACAGTGCCCCTGAGCTCCTTTCTTCAACTCGCTTTCTTTTGAGCTGACCTCAACACCGCAGGATGTCTTCAGGCCCTAATCTGGTTCCGGCACGGCACGCTGAGCCTTTGGTTATTTGCTCTTCCTGGTGGGAAATGTGAGTTAAATTTGCCCGTCCAGACACCTCCAGCTAGTCTCTCATTGGTTCTCCCTATTCCTGTTCATCTTCCGCAGAAATTGCAAACTGGGCCAAACAGGAGGTTAAAGGGACTGACTCTCCAAGTGGGGAGAGTGTTAGTAAAGCGTCTGGAATGTTGCACCGAAGTACCAGGGGAGGAAAACTGAGACATATTTGAACACGTCTCCCGATCACATGGTTGATCATACTCTAGGTTCCACATGCATGTTTTAGCTGAAGGAAGAATACCTTAAACCTGGGTAGTTGAAACCCGTGGAATGGGTACCATGCAATATGACTTCAAAGGGTCTTCATTTGCTCACCGAACCTCTCCAATCCTAACACTGCTGCGTTTATGCCCCTGTACACACGTTTGATTCTCTTTTGGAGACATAGCAATCCATAGGTTTTAAGATAGTTACTAGTCAGGTACATTCTTATGCGTTTAATATGGGGTGTTGAGTGCATTTCATTGAGCAAGAAGTAGCTCTTGTCTATT
The DNA here is from genome assembly GCF_951394435.1 of Stenella coeruleoalba. Classification (NCBI taxonomy): domain Eukaryota; kingdom Metazoa; phylum Chordata; class Mammalia; order Artiodactyla; family Delphinidae; genus Stenella; species Stenella coeruleoalba. The sequence continues at coordinate 1,467,254 of NW_027646189.1, forward strand.
CATTATGTGGCTTAAGGAACTTTATCTGTGCTCATTTCAATCTCTGGTTTTATGCAGCACCCCAACTCACCTTTCCCCTTAAGCAAGCATAAGTTGGTTTTCTAAATTTGAGACCCTGTTCTGTTCTGTAATTCAGTTCCTGTGTAGCCAAGTTTACATTCCGTGTATTAGTGATATCTTATGATGTTTCTTTTTCTGTGTGACTTATTTCAGTTAGAATCATCATACCTGAATCCATTCATTGTGCTGCTAAGGGCCTGATGACATAGATTTCATTGCTGAGTGATACTGCATTGTACGTAAGTACCACAAGTTCTTTATCCATTTTTCACTTTCTGTGATATTGAACTTGTACGGTAAACGAGGTTCTTGTAAACAGAGGCGTCCCAAACTTTGGGGTGGCTGTGTCTTTTTGATTTTAATTTCCCTAAGCTATAGGACCATAAGTGGAAGTGCCCTAGGCTCTGTTGCTTTGTTTTTTAGATGTTTCAGGAAACACCATACACTTCTCCGGAGTGTCTGTTCGCAATTTACATCCCGCCCATCAGCATAACAAGGCTCCCAGTTCTCCATGGCCTGTCCTGCCTTTCTGGATTTTACACTTTTTTCAGATGGCTCTTTTGACCGGGGGGAAGTGAGACTTCATTGTACTACAGATTTCCTTTGCAAGCTTGCTTGGTTGGCCAAAAAGGGCGTATGCGTTTTTTCCTGAATATATTCAGGAAAAAACGCATACGCCCTTTTTGGCCAAGTGCATCATTGTGGACGTTCTGCCTCTTTTCCTATGCTTTCAATGCAATTCCAGTCTACCTCCTGAAATCGGTTTCCTGCAATTCTGCCCTTCTTTCAAGTCCTCTTGGCAGCCTTACTTCAGTATATTTTTGGATGATAGCTGTCATTTATAACTCTGCAGGTTTGTGAATTACAGTGCCCCTGAGCTCCTTTCTTCAACTCGCTTTCTTGTGAGCTGGCCGCAACACCGCAGGATGGCTTCAGGCCCTAATCTGGTTCCGGCACGGCACGCTGAGCCTTTGGTTATTTCCTCTTCCTGGTGGGAAATGAGAGTTAAATTTGCCCGTCCAGACACCTCCAGCTAGTCTCTCATTATGCTCGCTATTCCTGTTCATCTTCCGCAGAAATTGCAAACTGGGCCAAACAGGAGGTTAAAGGCGCTGACTCTCCAAGTGGGGAGAGTGTTAGTTAAGCATCTGGAATGTTGCACCCGAGTACCAGGGGAGGAACACTGAGACATATTTGAACACGTCTCCCATTCACACGGTTGATCGTACTCTGGGTTCCACATGCATGTTTTAGCTGAAGGAAGAATACCTTAAACCTGGAGAGTTGAGACCCGTGTAATGGATACCATGCAATATGACTTCAAAGGGTCTTCATTTGCTCACCGAACCTCTCCAATCCTATCACTGCTGCGTTTATGCCCCTGCACACATGCTTGATTCTCTTTCGGAGACATAGCAATCCATAGGTTTTAAGATACTTACTAGTCAGGTACATTCTTAGGCGTTTAATATGCGGTGTTGAGTCCATTTCGTTGAGCAAGGAGTAGCTCTTGTCTATTCCATATTTGGCTTAAGGAACTTTATCTGTGCTCATTTCAATCTCTGGTTTTATGCAGCACCCCAACTCACCTTTACCCTTAAGCAAGCATAAGTTGGTTTTCTAAATTTGAGACCCTGTTCTGTTTTGGAATTCAGTTCCTGTGTAGCCAAGTTTACATTCCATGTATTACTGATATCTTATGATGTTTCTTTTTCTGTGTGACTTATTTCAGTTAGAATCATCATACCTGAATCCACTCATTGTGCTGCTAAGGGCCTGATGACATAGATTTCATTGCTGAGTGATATTGCTTTGTAAGTAAATACCACAACTTCTTTATCCATTTTTCACTTTCTGCGATGTTGAACTTGTACTGTAAACGAGGTTCTTGTAAACAGAGGTGTCCCAAACTTTGGGGTGGCTGTGTCTTTTTGATTTTAATTTCCCTAAGCTATAGGACCATAAGTGGAAGTGCCCTAGGCTCTGTTGCTTTGTTTTTTAGATGTTTCAGGAAACACTATACACTTCTCCCGAGTGTCTGTTGCTAATTTACATCCCGCCCATCAGCATAACAAGGCTCCCAGTTCTCCATGGCCTGTCCTGCCTTTCTGGATTTTACACTTTTTTCAGATGGCCCTTTTGACCGGGGGGAAGTGAGACTTCACTGTAGTGCAGATTTCCTTTGCAAGTTTGCTTGGTTGGCCAAAAAGGGCGAATGCGTTTTTTCCTGAATATATTCAGGAAAAAACGCATACGCCCTTTTTGGCCAAGTGCATCATTGTGGACGTTCTGCCTCTTTTCCTATGCTTTCAATGCAATTCCAGTCTACCTCCTGAAATCGGTTTCCTGCAATTCTGCCCCGCTTTCAAGTCCTCTTGGCAGCCTTACTTCAGTATATTTTTGGACGATAGCTGTCATTTATAACTCTGCAGGTTTGTGAATTACAGTGCCCCTGAGCTCCTTTCTTCAACTCGCTTTCTTGTGAGCTGGCCGCAACACCGCAGGATGGCTTCAGGCCCTAATCTGATCCCGGCACGGCACGCTGAGCCTTTGGTTAATTCCTCTTCCTGGTGGGAAATGAGAGTTAAATTTACACCTCCAGACACCTCCAGCTAGTCTCTCATTGTTTCTCTCTATTCCTGTTCATCTTCCGCAGAAATTGCAAACTGGGCCAAACAGGAGGTTAAAGGGACTGACTCTCCAAGTGGGGAGAGTGTCAGTAAAGCGTCTGGAATGTTGCACCCGAGTATCAGGGTACGAAAACTGAGACATATTTGAACACGTCTCCCGATCACATGGTTGATCATACTCTAGGTTCCACATGCATGATTTAGCTGAAGGAAGAATACCTTAAACCTGGAGAGTTGAGACCCGTGGAATGGGTACCATGCAATATGACTTCAAAGGGTCTTCATTTGCTCACCGAACCTCTCCAATCCTATCAATGCTGCGTTTATGCCCCTGTACACATGCTTGATTCTCTTTTGGAGACATAGCAATCCATAGGTTTTAAGATACTTACTAGTCAGGTACATTCTTAGGCGTTTAATATGGGGTGTTGAGTCCATTTCGTTGAGCAAGGAGTAGCTCTTGTCTATTCCATATTTGGCTTAAGGAACTTTATCTGTGCTCATTTCAATCTCTGGTTTTATGCAGCTCCCCAACTCACCTTTCCCCTTCAGCAAGCATAAGTTGGTTTTCTAAATTTGAGACCCTGTTCTGTTTTGGAATTCAGTTCCTGTGTAGCCAAGTTTACATTCCGTGTATTAGTGATATCTTATGATGTTTCTTTTTCTGTGTGACTTATTTCAGTTAGAATCATTGTACCTGAATCCACTCATTATGCTGCTAAGGGCCTGATGACATAGATTTCATTGCTGAGTGATACTGCATTGTACATAAGTACCACAGGTTCTTTATCCATTTTTCACTTTCTGTGATATTGAACTTGTACGGTAAACGAGGTTCTTGTAAACAGAGGCGTCCCAAACTTTGGGGTGGCTGTGTCTTTTTGATTTTAATTTCCCTAAGCTATAGGACCATAAGTGGAAGTGCCCTAGGCTCTGTTGCTTTGTTTTTTAGATGTTTCAGGAAACACCATACACTTCTCCTGTGTGTGTGTTGGCAATTTACATCCTGCCCATCAGCATAACAAGGCTCCCAGTTCTCCATGGCCTGTCCTGCCTTTCTGGATTTTACACTTTTTTCAGATGGCTCTTTTGACCGGGGGGAAGTGAGACTTCATTGTAGTGCAGATTTCCTTTGCAAACTTGCTTGGTTGGCCAAAAAGGGCGTATGCGTTTTTTTCTGGAATATATTCAGGAAAAAACGCATACGCCCTTTTTGGCCAAGTGCATAATTGTGGACTTTCTGCCTCTTTTCCTATGCTTTCAATGCAATTCCAGTCTACTTCCTGAAATCGGTTTCCTGCAATTCTGCCCCGCTTTCAAGTCCTCTTGGCAGCCTTACTTCAGTATATTTTTGGACCATAGCTGTCATTTATAACTCTGCAGGTTTGTGAATTACAGTGCCCCTGAGCTCCTTTCTTCAACTCGCTTTCTTTTGAGCTGACCTCAACACCGCAGGATGTCTTCAGGCCCTAATCTGGTTCCGGCACGGCACGCTGAGCCTTTGGTTATTTGCTCTTCCTGGTGGGAAATGTGAGTTAAATTTGCCCGTCCAGACACCTCCAGCTAGTCTCTCATTGGTTCTCCCTATTCCTGTTCATCTTCCGCAGAAATTGCAAACTGGGCCAAACAGGAGGTTAAAGGCGCTGACTCTCCAAGTGGGGAGAGTGTTAGTAAAGCGTCTGGAATGTTGCACCGAAGTACCAGGGGAGGAAAACTGAGACATATTTGAACATGTCTCCCGATCACATGGTTGATCATACTCTAGGTTCCACATGCATGTTTTAGCTGAAGGAAGAATACCTTAAACCTGGGTAGTTGAAACCCGTGGAATGGGTACCATGCAATATGACTTCAAAGGGTCTTCATTTGCTCACCGAACCTCTCCAATCCTAACACTGCTGCGTTTATGCCCCTGTACACACGTTTGATTCTCTTTTGGAGACATAGCAATCCATAGGTTTTAAGATAGTTACTAGTCAGGTACATTCTTATGCGTTTAATATGGGGTGTTGAGTGCATTTCGTTGAGCAAGAAGTAGCTCTTGTCTATTCATTATGTGGCTTAAGGAACTTTATCTGTGCTCATTTCAATCTCTGGTTTTATGCAGCACCCCAACTCACCTTTCCCCTTAAGCAAGCATAAGTTGGTTTTCTAAATTTGAGACCCTGTTCTGTTCTGTAATTCAGTTCCTGTGTAGCCAAGTTTACATTCCGTGTATTAGTGATATCTTATGATGTTTCTTTTTCTGTGTGACTTATTTCAGTTAGAATCATCATACCTGAATCCATTCATTGTGCTGCTAAGGGCCTGATGACATAGATTTCATTGCTGAGTGATACTGCATTGTACGTAAGTACCACAAGTTCTTTATCCATTTTTCACTTTCTGTGATATTGAACTTGTACGGTAAACGAGGTTCTTGTAAACAGAGGCGTCCCAAACTTTGGGGTGGCTGTGTCTTTTTGATTTTAATTTCCCTAAGCTATAGGACCATAAGTGGAAGTGCCCTAGGCTCTGTTGCTTTGTTTTTTAGATGTTTCAGGAAACACCATACACTTCTCCCGAGTGTCTGTTGGCAATTTACATCCCGCCCATCAGCATAACAAGGCTCCCAGTTCTCCATGGCCTGTCCTGCCTTTCTGGATTTTACACTTTTTTCAGATGGCCCTTTTGATCGGGGGGAAGTGAGACTTCATTGTAGTGCAGATTTCCTTTGCAAGCTTGCTTGGTTGGCCAAAAAGGGCGTATGCGTTTTTTCCTGAATATATTCAGGAAAAAACGCATACGCCCTTTTTGGCCAAGTGCATCATTGTGGACGTTCTGCCTCTTTTCCTATGCTTTCAATGCAATTCCAGTCTACCTCCTGAAATCGGTTTCCTGCAATTCTGCCCCGTTTTCAAGTCCTCTTGGCAGCCTTACTTCAGTATATTTTTGGACGATAGCTGTCATTTATAACTCTGCAGGTTTGTGAATTACAGTGCCCCTGAGCTCCTTTCTTCAACTCGCTTTCTTGTGACCTGGCCGCAACACCGCAGGATGGCTTCAGGCCCTAATCTGATCCCGGCACGGCACGCTGAGCCTTTGGTTAATTCCTCTTCCTGGTGGGAAATGAGAGTTAAATTTACACGTCCAGACACCTCCAGCTAGTCTCTCATTGTTTCTCGCTATTCCTGTTCATCTTCCGCAGAAATTGCAAACTGGGCCAAACAGGAGGTTAAAGGGACTGACTCTCCAAGTCGGGAGAGTGTTAGTAAAGCGTCTGGAATGTTGCACCCGAGTACCAGGGTACGAAAACTGAGACATATTTGAACACGTCTCCCGATCACATGGTTGATCATACTCTAGGTTCCACATGCATGTTTTAGCTGAAGGAAGAATACCTTAAACCTGGGTAGTTGAAACCCGTGGAATGGGTACCATGCAATATGACTTCAAAGGGTCTTCATTTGATCACCGAACCTCTCCAATCCTATCACTGCTGCGTTTATGTCCCTGTACACATGCTTGATTCTCTTTCGGAGACATAGCAATCCATAGGTTTTAAGATACTTACTAGTCAGGTACATTCTTAGGCGTTTAATATGCGGTGTTGAGTCCATTTCATTGAGCAAGGAGTAGCTCTTGTCTATTCCATATTTGGCTTAAGGAACTTTATCTGTGCTCATTTCAATCTCTGGTTTTATGCAACACCCCAACTCACCTTTCCCCTTAAGCAAGCATAAGTTGGTTTTCTAAATTTGAGACACTGTTCTGTTCTGTAATTCAGTTCCTGTGTAGCCAGGTTTACATTCCGTGTATTACTGATATCTTATGATGATTCTTTTTCTGTGTGACTTATTTCAGTTAGAATCATCATACCTGAATCCACTCATTGTGCTGCTAAGGGCCTGATGACATAGAGTTCATGGCTGAGTGATATTGCTTTGTAAGTAAATACCACAACTTCTTTATCCATTTTTCACTTTCTGCGATGTTGAACTTGTACTGTAAACGAGGTTCTTGTAAACAGAGGCGTCCCAAACTTTCGGGTGGCTGTGTCTTTTTGATTTTAATTTCCCTAAGCTATAGGACCATAAGTGGAAGTGCCCTAGGCTCTGTTGCTTTGTTTTTTAGATGTTTCAGGAAACACCATACACTTCTCCCGAGTGTCTGTTGGCAATTTCCATCCCGACCATCAGCATAACAAGGCTCCCAGTTCTCCATGGCCTGTCCTGCCTTTCTGGATTTTACACTTTTTTCAGATGGCCCTTTTCACCGGGGGGAAGTGAGACTTCATTGTAGTGCAGATTTCCTTTGCAAGCTTGCTTGGTTGGCCAAAAAGGGCGTATGCGTTTTTTCCTGAATATATTCAGGAAAAAACGCATACGCCCTTTTTGACCAAGTGCATCATTGTGGACGTTCTGCCTCTTTTCCTATGCTTTCAATGCAATTCCAGTCTACCTCCTGAAATCGGTTTCCTGCAATTCTGCCCCGCTTTCAAGTCCTCTTGGCAGCCTTACTTCAGTATATTTTTGGACGATAGCTGTCATTTATAACTCTGCAGGTTTGTGAATTACAGTTCCCCTGAGCTCCTTTCTTCAACTCGCTTTCTTGTGAGCTGGCCGCAACACCGCAGGATGGCTTCAGGCCCTAATCTGGTTCCGGCACGGCACGCTGAGCCTTTGGTTAATTCCTCTTCCTGGTGGGAAATGAGAGTTAAATTTGCCCGTCCAGACACCTCCAGCTAGTCTCTCATTGGTTCTCGCTATTCCTGTTCATCTTCCGCAGAAATTGCAAACTGGGCCAAACAGGAGGTTAAAGGCGCTGACTCTCCAAGTGGGGAGAGTGTTAGTAAATCGTCTGAAATGTTGCACCCGAGTACCAGGGGAGGAAAACTGAGACATATTTGAACACGTCTCCCGTTCACACAGTTGATCATACCTTGGGTTCCACATGCATGTTTTAGCTGAAGGAAGAATACCTTAAAACTGGAGAGTTGAGACCCGTGTAATGGGTACCATGCAATATGACTTCAAAGGGTCTTCATTTGCTCACCGAACCTCTCCAATCCTATCACTGCTGCGTTTATGTCCCTGTACACACGCTTGATTCTCTTTTGGAGACATAGCAATCCATAGGTTTTAAGATACTTACTAGTCAGGTACATTCTTAGGCGTTTAATATGGCGTGTTGAGTCCATTTCGTTGAGCAAGGAGTAGCTCTTGTCTATTCCATATTTGGCTTAAGGAACTTTATCTGTGCTCATTTCAATCTCTGGTTTTATGCAGCACCCCAACTCACCTTTCCCCTTAAGCAAGCATAAGTTGGTTTTCTAAATTTGAGACCCTGTTCTGTTTTGGAATTCAGTTCCTGTGTAGCCAAGTTTACATTCCGTGTATTAGTGATATCTTATGATGTTTCTTTTTCTGTGTGACTTATTTCAGTTAGAATCATCGTACCTGAATCCACTCATTATGCTGCTACGGGCCTGATGACATAGATTTCATTGCTGAGTGATACTGCATTGTACGTAAGTACCACAAGTTCTTTATCCATTTTTCACTTTCTGCGATGTTGAACTTGTACGGTAAACGAGGTTCTTGTATACAGAGGCGTCCCAAACTTTGGGGTGGCTGTGTCTTTTTGATTTTAATTTCCCTAAGCTATAGGACCATAAGTGGAAGTACCCTATGCTCTGTTGCTTTGTTTTTTAGATGTTTCAGGAAACACCATACACTTCTCCTGAGTGTGTGTTGGCAATTTACATCCCGCCCATCAGCATAACAAGGCTCCCAGTTCTCCATGGCCTGTCCTGCCTTTCTGGATTTTACACTTTTTTCAGATGGCCCTTTTCACTGGGGGAAAGTGAGACTTCATTGTAGTGCAGATTTCCTTTGCAAGCTTGCTTGGTTGGCCAAAAAGGGCGTATGCGTTTTTTCCTGAATATATTCAGGAAAAAACGCAAACGCCCTTTTTGGCCAAGTGCATCATTGTGGACGTTCTGCCTCTTTTCCTATGCTTTCAATGCAATTCCAGTCTACCTCCTGAAATCGGTTTCCTGCAATTCTGCCCCGCTTTCAAGTCCTCTTGGCAGCCTTACTTCAGTATATTTTTGGACGATAGCTGTCATTTATAACTCTGCAGGTTTGTGAATTACAGTGACCTTCAGCCTCTTTCTTCAACTCGCTTTCTTGTGAGCTGGCCGCAACACCACAGGATGGCTTCAGGCCCTAATCTGGTTCCGGCGTGGCACGGTGAGCCGTTAGTTACTTCCTCTTCCTGGTGGGAAATGAGAGTTAAATTTGCCCGTCCAGACACCTCCAGCTAGTCTCTCATTGGTTCTCCCTATTCCTGTTCATCTTCCGCAGAAATTGCAAACTGGGCCAAAGAGGAGGTTAAAGGGACTGACTCTCCAAGTGGTGAGAGTGTTAGTAAAGCGTCTGGAATATTGCACCCGAGTACCAGGGGAGGAAAACTGAGACATATTTGAACACGTCTCCCGATCACATGGTTGATCATACTCTAGGTTCCACATGCATGTTTTAGCTGAAGGAAGAATACCTTAAACCTGGGTAGTTGAAACCCGTGGAATGGGTACCATGCAATATGACTTCAAAGGGTCTTCATTTGCTCACCGAACCTCTCCAATCCTATCACTGCTGCGTTTATGTCCCTGTACACATGCTTGATTCCCTTTCGGAGACATAGCAATCCATAGGTTTTAAGATACTTACTAGTCAGGTACATTCTTAGGCGTTTAATATGGGGTGTTGAGTCCATTTCGTTGAGCAAGGAGTAGCTCTTGTCTATTCCATATTTGGCTTAAGGAACTTTATCTGTGCTCATTTCAATCTCTGGTTTTATGCAGCACCCCAACTCACCTTTTCCCTTAAGCAAGCATAAGTTGGTTTTCTAAATTTGAGACCTTGTTATGTTTTGTAATTCAGTTCCTGTGTAGCCAAGTTTACATTCCGTGTATTAGTGATATCTTATGATGTTTCTTTTTCTGTGTTACTTATTTCAGTTAGAATCATCGTACCTGAATCCACTCATTGTGCTCCTAAGGGCCTGATGACATAGATTTCATTGCTGAGTGATATTGCTTTGTAAGTAAATACCACAAGTTCTTTATCCATTTTTCACTTTCTGCGATGTTGAACTTGTACTGTTAACGAGGTTCTTGTAAACAGAGCCGTCCCAAACTTTGGGATGGCTGTGTCTTTTTGAATTTAATTTCCCTAAGCTATAGGACCCTAAGTGGAAGTGCCCGAGGTTCTGTTGCTTTGTTTTTTAGATGTTTCAGGAAACACCATACACTTCTCCCGAGTGTCTGTTGGCAATTTACATCCCGCCCATCAGCATAACAAGGCTCCCAGTTCTCCATGGCCTGTCCAGCCTTTCTGGATTTTACACTTTTTTCAGATGGCCCTTTTGACCGGGGGGAAGTGAGACTTCATTGTAGTGCAGATTTCCTTTGCAAGCTTGCTTGGTTGGCCAAAAAGGGCTTATGCGTTTTTTCCTGAATATATTCAGGAAAAAACGCATACGCCCTTTTTGGCCAAGTGCATCATTGTGGACGCTCTGCCCCCTTTCCTATGCTTTCAATGCAATTCCAGTCTACCTCCTGAAATCGGTTTCCTGCAATTCTGCCCCGCTTTCAAGTCCTCTTGGCAGCCTTACTTCAGTATATTTTTGGACGATAGCTGTCATTTATAACTCTGCAGGTTTGTGAATTACAGTATCCCTGAGATCCTTTCTTCAACTCGCTTTCTTATGACCTGGCCGCAACACCGCAGGATGGCTTCAGGCCCTAATCTGGTTCCGGCACGGCACGCTGAGCCTTTGGTTAATTCCTCTTCCTGGTGGGAAATGAGAGTTAAATTTGCCCGTCCAGACACCTCCAGCTAGTCTCTCATTGGTTCTCGCTATTCCTGTTCATCTTCCGCAGAAATTGCAAACTGGGCCAAACAGGAGGTTAAAGGCGCTGACTCTCCAAGGGGGAGAGTGTTAGTAAAGCGTCTGGAATGTTGCACCCGAGTACCAGGGGAGGAAAACTGAAACATATTTGAACACGTCTCCCGTTCCCATGGTTCATCGTACTCTGGGTTCCACATGCATGTTTTAGCTGAAGGAAGAATACCTTAAACCTGGAGAGTTGAGACCCGTGGAATGGGTACCATGCAATATGACTTCAAAGGTCTTCATTTGCTCACCGAACTTCTCCAATCCTATCACTGCTGCGTTTATGTCCCTGTACACACGCTTGATTCTCTTTTGGAGACATAGCAATCCATAGGTTTTAAGATACTTACTAGTCAGGTACATTCTTAGGCGTTTAGTATGGGGTGTTGAGTCCATTTCGTTGAGCAAGGAGTAGCTCTTGTCTATTCCATATTTGGCTTAAGGAACTTTATCTGTGCTCATTTCAATCTCTGGTTTTATGCAGCACCCCAACTCACCTTTCCCCTTAAGCAAGCATAAGTTGGTTTTCTAAATTTGAGACCCTGTTCTGTTTTGGAATTCAGTTCCTGTGTAGCCAAGTTTACATTCCGTGTATTAGTGATATCTTATGATGTTTCTTTTTCTGTGTGACTTATTTCAGTTAGAATCATCGTACCTGAATCCACTCATTATGCTGCTACGAGCCTGATGACATAGATTTCATGCTGAGTGATACTGCATTGTACGTAAGTACCACAAGTTCTTTATCCGTTTTTCACTTTCTGTGATATTGAACTTGTACGGTAAACGATGTTCTTGTAAACAGAGCTGTCCCAAACTTTGGGGTGGCTGTGTCTTTTTGATTTTAATTTCCCTAAGCTGTAGGACCATAAGTGGAAGTGCCCTAGGCTCTGTTGCTTTGTTTTTTAGATGTTTCAGGAAACACCATACACTTCTCCCGAGTGTCTGTTGGCAATTTACATCCCGCCCATCAGCATAACAAGGCTCCCAGTTCTCCATGGCCTGTCCTGCCTTTCTGGATTTTACACTTTTTTCAGATGGCCCTTTTGACCGGGTGGAAGTGAGACTTCATTGTAGTGCAGCTTTCCTTTGCAAGCTTGCTTGGTTGGCCAAAAAGGGCGTATGCGTTTTTTCCTGAATATATTCAGGAAAAAACGCATACGCCCTTTTTGGCCAAGTGCATCATTGTGGACGTTCTGCCTCTTTTCCTATGCTTTCAATGCAATTCCAGTCTACCTCCTGAAATCGGTTTCCTGCAATTCTGCCCCGCTTTCAAGTCCTCTTGACAGCCTTACTTCAGTATATTTTTGGACGATAGCTGTCATTTATAACTCTGCAGGTTTGTGAATTACAGTGCCCCTGAGCTCCTTTCTTCAACTCGCTTTCTTTTGAGCTGGCCGCAACACCGCAGGATGGCTTCAGGCCCTAATCTGGTTCCGGCATGGCATGCTGAGATTTTGGTTATTTCCTCTTCCTGGTGGGAAATGAGAGTTAAATTTGCCCGTCCAGACACCTCCAGCTAGTCTCTCATTGGTTCTCCCTATTCCTGTTCATCTTCCACAGAAATTGCAAACTGGGCCATCAGGAGGTTAAAGGCGCTGACTCTCCAAGGGGGAGAGTGTTAGTAAAGCGTCTGGAATGTTGCACCCGAGTACCAGGGGAGGAAAACTGAAACATATTTGAACACGTCTCCCGTTCCCATGGTTCATCGTACTCTGGGTTCCACATGCATGTTTTAGCTGAAGGAAGAATACCTTAAACCTGGAGAGTTGAGACCCGTGGAATGGGTACCATGCAATATGACTTCAAAGGTCTTCATTTGCTCACCGAACCTCTCCAATCCTATCACTGCTGCGTTTATGCCCCTGTACACACGCTTGATTCTCTTTTGGAGACATAGCAATCCATAGGTTTTAAGATACTTACTAGTCAGGTACATTCTTAGGCGTTTAATATGGGGTGTTGAGTCCATTTCGTTGAGCAAGGAATAGCTCTTGTCTATTCCATATTTGGCTTAAGGAACTTTATCTGTGCTCATTTCAATCTCTGGTTTTATGCAGCACCCCAACTCACCTTTCCCCTTACGCAAGCATAAGTTGGTTTTCTAAATTTGAGACACTGTTCTGTTTTGGAATTCAGTTCCTGTGTAGCCAAGTTTACATTCCGTATATTAGTGATATCTTATGATGTTTCTTTTTCTGTGTGACTTATTTCAGTTAGAATCATCGTACCTGAATCCACTCATTATGCTGCTACGGGCCTGATGACATAGATTTCATTGCTGAGTGATACTTCATTGTACGTAAGTACCACAAGTTCTTTATCCATTTTTCACTTTCTGTGATATTGAACTTGTACTGTAAACGAGGTTCTTGTAAAGAGAGGCGTCCCAAACTTTGGGGTGGCTGTGTCTTTTTGATTTTAATTTCCCTAAGCTATAGGACCATAAGTGGAAGTGCCCTAGGCTCTGTTGCTTTGTTTTTTAGATGTTTCAGGAAACACCATACACTTCTCCCGAGTGTCTCTTGGCAATTTACATCCCGCCCATCAGCATAACAAGGCTCCCAGTTCTCCATGGCCTGTCCTGCTTTTCTGGATTTTACACTTTTTTCAGATGGCCCTTTTGATCGGGGGGAAGTGAGACTTCATTGTAGTGCAGATTTCCTTTGCAAGCTTGCTTGGTTGCCCAAAAAGTGCGTATGCGTTTTTTCCTGAATATATTCAGGAAAAAACGCATACGCCCTTTTTGGCCAAGTGCATCATTGTGGACGTTCTGCCTCTTTTCCTATGCTTTCAATGCAATTCCAGTCTACCTCTTGAAATCGGTTTCCTGCAATTCTGCCCGGCTTTCAAGTCCTCTTGGCAGCCTTACTTCAGTATATTTTTGGACAATAGCTGTCATTTATAACTCTGAAGGTTTGTGAATTACAGTGCCCCTGAGCTCTTTTCTTCAACTCGCTTTCTTTTGAGCTGGCCGCAACACCGCAGGATGGCTTCAGGCCCTAATCTGGTTCCGGCACGGCACGCTGAGCCTTTGGTTATTTTCTCTTCCTGGTGGGAAATGAGAGTTAAATTTGCCCGTCCAGACACCTCCAGCTAGTCTCTCATTGGTTCTCCCTATTCCTGTTCATCTTCCGCAGAAATTGCAAACTGGGCCAAACAGGAGGTTAAAGGCGCTGACTCTCCAAGTGGAGAGAGTGTTAGTAAAGCGTCTGGAATGTTGCACCCGAGTACCAGGGGAGGAAAACTGAGACATATTTAAACACGGCTCCCGTTCACACGGTTGATCATACTCTGGGTTCCTCATGCATGTTTTAGCTGAAGGAAGAATACCTTAAACCTGGAGAGTTGAGACCCGTGGAATGGGTACCATGCAGTATGACTTCAGAGGTCTTCATTTGCTCACCGAACCTCTCCAATCCTATCACTGCTGCGTTTATGTCCCTGTACACACGCTTGATTCTCTTTTGGAGACATAGCAATCCATAGGTTTTAAGATACTTACTAGTCAGGTACATTCTTAGGCGTTTAATATGCGGTGTTGAGTCCATTTCGTTCAGCAAGGAGTAGCTCTTGTCTATTCCATATTTGGCTTAAGGAACTTTATCTGTGCTCATTTCAATCTCTGGTTTTATGCAGCACCCCAACTCACCTTTCCCCTTAAGCAAGCATAAGATGGTTTTCTAAATTTGAGACCCTGTTCTGTTTTGGAATTCAGTTCCTGTGTAGCCAAGTTTACATTCCGTGTATTAGTGATATCTTATGATGTTTCTTTTTCTGTGTGACTTATTTCAGTTAGAATCATCATACCTGAATCCACTCATTGTACTGCTAAGGGCCTGATGACATAGATTTCATTGCTGAGTGATATTGCTTTGTAAGTAAATACCACAACTTCTATATCCATTTTTCACTTTCTGGGATGTTGAACTTCTACTGTAAACGAGGTTCTTGTAAACAGAGCCGTTCCAAACTTTGGGGTGGCTGTGTCTTTTGGATTTTAATTTCCCTAATCTATAGGACCATAAGTGGAAGTGCCCTAGGCTCTGTTGCTTTGTTTTTTAGATGTTTCAGGAAACACCATACACTTCTCCGGAGTTTCTGTTGGCAATTTACATCCCGCCCATCAGCATAACAAGGCTCCCAGTTCTCCATGGCCTGTCCTGCCTTTCTGGATTTTACACTTTTTTCAGATGGCCCTTTTGACCGGGGGGAAGTGAGACTTCATTGTAGTGCAGATTTCCTTTGCAAGCTTGCTTGGTTGGCCAAAAAGGGCGTATGCGTTTTTTCCTGAATATATTCAGGAAAAAACGCATACGCCCTTTTTGGCCAAGTGCATCATTGTGGACGTTCTGCCTCTTTTCCTATGCTTTCAATGCAATTCCAGTCTACCTCCTGAAATCGGTTTCCTGCAATTCTGCCCTGCTTTCAAGTCCTCTTGGCAGCCTTACTTCAGTATATTTTTGGACGATAGCTGTCATTTATAACTCTGCAGGTTTCTGCATTACAGTGTCCCGAGCTCCTTTCTTCAACTGGCTTTCTTGTGAGCTGGCCGCAACACCGCAGGATGGCTTCAGGCCCTAATCTGGTTCAGGCACGGCACACTGAGCCTTTGGTTAATTCCTCTTCCTGGTGGGAAATGAGAGTTAAATTTGCCCGTCCAGACACCTCCAGCTAGTCTCTCATTGGTTCTCCCTATTCCTGTTCATCTTCCACAGAAATTGCAAACTGGGCCAAACAGGAGGCTAAAGGCGCTGACTCTCCAAGTGGGGAGAGTGTTAGTAAAGCGTCTGGAATGTTGCACCCGAGTACCAGGGGAGGAAAACTGAGACATATTTGAACACGTCTCCCGTTCACACGGTTGATCATACTCTGGGTTCCACATTCATATTTTAGCTGAAGGAAGAATACCTTAAACCTGGAGAGTTGAGACCCGTGGAATGGGTACCATGCAATATGACTTCAAAGGTCTTCATTTGCTCACCGATCCTCTCCAATCCTATCACTGCTGCGTTTATGCCCCTGTACACACGCTTGATTCTCTTTTGGAGACATAGCAATCCATAGGTTTTAAGATACTTACTAGTCAGGTACATTCTTAGGCGTTTAATATGGGATGTTGAGTCCATTTCGTTGAGCAAGGAGTAGCTCTTGTCTATTCCATATTTGGCTTAAGGAACTTTATCTGTGCTCATCTCAATCTCTGGTTTTATGCAGCACCCCAACTCACCTTTCCCCTTAAGCAAGCATAAGTTGGTTTTCTAAATTTGAGACCCTGTTCTGTTTTGGAATTCAGTTCCTGTGTAGCCAAGTTTACATTCCGTGTATTAGTGATATCTTATGATGTTTCTTTTTCTGTGTGACTTATTTCAGTTAGAATCATCGTACCTGAATCCACTCATTATGCTGCTACGGGCCTGATGACATAGATTTCATTGCTGAGTGATACTGCATTGTACGTAAGTACCACAAGTTCTTTATCCATTTTTCACTTTCTGTGATATTGAACTTGTACGGTACACGAGGTTCTTGTAAACAGAGGTGTCCCAAACTTTGGGGTGGCTGTGTCTTTTTGATTTTAATTTCCCTAAGCTATAGGACCATAAGTGGAAGTGCCCTAGACTCTGTTGCTTTGTTTTTTAGATGTTTCAGGAAACACCATACACTTCTCCGGAGTGTCTGTTGGCAATTTACATCCCGCCCATCAGCATAACAAGGCTCCCAGTTCTCCATGGCCTGTCCTGCCTTTCTGGATTTTACAATTTTTTCAGATGGCCCTTTTGACCGGGGGGGAAGTGAGACTTCAATGTAGTGCAGATTTCCTTTGCAAGCTTGCTTGGTTGGCCAAAAAGGGCGTATGCGTTTTTTCCTGAATATATTCAGGAAAAAACGCATACGCCCTTTTTGGCCAAGTGCATCATTGTGGACGTTCTGCCTCTTTTCCTATGCTTTCAATGCAATTCCAGCCTACCTCCTGAAATCGGTTTCCTGCAATTCTGCCCGGCTTTCAAGTCCTCTTGGCAGCCTTACTTCAGTATATTTTTGGACGATAGCTGTCATTTATAACTCTGCAGGTTTGTGAATTACAGTGCCCCTGAGCTCCTTTCTTCAACTCGCTTTTTTGTGACCTGGCCGCAACACAGCAGGATGGCTTCAAGCCCTAATCTGGTTCCCGCACGGCACGCTGAGCCTTTGGTTAATTCCTCTTCCTGGTGGGAAATGAGAGTTAAATTTGCCCGTCCAGACACCTCCAGCTAGTCTCTCATTGGTTCTCGCTATCCCTGTTCATCTTCCGCAGCAATTGCAAACTGGGCCAAACAGGAGGTTAAAGGGACTGACTCTCCAAGTAGGGAGAGTGTTAGTAAAGCGTCTGGAATGTTGCACCCGAGTACAAGGGGAGGAAAAGTGAGACATATTTGAACACGTCTCCCATTCACACGGTTGATCATACTCTGGGTTCCACATGCATGTTTTAGCTGAAGGAAGAATACCTTAAACCTGGAGAGTTGAAACCCGTGGAATGGGTACCATGCAATATGACTTCAAAGGGTCTTCATTTGCTCACCGAACCTCTCCAATCCTATCACTGCTGCGTTTATGCCCCTGTACACATGCTTGATTCTCTTTTGCAGACATAGCAATCCATAGGTTTTAAGATACTTACTAGTCAGGTACATTCTTAGGCGTTTAATATGCGGTGTTGAGTCCATTTCGTTGAGCAAGGAGTAGCTCTTGTCTATTCCATATTTGGCTTAAGGAACTTTATCTGTGCTCATTTCAATCTCTGGTTTTGTGCAGCACCCCAACTCACCTTTCCCCTTAAGCAAGCATAAGTTGGTTTTCTAAATTTGAGACCCTGTTCTGTTTTGGAATCCAGTTCCTGTGTAGCCAAGTTTACATTCCGTGTATTACTGATATCTTATGATGTTTCTTTTTCTGTGTGACTTATTTCAGTTAGAATCATCGTACCTGAATCCACTCATTATGCTGCTACGGGCCTGATGACATAGATTTCATTGCTGAGTGATACTGCATTGTACGTAAGTACCACAATTTCTTTATCCATTTTTCACTTTCTGTGATATTGAACTTGTACGGTAAACGAGGTTCTTGTAAACAGAGGCGTCCCAAACTTTGGGGTGGCTGTGTCTTTTTGCTTTTAATTTCCCTAAGCTATAGGACCATAAGTGGAAGTGCCCTAGGCTCTGTTGCTTTGTTTTTTAGATGTTTCAGGAAACACCATACACTTCTCCCGAGTGTCTGTGTGCAATTTATCCCGCCCATCAGCATAACAAGGCTCCCAGTTCTCCATGGACTGTCCTGCCTTTCTGGATTTTACACTTTTTTCAGATGCTCCTTTTGACCGGGGGGAAGTGCGACTTCATTGTAGTGCAGATTTCCTTTGCAAGTTTGCTTGGTTGGCCAAAAAGGGCGTATGCGTTTTTTCCTGAATATATTCAGGAAAAAACGCATACGCCCTTTTTGGCCAAGTGCATCATTGTGGACGCTCTGCCTCTTTTCCTATGCTTTCAATGCAATTCCAGTCTACCTCCTGAAATCGGTTTCCTGCACTTCTGCCCCGCTTTCAAGTCCTCTTGGCAGCCTTACTTCAGTCTATTTTTGGACGATAGCTGTCATTTATAATTCTGCAGGTTTGTGCATTACAGTGCCCCTGAGCTCCTTTCTTCAACTCGCTTTCTTGTGAGCTGGCCGCAACACTGCAGGATGGCTTCAGGCCCTAATCTGGTTCCAGCACGGCACGCTGAGCCTTTGGTTAATTCCTCTTCCTGGTGGGAAATGAGAGTTAAATTTGCCCGTCCAGACACCTCCAGCTAGTCTCTCATTGGTTCTCGCTATTCCTGTTCATCTTCCGCAGAAATTGCAAACTGGGCCAAACAGGAGGTTAAAGGCGCTGACTCTCCAAGTGGGGAGAGTGTTAGTAAAGCGTCTGGAATGTTGCACACGAGTACCAGGGTATGAAAACTGAGACATATTTGAACACGTCTCCCGATCACATGGTTGATCATGCTTTAGGTTCCACATGCATGTTTTAGCTGAAGGAAGAATACCTTAAACCTGCAGAGTTGAAACCCGGGAATGGGTACCATGCAATGTGACTTCAAAGGGTTTTCATTTGCTCACCGAACCTCTCCAATCCTATCACTGCTGCGTTTATGCCCCTGTACACATGCTTGATTCTCTTTCGGAGACATAGCAATCCATAGGTTTTAAGATACTTACTAGTCAGGTACATTCTTAGGCGTTTAATATGCGGTGTTGAGTCCATTTCGTTGAGCAAGGAGTAGCTCTTGTCTATTCCATATTTGGCTTAAGGAACTTTATCTTTGCTCATTTCAATCTCTGGTTTTATGCAGCACCCCAACTCACCTTTCCCCTTAAGCAAGCATAAGTTGGTTTTCTAAATTTGAGACCCTGTTCTGTTTTGGAATCCAGTTCCTGTGTAGCCAAGTTTACATTCCGTGTATTACTGATATCTTATGATGTTTCTTTTTCTGTGTGACTTATTTCAGTTAGAATCATCATACCTGAATCCACTCACTGTCTGCTAAGGGCCTGATGACATAGATTTCATTGCTCAGTGATATTGATTTGTAAGTAAATACCACAACTTCTTTATCCATTTTTCATTTTCTGCGATGTTGAACTTGTACTGTAAACGAGGTTCTTGTAAACAGAGGCGTCCCAAACATTGGGGTGGCTGTGTCTTTTTGATTTTAATTTCTCTAAACTATAGGACCATAAGCGGAAGTGCCCTAGGCTCTGTTGCTTTGTTTTTTAGATGTTTCAGGAAACACCATACACTTCTCCCAAGTGGTTCTTGGCAATTTACATCCCGCCCATCAGCATAACAAGGCTCCCAGTTCTCCATGGCCTGTCCTGCCTTTCTGGATTATACACTTTTTTCAGATGGCCCTTTTGACCGGGGGGAAGTGAGACTTCATTGTAGTGCAGATTTCCTTTGCAAGCTTGCTTGGTTGGCCAAAAAGGGCGTATGCGTTTTTTCCTGAATATATTCAGGAAAAAACGCATACGCCCTTTTTGGCCAAGTGCATCATTTGTGGACGTTCTGCCTCTTTTCCTATGCTTTCAATGCAATTCCAGTCTACCTCCTGAAATCGGGTTCCTGCAATTCTGCCCCACTTTCAAGTCCTCTTGGCAGCCTTACTTCAGTATATTTTTGGACGATAGCTGTCATTTATAACTCTGCAGGTTTGTGAATTACAGTGCCCCTGAGCTCCTTTCTTCAACTCGCTTTCTTGTGAGCTGGCCGCAACACCGCAGGATGGCTTCAGGCCGTAATCTGGTTCCTGCACGGCACGCTGAGCCTTTGGTTATTTCCTCTTCCTGGTGGGAAATGAGAGTTAAATTTGCCCGTCCAGACACCTCCAGCTAGTCTCTCATTGGTTCTCCCTATTCCTGTTCATCTTCCGCTGAAATTTCAAACTGGGCCAAACAGGAGGTTAAAGGCGCTGACTCTCCAAGTGGGGAGAGTGTTAGTAAAGCGTCTGGAATGTTGCACCCGAGTACCAGGGGAGGAAAACTGAGACATATTTGAACACGTCTCCCGATCACATGGTTGATCATACTCTAGGTTCCACATGCATGTTTTAGCTGAAGGAAGAATACCTTAAACCTGGAGAGTTGAAACCCGTGGAATGGGTACCATGCAATATGACTTCAAAGGGTCTTCATTTGCTCACCGAACCTCTCCAATCCTATCAGTGCTGCGTTTATGCCCCTGTACACATGCTTGATTCTCTTTCGGAGACATAGCAATCCATAGGTTTTAAGATACTTACTAGTCAGGTACATTCTTAGGCGTTTAATATGCGGTGTTGAGTCCATTTCGTTGAGCAAGGAGTAGCTCTTGTCTATTCCATATTTGGCTTACGGAACTTTATCTGTGCTCATTTCAATCTCTGGTTTTATGCAGCACCCCAACTCACCTTTCCCCTTAAGCAAGCATAAGTTGGTTTTCTAAATTTGAGACCCTGTTCTGTTCTGTAATTCAGTTCCTGTGTAGCCAAGTTTACATTCTGTGTATTACTGATATCTTATGATGTTTCTTTTTCTGTGTGACTTATTTCAGTTAGAATCATCATACCTGAATCCACTCATTGTGCTGCTAAGGGCCTGATGTCATAGAATTCATTGCTGAGTGATATTGCTTTGTAAGTAAATACCACAACTTCTTTATCCATTTTTCACTTTCTGCGATGTTGAACTTGTACTGTAAACGACGTTCTTGTAAACAGAGGCGTCCCAAACTTTGGGGTGGCTGTGTCTTTTTGATTTTAATATCCCTAAGCTATAGGACCATAAGTGGAAGTGCCCTAGGCTCTGTTGCTTTGTTTTTTAGATGTTTCAGGAAGCACCATACACTTCTCCCAAGTGTCTGTTGGCAATTTACATCCCGCCCATCAGCATAACAAGGCTCCCAGTTTTCCATGGCCTGTCCAGCCTTTCTGGATTTTACACTTTTTTCAGATGGCCCTTTTGACCGGGGGGAAGTGAGACTTCATTGTAGTGCAGATTTCCTTTGCAAGCTTGCTTGGTTGGCCAAAAAGGGCGTATGCGTTTTTTCCTGAATATATTCAGGAAAAAACGCATACGCCCTTTTTGGCCAAGTGCATCATTGTGGACGTTCTGCCTCTTTTCCTATGCTTTCAATGCAATTCCAGTCTACCTCCTGAAATCGGTTTCCTGCAATTCTGCCCTTCTTTCAAGTCCTCTTGGCAGCCTTACTTCAGTATATTTTTGGACGATAGCTGTCATTTATAACTCTGCAGGATTGTGAATTACAGTGCTCCTGAGCTCCTTTCTTCAACTCGCTTACTTTTGAGCTGGACGCAACACCGCAGGAAAGTTTCAGGCCCTAATCTGGTTCCGACACGGCAGGCTGAGCCTTTGGTTAATTCCTCTTCCTGGTGGGAAATGAGAGTTAAATTTTCCCGTCCAGACACCTCCAGCTAGTCTCTCATTGGTTCTCCCTATTCCTGTTCATCTTCCGCTGAAATTTCAAACTGGGCCAAACAGGAGGTTAAAGGCGCTGACTCTCCAAGTGGGGAGAGTGTTAGTAAAGCGTCTGGAATGTTGCACGCGAGTACCAATGGAGGAAAACTGACACATATTTGAACACGTCTCCCGATCACATGGTTGATCATACTCTAGGTTCCACATGCATGTTTTAGCTGAAGGAAGAATACCTTAAACCTGGAGAGTTGAAACCCGTGGAATGGGTACCATGCAATATGACTTCAAAGGGTCTTCATTTGCTCACCGAATCTCTCCAATCCTATCAGTGCTGTGTTTATGCCCCTGTACACATGCTTGATTCTCTTTCGGAGACATAGCAATCCATAGGTTTTAAGATACTTACTAGTCAGGTACATTCTTAGGCGTTTAATATGCGGTGTTGAGTCCATTTCGTTGAGCAAGGAGTAGCTCTTGTCTATTCCATATTTGGCTTAAGGAACTTTATCTGTGCTCATTTCAATCTCTGGTTTTATGCAGCACCCCAACTCACCTTTCCCCTTAAGCAAGCATAAGTTGGTTTTCTAAATTTGAGACCCTGTTCTGTTCTGTAATTCAGTTCCTGTGTAGCCAAGTTTACATTCCGTGTATTACTGATATCTTATGATGTTTCTTTTTCTGTGTGACTTATTTCAGTTAGAATCATCATACCTGAATCCACTCATTGTGCTGCTAAGGGCCTGATGACATAGATTTCATTGCTGAGTGATATTGCTTTGTAAGGAAGTACCACAACTTCTTTATCCATTTTTCACTTTCTGCGATGTTGAACTTGTACTGTAAACGAGGTTCTTGTAAACAGAGGCGTCCCAAACTTTGCGGTGGCTGTGTCTTTTTGATTTTAATTTCCCTAAGCTATAGGACCATAAGTGGAAGTGCCCTAGGCTCTGTTGCTTGGTTTTTTACATGTTTCAGGAAACACCATACACTTCTCCCGAGTGTCTGTTGGCAATTTACATCCCGCCCATCAGCATAACAAGGCTCCCAGTTCTCCATGGCCTGTCCTGCCTTTCTGGATTTTACACTTTTTTCAGATGGCTCTTTTGACCGGGGGAAGTGAGACTTCATTGTACTACAGATTTCCTTTGCAAGCTTGCTTGGTTGGCCAAAAAGGGCGTATGCGTTTTTTCCTGAATATATTCAGGAAAAAACGCATACGCCCTTTTTGGCCAAGTGCATCATTGTGGACGTTCTGCCTCTTTTCCTATGCTTTCAATGCAATTCCAGTCTACCTCCTGAAATCTGTTTCCTGCAATTCTGCCCTTCTTTCAAGTCCTCTTGGCAGCCTTACTTCAGTATATTTTTGGATGATAGCTGTCATTTATAACTCTGCAGGTTTGTGAATTACAGTGCCCCTGAGCTCCTTTCTTCAACTCGCTTTCTTGTGAGCTGGCCGCAACACCGCAGGATGGCTTCAGGCCCTAATCTGGTTCCGGCACGGCATGCTGAGCCTTTGGTTAATTCCTCTTCCTGGTGGGAAATGAGAGTTAAATTTGCCCGTCCAGACACCTCCAGCTAGTCTCTCATTATGCTCGCTATTCCTGTTCATCTTCCGCAGAAATTGCAAACTGGGCCAAACAGGAGGTTAAAGGCGCTGACTCTCCAAGTGGGGAGAGTGTTAGTTAAGCATCTGGAATGTTGCATCCGAGTACCAGGGGAGGAACACTGAGACATATTTGAACACGTCTCCGATTCACACGGTTGATCGTACTCTGGGTTCCACATGCATGTTTTAGCTGAAGGAAGAATACCTTAAACCTGGAGAGTTGAGACCCGTGTAATGGATACCATGCAATATGACTTCAAAGGGTCTTCATTTGCTCACCGAACCTCTCCAATCCTATCACTGCTGCGTTTATGCCCCTGCACACATGCTTGATTCTCTTTCGGAGACATAGCAATCCATAGGTTTTAAGATACTTACTAGTCAGGTACATTCTTAGGCGTTTAATATGGGGTGTTGAGTCCATTTCGTTGAGCAAGGAGTAGCTCTTGTCTATTCCATATTTGGCTTAAGGAACTTTATCTGTGCTCATTTCAATCTCTGGTTTTATGCAGCACCCCAACTCACCTTTACCCTTAAGCAAGCATAAGTTGGTTTTCTAAATTTGAGACCCTGTTCTGTTCTGTAATTCAGTTCCTGTGTAGCCAAGTTTACATTCCATGTATTACTGATATCTTATGATGTTTCTTTTTCTGTGTGACTTATTTCAGTTAGAAACATCATACCTGAATCCACTCATTGTGCTGCTAAGGGCCTGATGACATAGATTTCATTGCTGAGTGATATTGCTTTGTAAGTAAATACCACAACTTCTTTATCCATTTTTCACTTTCTGCGATGTTGAACTTGTACTGTAAACGAGGTTCTTGTAAACAGAGGTGTCCCAAACTTTGGGGTGGCTGTGTCTTTTTGATTTTAATTTCCCTAAGCTATAGGACCATAAGTGGAAGTGACCTTGGCTCTGTTGCTTTGTTTTTTAGATGTTTCAGGAAACACCATACACTTCTCCCGAGTGTCTGTTGGCAATTTACATCCCGCCCATCAGCATAACAAGGCTCCCAGTTCTCCATGGCCTGTCCTGCCTTTCTGGATTTTATACTTTTTTCAGATGGCCCTTTTGACCGCGGGGAAGTGAGACTTCACAGTAGTGCAGATTTCCTTTGCAAGTTTGCTTGGTTGGCCAAAAAGGGCGTATGCGTTTTTTCCTGAATATATTCAGGAAAAAACGCATACGCCCTTTTTGGCCAAGTGCATCATTGTGGACGTTCTGCCTCTTTTCCTATGCTTTCAATGCAATTCCAGTCTACCTCCTGAAATCGGTTTCCTGCAATTCTGCGCCGCTTTCAAGTCCTCTTGGCAGCCTTACTTCAGTATATTTTTGGACGATAGCTGTCATTTATAACTCTGCAGGTTTGTGAATTACAGTGCCCCTGAGCTCCTTTCTTCAACTCGCTTTCTTTTGAGCTGGCCGCAACACCGCAGGATGGCTTCCGGCCCTAATCTGGTTCCAGCATGGCACGTTGAGCCGTTGGTTATTTCCTCTTCCTGGTTGGAAATGAGAGTTAAATTTGCCCGTCCAGACACCTCCAGCTAGTCTCTCATTGGTTCTCCCTATTCCTGTTCATCTTCCGCAGAAATTGCAAACTGGTTGAAACAAGAGTTTAAAGGCAATGACTCTCAAAGTGGGGAGAGTGTTAGTAAAGAGTCTGGAATGTTGCACCCGAGTACCAGGGGAGGAAAACTGAGACATATTTGAACACGTCTCCCGTTCACACGGTTGATCATACTCTGGGTTCCACATGCATGTTTTAGCTGAAGGAAGAATACCTTAAACCTGGAGAGTTGAGACCCGTGTAATGTGTACCATGCAATATGACTTCAAAGGGTCTTCATTTGAGCACCGAACCTCTCCAATCCTATCACTGCTGCGTTTATGCCCCTGTACACATGCTTGATTCTCTTTTGGATACATAGCAATCCATAGGTTTTAAGATAGTTACTAGTCAGGTACATTCTTAGGCGTTTAATATGGGGTGTTGAGTCCATTTCGTTGAGCAAGGAGTAGCTCTTGTCTATTCCATATTTGGCTTAAGGAACTTTATCTGTGCTCATTTCAATCTCTGGTTTTATGCAGCACCCCAAATCACCTTTCCCCTTAAGCAAGCATAAGTTGGTTTTCTAAATTTGAAACCCTGTTCTGTTTTGGAATTCAGTTCCTGTGTAGCCAAGTTTACATTCCGTGTATTAGTGATATCTTATGATGTTTCTTTTTCTGTGTGACTTATTTCAGTTAGAATCATCGTACCTGAATCCACTCATTATGCTGCTACGGGCCTGATGACATAGATTTCATTGCTGAGTGATACTGCATTGTACGTAAGTACCACAAGTTCTTTATCCATTTTTCACTTTCTGTGATATTGAACTTGTGCGGTAAACGAGGTTCTTGTAAACAGAGGCGTCCCAAACTTTGGGGTGGCTGTGTCTTTTTGATTTTAATTTCCCTAATCTATAGGACCATAAGTGGAAGTGACCTTGGCTCTGTTGCTTTGTTTTTTAGATGTTTCAGGAAACACCATACACTTCTCCCAAGTGTCTGTTGGCAATTTACATCCCGCCCATCAACATAACAAGGCTCCCAGTTCTCCATGGCCTGTCCTGCCTTTCTGGATTTTACACTTTTTTCAGATGGCCCTTTTGACCGGGGGGAAGTGAGACTTCATTGTACTGCAGATTTCCTTTGCAAGTTTGCTTGGTTGGCCAAAAAGGGCGTATGCGTTTTTTCCTGAATATATTCAGGAAAAAACGCATACGCCCTTTTTGGCCAAGTGCATCATTGTGGACGTTCTGCCTCTTTTCCTATGCTTTCAATGCAATTCCAGTCTACCTCCTGAAATCGGTTTCCTGCAATTCTGCCCCGCTTTCAAGTCCTCTTGGCAGCCTTACTTCAGTATATTTTTGGACGATAGCTGTCATTTATAACTCTGCAGGTTTGTGAATTACAGTGCCCCTGAGCTCCTTTCTTCAACTCGCTTTCTTGTGAGCTGGCCGCAACCCCGCAGGATGGCTTCAGGCCCTAATCTGATCCCGGCACGGCACGCTGAGCCTTTGGTTAATTCCTCTTCCTGGTGGGAAATGAGAGTTAAATTTACACGTCCAGACACCTCCAGCTAGTCTCTCATTGTTTCTCGCTATTCCTGTTCATCTTCCGCAGAAATTGCAAACTGAGCCAAACAGGAGGTTAAAGGCGCTGACTCTCCAAGTGGGGAGAGTGTTAGTAAAGCGTCTGGAATGTTGCACCCGAGTATCAGGGTACGAAAACTGAGACATATTTGAACACGTCTCCCGATCACATGGTTGATAATACTCTAGGTTCCACATGCATGATTTAGCTGAAGGAAGAATACCTTAAACCTGGGTAGTTGAAACCCGTGGAATGGGTACCATGCAATATGACTTCAAAGGGTCTTCATTTGCTCACCGAACCTCTCCAATCCTATCACTGCTGCGTTTATGCCCCTGTACACACGCTTGATTCTCTTTTGGAGACATAGCAATCCATAGGTTTTAAGATACTTACTAGTCAGGTACATTCTTAGGCGTTTAATATGCGGTGTTGAGTCCATTTTGTTGAGCAAGGAGTAGCTCTTTTCTATTCCATATTTGGCTTAAAGAACTTTATCTGTGCTTATTTCAATCTCTGGTTTTATGCAGCACCCCAACTCACCTTTACCCTTAAGCAAGCATAAGTTGCTTTTCTAAATTTGAGACCCTGTTCTGTTCTGTAATTCAGTTCCTGTGTAGCCAAGTTTACATTCCGTGTATTACTGATAACTTATGATGTTTCTTTTTCTCTGTGACTTATTTCAATTAGAATCATCATACCTGAATCCACTCATTGTGCTGCTAAGGGCCTGATGACATAGATTTCATTGCTGAGTGATATTGCTTTGTAAGTAAATACCACAACTTCTTTATCCATTTTTCACTTTCTGCGATGTTGAACTTGTTCTGTAAATGAGGTTCTTGTAAACAGAGCCGTTCCAAACTTTAGGGTGGCTGTGTCTTTTTGATTTTAATTTCCCTAAGCTATAGGACCATAAGTGGAAGTGCCCTAGGCTCTGTTGCTTTGTTTTTTAGATGTTTCAGGAAACACCATACACTTCTCCTGTGTGTGTGTTGGCAATTTACATCCCGCCCATCAGCATAACAAGGCTCCCAGTTCTCCATGGCCTGTCCTGCCTTTCTGGATTTTACACTTTTTTCAGATGGCTCTTTTGACCGGGGGTAAGTGAGACTTCATTGTAGTGCAGATTTCCTTTGCAAACTTGCTTGGTTGGCCAAAAAGGGCGTATGCATTTTTTTCTGGAATATATTCAGGAAAAAACGCATACGCCCTTTTTGGCCAAGTGCATCATTGTGGACGTTCTGCCTCTTTTCCTATGCTTTCAATGCAATTCCAGTCTACCTCCTGAAATCGGTTTCCTGCAATTCTGCCCCGCTTTCAAGTCCTCTTGGCAGCCTTACTTCAGTATATTTTTGGACGATAGCTGTCATTTATAACTCTGCACGTTTGTGAATTACAGTGCCCCTGAGCTCCTTTCTTCAACTCGCTTTGTTTTGAGCTGACCTCAACACCGCAGGATGGCTTCAGGCCCTAATCTGGTTCCGGCACGGCACGCTGAGCCTTTGGTTATTTGCTCTTCCTGGTGGGAAATGTGAGTTAAATTTGCCCGTCCAGACACCTCCAGCTAGTCTCTCATTGGTTCTCCCTATTCCTGTTCATCTTCCGCAGAAATTGCAAACTGGGCCAAACAGGAGGTTAAAGGCGCTGACTCTCCAAGTGGGGAGAGTGTTAGTAAAGCGTCTGGAATGTTGCACCGAAGTACCAGGGGAGGAAAACTGAGACATATTTGAACACGTCTCCCGATCACATGGTTGATCATACTCTAGGTTCCACATGCATGTTTTAGCTGAAGGAAGAATACCTTAAACCTGGGTAGTTGAAACCCGTGGAAAGGGTACCATGCAATATGACTTCAAAGGGTCTTCATTTGCTCACCGAACCTCTCCAATCCTAACACTGCTGCGTTTATGCCCCTGTACACACGTTTGATTCTCTTTTGGAGACATAGCAATCCATAGGTTTTAAGATACTTACTAGTCAGGTACATTCTTAGGCGTTTAATATGCGGTGTTGAGTCCATTTCGTTGAGCAAGGAGTAGCTCTTGTCTATTCCATATTTGGCTTAAGGAACTTTATCTGTGCTCATTTCAATCTCTGGTTTTATGCAGCACCCCAACTCACCTTTCCCCTTAAGCAAGCATAAGTTGGTTTTCTAAATTTGAGACCCTGTTCTGTTCTGTAATTCAGTTCCTGTGTAGCCAAGTTTACATTCCGTGTATTAGTGATATCTTATGATGTTTCTTTTTCTGTGTGACTTATTTCAGTTAGAATCATCATACCTGAATCCATTCATTGTGCTGCTAAGGGCCTGATGACATAGATTTCATTGCTGAGTGATACTGCATTGTACGTAAGTACCACAACTTCTTTATCCATTTTTCACTTTCTGTGATATTGAACTTGTACGGTAAACGAGGTTCTTGTAAACAGAGGCGTCCCAAACTTTGGGGTGGCTGTGTCTTTTTGATTTTAATTTCCCTAAGCTATAGGACCATAAGTGGAAGTGCCCTAGGCTCTGTTGCTTTGTTTTTTAGATGTTTCAGGAAACACCATACACTTCTCCCGAGTGTCTGTTGGCAATTTACATCCCGCCCATCAGCATAACAAGGCTCCCAGTTCTCCATGGCCTGTCCTGCCTTTCTGGATTTTACACTTTTTTCAGATGGCCCTTTTGATCGGGGGGAAGTGAGACTTCATTGTAGTGCAGATTTCCTTTGCAAGCTTGCTTGGTTGGCCAAAAAGGGCGTATGCGTTTTTTCCTGAATATATTCAGGAAAAAACGCATACGCCCTTCTTGGCCAAGTGCATCATTGTGGACGTTCTGCCTCTTTTCCTATGCTTTCAATGCAATTCCAGTCTACCTCCTGAAGTCGGTTTCCTGCAATTCTGCCCCGCTTTCAAGTCCTCTTGGCAGCCTTACTTCAGTATATTTTTGGACGATAGCTGTCATTTATAACTCTGCAGGTTTGTGAATTACAGTGCCCCTGAGCTCCTTTCTTCAACTCGCTTTCTTGTGACCTGGCTGCAACACCGCAGGATGGCTTCAGGCCCTAATCTGATCCAGGCACGGCACGCTGAGCCTTTGGTTAATTCCTCTTCCTGGTGGGAAATGAGAGTTAAATTTACACGTCCAGACACCTCCAGCTAGTCTCTCATTGTTTCTCGCTATTCCTGTTCATCTTCCGCAGAAATTGCAAACTGGGCCAAACAGGAGGTTAAAGGGACTGACTCTCCAAGTCGGGAGAGTGTTAGTAAAGCGTCTGTAATGTTGCACCCAAGTACCAGGGTACGAAAACTGAGACATATTTGAACACGTCTCCCGATCACATGGTTGATCATACTCTAGGTTCCACATGCATGTTTTAGCTGAAGGAAGAATACCTTAAACCTGGGTAGTTGAAACCCGTGGAATGGGTACCATGCAATATGACTTCAAAGGGTCTTCATTTGCTCACCGAACCTCTCCAATCCTATCACTGCTGCGTTTATGTCCCTGTACACATGCTTGATTCTCTTTCGGAGACATAGCAATCCATAGGTTTTAAGATACTTACTAGTCAGGTACATTCTTAGGCGTTTAATATGCGGTGTTGAGTCCATTTCATTGAGCAAGGAGTAGCTCTTGTCTATTCCATATTTGGCTTAAGGAACTTTATCTGTGCTCATTTCAATCTCTGGTTTTATGCAACACCCCAACTCACCTTTCCCCTTAAGCAAGCATAAGTTGGTTTTCTAAATTTGAGACCCTGTTCTGTTCTGTAATTCAGTTCCTGTGTAGCCAGGTTTACATTCCGTGTATTACTGATATCTTATGATGATTCTTTTTCTGTGTGACTTATTTCAGTTAGAATCATCATACCTGAATCCACTCATTGTGCTGCTAAGGGCCTGATGACATAGAGTTCATGGCTGAGTGATATTGCTTTGTAAGTAAATACCACAACTTCTTTATCCATTTTTCACTTTCTGCGATGTTGAACTTGTACTGTAAACGAGGTTCTTGTAAACAGAGGCGTCCCAAACTTTGAGGTGGCTGCGTCTTTTTGATTTTAATTTCCCTAATCTATAGGACCATAAGTGGAAGTGCCCTAGGTTCTGTCGCTTTGTTTTTTAGATGTTTCAGGAAACACCATACACTTCTCCCGAGTGGTTGTTGGCAATTTCCATCCCGCCCATCAGCATAACAAGGCTCCCAGTTCTCCATGGCCTGTCCTGCCTTTCTGGATTTTACACTTTTTTCAGATGGCCCTTTTCACCGGGGGGAAGTGAGACTTCATTGTAGTGCAGATTTCCTTTGCAAGCTTGCTTGGTTGGCCAAAAAGCGCGTATGCGTTTTTTCCTGAATATATTCAGGAAAAAACGCATACGCCCTTTTTGACCAAGTGCATCATTGTGGACGTTCTGCCTCTTTTCCTATGCTTTCAATGCAATTCCAGTCTACCTCCTGAAATCGGTTTCCTGCAATTCTGCCCCGCTTTCAAGTCCTCTTGGCAGCCTTACTTCAGTATATTTTTGGACGATAGCTGTCATTTATAACTCTGCAGGTTTGTGAATTACAGTTCCCCTGAGCTCCTTTCTTCAACTCGCTTTCTTGTGAGCTGGCCGCAACACCGCAGGATGGCTTCAGGCCCTAATCTGGTTCCGGCACGGCACGCTGAGCCTTTGGTTAATTGCTCTTCCTGGTGGGAAATGAGAGTTAAATTTGCCCGTCCAGACACCTCCAGCTAGTCTCTCATTGGTTCTCGCTATTCCTGTTCATCTTCCGCAGAAATTGCAAACTGGGCCAAACAGGAGGTTAAAGGCGCTGACTCTCCAAGTGGGGAGAGTGTTAGTAAATCGTCTGAAATGTTGCACCCGAGTACCAGGGGAGGAAAACTGAGACATATTTGAACACGTCTCCCGTTCACACAGTTGATCATACCTTTGGTTCCACATGCATGTTTTAGCTGAAGGAAGAATACCTTAAAACTGGAGAGTTGAGACCCGTGTAATGGGTACCATGCAATATGACTTCAAAGGGTCTTCATTTGCTCACCGAACCTCTCCAATCCTATCACTGCTGCGTTTATGTCCCTGTACACACGCTTGATTCTCTTTTGGAGACATAGCAATCCATAGGTTTTAAGATACTTACTAGTCAGGTACATTCTTAGGCGTTTAATATGGCGTGTTGAGTCCATTTCGTTGAGCAAGGAGTAGCTCTTGTCTATTCCATATTTGGCTTAAGGAACTTTATCTGTGCTCATTTCAATCTCTGGTTTTATGCGGCACCCCAACTCACCTTTCCCCTTAAGCAAGCATAAGTTGGTTTTCTAAATTTGAGACCCTGTTCTGTTTTGGAATTCAGTTCCTGTGTAGCCAAGTTTACATTCAGTGTATTAGTGATATCTTATGATGTTTCTTTTTCTGTGTGACTTATTTCAGTTAGAATCATCGTACCTGAATCCACTCATTATGCTGCTACGGGCCTGATGACATAGATTTCATTGCTGAGTGATACTGCATTGTACGTAAGTACCACAAGTTCTTTATCCATTTTTCACATTCTGCGATGTTGAACTTGTACGGTAAACGAGGTTCTTGTAAACAGAGGCGTCCCAAACTTTGGGGTGGCTGTGTCTTTTTGATTTTAATTTCCCTAAGCTATAGGACCATAAGTGGAAGTACCCTATGCTCTGTTGCTTTGTTTTTTAGATGTTTCAGGAAACACCATACACTTCTCCTGAGTGTGTGTTGGCAATTTACATCCCGCGCATCAGCATAACAATGCTCCCAGTTCTCCATGGCCTGTCCTGCCTTTCTGGATTTTACACTTTTTTCAGATGGCCCTTTTGACTGGGGAAAAGTGAGACTTCATTGTAGTGCAGATTTCCTTTGCAAGCTTGCTTGGTTGGCCAAAAAGGGCGTATGCGTTTTTTCCTGAATATATTCAGGAAAAAACGCATACGCCCTTTTTGGCCAAGTACAGCATTGTGGACGTTCTGCCTCTTTTCCTATGCTTTCAATGCAATTCCAGTCTACCTCCTGAAATCGTTTTCCTGCAATTCTGCCCCACTTTCAAGTCCTCTTGGCAGCCTTACTTCAGTATATTTTTGGACGATAGCTGTCATTTATATCTCTGCAGGTTTGTGAATTACAGTGCCCCTGAGCTCCTTTCTTCAACTTGCTTTCTTATGAGCTAGCCGCAACACCGCAGGATGGCTTCAGGCCCTAATCTGGTTCCGGCACGGCACGCTGAGCCTTTGGTTAATTCCTCTTCCTGTTGGGAAATGAGAGTTAAATTTGCCCGTCCAGACACCTCCAGCCAATCTCTCATTGGTTCTCGCTATTCCTGTTCATCTTCCGCAGAAATTGCAAACTGGGCCAAACAAGAGGTTAAAGGCGCTGACTCTCCAAGTGGGGAGAGTATTAGTAAAGCGTCTGGAATGTTGCACCCGAGTACCAGGGGAGGAAAACTGAGACATATTTGAACACGTCTCCCGATCACATGGTTGATCATACTCTGGGTTCCACATGCATGTTTTACCTGAAGGAAGAATACCTTAAACCTGGAAAGTTGAGACCCGTGTAATGGGTACCATGCAATATGACTTCAAAGGGTCTTCATTTGCTCACCGAACCTCTCCAATCCTATCACTGCTGCGTTTATGCCCCTGTACACACGCTTGATTCTCTTTTGGAGACATAGCAATCCATAGGTTTTAAGATACTTACTAGTCAGGTACATTCTTAGGCATTTAATATGCGGTGTTGAGTCCATTTTGTTGAGCAAGGAGTAGCTCTTTTCTATTCCATATTTGGCTTAAAGAACTTTATCTGTGCTTATTTCAATCTCTGGTTTTATGCAGCACCCCAACTCACCTTTACCCTTAAGCAAGCATAAGTTGCTTTTCTAAATTTGAGACCCTGTTCTGTTCTGTAATTCAGTTCCTGTGTAGCCAAGTTTACATTCCGTGTATTACTGATAACTTATGATGTTTCTTTTTCTCTGTGACTTATTTCAATTAGAATCATCATACCTGAATCCACTCATTGTGCTGCTAAGGGCCTGATGACATAGATTTCATTGCTGAGTGATATTGCTTTGTAAGTAAATACCACAACTTCTTTATCCATTTTTCACTTTCTGCGATGTTGAACTTGTTCTGTAAATGAGGTTCTTGTAAACAGAGCCGTTCCAAACTTTGGGGTGGCTGTGTCTTTTTGATTTTAATTTCCCTAAGCTATAGGACCATAAGTGGAAGTGCCCTAGGCTCTGTTGCTTTGTTTTTTAGATATTTCAGGAAACAGCATACACTTCTCCTGTGTGTGTGTTGGCAATTTACATCCCGCCCATCAGCATAACAAGGCTCCCAGTTCTCCATGGCCTGTCCTGCCTTTCTGGATTTTACACTTTTTTCAGATGGCTCTTTTGACCGGGGGGAAGTGAGACTTCATTGTAGTGCAGATTTCCTTTGCAAACTTGCTTGGTTGGCCAAAAAGGGCGTATGCATTTTTTTCTGGAATATATTCAGGAAAAAACGCATACGCCCTTTTTGGCCAAGTGCATCATTGTGGACTTTCTGCCTCTTTTCCTATGCTTTCAATGTAATTCCATTCTACCTCCTGAAATCGGTTTCCTGCAATTCTGCCCCGGTTTCAAGTCCTCTTGGCAGCCTTACTTCAGTATATTTTTGGACGATAGCTGTCATTTATAACTCTGCACGTTTGTGAATTACAGTGCCCCTGAGCTCCTTTCTTCAACTCGCTTTGTTTTGAGCTGACCTCAACACCGTAGGATGGCTTCAGGCCCTAATCTGGTTCCGGCACGGCACGCTGAGCCTTTGGTTATTTGCTCTTCCTGGTGGGAAATGTGAGTTAAATTTGCCCGTCCAGACACCTCCAGCTAGTCTCTCATTGGTTCTCCCTGTTCCTGTTCATCTTCCGCAGAAATTGCAAACTGGGCCAAACAGGAGGTTAAAGGGACTGACTCTCCAAGTGGGGAGAGTGTTAGTAAAGCGTCTGGAATGTTGCACCGAAGTACCAGGGGAGGAAAACTGAGACATATTTGAACACGTCTCCCGATCACATGGTTGATCATACTCTAGGTTCCACATGCATGTTTTAGCTGAAGGAATAATACCTTAAACCTGGGTAGTTGAAACCCGTGGAATGGGTACCATGCAATATGACTTCAATGGGTCTTCATTTGCTCAGCGAACCTCTCCAATCCTATCACTGCTGCGTTTATGCCCCTGTACACATGCTTGATTCTCTTTCGGAGACATAGCAATCCATAGGTTTTAAGATACTTACTAGTCAGGTACATTTTAGGCGTTTAATATGCGGTGTTGAGTCCATTTCGTTGAGCAAGGAGTAGCTCTTGTCTATTCCATATTTGGCTTAAGGAACTTTATCTGTGCTCATTTCAATCTCTGGTTTTATGCAGCACCCCAACTCACCTTTCCCCTTAAGCAAGCATAAGTTGGTTTTCTAAATTTGAGACCCTGTTCTGTTCTGTAATTCAGTTACTGTGTAGCCAAGTTTAATTTCGTGTATTAGTGATATCTTATGATGTTTCTTTTTCTGTGTGACTTATTTCAGTTAGAATCATCGTACCTGAATCCACTCATTATGCTACTACGGGCCTGATGACATAGATTTCATTGCTGAGTGATGCTGCATTGTACGTAAGTAACACAAGTTCTTTATCCATTTTTCACTTTCTGTGATATTGAACTTGTACAGTAAACGAGGTTCTTGTAAACAGAGGCGTCACAAACTTTGGGGTGGCTGTGTCTTTTTGATTTTAATTTCCCTAAGCTATAGGACCATAAGTGGAAGTGCCCTAGGCTCTGTTGCTTTGTTTCTTAGATGTTTCAGGAAACACCATACACTTCTCCGGAGTGTCTGTTGGCAATTTACATCCCGCCCATCAGCAAAACAAGGCTCCCAGTTCTCCATGGCCTGTCCAGCCTTTCTGGATTTTACACTTTTTTCAGATGGCCCTTTTGACCGGGGGGAAGTGAGACTTCATTGTAGTGCAGATTTCCTTTGCAAGCTTGCTTGGTTGGCCAAAAAGGGCGTATGCGTTTTTTCCTGAGGAAAAAAGGCATACGCCCTTTTTGGCCAAGTGCATCATTGTGGACGTTGTGCCTCTTTTCCTATGCTTTCAATGCAATTCCAGTCTACCTCCTGAAATCGGTTTCCTGCAATTCTGCCCCGCTTTCAAGTCCTCTTGGCAGCCTTACTTCAGTATATTTTTGGACGATAGCTGTCATTTATAACTCTGCAGGTTTGTGAATTACAGTGCCCCTGAGCTCCTTTCTTCAACTCGCTTTCTTTTGAGCTGGCCGCAACACCGCAGGATGGCTTCAGGCCCTAATCTGGTTCCGGCACGGCATGCTGAGCCTTTGGTTAATTGCTCTTCCTGGTGGGAAATGAGAGTTAAATTTGCCCGTCCAGACACCTCCAGCTAGTCTCTCATTGGTTCTCGCTATTCCTGTTCATCTTCCGCAGAAATTGCAAACTGGGCCAAACAGGAGGTTAAAGGCGCTGCCTCTCCAAGTGGGGAGAGTGTTAGTAAAGCGTCTGGAATGTTGCACCCGAGTACCAGGGTACGAAAACTGAGACATATTTGAACACGTCTCCCGATCACATGGTTGATCATACTCTAGGTTCCACATGCATGTTTTAGCTGAAGGAAGAATACCTTAAACCTGGAGTGTTGAGACCCGTGGAATGGGTACCATGCAATATGACTTCAAAGGGTCTTCATTTGCTCACCGAACCTCTCCAATCCTATCACTGCTGCGTTTATGCCCCTGTACACACGCTTGATTCTCTTTTGGAGACATAGCAATCCATAGGTTTTAAGATACTTACTAGTCAGGTACATTCTTAGGCGTTTAATATGGGGTGTTGAGTCCATTTCGTTGAGCAAGGAGTAGCTCTTGTCTATTCCATATTTGGCTTAAGGAACTTTATCTGTGCTCATTTCAATCTCTGGTTTTATGCAGCACCCCAACTCACCTTTCCCCTTAAGCAAGCATAAGTTGCTTTTCTAAATTTGAGACCCTGTTCTGTTCTCTAAATCAGTTCCTGTGTAGCCAAGTTTACATTCCATGTATTAGTGATGTCTTATGATGTTTCTTTTTCTCTGTGACTTATTTCAGTTAGAATCATCGTACCTGAATCCACTCATTATGCTGCTACGGGCCTGATGACATAGATTTCATTGCTGAGTGATACTGCATTGTACGTATGTACCACAAGTTCTTTATCCATTTTTCACTTTCTGCGATGTTGAACTTGTACTGTAAACGAGGTTCTTGTAAACAGAGCCGTCCCAAACTTTGGGATGGCTGTGTCTTTTTGAATTTAATTTCCCTAAGCTATATGACCGTAAGTGGAAGTGCCCTAGGCTCTGTTGCTTTGTTTTTTAGATGTTTCAGGAAACACCATACACTTCTCCGGAGTGTCTGTTGGCAATTTACATCCCGCCCATCAGCATAACAAGGCACCCAGTTCTCCATGGCCTGTCCTGCCTTTCTGGATTTTATACTTTTTTCAGATGGCCCTTTTGACCGGGGGGATGTGAGACTTCATTGTAGTGCAGATTTCCTTTGCAAGCTTGCTTGGTTGGCCAAAAAGGGCGTATGCGTTTTTTCCTGAATATATTCAGGAAAAAACGCATACGCCCTTTTTGGCCAAGTGCATCATTGTGGACGTTCTGCCTCTTTTCCTATGCTTTCAATGCAATTCCAGTCTACCTTCTGAAATCGGTTTCCTGCAATTCTGCCCCGCTTTCAAGTCCTCTTGGCAGCCTTACTTCAGTATATTTTTGGACGATAGCTGTCATTTATAACTCTGCAGGTTTGTGAATTACAGTGCCCCTGAGCTCCTTTCTTCAACTCGCTTTCTTTTGAGCTGGCCGCAACACCGCAGGATGGCTTCAGGCCCTAATCTGGTTCCGGCACGGCACACTGAGCCTTTGGTTAATTCCTCTTCCTGGTGGGAAATGAGAGTTAAATTTGCCCGTCCAGACACCTCCAGCTAGTCTCTCATTGGTTCTCGCTATTCCTGTTCATCTTCCGCAGAAATTGCAAACTGGGCCAAACAGGAGGTTAAAGGGACTGACTCTCCAAGTGGTGAGAGTGTTAGTAAAGCGTCTGGAATGTTGCACCCGAGTACCAGGGTACGAAAACTGAGACATATTTGAACACGTCTCCCGATCACATGGTTGATCATACTCTAGGTTCCACATGCATGTTTTAGCTGAAGGAAGAATACCTTAAACCTGGGTAGTTGAAACCGGTGGAATGGGTACCATGCAATATGACTTCAAAGGGTCTTCATTTGCTCACCGAACCTCTCCAATCCTATCAATGCTACATTTATGCCCCTGTACACATGCTTGATTCTCTTTCGGAGACATAGCAATCCATAGGTTTTAAGATATTTACTAGTCAGGTACATTCTTAGGCGTTTAATATGCGGTGTTGAGTCCATTTCGTCGAGCAAGGAGTAGCTCTTGTCTATTCCATATTTGGCTTAAGGAACTTTATCTGTGCTCATTTCGATCTCTGGTTTTATGCAGCACCCCAACTCACCTTTCCCCTTAAGCAAGCATAAGTTGGTTTTCTAAATTTGAGACCCTGTTATGTTTTGTAATTCAGTTCCTGTGTAACCAAGTTTACATTCTGTGTATTAGTGATATCTTATGATGTTTCTTTTTCTGTGTTACTTATTTCAGTTAGAATCATCGTACCTGAATCCACTCATTGTGCTCCTAAGGGCCTGATGACATAGATTTCATTGCTGAGTGATATTGCTTTGTAAGTAAATACCACATCTTCTTTATCCATTTTTCACATTCTGCGATGTTCAACTTGTACTGTAAACGAGGTTCTTGTAAACAGAGCCGTTCCAAACTTTGGGGTGGCTGTGTCTTTTTGATTTTAATTTCCCTAAGCTATAGGACCATAAGTGGATGTGCCCTAGGCTCTGTTGCTTTGTTTTTTAGATGTTTCAGGAAACACCATACACTTCTCCGGAGTGTCTGTTGGCAATTTACATCCCGCCCATCAGCATAACAAGGCTCCCAGTTCTCCATGGCCTGTCCTGTCTTTCTGGATTTTACACTTTTCTCAGATGGTCCTTTTGATCGGGGGGAAGTGAGATTTCATTGTAGTGCAGTTTTCCTTTGCAAGCTTGCTTGGTTGGCCAAAAAGGGCGTATGTGTTTTTTCCTGAATATATTAAGGAAAAAACGCATACGCCCTTTTTGGCCAAGTGCATCATTGTGGACGTTCTGCCTCTTTTCCTATGCTTTCAATGCAATTCCAGTCTACCTCCTGAAATCGGTTTCCTGCAATTCTGCCCCTCTTTCAAGTCCTCTTGGCAGCCTTACTTCAGTGTACTTTTGGACGATAGCTGTCATTTATAACTCTGCAGGTTTGTGAATTACAGTGCCCCTGAGCTCCGTTCTTCAACTCGCTTTCTTTTGAGCTGGCCGCAACACCGCAGAATGGCTTCAGGCCCTAATCTGGTTCCGGCACGGCACGCTGAGCCTTTGGTTATTTCCTCTTCCTGGTGGGAAATGAGAGTTAAATTTGCCCGTCCAGACACCTCCAGCTAATCTCTCATTTGTTCTCCCTATTCGTGTTCATCTTCCACAGAAATTGCAAACTGGGCCAAACAGGAGGTTAAAGGGACTGACTCTCCAAGTCGGGAGAGTGTTAGTAAAGCGTCTGGAATGTTGCACCCGAGTACCAGGGTACGAAAACTGAGACATATTTGAACACGTCTCCCGATCACACGGTTGATCATATTCTGGGTTCCACATGCATGTTTTAGCTGAAGGAAGAATACCTTAAACCTGGAGAGTTCAGACCCGTGGAATGGGTACCATGCAATATGACTTCAAAGGGTCTTCATTTGCTCACCGAACCTCTCCAATCCTATCACTGCTGCGTTTATGCCCCTGTACACACGCTTGATTCTCTTTTGGAGGCATAGCAATCCATAGGTTTTAAGATACATACTAGTCAGGTACATTCTTAGGCGTTTAATATGCGGTGTTGAGTCCATTACGTTGAGCAAGGAGTAGCACTTGTCTATTCCATATTTGGCTTAAGGAACTTTATCTGTGCTCATTTCAATCTCTGGTTTTATGCAGCACCCCAACTCACCTTTCCCCTTAAACAAGCATAAGTTGGTTTTCTAAATTTGAGATCCTGTTCTGTTTTGGAATTCAGTTCCTGTGTAGCCAAGTTTACATTCCGTGTATTAGTGATATCTTATGATGTTTCTTTTTCTGTGTGACTTATTTCAGTTAGAATCATCGTACCTGAATCCACTCATTGTGCTGCTAAGGGCCTGATGACATAGATTTCATTGCTGAGTGATATTGCTTTGTACGTAAGTACCACAAGTTCTTTATCCATTTTTCACTTTCTGCGATTTTGAACTTGTACTGTAAACGAGGTTCTTGTAAACAGAGGCGTCCCAAGCTTTGGGGTGGCTGTGTCTTTTTGATTTTAATTTCCCTAAGCTATAGGACCGTAAGTGGAAGTGCCCTAGGCTCTGTTGCTTTGTTTTTTAGATGTTTCAGGAAACACCATACACTTCTCCCGAGTGGTTGTTGGCAATTTACATCCCGCCCATCAGCATAACAAGGCTCCCAGTTCTCCATGGCCTGTCCTGCCTTTCTGGATTTTACACTTTTTTCAGATGGCCCTTTTGATCGGGGGGAAGTGAGACTTCATTGTAGTGCAGATTTCCTTTGCAAGCTTGCTTGGTTGGCCAAAAAGGGCGTATGCGTTTTTTCCTGAATATATTCAGGAAAAAACGCATACGCCCTTTTTGGCCAAGTGCATCATTGTGGACGTTCTGCCTCTTTTCCTATGCTTTCAATGCAATTCCAGTCTACCTCCTGAAATCGGTTTCCTGCAATTCTGCCCGGCTTTCAAGTCCTCTTGGCAGCCTTACTTCAGTATATTTTTGGACGATAGCTGTCATTTATAACTCTGCAGGTTTGTGAATTACAGTGCCCCTGAGCTCTTTTCTTCAACTCGCTTTCTTTTGAGCTGGCCGCAACACTGCAGGATGGCTTCAGGCCCTAATCTGGTTCCGGCACGGCACGCTGAGCCTTTGGTTATTTCCTCTTCCTGGTGGGAAATGAGAGTTAAATTTGCCCGTCCAGACACTTCCAGCTAGTCTCTCATTGGTTCTCCCTATTCCTGTTCATCTTCCGCAGAAATTGCAAACTGGGCCAAACAGGAGGTTAAAGGCGCTGACTCTCCAAGTGGAGAGAGTGTTAGTAAAGCGTCTGGAATGTTGCACCCGAGTACCAGGGGAGGAAAACTGAGACATATTTGAACACGTCTCCCATTCACACGGTTGATCATACTCTGGGTTCCACATGCATGTTTTAGCTGAAGGAAGAATACCTTAAACCTGGAGAGTTGAGACCCGTGGAATGGGTACCATGCAATATGACTTCAAAGGGTCTTCATTTGCGCACCGAACCTCTCCAATCCTATCAATGCTGTGTTTATGCCCCTGTACAGATGCTTGATTCTCTTTTGGATACATAGCAATCCATAGGTTTTAAGATAGTTACTAGTCAGGTACATTCTTAGGCGTTTAATATGGGGTGTTGAGTCCATTTCGTTGAGCAAGGAGTAGCTCTTGTCTATTCCATATTTGGCTTAAGGAACTTTATCTGTGCTCATTTCAATCTCTGGTTTTATGCAGCACCCCAACTCACCTTTCCCCTTAAGCAAGCATAAGTTGGTTTTCTAAATTTGAGACCCTGTTCTGTTCTGTAATTCAGTTCCTGTGTAGCCAAGTTTACATTCCGTGTATTACTGATATCTTATGATGTTTCTTTTTCTGTGTGACTTATTTCAGTTAGAATCATCGTACCTGAATCCACTCATTATGCTGCTACGGGCCTGATGACATAGATTTCATTGCTGAGTGATATTGCTTTGTAAGTAAATACCACAACTTCTTTATCCATTTTTCACTTTCTGTGATGTTGAACTTGTACTGTAAACGAGGTTCTTGTAATCAGAGGCGTCCCAAACTTTGGCGTGGCTGTGTCTTTTTGATTTTAATTTCCCTAAGCTATAGGACCATAAGTGGAAGTGCCCTAGGCTCTGTTGCTTTGTTTTTTAGATGTTTCAGGAAACACCATACACTTCTCCCGAGTGTCTGTTGGCGATTTACATCCCGCCCATCAGCATAACAAGGCTCCCAGTTCTCCATGGCCTGTCCTGCCTTTCTGGATTTTACACTATTTTCAGATGA
The DNA here is from genome assembly GCF_951394435.1 of Stenella coeruleoalba. Lineage (NCBI taxonomy): Eukaryota > Metazoa > Chordata > Mammalia > Artiodactyla > Delphinidae > Stenella > Stenella coeruleoalba. Next base: position 1,508,927 of record NW_027646189.1, read on the forward strand.
CCCTTTTGACCGGGGGGAAGTGAGACTTCATTGTAGTGCAGATTTCCTTTGCAAGTTTCCTTGGTTGGCCAAAAAGGGCGTATGCATTTTTTCCTGAATATATTCAGGAAAAAACGCATATGCCCTTTTTGGGCAAGTGCATCATTGTGGACGTTCTGCCTCTTTTCCTATGCTTTCCATGCAATTCCAGTCTACCTCCTGAAATAGGTTTCCTGCAATTCTGCCCCGCTTTAAAGTCCTCTTGGCAGCCTTACTTCAGTCTATTTTTGGATGATAGCTGTCATTTATAACTCTGCAGGTTTGTGAATTACAGTGCCCCTGAGCTCCTTTCTTCAACTCGCTTTCTTGTGAGCTGGCCACAACACCGCAGGATGGCTTCAGGCCCTAATCTGGTTCCGGCACGGCACGCTGAGCCTTTGGTTAATTCCTCTTCCTGGTGGGAAATGAGAGTTAAATTTGCACGACCAGACACCTCCAGCTAGTCTGTCATTGGTTCTCGCTATTCCTGTTCATCTTCCGCAGCAATTGCAAACTGGGCCAAACAGGTGGTTAAAGGGACTGACTCTCCAAGTCGGGAGAGTGTTAGTAAAGCGTCTGGAATGTTGCACCCGAGTACCAGGGTACGAAATCTGAGACATATTTGAACACGTCTCCCGATCACATGGTTGATCATACTCTAGGTTCCACATGCATGTTTTAGCTGAAGGAAGAATACCTTAAACCTGGGTAGTTGAAACCCGTGGAATGGGTACCATGCAATATGACTTCAAAGGGTCTTCATTTGCTCACCGAACCTCTCCAATCCTATCACTGCTGCGTTTATGCCCCTGTACACATGCTTGATTCTCTTTCGGAGACATAGCAATCCATAGGTTTTAAGATACTTACTAGTCAGGTACATTCTTAGGTGTTTAATATGCGGTGTTGTGTCCATTTCGTTGAGCAAGGAGTAGCTCTTGTCTATTCCATATTTGGCTTAAGGAACTTTATCTGTGCTCATTTCAATCTCTGGTTTTATGCAGCACCCCAACTCACCTTTCCCCTTAAGCAAGCATAAGTTGGTTTTCTAAATTTGAGAATCTGTTCTGTTCTGTAATTCAGTTCCTGTGTAGCCAAGTTTACATTCCGTGTATTAGTGATATCTTATGATGTTTCTTTTTCTGTGTGACTTATTTCAGTTAGAATCATCATACCTGAATCCACTCATTGTGCTGCTAAGGGCCTGATGACATAGATTTCATTGCTGAGCGATATTGCTTTGTAAGTAAATACCACAACTTCTTTATCCATTTTTCACTTTCTGCGATGTTGAACTTGTACTTTAAACTAGGTTCTTGTAAACAGAGGCGTCCCAAACTTTGGGGTGGCTGTGTCTTTTTGATTTTAATTTCCCTAAGCTATAGGACCATAATTGGAAGTGCCCTAGGCTCTGTTGCTTTGTTTTTTAGATGTTTCAGGAAACACCATACACTTCTCCCAAGTGGTTGTTGGCAATTTACATCCCGCCCATCAGCATAACAAGGCTCCCAGTTCTCCATGGCCTGTCCTCCCTTTCTGGATTTTACACTTTTTTCAGATGGCCCTTTTGACCGGAGGAAGTGAGACTTCATTGTAGTGCAGATTTCCTTTGCAAGTTTGCTTGGTTGACCAAAAAGGGCGTATGCGTTTTTTCCTGAATATATTCAGGAAAAAACGCATACGCCCTTTTTGGCCAAGTGCATCATTGTGGACGTTCTGCCTCTTTTCCTATGCTTTCAATGCAATTCCAGTCTACCTCCTGAAATCGGTTTCCTGCAATTCTGCCCCGCTTTCAAGTCCTCTTGGCAGCCTTATTTCAGTATATTTTTGGACGATAGCTGTCATTTATAACTCTGCAGGTTTGTGAATTACAGTGCCCCTGAGCTCCTTTCTTCAACTCGCTTTCTTGTGACCTGGCCGCAACACCGCAGGATGGCTTCAGGCCCTAATCTGGTCCCGGCACGGCACGCTGAGCCTTTGGTTAATTCCTCTTCCTGGTGGGAAATGAGAGTTAAATTTACACGTCCAGACACCTCCAGCTAGTCTATCATTGTTTCTCGCTATTCCTGTTCATCTTCCGCAGAAATTGCAAACTGCGCCAAACAGGAGGTTAAAGGGACTGACTCTCCAAGTCGGGAGAGTGTTAGTAAAGCGTCTGGAATGTTGCACCCGAGTACCAGGGGAGGAAAACTGAGACATATTTGAACACGTCTCCCGTTCACACGGTTGATCATACTCTGGGTTCCACATGCATGTTTTTGCTGAAGGAAGAATACCTTAAACCTGGAGAGTTGAGACCCGTGGAATGGGTACCATGCAATATGACTTCAAAGGGTCTTCATTTGCTCACCGAACCTCTCCAATCCTATCACTGCTGCGTTTATGCCCCTGTACACACGCTTGATTCTCTTTTGGAGACATAGCAATCCATAGGTTTTAAGATACTTACTAGTCAGGTACATTCTTAGGCGTTTAATATGGGGAGTTGAGTCCATTTCGTTGAGCAAGGAGTAGCTCTTGTCTATTCCATATTTGGCTTAAGGAACTTTATCTGTGCTCATTTCAATCTCTGGTTTTATGCAGCACCCCAACTCACCTTTACCCTTAAGCAAGCATAAGTTGGTTTTCTAAATTTGAGACCCTGTTCTGTTTTGTAATTCAGTTCCTGTGTAGCCAAGTTTACATTCCGTGTATTAGTGATATCTTATGATGTTTCTTTTTCTGTGTGACTTATTTCAGTTAGAATCATCATACCTGAATCCACTCATTATGCTGCTATGGGCCTGATGACATAGATTTCATTGCTGAGTGATATTGCATTGTACGTAAGTACCACAACTTCTTCATCCATTTTTCACTTTCTGCGATATTGAACTTGTCCCGTAAACGAGGTTCTTGTAAACAGAGCCGTCCCAAACTTTGGGGTGACTGTGTCTTTTTGATTTTCATTTCCCTAAGCTATAGGACCATAAGTGGAAGTGCCCTAGGCTCTGTTGCTTTGTTTTTTAGATATTTCAGGAAACACCATACACTTCTCCCAAGTGGTGTTGGCAACTTACATCCCGCCCGTCAGCATAACAAGGCTCCCAGTTCTCCATGGCCTGTCCTGCCTTTCTGGATTTTACACTTTTTTCAGATGGCCCTTTTGACCGGGGGGAAGTGAGACTTCATTGTAGTGCAGATTTCCTTTGCAAGCTTGCTTGGTTGGCCAAAAAGGGCATATGCGTTTTTTCCTGAATATATTCAGGAAAAAACGCATACGCCTTTTTTGGCCAAGTGCATCATTGTCGAGGTTCTGACTTTCTTCATATGTTTTCAATGCAATTCCAGTCTACCTCCTCAAGTCGGTTTCCTGCATTTCTGCCTTGCTTTCATTGACTCTTCATAGCCTTACCTCAGTATATTTTTTGAAAGTAGTTGGCCTTTATAACTCTGCAGGTTTTTGAATTGCAGTGTCCCTTAGCTCCATTTTTCAGCTCTTATTTTTGTGATTTTGCCTCATAACCACACGATTCCTTCAGGCCCTATTCTTCTGGGGCACCTTGCTGTGCCTTTGGTTAATTCTTCTTACTGATGTGAAATTAGAGTGACATGTGCCCATTGAAACCGCTACAGCTAGTTTCTCGCTGGTTCCCCCTATTCCCATTCATCCTCCGCACTAACTGCAGACTGTGCGATACCAGATCTTAAAGGCATTGACTCTCCTTGTGGGGATGTTGTTAGTAAAGCGGCTGGAATGTCGATCCGGAGCCCCAGGAGAGGAAAAATGAGGTGCGTTTTAGAAACCTTTCCCGATCATATGGTATACCAGTCGCTGGGTTTCCCAAGCATGGTTTAGCTGTAGGAAGATTCCCTTCAACCTGGAGTGTTGGGACCCTTGGAATGAGCAGCATGAAGTATTGCATTAAACTTTCGGCAGTTGCTCACCAAAGCTCACCAATCCTCTCAGCCCCAAGTGTCCAGCCTTATGTCTTATCCAGCTGTGGGTTTATATGTGGTCAATCCAGGTTGCATCACAGCCCCTGAGCGAATTTTGTAAGAATTTTTCTCTCTTTCATTGTTTCTGCATTTTGTTTTTAAAATTTATTTCTATAATGGGGTTTAGCTCATTTTCACTGCTGTGTTTGTGCTGCTCTGCACACACTTGATTCCCTTATGGAGATATATCAATACATGGGTTTTAAGACTCTTATTACTCAGATATATTTCTCTGTGGTGTATAGGGTGTGTTGAGGCCAGTTCATTGAGCAAGGTGTAGATCTTGTCTAATACCTATTTGGTTTATTGAACAGTATCTGTGCTAATTTCAAACTCTGGTTTTATGCATCACCCCACCTCTCCTTTCCCCTTAAGCTGACATAAGTGTGTTTTCTAAATGTGAGACACTGTTCTGTTCTGTAATTCATTTCTTGTGCAGCCATATTTACCCTCCCTCTATAGGTGATATCTTATGATATGTTTCTTTTTCTGTTTGACTTATTTCAAGTAGTATTATCGGACCTAAATCCACTCTTTATCCTTCTACTAGCCTTATTACATTGATTTCATGGTGAAGAGATATTCCGTTGTACATAAGTACCACATCTTCTTTATCCATTGTTCTCTTTCCTGGGATATTTAAGGTGTACTGAAGTTGAGGTTCTTGTAAACAGAGTAGCCCTAAACTGTGGTGTGCTTGTTTCTTGTTGATTTTTAGACTTCCCTAGATATACTCCCATGATTGGAAGTGTCCTATGCTCTGTAGCTCTGTTTTTTAGATGATTTAGGAACCACCATACACTTCTCCAGAGTGGCTCTCGGCAGTTCACACACTGCCCATCAGCGTATAAAGGCTCCCTGTTCTCCATGGCCTGTCCTGCATTTCTGGTTTTTACAATTTTTTAGGATGGCTCTTTTGACCGGTGGGAAATGAGACTTCTTTGTTGTGCACATTTGCATTGCTTGCCTGCCCATATGGGCTTCCTTCCCATAAAGTGCGTATGCGTTTTTTCCTGGATATAATCAGGAAAAACGCATATGCCCTTTTGGGCCAACTGCATCATTGTCGAAATTCTGCCGCTTTTCATGTGCTTTAAAGATGAGTCCAATCTATCTCTTGAAATCTGTTTCTTGCAATTCTGTCTTGCATTCAGATCCTCTTCTTTGCCTTACCTCAACATATTTTTGGACGTTAGTTTTCATTTATAACTCTGCAGGTTTGTGAATTGCAGTGACCCTGAGCTCCATTTTTTAAGTTGCTCTTTTGTGAGCTGGCCTCAAACCCGCAGGATTGCTTCAGGCCCTATTTTGGCTCCGGCGAGGCAGGCTGAGCCTTTTTTCAATTCTTATTCTTAATGGGAAATTAGATTGATATGTGCCCGTCCAACCCCCTACAACTATTCTCTCATTGGTTCCCCCTCTTCCCGTTCATCCTCCTCACAATTTGCAAAATGTGTGAAACAGAAGTTGAAATGTGCTGATTCTCCAAGTGGGGAGATTCTAAGTAACGTGGCTGGAATGGTGAACAGGAGCACCAGGAGAGGATAAATGAGGTGCATTTTAGACACATCTCCCGATCACATGGTGTACAGTCCTCTGGGTTTTCCATGCATGTTTTAGCTGTAGGAAGATCCCTTGAACCTGCAGATTTGGGACCCATTGAATGGGCACCAGGTAGTATTACTTTAAAGGGTGTGCATTTCCTCACCCAACCTCACATTTCTCTTAGCGCAGTTTCCAGCCTTATGTCTCATCCTGCTGTGGGTCTAGATGTGTTCAATCCATGTTGCATCACCATCCCTGAGGAAAAGTTGTAAGAGGTTTTCTCTGTCTCTCTGTCATTTATTTTTTTCAATTTATTACTATATTGGTTACAGCTGATTTTCAGAGCTCTGTATCTTGCTGCTGTACATCCACTTGATTCACGTACAGAGAGACATCAATAAATTCTTTTTCAGATTCTTACCAGTCGTATATATTCTTTTCCGGTGACTTGAGTGTGCTGAGTGCAGTTCTTTTAGCTACCGTGTAGGCCTTGTTGATTATCAGTTTGGTATTTGGAATGGTATCTTTGCTAATTTCAACCTCCTGGATGATGCCTCACCCCTCCCCACCTTTCCCGTTTAGCAGCCTTATGCGTGTTTTCTACATATTTGACTATGTTTTTGTTTTGTAATTTATTTCATGTGTAGCCATTTTGGATTCCACCTTTAAGTGATATCTTATGATATGTGTCTTTTTCTTTTTGAATTATGTCACTTAGAATGATCATACGTAACTCCTCCGGAGTTGTTACAACTGGCCATATTTCATTGATTTCCAGGCTGAATAATATTCCACTCTACCTAAGTACCACATCTCTATCCATTTTTTCCCTCCAGAGACATTTAAGTTATATCCTAGTCGAGGATCTTTTAAACAGAGAGGGGGTAAACATTGGGGTGCCTGTGTCCTCTTGATTTTTGTTTTTCCCAAGATATACGCCCATGAGTGCAAGTGCCCTATGCTCTGTAGCTCATTTTTTAGATGCTTTAGTAAACACAATACACTTCTCCAGAATGGCCATTGGCAATATACATTTCCACTATAAGTCTCACAGGGCTCCCTCTTCTCGTTGCCCTGTCCTGCATTTCTGTTGTTTACGCTTTATGAGGATGGCTCTTCTGACTGATGCGAAGTGATATCTTTTGTAGTATTGACTTCCAGTGCCCACCTGTTTGGTTGGCTAAAAAAGTGTATGCCCTTTTCTTGAATATATACAGAAAAGAACGCATACACCCTTTTTGGCCAACTGCAATGTTGGCAATGTTCAGCTCCTTTTCTTGTGCTTAATGGCGAGTCCTTTCTACCTCCTCAAATCCCTTTCCTGCCATTCTCCCTTGCTTACAAGTCCTTTTCTCTGACTTTCCTCAAGACATTTTTCAGTGATGGATATTTTCAACTCTGCAGTTTCGTGAATTTTACTGCCCCTGAGTTCCATTGTTCAACTTGTGTTTATGGGAACTGGCCACAAAGCAGCAGGATTTCCTCAAGCCCTATACTGTTTCCATGGGCAACCCTAGCCTTTGGTCAATTCGTCTTCCTGATTGGAAATTAGAGTGACATGTGCCTGTCTGAACACCTAGGACTTGTCTCTCATTGTTCCTCATCCTTCCGCTTCATCCTCTGGACAAATTCCAAACTGTACGCAACAGGATGTTGACAGTGCTGACATCTCCAAGTGGGGAGACTGTTAGTAAAGACGCTGGAGGGGTGAACCCGAGCACCAGGAGATGAGGAGATGAGATGCCTTTTCCAAACTCTTCCCGATCAGACGGTATACCATCCTCTGGGTGTGACAGACATGTTTTAGCAGTAGGAAGAGTCCCATTCATGTAAGGAGAACACCAGGGCTTTTTCAAAATCAGTGTCTCCCCGAAACCCAAACTGGGGAATTTTTTAAGCTACGGCTACACATATGTTCATTAAGGGCCTTGGGAAGTAGGCAGAGTCCAAACTTTAGATGATTGAAGTCTTCAGGGTCAGAAGCACTCACCACCAGCTTCCCTTAGGTTACACTTTAACTGTCATTGATAGATGATGTCAATAAAAATATCTATTCTTTTTCAGATTATTTCCCCTTATAGGTTATTGCAAAATGTTGAGTGTAGTTCCCTGTGCTATACAGTAGTTCCTTGTTGATGATCTATTTTATACATAGCAGTGTGTATGTGTTAATCCCAAACTGTTAATTTATCCCTCCTCCCACCTTTCCCCTTTGGTAATAATAAATTATAAGATTTTATACTTCTCAGAAATGGGGGAGCTGAAAGAGAGGTATCATTTTCAATGGAAAAGCATTTAAAACAAGATTGAAGGTTTAACCAAGATTATTAGCTGTACATCCTTGGAAAGAAATCACTTCGTTTCTCTAATATTGACCTGACAAATAAGACAAACCTTTTCACTGAACTTGCTTATAATAAAGTGATGGAAATATCAAATGGAAGTGTTAGAAACATCTTATTTTACCGGAGCCTTATACACTGTTCTATGTTAACTACAGTTTGGCTCACACATCTGTTCATTGAGGTTACAATAGTCTCAATTTCTGTTACTGATCCTCCAGAGTGGACCCCAACAAGTGTCCCCCTGCCCAGTGTCATTGGGGCCAACAGATCGAGACTGAGTTTGGTTCACAAGCAAAGGAAACTTTATATTTTGATCAGAGAATGGAGAGGTGAGAGCATGCACTACCCCGTGGGCTGTGGGCTGGGCTGCTGTGTAGAGATCCTGTCAGAGTCAGTGGGAGGGAGGGGGCGGAGCTCTCGAGGGCGGGGTTGGCTGCAGCTCAGGCTCTATATCGCGGAGTCTGCACTGGGCCCCAGGAGCTGAGGTGTCGACCCAGCCATTCTGCACTAGGAAATCTGGTCTGAAGTGCCGGGTGTGGAACCTCTGCATGCGGGACCCTAGGAGCACATGAAATTAGACAAAGCACAAAGGATAAAAAAGGTTAGACTTGACTTTATTGCCCAGATTCTATTTTTATCTCCCAGGGATTTTTAATGGGCTTTGCTGGGGACAAACCCCTCCTCTACCTTTTGTCCCGTTCCTCATTCTTGGAGTGCTGAGGGTGCAGACCCTTCTTCTGTAACTGCTGAGTGCTGAGTTGGGAGCCCTCATACCCGGGGGCGAGGGTCAGAGCTTCTCCCCAGCAGCCTCCAGGTGACGTTGATTGTCCCCAGGACCCCTGCCTCCCTGCTCGTCCACCTGAGCACCAGCATTGGAAGTGTTATAGATTCTAATGACCTTTAAGGGTCCAGGAAAGAGATGTGCAGAGACGCTGTGGGGGCCGGTTTCACCCCGCCCCACATTTGTTTGGCCACCTTAGGCTGACCGTTTCTGCCAGCCTAGATGCTCTGACCAGTAGTCTGCGCTTTCTTCAATTAGGCCCCTGAATTAATGTACAAACAGCACCAGGTGTCAGAGCCCTGCCCGCTCCACTCCCAGACAGTCCAGGGTCAGTGGTGATCAAGGACCATGATGGCCACTGAGTCAACAGCCTTTTGAAGTAAACAGGAGTCCAGCCGGTCTTATTGGCCACCATCAGCACAGTGTCTGTAGGCTTTTCTATGGTGACAGTGTGATATACGGTTCCCCCGCCAAGATTATTAGCTCCCCTCTGGGTGCAGTAAGTCCTGCAAGCAGTAGTCTACTCTTTTGGGACACACTCTTGTTGTTTTATGAGAGAAACTCCAGGTCAAGTGATGTTCACACGAGTCGTCATGGTGCCCTGTTGCCCCTGGTTATCTCTCTGGATGTTGGAGTTGGAGGGCCTCCTCACTCGAGGTTGGTGTGCCCACGGAGCGAACCCTGCAACTTCAGGGCATGGTTGGTGGTTAGGATCACCACGTGGGGTCCTTTTCCCTTAGGAGGGAGGTGGCCTTTTGGGCTGCTGATTTCCAGGTTTTTAGATACCGCCAGTATCTTGGCCAGATGTGGCAGTGGGCCAAGCCCCTTGGTGACCGTAGTTTATCCTACCTGGATGGCATTCTTGCATTGTTCCATTTCAAGTGGTCCCAGTTTTTGCACTAATTCTCCAATGGCGATTCACCTTTCACCGGGAATGTAAAGGTCAAAGGGTTTAGCTAAATTAGGGAGTTCCATGGCAAGGGTCTGAATTGACTGCTCTTTCCATTCTTGAAAGGTCACTTCTGGATTCTATTCAAAAGGATCATCATCTTTTCCTTTCAGTGTTTCATATAGAGACCCAGCTAGTAGACTATAGTTAGGGATCCAGAAGCAGCAAACCCTGGCCTCCCCAGGAACCCCTAAGCTGTCTTCTAGTTTTAGAAAGGGGTAAGGCTGAAAATGGTTTCTTCCCTTTCCTGGGATGGGCTTCTCTGACCTTCTGTGAGAATGAAGCCCAGGCAGGTCACCGCAGTCTGTGATATTTGAGCTTTTTCTTGGACAACTTCTATCCTTTATTGGCTTGGTAGTTCAGAGGCCTCCTTAGTAGGGCTGGCGATCAGAATGTCGTCTGCGTACTGAAGGAGGATTTCCTTTTCCAGAGGTAGAACTTTTAGGTCTTTAGCTAAGCTTTCCCCAAAGATGGTGTGGGAATTTTTGCACCCTTGGGGCAAGACGGCCCGGAAGTATTGTTTTAGTTGTATGTTGAGTCCTGCCACTCACAAGCCAAAATTTCTTGTGACTCTGGGACTAATGGAATGCAAAAGAAGGCATCATTGAAGACTAATACAGAATACCATGTCCTGGTGGTTGGTAGAATGACCAGCAGGGTGTAGGAATTAGGAGCAACTGGAGGTATATCCTCGGTGGCTTCACTGACTGTCCTGACATCCTTTACCAGGTCCCCAGCAGCCCATGGGGCTCTCGTGGTCAGACCAATCCCAGAATATGGAGCTCACCTGGGCAGGTACCCCACCCCCACCCCAGCCCACGGGGCTCTCGTGGTCAGGCCCCTCCCAGGATACAGAGCTACCCTTGCAGGTACCGTGGCAGGGCTGGGCACACAGGAACTGTGCACATAGCCCTCATTGCAGAGCACCCCCAGCTCACCTGTCGCTCAGAGCTGACACAGAGCACCTCAGAGCAGGACTTGAACTAACAAACAGCAGCTGCGACAGGTCTGTGACCCTGGGCATCACTCTGTGTGGCCTCCTTCCACCTGGTCTTCCAGAGACTTCCACTGCACCCGGGGCACCAGGCCTCTGTCTCCAACCACCACCCACCCCTCCTCTCCCTGACTCCTGGTTTCCTCTCATTAGGAGAGGGTTTTCTTGAAGTTGTCTCCCACTCATGGGCCAGATAAAATGATTAGAAAACAAGCCAAAGCTGCAGCCCCTTGTCTATCCTGACTCTCAGGAGCCCACACCTGTTCCTTGGACCTGGCCGGTTTAGCAAGTTCCATTTTCTGCAACTGTGAGCCCCTGAGGGGTGATGATTGGCTGAGCTGGGCAGCCTTACCATGCCGGCCAGCCCTCCCCAGGTGTGCCTGGGTTGAGATCAATATAAATACCACTCCAGGCAGCAAGAGCCCCTGCAGTGCCTGACGCCATTTTCTCTGCCCTGTCAGCAGTCTCGGGGCTGGGCTGGCGGGAGGGAGTGAGAGACCACAGCTTTGTGGGTGGCCCAGTGTGAGTGGGGCTCTGCTGGACTTTCTGCAGCAGTTGCCATGCTGCCACCTGCTAAAGAAGAGGATGTGTCACCCATACCTGCTGCTGGAATTTCTCCCTGGGCAGAGGTGAGGAAGGAAAAAAGCAGTGGGGGCAGGGACAGGACGGGTATCTCAGGCAGGGAAATGGAAATCTTCCAGAAGAGCACCCAGGGCCAGGACCATCCTGGCTGGCCTGCAGGCACCAAGTCGGCCGGCATGCTGTCACTCGTGTGGCTCTATGGCCCTTCCTCTAGGCTTTCAAGTCCTTGTATATATTCAGGTGTTTTACCTGGGACGGGTGGGAATAGTTCAGCAGCAACTGGCCTGGGGCTCAGCTCACGTTTACTCACAGATGCCTCGGCACGGTGCCCCAGCTTTGCAATGAGGACGCTTGTTGCGTGGGGGCTGCTGGCTGAATGGGAGACGATTCCCCACCACTGACCAACTTCAGAATTGTTTACAACTGGAGCAAGTGCCCTGATACGGTTTTCCTCTGTGGAACTGGTGGGTTCTGTGTTTTTTTTCTCTTTTTCGTTTTTGATTCAAGGTAGGTTTTATTCCTCTTTTTTGTATTTACAGATATAAGCATGGAAATAATTTATTCATATAAATACATGTATGTGAAGAGAATAATTGTTTTTTCTGTTTTATTTTTTAAATTTTATTTCTTTTTAATTTTTAATTTTATTTTATATTTTTATACAGCAGGTTCTTATTGGTTATCTATTTTATACATATAAATGTATACATGCCAATCCCAGTCTCTCAACTCCTCCCACCACCACCCCCCCAACAGCTTTCCCCCCTTGTTGTCCATACGTTTGTTGTCTACATCTGTTGCTCTATTTATGCCTTGCAAAATGGTTAATCTGTACAGTTTTTCTAGGTTCCACATATATGCATGAATATACAAGATTTGTTTTTCTCTTTCTGACTTACTTCACTCTGTATGACAGTCTCTAGATCCATCGACGTCTCTACAAATGACCCAATTTCATTCCTTTTCGTGGCTTAGTAATATTCCATTTTATATATGTACCACAGCTTTATGCATTCGTCTGTCTGTGGGCATTTAGATTGCTTCCATTACCTCGATATTGTAAATAGTGATGCAATGAACATTGTGGTGAATGTCTCTTTTTGATTTATGGTTTTGTCTGGGTATATGTCCAGTACAGGGATTGCTGTATCATATGGTAATTCTATTGTTAGTTTCTTAAGAAACTCCATATTGTTCTCCATAGTGACTGTATCAATTTATATTCCCAACAATAGTGGAAGAGTGTTCCTTTTCTCCACACCCTTTCCAGCATTTTTGTTTGTAGATTTTCTGATGATGCCCATTCTATCAGGTGTGAGGTGATACCTCATTGTTGAGTCCATTTTGTTGAGCAAGGGGTAGGTCTTGTCTATTACATATTTGGCTTATGGAACGGTATCTGTGCTAATATCAAACTCTGGTTTTATGCAGCACCCCAACTCACCTTCCCCCTTAAGCAAACATAAGTTGGTTTTCTAAACTTGAGACCCTGTTCTGTTTTGTAACTCAGTTACTGTGTAGCCAAGTTCACATTCCGTTTATTAGTGATATCTTATGATTTTTTTTTCTGTGTGACTTATTTCAGTTAGAATCATCATTCCTGAATCCACTCATTATGCTGCTACGGGCCTGATGACATAGATGTCATTGCTGAGTGATATTGCATTGTACGTAAGTACCACAACTTCTTTATCCATTTTTCACTTTCTGCGATGTTGAACTTGTACTGTAAACGAGGTTCTTGTAAACAGAGCCGTTTCATACTTTGGGGTGGCTGTGTCTTTTTGATTTTAATTTCCCTAAGCTATAGGACCATAAGTGGAAGTGCCCTAGGCTCTGTTGCTTTGTTTTTTAGATGTTTCAGGAAACACCATACACTTCTCCTGAGTGTCTGTTGGCAATTTACATCCCGCCCATCAGCGTAACAAGGCTCCCAGTTCTCCATGGCCTGTCCTGCCTTTCTGGATTTTACACTTTTTTCAGATGGCCCTTTTGACCGGGGGGAAGTGAGACTTCATTGTAGTGCAGATTTCCTTTGGAAGCTTGCTTATTTGGCCAAAAAGGGCGTATGCGTTTTTTCCTGAATATATTCAGGAAAAAACGCATACGCCCTTTTTGGCCAAGTGCATCATTGTGGACGTTCTGCCTCTTTTCCTATTCTATCAATGCAATTCCAGTCTACCTCCTGAAATCGGTTTCCTGCAATTCTGCCCCACTTTCAAGTCCTCTTGGCAGCCTTACTTCAGTATATTTTTGGACGATAGCTGTCATTTATAACTCTGCAGGTTTGTGAATTACAGTGCCCCTGAGCTCCTTTCTTCAACTCGCTTTCTTGTGAGCTGGCCGCAACACCGCAGGATGGCTTCAGGCCCTAATCTGGTTCCGGCACGGCACGCTGAGCCTTTGGTTATTTCCTCTTCCTGGTGGGAAATGAGAGTTAAATTTGCCCATCCAGACACCTCCAGCTAGTCTCTCATTGGTTCTCCCTATTCCTGTTCATCTTCCGCAGAAATTGCAAACTGGGCCAAACAGGAGGTTAAAGGCGCTGACTCTCCAAGTGGGGAGAGTGTTAGTAAAGCATCTGGAATGTTGCACCCGAGTACCAGGGGAGGAAAACTGAGACATATTTGAACACGTCTCCCGTTCACACGGTTGATCATACTCTGGGTTCCACATGCATGTTTTAGCTGAAGGAAGAATACCTTAAACCCGGGTAGTTGAAACCCGTGGAATGGGTACCATGCAATATGACTTCAAAGGGTCTTCATTTGCTCACCGAACCTCTCCAATCCTATCACTGCTGCGTTTATGCCCCTGTACACACGCTTGATTCTCTTTTGGAGACATAGCAATCCATAGGTTTTAAGATACTTACTAGTCAGGTACATTCTTAGGCGTTTAATATGCGGTGTTGAGTCCATTTCGTTGAGCAAGGAGTAGCTCTTGTCTATTCCATATTTGGCTTAAGGAACTTTATCTGTGCTCATTTCAATCTCTGGTTTTATGCAGCACCCCAACTCACCTTTCCCCTTAAGCAAGCATAAGTTGGTTTTCTAAATTTGAGACCCTGTTCTGTTCTGTAATTCAGTTCCTGTGTAGCCAAGTTTACATTCCGTGTGTTAGTGATATCTTATGATGTTTCTTTTTCTGTGTGACTTATTTCAGTTAGAATCATCACACCTGAATCCACTCATTGTGCTGCTAAGTGCCTGATGACATAGATTTCATTGCTGAGTGATATTGCTTTGTAAGTAAATACCACAATTTCTTTATCCAGTTTTCACTTTCTGCGATGTTGAACTTGTACTGTAAACGAGGTTCTTGTAAACAGAGCCGTTCCATTTTGGGGTGGCTGTGTCTTTTTGATTTTAATTTCCCTAAGCTATAGGACCATAAGTGGAAGTGCCCTAGGCTCTGTTGCTTTGTTTTTTCGATGTTTTAGGAAACACCATACACTTCTCGCAAGTGTCTTTTGGCAATTTACATCCCGCCCATCAGCATAACAAGGCTCCCAGTTCTCCATGGCCTGTCCTGCCTTTCTGGATTTTACACTTTTTTCAGATGGCCCTTTTCACCGGGGGGAAGTGAGACTTCATTGTAGTGCAGATTTCCTTTGCAAGCTTGCTTGGTTGGCCAAAAAGGGCGTATGCATTTTTTCCTGAATATATTCAGGAAAAAACGCATACGCCCTTTTTGGCCAAGTGCATCATTGTGGACGTTCTGCCTCTTTTCCTATGCTTTCAATGCAAATCCAGTCTACCTCCTGAAATCAGTTTCCTGCAATTCTGCCCCGCTTTCAAGTCCTCTTGGCAGCCTTCCTTCAGTATATTTTTGGACAATAGCTGTCATTTATAACTCTGCAGGTTTGTGAATTACAGTGCCCCTGAGCTCCTTTCTTCAACTCGCTTTCTTGTGAGCTGGCCGCAACACCGCAGGATGGCTTCAGGCCCTAATCTGGTTCCGGCATGGCACGCTGAGCCTTTGGTTATTTCCTCTTCCTGGTGGGAAATGAGAGTTAAATTTGCCCGTCCAGACACCTCCAGCTAGTCTCTCATTGGTTCTCTCTATTCCTGTTCATCTTCCGCATTAATTGCAAACTGGGCCAAACAGGAGGTTAAAGGCGCTGACTCTCCAAGTGGGGAGAGTGTTAGTAAAGCGTCTGGAATGTTGCACCCGAGTACCAGGGGAGGAAAACTGAGATATATTTGAACACGTCTCCCGTTCACACGGTTGATCATACTCTGGGTTCCACAAGCATGTTTTAGCTGAAGGAAGAATACCTTAAACCTGGAGAGTTGAGTCCCGTGTAATGGGTACAATGTAATATGACTTCAAAGGGTCTTCATTTGCTCACCGAACCTCTCCAATCCTATCACTGCTGCGTTTATGCCCCTGTACACACGCTTGATTCTCTTTTGGAGACATAGCAATCCATAGGTTTTAAGATACTTACTAGTCAGGTACGTTCTTAGGCGTTTAATATGGGGTGTTGAGTCCATTTCGTTGAGCAAGGAGTAGCTCTTGTCTATTCCATATTTGGCTTAAGGAACTTTATCTGTGCTCATTTCAATCTCTGGTTTTATGCAGCACCCCAACTCACCTTTCCCCTTAAGCAAGCATAAGTTGGTTTTCTAAATTTGAGACGCTGTTCTCTTTTGGAATTCAGTTCCTGTGTAGCCAAGTTTACATTCCGTGTATTACTGATATCTTATGATGTTTCTTTTTCTGTGTGACTTATTTCAGTTAGAATCATCGTACCTGAATCCACTCATTGTGCTGCTAAGGACCTGATGACATACATTTCATTGCTGAGCGAATTTGCTTTGTAAGTAAATACCACAACTTCTTTATCCATTTTTCACTTTCTGCGATGTTGAACTTGTACTGTAAACGAGGTTCTTGTAAACAGAGGCGTCCCAAACTTTGGGGTGGCTGTGTCTTTTTAATTTTAATTTCCCTAAGCTATAGGACCATAAGTGGAAGTGCCCTAGGCTCTGTTGCTTTGTTTTTTAGATGTTTCAGGAAACACCATACACTTCTCCAGAGTGTCTGTTGGCAATTTACATCCCGCCCATCAGCATAACAAGGCTCCCAGTTCTCCATGGCCTGTCCTGCCTTTCTGGATTTTACACTTTTTTCAGATGGCCCTTTTGACCGGGGGGAAGTGAGACTTCATTGTAGTGCAGATTTCCTTTGCAAGCTTGCTTGGTTGGCCAAAAAGGGCGTATGCGTTTTTTCCTGAAGGAAAAAACGCATACGCAATTTTTGGCCAAGTGCATCATTGTGGACGTTCTACCACTTTTCCTATGCTTTCAGTGCAATTCCAGTCTACCTCCTGAAATCGGTTTCCTGCAATCCTGCCCCACTTTCAAGTCCTCTTGGCTGTCTTACTTCAGTATATTTTTGGACGATAGCTGTCATTTATAACTCTGCAGGTTTGTGTATTACAGTGCCCCTGAACTCCTTTCTTCAACTCGCTTTCTTGAGACCTGGCCGCAAGAGCGCAGGATGGCTTCAGGCCCTAATCTGGTTCCGGCACGGCACGCTGAGCCTTTGGTTAATTCGTCTTCCTGGTGGGAAATGAGAGTTAAATTTGCCCGTCCAGACACCTCCAGCTAGTCTCTCATTGGTTCTCGCTATTCCTGTTCATCTTCCACAGAAATTGCAAACTGGGCCAAACAGCAGGTTAAAGGGACTGAGTCTCCAAGTCGGGAGAGTGTTAGTAAAGCGTCTGGAATGTTGCACCCGAGTACCAGGGGAGGAAAACTGAGACATATTTGAACACGTCTCCCGTTCACATGGTTGATCATACTCTGGGTTCCACATGCATGTTTTAGCTGAAGGAAGAATACCTTAAACCTGGGTAGTTGAAACCCGTGGAATGGGTACCATGCAATATGACTTCAAAGGGTCTTCATTTGCTCACCGAACCTCTCCAATCCTATCACTGCTGCGTTTATGCCCCTGTACACATGCTTGATTCTCTTTCGGAGACATAGCAATCCATAGGTTTTAAGATACTTACTAGTCAGGTACATTCTTAGGCGTTTAATATGCGGTGTTGAGTCCATTTCGTTGAGCAAGGAGTTGCTCTTGTCTATTCCATATTAGGCTTAAGGAACTTTATCTGTGCTCATTTCAATCTCTGGTTTTATGCAGCACCCCAACTCACCTTTCCCCTTAAGCAAGCATAAGTTGGTTTTCTAAATTTCAGACCCTCTTCTGTTCTGTATTTCAGTTCCTGTGTAGCCAAGTTTACATTCCATGTATTAGTGATATCTTATGATGTTTCTTTTTCTGTGTGACTTATTTCAGTTAGAATCATCATACCTGAATCAACTCATTATGCTGCTACGGGCCTGATGATATAGATTTCATTGTTGAGTGATACTGCATTGTACGTAAGTACCACAAGTTCTTTATCCATTTTTCACTTTCTGTGATATTGAACTTGTACTGTAAGCGAGGTTCTTGTAAACAGAGCCGTTCCAAACTTTGGGGTGGCTGTGTCTTTTTGATTTTAATTTCCCTAAGCTATAGGACCGTAAGTGGAAGTGCCCTAGGCTCTGTTGCTTTGTTTTTTAGATGTTTCAGGAAACACCATACACTTCTCCCGAGTGTCTGTTGTCAATTTACATCCCGCCCTTCAGCATAACAAGGCTCCCAGTTCTCCATGGCATGTCCTGCCATTCTGGATTTTACACTTTTTTCAGAGACCCCTTTTGACCGGGGGTTGTGAGACTTCATTGTAGTGCAGATTTCCTTTTCAAGCTTGATTTGTTGACCAAAAAGGGCGTATGCGTTTTTTCCTGAATATATTCAGGAAAAAACGCATACGCCCTTGTTGGCCAAGTGCATCATTGTGGACGTTCTGCCTCCTTTCCTATGCTTTCAATGCAATTCCAGTCTACCTCCTGAAATCGGTTTCCTGCAATTCTGCCCCGCTTTCAAGTCCTCTTGGCAGCCTTACTTCAGTATATTTTTGGACGATAGCTGTCATTTATAACTCTGCAGGTTTGTGAATTACAGTGCCCCTGAGATCCTTTCTTCAACTCGCTTTCTTTTGAGCTGGCCGCAACACCGCAATATTGCTTCAGGCCCTAAACTGGTTCCCGCATGGCATGCTGAGCCTTTGGTTATTTCTCCTTCCTGGTGGGAAATGAGAGTTAAATTTGCCCGTCCAGACACCTCCAGCTAGTCTCTCATTGGTTCTCCCTATTCCTGTTCATCTTCCGCAGAAATTGCAAACTGGGCGAAACAGGAGGTTAAAGGCGCTGACTCTCCAAGTGGGGAGAGTGTTAGTAAAGCGTCTGGAATGTTGCACCCGAGTACCAGGGTACGAAAACTGAGACATATTTGAACACGTCTCCCGATCACATGGTTGATCATACTCTAGGTTCCACATGCATGTTTTAGCTGAAGGAAGAATACCTTAAACCTGTGTAGTTGAAACCCGTGGAATGGGTACCATGCAATATGACTTCAAAGGGTCTTCATTTGCTCACGAACCTCTCCAATCCTATCACTGCTGCGTTTATGCCCCTGTACACATGCTTGATTCTCTTTCGGAGACATAGCAATCCATAGGTTTTAAGATACTTACTAGTCAGGTACATTCTTAGGCGTTTAATATGGGGTTTTGTGTCCATTTTGTTGAGCAAGGAGTAGCTCTTGTCTATTCCATATTTGGCTTAAGGAACTTTATCTGTGCTCATTTCAATCTCTGGTTTTATGCAGCACCCCAACTCACCTTTCCCCTTAAGCAAGCATAAGTTGGTTTTCTAAATTTGAGACCCTGTTCTGTTTTGGAATGCAGTTCCTGTGTAGCCAAGTTTACATTCCGTGTATTAGTGATATCTTATGATGTTTCTTTTCCTGTGTGACTTATTTCAGTTAGAATCATCGTACCTGAATCCACTCATTATGCTGCTACGGGCCTGATGACATAGATTTCATTGCTGAGTGATACTGCATTGTACGTAAGTACCACAAGTTCTTTATCCATTTTTCACTTTCTGTGATATTGAACTTGTACGGCAAACGAGGTTCTTGTAAACGGAGGCGTCCCAAACTTTGGGGTGGCTGTGTCTTTTTGATTTTAATTTCCCTAAGCTATAGGATCATAAGCAGAAGTGCCCTAGGCTCTGTTGCTTTGTTTTTAGATGTTTCAGGAAACACCATACACTTCTCCCAAGTGGTTGTTGGCAATTTACATCCCGCCCATCAGCATAACAAGGCTCCCAGTTCTCCATGGCCTGTCCTGCCTTTCTGGATTTTACACTTTTTTCAGATGGCCCTTTTGACCGGGGGGAAGTGAGACTTCATTGTAGTGCAGATTTCCTTTGCAAGCTTGCTTGGTTGGCCAAAAAGGGCGTATGCGTTTTTTCCTGAATATATTCAGGAAAAAACGCAAACGCCCTTTTTGGCCAAGTGCATCATTGTGGACGTTCTGCCTCTTTTCCTATGCTTTCAATGCAATTCCAGTCTACCTCCTGAAATCGGTTTCCTGCAATTCTGCCCCGCTTTCAAGTCCTCTTGGCAGCCTTACTTCAGTCTATTTTTGGACGATAGCTGTCATTTATAACTCTGCAGGTTTGTGAATTACAGTGCCCCTGAGCTCCTTTCTTCAACTCGCTTTCTTGTGACCTGGCCGCAACACCGCAGGATGGCTTCAGGCCCTAATCTGGTTCTGGCATGGCACGCTGAGCCTTTGGTTAATTCCTCTTCCTGGTGGGAAATGAGAGTTAAATTTGCCCGGCCAGACACCTCCAGCTAGCCTCTCATTGGTTCTCGCTATTCCTGTTCATCTTCCGCAGAAATTGCAAAGTCGGCCAAACAGGAGGTTAAAGGGACTGACTCTCCAAGTGGGGAGAGTGTTAGTAAAGCGTCTGGAATGTTGCACCCGAATACCAGGGTACGAAAACTGAGACATATTTGAACACGTCTCCCGATCACATGGTTGATCATACTCTAGGTTCCACATGCATGTTTTAGCTGAAGGAACAATACCTTACACCTGGGTAGTTGAAACCCGTGGAATGGGTACCATGCAATATGACTTCAAAGGGTCTTCATTTGCTCACGAACCTCTCCAATCCTATCACTGCTGCATTTATGCCCCTGTACACATGCTTGATTCTCTTTCAGAGACATAGCAATCCATAGGTTTTAAGATACTTACTAGTCAGGTACATTCTTAGGCGTTTAATATGCGGTGTTGAGTCCATTTCATTGAGCTAGGAGTAGCTCTTGTCTATTCCATATTTGGCTTAAGGAACTTTATCTGTGCTCATTTCAATCTCTGGTTTTATGCAGCACCCCAACTCACCTTTACCCTTAAGCAAGCATAAGTTGGTTTTCTAAATTTGAGAACCTGTTCTGTTCTGTAATTCAGTTCCTGTGTAGCCAAGTTTACATTCCGTGTATTACTAATATCTTATGATGTTTCTTTTTCTGTGTGACTTATTTCAGTTAGAATCATCGTACCTGAATCCACTCATTATGCTGCTACGGGCCTGATGACATAGATTTCATTGCTGAGTGATACTGCATTGTACGTAAGTACCACAAGTTCTTTATCCATTTTTCACTTTCTGTGATATTGAACTTGTACGGTAAACGAGGTTCTTGTAAACAGAGGCGTCCCAAACTTTGGGGTGGCTGTGTCTTTTTGATTTTAATTTCCCTAATCTATAGGACCATAAGTGGAAGTGCCCTAGGCTCTGTTGCTTTGTTTTTTAGATGTTTCAGGAAACACCATACACTTCTCCTGAGTGTCTGTTGGCAATTTACATCCCGCCCATCAGCATAACAAGGCTCCCAGTTCTCCATGGCCTGTCCTGCCTTTCTGGATTTTACCCTTTTTTCAGATGGCCCTTTTGACCGGGGGGAAGTGAGACTTCATTGTAGTGCAGATTTCCTTTGCAAGTTTGCTTGGTTGGCCAAAAAGGGCGTATGCGTTTTTTCCTGAATATATTCAGGAAAAAACGCATACGCCCTTTTTGGCCAAGTGCATCATTGTGGACGTTCTGCCTCTTTTCCTATGCTTTCAATGCAATTCCAGTCTACCTCCTGAAATCGGTTTCCTGCAATTCTGCCCCGCTTTCAAGTCCTCTTGGCAGCCTTACTTCAGTCTATTTTTGGACGATAGCTGTCATTTATAACTCTGCAGGTTTGTGAATTACAGTGCCCCTGAGCTCCTTTCTTCAACACGCTTTCTTGTGACCTGGCCGCAACACCGCAGGATGTCTTCAGGCCCTAATCTGGTTCCGGCACAGCACGCTGAGCCTTTGGTTAATTCCTCTTCCTGGTGGGAAATGAGAGTTAAATTTGCCCATCCAGACACCTCCAGGTAGTCTCTCATTGGTTCTCGCTATTCCTGTTCATCTTCCGCAGAAATTGCAAACTGCGGCAAACAGGAGGTTAAAGGGACTGACTCTCCAAGTAGGGAGAGTGTTAGTAAAGCATCTGGAATGTTGCACCCGAGTACCAGGGGAGGAAACCTGAGACATATTTGAACACGTCTCCCATTCACACGGTTGATCATACTCTGGGTTCCACATGCATGTTTTAGCTGAAGGAAGAATACCTTAAACCTGGAGAGTTGAGACCCGTGTAATGGGTACCATGCAATATGACTTCAAAAGGTCTTCATTTGCTCACCGAACCTCTCCAATCCTATCACTGCTGCGTTTGTGCCCCTGTACACACGCTTGATTCTCTTTTGGAGACATAGCAATCCATAGGTTTTAAGATACTTACTAGTCAGGTACATTCTTAGGCGTTTAATATGCGGTGTTGAGTCCATTTCGTTGAGCAAGGAGTAGCTCTTGTCTATTCCATATTTGGCTTAAGGAACTTTATCTGTGCTCATTTCAATCTCTGGTTTTATGCAGCACCCCAACTCACCTTTCCCCTTAAGCAAGCATAAGTTGGTTTTCTAAATTTGAGACCCTGTTCTGTTCTGTAATTCAGTTCCTGTGTAGCCAAGTTTACATTCCGTGTATTACTGATATCTTATGATGTTTCTTTTTCTGTGTGACTTATTTCAGTTAGAATCATCGTACCTGAATCCACTCATTGTGCTGCTAAGGGCCTGATGACACAGATTTCATTGCTGAGTGATATTGCTTTGTAAGTAAATACCACAACTTCTTTATCCATTTTTCACTTTCTGCGATGTTGAACTTGTACTGTAAACGAGGTTCTTGTAAACAGAGCCGTTCCAAACTTTGGGGTGGCTGTGTCTTTTTGATTTTAATTTCCCTAAGCTATAGGACCATAAGTGGAAGTGCCCTAGGTTCTGTTGCTTTGTTTTTTAGATGTTTCAGGAAACACCATACACTTCTCCCGAGTGGTTGTTGGCAATTTACATCCCGCCCATCAGCATAACAAGGCTCCCATTTCTCCATGGCCTGTCCTGCCTTTCTGGATTTTACACTTTTTTCAGATGGCCCTTTTGACCGGGGGGAAGTGAGACTTCATTGTAGTGCAGATTTCCTTTGCAAGCTTGCTTGGTTGGCCAAAAAGGGCGTATGCGTTTTTTCCTGAATATATTCAGGAAAAAACGCATACACCCTTTTTGGCCAAGTGCATCATTATGGACGTTCTGCCTCTTTTCCTATGCTTTCAATGCAATTCCAGTCTACCTCCTGAAATCGGTTTCCTGCAATTCTGCTCCGCTTTCAAGTCCTCTTGGCAGCCTTACTTCAGTATATTTTCGGACGATAGCTGTCATTTATAACTCTGCAGGTTTGTGAATTACAGTGCCCCTGAGCTCCTTTCTTCAACTCGCTTTCTTTTGAGCTGGCCGCAACACCGCAGGATGGTATCATTGTGCCAATCGGTTTCCTGCAATTCTGCCCCGCTTTCAAGTCCTCTTGGCGGCCTTACTTCAGTCTATTTTTGGACGATAGCTGTCATTTATAACTCTGCTGGTTTGTGAATTGCAGTGCCCCTGAGCTCCTTTCTTCAACTCGCTTTCTTGTGACCTGGCCGCAACACCGCAGGATGGCTTCAGGCCCTAATCTGTTTCCGGCCCGGCATGCTGAGCCTTTGGTTAATTCCTCTTCCTGGTGGGAAATGAGAGTTAAATTTGCCCGTCCAGACACCTCCAGCTAGCCTCTCATTGGTTCTCGCTATTCCTGTTCATCTTCCGCAGAAATTGCAAACTGGGCCAAACAGGAGGTTAAAGGGACTGACTCTCCAAGTCGGGAGAGTGTTAGTAAAGCGTCTGGAATGTTGCACCCGAGTACCAGGGGAGGAAAACTGAGACATATTTGAACACGTCTCCTGTTCACATGGTTGATCATACTCCGGGTTCCACATGCATGTTTTAGCTGAAGGAAGAATACCTTAAACCTGGAGAGTTGAGACCCGTGTAATGGGTACCATGCAATATGACTTCAAAGGGTCTTCATTTGCTCACCGAACCTCTCCAATCCTATCACTGCTGCGTTTATGCCCCTGTACACACGCTTGATTCTCTTTTGGAGACCTAGCAATCCATAGGTTTTAAGATACTTACTAGTCAGGTACATTCTTAGTCGTTTAATATGGGGTTTTGAGTCCATTTCGTTGAGCAAGGAGTAGCTCTTGTTTATTCCATATTTGGCTTAAGGAACTTTATCTGTGCTCATTTCAATCTCTGGTTTTATGCAGCACCCCAACTCACCTTTCCCCTTAAGCAAGCATAAGTTGGTTTTCTAAATTTGAGACCCTGTTCTGTTTTGGAATGCAGTTCCTGTGTAGCCAAGTTTACATTCCGTGTATTAGTGATATCTTATGATGTTTCTTTTTCTGTGTGACTTATTTCAGTTAGAATCATCATACCTGAATCCACTCATTATGCTGCTACGGGCCTGATGACATAGATTTCATTGCTGAGTGATACTGCATTGTACGTAAGTACCACAAGTTCTTTATCCATTTTTCATTTTCTGTGATATTGAACTTGTACGGTAAACGAGGTTCTTGTAAACGGAGGCGTCCCAAACTTTGGGGTGGCTGTGTCTTTTTGATTTTAATTTCCCTAAGCTATAGGACCATAAGTGGAAGTGCCCTAGGCTCTGTTGCTTTGTTTTTTAGATGTTTCAGGAAACACCATACACTTCTCCTGAGTGTCTGTTGGCAATTTACATCCCGCCCATCAGCATAACAAGGCTCCCAGTTCTCCATGGCCTGTCCTGCTTTTCTGGATTTTACACTTTTTTCAGATGGCCCTTTTGACCGGGGAGAAGGTGAGACTTCATTGTAGTGCAGATTTCCTTTGCAAGTTTGCTTGGTTGGCCAAAAAGGGCGTATGCGTTTTTTCCTGAATATATTCAGGAAAAAACGCATACGCCCTTTTTGGCCAAGTGCATCATTGTGGACGTTCTGCCTCTTTTCCTATGCTTTCAATGCAATTCCAGTCTACCTCCTGAAATCGGTTTCCTGCAATTCTGCCCCGCTTTCAAGTCCTCTTGGCAGCCTTACTTCAGTCTATTTTTGGACGATAGCTGTCATTTATAACTCTGCAGGTTTGTGAATTACAGCGCCCCTGAGCTCCTTTCTTCAACTCGCTTTCTTGTGACCTGGCCGCAACACCGCAGGATGGCTTCAGGCCCTAATCTGGTTCCGGCCCGGCATGCTGAGCCTTTGGTTAATTCCTCTTCCTTGTGGGAAATGAGACTTAAATTTGCCCATCCTGACACCTCCAGCTAGCCTCTCATTTGTTCTCGCCATTCCTGATCATCTTCCACAGAAATTACAAACTGGGCCAAACAGGAGGTTAAAGGGACTGACTCTCCAAGTGGGGAGAGTGTTAGTAAAGCGTCTGGAATGTTGCACCCGAGTACCAGGGTACGAAAACTGAGACATATTTGAACACGTCTCCCGATCACATGGTTGATCATACTCTAGGTTCCACATGCATGTTTTAGCTGAAGGAAGAATACCTTAAACCTGGGTAGTTGAAACCCGTGGAATGGGTACCATGCAATGTGACTTCAAAGGGTCTTCATTTGCTCACGAACCTCTCCAATCCTATCACTGCTGCGTTTATGCCCCTGTACACATGCTTGATTCTCTTTCGGAGACATAGCAATCCATAGGTTTTAAGATACTTAATAGTCAGGTACATTCTTAGGCGTTTAATATGCGGTGTTGAGTCCATTTCGTTGAGCAAGGAGTAGCTCTTGTCTATTCCATATTTGGCTTAAGGAACTTTATCTGTGCTCATTTCAATCTCTGGTTTTATGCAGCACCCCAACTCACCTTTCCCCTTAAGCAGGCATAAGTTAGTTTTCTAAATTTGATACCCTGTTCTGTTCTGTAATTCAGTTCCTGTGTAGCCAAGTTTACATTCCGTGTATTACTGATATCTTATGATGTTTCTTTTTCTGTGTGACTTATTTCAGTTAGAATCATCATACCTGAATCCACTCATTGTGCTGCTAAGGGCCTGATGACACAGATTTCATTGCTGAGTGATATTGCTTTGTAAGTAAATACCACAACTTCTTTATCCATTTTTCACTTTCTGTGATGGTGAACTTGTACTGTAAACGAGGTTCTTGTAAACAGAGCCGTTCCAAACTTTGGGGTGGCTGTGTCTTTTTGATTTTAATTTCCCTAAGCTATAGGACCATAAGTGGAAGTGCCCTAGGTTCTGTTGCTTTGTTTTTTAGTTGTTTCAGGAAACACCATACACTTCTCCCAAGTGGTTCTTGGCAATTTACATCCCGCCCATCAGCATAACAAGGCTCCCAGTTCTCCATGGCCTGTCCTGTCTTTCTGGATTTTACACTTTTTTCAGATGGCCCTTTTGACCGTGTGGAAGTGAGACTTCATTGTAGTGCAGATTTCCTTTGCAAGCTTGCTTAGTTGGCCAAAAAGGGCGTATGCGTTTTTTCCTGAATATATTCAGGAAAAAACGCATACGCCCTTTTTGGCCAAGTGCATCATTGTGGACGTTCTGCCTCTTTTCCTATGCTTTCAATGCAACTCCAGTCTACCTCCTGAAATCGGTTTCCTGCAATTCTGCCCCGCTTTCAAGTCCTCTTGGCAGCCTTACTTCAGTGTATTTTTGGAGGATAGCTGTCATTTATAACTCTGCAGGTTTGTGAATTACAGTGCCCCTGAGCTTCTTTCTTCAACTCGCTTTCTTGTGAGCTGGCCGCAACACCGCAGGATGGCTTCAGGCCCTAATCTGGTTCCGGCCCGGCATGCTGAGCCTTTGGTTAATTCCTCTTCCTGGTGGGAAATGAGAGTTAAATTTGCCCGTCCAGACACCTCCAGCTAGCCTCTCATTGGTTCTCGCTATTCCTGTTCATCTTCCGCAGAAATTTCAAACTGGGCCAAACAGGAGGTTAAAGGGACTGACTCTCCAAGTGGGGAGAGTGTTAGTAAAGCGTCTGGAATGTTGCACCCGAGTACCAGGGGAGGAAAACTGAGACATATTTGAACACGTCTCCCGTTCACATGGTTGATCATACTCTGGGTTCCACATGCATGTTTTAGCTGAAGGAAGAATACCTTAAACCTGGAGAGTTGAGAACCGTGTAATGGGTACCATGCAATATGACTTCAAAGGGTCTTCATTTGCTCACCGAACCTCTCCAATCCTATTACTGCTGTGTTTATGCCCCTGTACACACGCTTGATTCTCTTTTGGAGACATAGCAATCCATAGGTTTTAAGATACTTACTAGTCATGTACATTCTTAGGCGTTTAATATGGGGTTTTGAGTCCATTTCGTTGAGCAAGGAGTAGCTCTTGTCTATTCCATATTTGGCTTAAGGAACTTTATCTGTGCTCATTTCAATCTCTGGTTTTATGCAGCACCCCAACTCACCTTTCCCCTTAAGCAAGCATAAGTTGGTTTTCTAAATTTGAGACCCTGTTCTGTTTTGGAATGCAGTTCCTGTGTAGCCAAGTTTACATTCCGTGTATTAGTGATATCTTATGATGTTTCTTTTTCTGTGTGACTTATTTCAGTTAGAATCATCATACCTGAATCCACTCATTGTGCTGCTAAGGGCCTGATGACACAGATTTCATTGCTGAGTGATATTGCTTTGTAAGTAAATACCACAACTTCTTTATCCATTTTTCACTTTCTGCGATGTTGAACTTGTACTGTAAACGAGGTTCTTGTAAACAGAGCTGTTCCAAACTTTTGGGTGGCTGTGTCTTTTTCATTTTAATTTCCCTAAGCTATAGGACCATAAGTGGAAGTGCCCTAGGTTCTGTTGCTTTGTTTTTTAGTTGTTTCAGGAAACACCATACACTTCTCCCAAGTGGTTCTTGGCAATTTACATCCCGCCCATCAGCATAACAAGGCTCCCAGTTCTCCATGGCCTGTCCTGCCTTTCTGGATTTTACACTTTTTTCAGATGGCCCTTTTGACCGGGGGGAAGTGAGACTTCATTGTAGTGCAGATTTCCTTTGCAAGCTTGCTTGGTTGGCCAAAAAGGGCGTATGCGTTTTTTCCTGAATATATTCAGGAAAAAACGCATACGCCCTTTTTGGCCAAGTGCATCATTGTGGACGTTCTGCCTCTTTTCCTATGCTTTCAATGCATTTCCAGTCTACCTCCTGAAATCGGTTTCCTGCAATTCTGCCCCGCTTTCAAGTCCTCTTGGCAGCCTTACTTCAGTCTATTTTTGGACGATAGCTGTCATTTATAACTCTGCAGGTTTGTGAATTACAGTGCCCCTGAGCTCCTTTCTTCAACTCGCTTTCTTGTGACCTGGCCGCAACACCGCAGGATGCCTTCAGGCCCTAATCTGGTTCTGGCACGGCATGATGAGCCTTTGGTTACTTCCTCTTCCTGGTGGGAAATGAGAGTTAAATTTGCCCGTCCAGACACCTCCAGCTAGCCTCTCATTGGTTCTCGCTATTCCTGTTCATCTTCCGCAGAAATTGCAAACTGGGCCAAACAGGAGGTTAAAGGGACTGACTCTCCAAGTCGGGAGAGTGTTAGTAAAGCGTCTGGAATGTTGCACCCGAGTACCAGGGGAGGAAAACTGAGACATATTTGAACACGTCTCCCGTTCACATGGTTGATCATACTCTGGGTTCCACATGCATGTTTTAGCTGAAGGAAGAATACCTTAAAACTGGAGAGTTGAAACCCGTGGAATGGGTACCATGCAATATGACTTCAAAGGGTCTTCATTTGCTCACCGAACCTCTCCAATCCTATCACTGCTGCGTTTATGCCCCTGTACACACGCTTGATTCTCTTTTGGAGACCTAGCAATCCATAGGTTTTAAGATACTTACTAGTCAGGTACATTCTTAGGCGTTTAATATGGGGTTTTGAGTCCATTTCGTTGAGCAAGGAGTAGCTCTTGTCTATTCCATATTTGGCTTAAGGAACTTTATCTGTGCTCATTTCAATCTCTGGTTTTATGCAGCACCCCAACTCACCTTTCCCCTTAAGCAAGCATAAGTTGGTTTTCTAAATTTGAGACCCTGTTCTGTTTTGGAATGCAGTTCCTGTGTAGCCAAGTTTACATTCCGTGTATTAGTGATATCTTATGATGTTTCTTTTTCTGTGTGACTTATTTCAGTTAGAATCATCGTACCTGAATCCACTCATTATGCTGCTACGGGCCTGATGACATAGATTTCATTGCTGAGTGATACTGCATTGTACGTAAGTACCACAAGTTCTTTATCCATTTTTCACTTTCTGTGATATTGAACTTGTACGGTAAACGAGGTTCTTGTAAACGGAGGCGTCCCAAACTTTGGGGTGGCTGTGTCTTTTTGATTTTAATTTCCCTAAGCTATAGGACCATAAGTGGAAGTGCCCTAGGCTCTGTTGCTTTGTTTTTTAGATGTTTCAGGAAACACCATACACTTCTCCCGAGTGTCTGTTGGCAATTTACATCCCGCCCATCAGCATAACAAGGCTCCCAGTTCTCCATGGCCTGTCCTGCTTTTCTGGATTTTACACTTTTTTCAGATGGCCCTTTTGACCGGGGAGAAGGTGAGACTTCATTGTAGTGCAGATTTCCTTTGCAAGTTTGCTTGGTTGGCCAAAAAGGGCGTATGCGTTTTTTCCTGAATATATTCAGGAAAAAACGCATACGCCCTTTTTGGCCAAGTGCATCATTGTGGACGTTCTGCCTCTTTTCCTATGCTTTCAATGCAATTCCAGTCTACCTCCTGAAATCGGTTTCCTGCAATTCTGCCCCGCTTTCAAGTCCTCTTGGCAGCCTTACTTCAGTCTATTTTTGGACGATAGCTGTCATTTATAACTCTGCAGGTTTGTGAATTACAGCGCCCCTGAGCTCCTTTCTTCATCTCGCTTTCTTGTGACCTGGCCGCAACACCGCAGGATGTCTTCAGGCCCTAATCTGGTTCTGGCACGGCACGCTGAGCCTTTGGTTAATTCCTCTTCCTGGTGGGAAATGAGAGTTAAATTTGCCCATCCAGACACCTCCAGCTAGCCTCTCATTGGTTCTCGCTATTCCTGTTCATCTTCCACAGAAATTGCAAACTGGGCCAAACAGGAGGTTAAAGGGACTGACTCTCCAAGTGGGGAGAGTGTTAGTAAAGCATCTGGAATGTTGCACCCGAGTACCAGGGTACGAAAACTGAGACATATTTGAACACGTCTCCCGATCACATGGTTGATCATACTCTAGGTTCCACATGCATGTTTTAGCTGAAGGAAGAATACCTTAAACCTGGGTAGTTGAAACCCGTGGAATGGGTACCATGCAATGTGACTTCAAAGGGTCTTCATTTGCTCACCGAACCTCTCCAATCCTATTACTGCTGCGTTTATGCCCCTGTACACACGCTTGATTCTCTTTCGGAGACATAGCAATCCATAGGTTTTAAGAAACTTACTAGTCATGTACATTCTTAGGCGTTTAATATGGGGTTTTGAGTCCATTTCGTTGAGCAAGGAGTAGCTCTTGTCTATTCCATATTTGGCTTAAGGAACTTTATCTGTGCTCATTTCAATCTCTGGTTTTATGCAGCACCCCAACTCACCTTTCCCCTTAAGCAAGCATAAGTTGGTTTTCTAAATTTGAGACCCTGTTCTGTTTTGGAATGCAGTTCCTGTGTAGCCAAGTTTACATTCCGTGTATTAGTGATATCTTATGATGTTTCTTTTTTTGTGTGACTTATTTCAGTTAGAATCATCATACCTGAATCCACTCATTGTGCTGCTAAGGGCCTGATGACACAGATTTCATTGCTGAGTGATATTGCTTTGTAAGTAAATACCACAACTTCTTTATCCATTTTTCACTTTCTGCGATGTTGAACTTGTACTGTAAACGAGGTTCTTGTAAACAGAGCCGTTCCAAACTTTGGGGTGGCTGTGTCTTTTTGATTTTAATTTCCCTAATCTATAGAACCATAAGTGGAAGTGCCCTAGGTTCTGTTGCTTTGTTTTTTAGTTGTTTCAGGAAACACCATACACTTCTCCCAAGTGGTTCTTGGCAATTTACATCCCGCCCATCAGCATAACAAGGCTCCCAGTTCTCCATGGCCTGTCCTGCCTTTCTGCATTTTACACTTTTTTCAGATGGCCCTTTTGACCGGGGGGAAGTGAGACTTCATTGTAGTGCAGATTTCCTTTGCAAGCTTGCTTGGTTGGCCAAAAAGGGCGTATGCGTTTTTTCCTGAATATATTCAGGAAAAAACGCATACGCCCTTTTTGGCCAAGTGCATCATTGTGGACGTTCTGCCTCTTTTCCTATGCTTTCAATGCAACTCCAGTCTACCTCCTGAAATCGGTTTCCTGCAATTCTGCCCCGCTTTCAAGTCCTCTTGGCAGCCTTACTTCAGTGTATTTTTGGACGATAGCTGTCATTTATAACTTTGCAGGTTTGTGAATTACAGTGCCCCTGAGCTCCTTTCTTCAACTCGCTTTCTTGTGACCTGGCCGCAACACCACAGGATGGCTTCAGGCCCTAATCTGGTTCCGGCCCGGCATGCTGAGCCTTTGCTTAATTCCTCTTCCTGGTGGGAAATGAGAGTTAAATTTGCCCGTCCAGACACCTCCAGCTAGCCTCTCATTGGTTCTCACTATTCCTGTTCATCTTCCGCAGAAATTGCAAACTGGGCCAAACAGGAGGTTAAAGGGACTGACTCTCCAAGTCGGGAGAGTGTTAGTAAAGCGTCTGGAATGTTGCACCCGAGTACCAGGGGAGGAAAACTGAGACATATTTGAACACGTCTCCCGTTCACATGGTTGATCATACTCTGGGTTCCACATGCATGTTTTAGCTGAAGGAAGAATACCTTAAAACTGGAGAGTTGAAACCCGTGGAATGGGTACCATGCAATATGACTTCAAAGGGTCTTCATTTGCTCACGAACCTCTCCAATCCTATCACTGCTGCGTTTATGCCCCTGTACACATGCTTGATTCTCTTTCGGAGACATAGCAATCCATAGGTTTTAAGATACTTA
Source organism: Stenella coeruleoalba (assembly GCF_951394435.1). Taxonomy (NCBI): domain Eukaryota; kingdom Metazoa; phylum Chordata; class Mammalia; order Artiodactyla; family Delphinidae; genus Stenella; species Stenella coeruleoalba. The sequence goes on from NW_027646189.1 coordinate 1,540,544, forward strand.
CTAGTCAGGTGCATTCTTAGGCGTTTAATATGGGGTTTTGTGTCCATTTCGCTGAGCAAGGAGTAGCTTTTGTCTATTCCATATTTGGCTTAAGGAACTTTATCTGTGCTCATTTCAATCTCTGGTTTTATGCAGCACCCCAACTCACCTTTCCCCTTAAGCAAGCATAAGTTGGTTTTCTAAATTTGAGACCCTGTTCTGTTTTGGAATGCAGTTCCTGTGTAGCCAAGTTTACATTCCGTGTATTAGTGATATCTTATGATGTTTCTTTTTCTGTGTGACTTATTTCAGTTAGAATCATCGTACCTGAATCCACTCATTATGCTGCTACGGGCCTGATGACATAGATTTCATTGCTGAGTGATACTGCATTGTACGTAAGTACCACAAGTTCTTTATCCTTTATTCACTTTCTGTGATATTGAACTTGTACGGTAAACGAGGTACTTGTAAACGGAGGCGTCCCAAACTTTGGGGTGGCTGTGTCTTTTTGATTTTAATTTCCCTAAGCTATAGGACCATAAGCGGAAGTGCCCTAGGCTCTGTTGCTTTGTTTTTAGATGTTTCAGGAAACACCATACACTTCTCCCAAGTGGTTGTTGGCAATTTACATCCCGCCCATCAGCATAACAAGGCTCCCAGTTCTCCATGGCCTGTCCTGCCTTTCTGGATTTTACATTTTTTTCAGATGGCCCTTTTGACCGGGGGGAAGTGAGACTTCATTGTAGTGCAGATTTCCTTTGCAAGCTTGCTTGGTTGGCCAAAAAGGGCATATGCGTTTTTTCCTGAATATATTCAGGAAAAAACGCATACGCCCTTTTTGGCCAAGTGCATCATTGTGGACGTTCTGCCTCTTTTCCTATGCTTTCAATGCAATTCCAGTCTACCTCCTGAAATCGGTTTCCTGCAATTCTGCCCCGCTTTCAAGTCCTCTTGGCAGCCTTACTTCAGTCTATTTTTGGACGATAGCTGTCATTTATAACTCTGCAGGTTTGTGAATTACAGTGCCCCTGAGCTCCTTTCTTCAACTCGCTTTCTTTTGAGCTGGCCGCAACAACGCAGGATGGCTTCAGGCCCTAATCTGGTTCCGGTACGGCACGCTGAGCCTTTGGTTATTTCCTCTTCCTGGTGGGAAATGAGAGTTAAATTTGCCCGTCCAGACACCTCCAGCTAGCCTCTCATTGGTTCTCGCTATTCCTGTTCATCTTCCGCAGAAATTGCAAACTGTGCCAAACAGGAGGTTAAAGGCGCTGACTCTCCAAGTGGGGAGAGTGTTAGTAAAGCGTCTGGAATGTTGCACCAGAGTACCAGGGTACGAAAACTGAGACATATTTGAACATGTCTCCCGATCACATGGTTGATCATACTCTAGGTTCCACATGCATGTTTTAGCTGAAGGAAGAATACCTAAAACCTGGGTAGTTGAAACCCGTGGAATGGGTACCATGCAATATGACTTCAAAGGGTCTTCATTTGCTCACCGAACATCTCCAATCCTATCACTGCTGCGTTTATGCCCCTGTACACATGCTTGATTCTCTTTCGGAGGCATAGCAATCCATAGGTTTTAAGATACTTACTACTCAGGTACATTCTTAGGCGTTTAATATGCGGTGTTGAGTCCATTTCGTTGAGCTAGGAGTAGCTCTTGTCTATTCCATATTTGGCTTAAGGAACTTTATCTGTGCTCATTTCAATCTCTGGTTTTATGCAGCACCCCAACTCACCTTTACCCTTAAGCAAGCATAAGGTGGTTTTCTAAATTTGAGAACCTGTTCTGTTCTGTAATTCAGTTCCTGTGTAGACAAGTTTACATTCCGTGTATTACTGATATCTTATGATGTTTCTTTTTCTGTGTGACTTATTTCAGTTAGAATCATCGTACCTGAATCCACTCATTTTGCTGCTACGGGCCTGATGACATAGATTTCATTGCTGAGTGATACTGCATTGTACGTAAGTACCACAAGTTCTTTATCCATTTTTCACTTTCTGTGATATTGAACTTGTACGGTAAACGAGGTTCTTGTAAACAGAGGCGTCCCAAACTTTGGGGTGGCTGTGTCTTTTTGATTTTAATTTCCCTAAGCTATAGGACCATAAGTGGAAGTGCCCTAGGCTCTGTTGCTTTGTTTTTTAGATGTTTCAGGAAACACCATACACTTCTCCCGAGTGTCTGTTGGCAATTTACATCCCGCCCATCAGCATAACAAGGCTCCCAGTTCTCCATGGCCTGTCCTGCCTTTCTGGATTTTACACTTTTTTCAGATGGCCGTTTTGACCGGGGGGAAGTGAGACTTCATTGTAGTGCAGATTTCCTTTGCAAGTTTGCTTGGTTGGCCAAAAAGGGCGTATGCGTTTTTTCCTGAATATATTCAGGAAAAATCGCATACGCCCTTTTTGGCCAAGTGCATCATTGTGGACGTTCTGCCTCTTTTCCTATGCTTTCAATGCAATTCCAGTCTACCTCCTGAAATCGGTTTCCTGCAATTCTGCCCCGCTTTCAAGTCCTCTTGGCAGCCTTACTTCAGTCTATTTTTGGACGATAGCTGTCATTTATAACTCTGCAGGTTTGTGAATTACAGTGCCCCTGAGCTCCTTTCTTCAACTCGCTTTCTTGTGAGCTGGCCGCAACACCGCAGGATGTCTTCAGGCCCTAATCTGGTTCCGGCACGGCACGCTGAGCCTTTGGTTAATTCCTCTTCCTGGTGGGAAATGAGAGTTAAATTTGCCCATCCAGACACCTCCAGCTAGTCTCTCATTGGTTCTCGCTATTCCTGTTCATCTTCCACAGAAATTGCAAACTGGGCCAAACAGGAGGTTAAAGGGACTGACTCTCCAAGTGGGGAGAGTGTTAGTAAAGTGTCTGGAATGTTGCACCCGAGTACCAGGGTACGAAAACTGAGACATATTTGAACACGTCTCCCGATCACATGGTTGATCATACTCTAGGTTCCACATGCATGTTTTACCTGAAGGAAGAATACCTTAAACTTGGGTAGTTGAAACCCGTGGAATGGGTACCATGCAATATGACTTCAAAGGGTCTTCATTTGCTCACGAACCTCTCCAATCCTATCACTGCTGCATTTATGCCCCTGTACACATGCTTGATTCTCTTTCGGAGAGATAGCAATCCATAGTTTTTAAGATACTTACTAGTCAGGTACATTCTTAGGCGTTTAATATGCGGTGTTGAGTCCATTTCGTTGAGCAAGGAGTAGCTCTTGTCTATTCCATATTTGGCTTAAGGAACTTTATCTGTGCTCATTTCAATCTCTGGTTTTATGCAGCACCCCAACTCACCTTTCCCCTTAAGCAAGCATAAGTTGGTTTTCTAAATTTGAGATCCTGTTCTGTTCTGTAATTCAGTTCCTGTGTAGCCAAGTTTACATTCCGTGTATTAGTGATATCTTATGATGTTTCTTTTTCTGTGTGACTTATTTCAGTTAGAATCATCATACCTGAATCCACTCATTGTGCTGCTAAGGGCCTGATGACACAGATTTCATTGCTGAGTGATATTGCTTTGTAAGTAAATACCACAACTTCTTTATCCATTTTTCACTTTCTGCGATGTTGAACTTGTACTGTAAACGAGGTTCTTGTAAACAGAGCCGTTCCAAACTTTGGGGTGGCTGTGTCTTTTTCATTTTAATTTCCCTAAACTATAGGACCATAAGTGGAAGTGCCCTAGGCTCTGTTGCTTTGTTTTTTAGATGTTTCAGGAAACACCATACACTTCTCCCGAGTGTCTGTTGGCAATTTACATCCCGCCCATCAGCATAACAAGGCTCCCAGTTCTCCATGGCCTGTCCTGCCTTTCTGGATTTTACACTTTTTTCAGATGGCCCTTTTGACCGGGGGGAAGTGAGACTTCATTGTAGTGCAGATTTCCTTTGCAAGCTTGCTTGGTTGGCCAAAAAGGGCGTATGCGTTTTTTCCTGAATATATTCAGGAAAAAACGCATACGCCCTTTTTGGCCAAGTGCATCATTGTGGACGTTCTGCCTCTTTTCCTATGCTTTCAATGCAATTCCAGTCTACCTCCTGAAATCGGTTTCCTGCAATTCTGCCCCGCTTTCAAGTCCTCTTGGCAGCCTTACTTCAGTCTATTTTTGGAGGATAGCTGTCATTTATAACTCTGCAGGTTTGTGAATTACAGTGCCCCTGAGCTCCTTTCTTCAACTCGCTTTCTTGTGAGCTGGCCGCAACACCGCAGGATGGCTTCAGGCCCTAATCTGGTTCCGGTACGGCACGCTGAGCCTTTGGTTATTTCCTCTTCCTGGTGGGAAATGAGAGTTAAATTTGCCCGTCCAGACACCTCCAAGTAGTCTCTCATTGGTTCTCGCTATTCCTGTTCATCTTCCGCAGAAATTGCAAACTGGGCCAAACAGGAGGTTAAAGGGACTGACTCTCCAAGTCGGGAGAGTGTTAGTAAAGCGTCTGGAATGTTGCACCCGAGTACCAGGGGAGGAAAACTGAGACATATTTAAACACGTCTCCTGTTCACATGGTTGATCATACTCTGGGTTCCACATGCATGTTTTAGCTGAAGGAAGAATACCTTAAACCTGGAGAGTTGAGACCCGTGTAATGGGTACCATGCAATATGACTTCAAAGGGTCTTCATTTGCTCACCGAACCTCTCCAGTCCTATCACTGCTGCGTTTATGCCCCTGTACACACGCTTGATTCTCTTTTGGCGACCTAGCAATCCATAGGTTTTAAGATACTTACTAGTCAGGTACATTCTTAGGCGTTTAATATGGGGTTTTGAGTCCATTTCGTTGAGCAAGGAGTAGCTCTTGTTTATTCCATATTTGGCTTAAGGAACTTTATCTGTGCTCATTTCAATCTCTGGTTTTATGCAGCACCCCAACTCACCTTTCCCCTTAAGCAAGCATAAGTTGGTTTTCTAAATTTGAGACCCTGTTCTGTTTTGGAATGCAGTTCCTGTGTAGCCAAGTTTACATTCCGTGTATTAGTGATATCTTATGATGTTTCTTTTTCTGTGTGACTTATTTCAGTTAGAATCATCATACCTGAATCCACTCATTATGCTGCTACGGGCCTGATGACATAGATTTCATTGCTGAGTGATACTGCATTGTACGTAAGTACCACAAGTTCTTTATCCATTTTTCATTTTCTGTGATATTGAACTTGTACGGTAAACGAGGTTCTTGTAAACGGAGGCGTCCCAAACTTTGGGGTGGCTGTGTCTTTTTGATTTTAATTTCCCTAAGCTATAGGACCATAAGTGGAAGTGCCCTAGGCTCTGTTGCTTTGTTTTTTAGATGTTTCAGGAAACACCATACACTTCTCCTGAGTGTCTGTTGGCAATTTACATCCCGCCCATCAGCATAACAAGGCTCCCAGTTCTCCATGGCCTGTCCTGCTTTTCTGGATTTTACACTTTTTTCAGATGGCCCTTTTGACCGGGGAGAAGGTGAGACTTCATTGTAGTGAAGATTTCCTTTGCAAGTTTGCTTCGTTGGACAAAAAGGGCGTATGCGTTTTTTCCTGAATATATTCAGGAAAAAACGCATACGCCCTTTTTGGCCAAGTGCATCATTGTGGACGTTCTGCCTCTTTTCCTATGCTTTCAATGCAATTCCAGTCTACCTCCTGAAATCAGTTTCCTGCAATTCTGCCCCGCTTTCAAGTCCTCTTGGCAGCCTTACTTCAGTCTATTTTTGGACGATAGCTGTCATTTATAACTCTGCAGGTTTGTGAATTACAGCGCCCCTGAGCTCCTTTCTTCAACTCGCTTTCTTGTGACCTGGCCGCAACACCGCAGGATGGCTTCAGGCCCTAATCTGGTTCCGGCCCGGCATGCTGAGCCTTTGGTTAATTCCTCTTCCTTGTGGGAAATGAGACTTAAATTTGCCCATCCTGACACCTCCAGCTAGCCTCTCATTTGTTCTCGCCATTCCTGATCATCTTCCACAGAAATTGCAAACTGGGCCAAACAGGAGGTTAAAGGGACTGACTCTCCAAGTGGGGAGAGTGTTAGTAAAGCGTCTGGAATGTTGCACCCGAGTACCAGGGTACGAAAACTGAGACATATTTGAACACGTCTCCCGATCACATGGTTGATCATACTCTAGGTTCCACATGCATGTTTTAGCTGAAGGAAGAATACCTTAAACCTGGGTAGTTGAAACCCGTGGAATGGGTACCATGCAATGTGACTTCAAAGGGTCTTCATTTGCTCACGAACCTCTCCAATCCTATCACTGCTGCGTTTATGCCCCTGTACACATGCTTGATTCTCTTTCGGAGACATAGCAATCCATAGGTTTTAAGATACTTACTAGTCAGGTACATTCTTAGGCGTTTAATATGCGGTGTTGAGTCCATTTCGTTGAGCAAGGAGTAGCTCTTGTCTATTCCATATTTGGCTTAAGGAACTTTATCTGTGCTCATTTCAATCTCTGGTTTTATGCAGCACCCTAACTCACCTTTCCCCTTAAGCAGGCATAAGTTAGTTTTCTAAATTTGAGACCCTGTTCTGTTCTGTAATTCAGTTCCTGTGTAGCCAAGTTTACATTCCGTGTATTACTGATATCTTATGATGTTTCTTTTTCTGTGTGACTTATTTCAGTTAGAATCATCATACCTGAATCCACTCATTGTGCTGCTAAGGGCCTGATGACACAGATTTCATTGCTGAGTGATATTGCTTTGTAAGTAAATACCACAACTTCTTTATCCATTTTTCACTTTCTGCGATGTTGAACTTGTACTGTAAACGAGGTTCTTGTAAACAGAGCCGTTCCAAACTTTGGGGTGGCTGTGTCTTTTTGATTTTAATTTCCCTAAGCTATAGGACCATAAGTGGAAGTGCCCTAGGTTCTGTTGCTTTGTTTTTTAGTTGTTTCAAGAAACACCATACACTTCTCCCAAGTGGTTCTTGGCAATTTACATCCCGCCCATCAGCATAACAAGGCTCCCAGTTCTCCATGGCCTGTCCTGCCTTTCTGGATTTTACACTTTTTTCAGATGGCCCTTTTGACCGGGTGGAAGTGAGACTTCATTGTAGTGCAGATTTCCTTTGCAAGCTTGCTTAGTTGGCCAAAAACGGCGTATGCGTTTTTTCCTGAATATATTCAGGAAAAAACGCATACGCCCTTTTTGGCCAAGTGCATCATTGTGGACGTTCTGCCTCTTTTCCTATGCTTTCAATGCAACTCCAGTCTACCTCCTGAAATCGGTTTCCTGCAATTCTGCCCCGCTTTCAAGTCCTCTTGGCAGCCTTACTTCAGTGTATTTTTGGAGGATAGCTGTCATTTATAACTCTGCAGGTTTGTGAATTACAGTGCCCCTGAGCTCCTTTCTTCAACTCGCTTTCTTGTGAGCTGGCCGCAACACCGCAGGATGGCTTCAGGCCCTAATCTGGTTCCGGCCCGGCATGCTGAGCCTTTGGTTAATTCCTCTTCCTGGTGGGAAATGAGAGTTAAATTTGCCCGTCCAGACACCTCCAGCTAGCCTCTCATTGGTTCTCGCTATTCCTGTTCATCTTCCGCAGAAATTGCAAACTGGGCCAAACAGGAGGTTAAAGGGACTGACTCTCCAAGTGGGGAGAGTGTTAGTAAAGCGTCTGGAATGTTGCACCCGAGTACCAGGGGAGGAAAACTGAGACATATTTGAACACGTCTCCCGTTCACATGGTTGATCATACTCTGGGTTCCACATGCATGTTTTAGCTGAAGGAAGAATACTTTAAACCTGGAGAGTTGAGAACCGTGTAATGGGTACCATGCAATATGACTTCAAAGGGTCTTCATTTGCTCACCGAACCTCTCCAATTCTATTACTGCTGTGTTTATGCCCCTGTACACACGCTTGATTCTCTTTTGGAGACATAGCAATCCATAGGTTTTAAGATACTTAATAGTCATGTACATTCTTAGGCGTTTAATATGGGGTTTTGAGTCCATTTCGTTGAGCAAGGAGTAGCTCTTGTCTATTCCATATTTGGCTTAAGGAACTTTATCTGTGCTCATTTCAATCTCTGGTTTTATGCAGCACCCCAACTCACCTTTCCCCTTAAGCAAGCATAAGTTGGTTTTCTAAATTTGAGACCCTGTTCTGTTTTGGAATGCAGTTCCTGTGTAGCCAAGTTTACATTCCGTGTATTAGTGATATCTTATGATGTTTCTTTTTCTGTGTGACTTATTTCAGTTAGAATCATCATACCTGAATCCACTCATTGTGCTGCTAAGGGCCTGATGACACAGATTTCATTGCTGAGTGATATTGCTTTGTAAGTAAATACCACAACTTCTTTATCCATTTTTCACTTTCTGCGATGTTGAACTTGTACTGTAAACGAGGTTCTTGTAAACAGAGCTGTTCCAAACTTTTGGGTGGCTGTGTCTTTTTCATTTTAATTTCCCTAAGCTATAGGACCATAAGTGGAAGTGCCCTAGGTTCTGTTGCTTTGTTTTTTAGTTGTTTCAGGAAACACCATACACTTCTCCCAAGTGGTTCTTGGCAATTTACATCCCGCCCATCAGCATAACAAGGCTCCCAGTTCTCCATGGCCTGTCCTGCCTTTCTGGATTTTACACTTTTTTCAGATGGCCCTTTTGACCGGGGGGAAGTGAGACTTCATTGTAGTGCAGATTTCCTTTGCAAGCTTGCTTGGTTGGCCAAAAAGGGCGTATGCGTTTTTTCCTGAATATATTCAGGAAAAAACGCATACGCCCTTTTTGGCCAAGTGCATCATTGTGGACGTTCTGCCTCTTTTCCTATGCTTTCAATGCATTTCCAGTCTACCTCCTGAAATCGGTTTCCTGCAATTCTGCCCCGCTTTCAAGTCCTCTTGGCAGCCTTACTTCAGTCTATTTTTGGACGATAGCTGTCATTTATAACTCTGCAGGTTTGTGAATTACAGTGCCCCTGAGCTCCTTTCTTCAACTCGCTTTCTTGTGACCTGGCCGCAACACCGCAGGATGCCTTCAGGCCCTAATCTGGTTCTGGCACGGCATGATGAGCCTTTGGTTACTTCCTCTTCCTGGTGGGAAATGAGAGTTAAATTTGCCCGTCCAGACACCTCCAGCTAGCCTCTCATTGGTTCTCGCTATTCCTGTTCATCTTCCGCAGAAATTGCAAACTGGGCCAAACAGGAGGTTAAAGGGACTGACTCTCCAAGTCGGGAGAGTGTTAGTAAAGCGTCTGGAATGTTGCACCCGAGTACCAGGGGAGGAAAACTGAGACATATTTGAACACGTCTCCCGTTCACATGGTTGATCATACTCTGGGTTCCACATGCATGTTTTAGCTGAAGGAAGAATACCTTAAAACTGGAGAGTTGAAACCCGTGGAATGGGTACCATGCAATATGACTTCAAAGGGTCTTCATTTGCTCACCGAACCTCTCCAATCCTATCACTGCTGCGTTTATGCCCCTGTACACACGCTTGATTCTCTTTTGGAGACCTAGCAATCCATAGGCTTTAAGATACTTACTAGTCAGGTACATTCTTAGGCGTTTAATATGGGGTTTTGAGTCCATTTCGTTGAGCAAGGAGTAGCTCTTGTCTATTCCATATTTGGCTTAAGGAACTTTATCTGTGCTCATTTCAATCTCTGGTTTTATGCAGCACCCCAACTCACCTTTCCCCTTAAGCAAGCATAAGTTGGTTTTCGAAATTTGAGACCCTGTTCTGTTTTGGAATGCAGTTCCTGTGTAGCCAAGTTTACATTCCGTGTATTAGTGATATCTTATGATGTTTCTTTTTCTGTGTGACTTATTTCAGTTAGAATCATCGTACCTGAATCCACTCATTATGCTGCTACGGGCCTGATGACATAGATTTCATTGCTGAGTGATACTGCATTGTACGTAAGTACCACAAGTTCTTTATCCTTTTTTCACTTTCTGTGATATTGAACTTGTACGGTAAACGAGGTACTTGTAAACGGAGGCGTCCCAAACTTTGGGGTGGCTGTGTCTTTTTGATTTTAATTTCCCTAAGCTATAGGACCATAAGCGGAAGTGCCCTAGGCTCTGTTGCTTTGTTTTTAGATGTTTCAGGAAACACCATACACTTCTCCCAAGTGGTTGTTGGCAATTTACATCCCGCCCATCAGCATAACAAGGCTCCCAGTTCTCCATGGCCTGTCCTGCCTTTCTGGATTTTACACTTTTTTCAGATGGCCCTTTTGACCGGGGGGAAGTGAGACTTCATTGTAGTGCAGATTTCCTTTGCAAGCTTGCTTGGTTGGCCAAAAAGGGCGTATGCGTTTTTTCCTGAATATATTCAGGAAAAAATGCATACGCCCTTTTTGGCCAAGTGCATCATTGTGGACGTTCTGCCTCTTTTCCTATGCTTTCAATGCAATTCCAGTCTACCTCCTGAAATCGGTTTCCTGCAATTCTGCCCCGCTTTCAAGTCCTCTTGGCAGCCTTACTTCAGTGTATTTTTGGACGATAGCTGTCATTTATAACTCTGCAGGTTTGTGAATTACAGTGCCCCTGAGCTCCTTTCTTCAACTCGCTTTCTTGTGACCTGGCCGCAACACCGCAGGATGGCTTCAGGCCCTAATCTGGTTCCGGCACGGCACGCTGAGCCTTTGGTTAATTCCTCTTCCTGGTGGGAAATGAGAGTTAAATTTGCCCGTCCAGACACCTCCAGCTAGCCTCTCATTGGTTCTCGCTATTCCTGTTCATCTTCCGCAGAAATTGCAAACTGGGCCAAACAGGAGGTTAAAGGGACTGACTCTCCAAGTCGGGAGAGTGTTAGTAAAGCGTCTGGAATGTTGCACCCGAGTACCAGGGGAAAAAAACTGAGACATATTTGAACACGTCTCCCAATCACATGGTTGATCATACTCTAGGTTCCACATGCATGTTTTAGCTGAAGGAACAATACCTTTAACCTGGGTAGTTGAAACCCGTGGAATGGGTACCATGCAATATGACTTCAAAGGGTCTTCATTTGCTCACGAACCTCTCCAGTCCTATCACTGCTGCGTTTATGCCCCTGTACACATGCTTGATTCTCTTTCGGAGACATAGCAATCCATAGGTTTTAAGATACTTACTAGTCAGGTACATTCTTAGGCGTTTAATATGCGGTGTTGAGTCCATTTCGTTGAGCAAGGAGTAGCTCTTGTCTATTCCATATTTGGCTTAAGGAACTTTATCTGTGCTCATTTCAATCTCTGGTTTTATGCAGCACCCCAACTCACCTTTCCCCTTAAGCAAGCATAAGTTGGTTTTCTAAATTTGAGACCCTGTTTTGTTTTGGAATGCAGTTCCTGTGTAGCCAAGTTTACATTCCGTGTATTAGTGATATCTTATGATGTTTCTTTTTCTGTGTGACTTATTTCAGTTAGAATCATCATACCTGAATCCACTCATTGTGCTGCTAAGGGCCTGATGACACAGATTTCATTGCTGAGTGATATTGCTTTGTAAGTAAATACCACAACTTCTTTATCCATTTTTCACTTTCTGCGATGTTGAACTTGTACTGTAAACGAGTTTCTTGTAAACAGAGCCGTTCCAAACTTTGGGGTGGCTGTGTCTTTTTGATTTTAATTTCCCTAAGCTATAGGACCATAAGTGGAAGTGCCCTAGGCTCTGTTGCTTTGTTTTTTAGATGTTTCAGGAAACACCATACACTTCTCCCCAGTGTCTGTTGGCAATTTACATCCCGCCCATCAGCATAACAAGGCTCCCAGTTCTCCATGGCCTGTCCTGCCTTTCTGGATTTTACATTTTTTTCAGATGGCCCTTTTGACCGGGGGGAAGTGAGACTTCATTGTAGTGCAGATTTCCTTTGCAAGCTTGCTTGGTTGGCCAAAAAGGGCGTATGCGTTTTTTCCTGAATATATTCAGGAAAAAACGCATACGCCCTTTTTGGCCAAGTGCATCATTGTGGACGTTCTGCCTCTTTTCCTATGCTTTCAATGCAATTCCAGTCTACCTCCTGAAATCGGTTTCCTGCAATTCTGGCCCGCTTTCAAGTCCTCTTGGCAGCCTTACTTCAGTCTATTTTTGGACGATAGCTGTCATTTATAACTCTGCAGATTTGTGAATTACAGTGCCCCTGAGCTCCTTTCTTCAACTCGCTTTCTTGTGACCTGGCCGCAACAACGCAGGATGTCTTCAGGCCCTAATGTGGTTCCGGCACGGCACGCTGAGCCTTTGGTTATTTGCTCTTCCTGGTGGGAAATGAGAGTTAAATTTGCCCGTCCAGACACCTCCAGCTAGCCTCTCATTGGTTCTCGCTATTCCTGTTCATCTTCCGCAGAAATTGCAAACTGTGCCAAACAGGAGGTTAAAGGGACTGACTCTCCAAGTCGGGAGAGTGTTAGTAAAGCGTCTGGAATGTTGCACCAGAGTACCAGGGTACGAAAACTGAGACATATTTGAACATGTCTCCCGATCACATGGTTGATCATACTCTAGGTTCCACATGCATGTTTTAGCTGAAGGAAGAATACCTAAAACCTGGGTAGTTGAAACCCGTGGAATGGGTACCATGCAATATGACTTCAAAGGGTCGTCATTTGCTCACCGAACATCTCCAATCCTATCACTGCTGCGTTTATGCCCCTGTACACATGCTTGATTCTCTTTCGGAGACATAGCAATCCATAGGTTTTAAGATACTTAATAGTCAGGTACATTCTTAGGCGTTTAATATGCGGTGTTGAGTCCATTTCGTTGAGCTAGGAGTAGCTCTTGTCTATTCCATATTTGGCTTAAGGAACTTTATCTGTGCTCATTTCAATCTCTGGTTTTATGCAGCACCCCAACTCACCTTTACCCTTAAGCAAGCATAAGTTGGTTTTCTAAATTTGAGAACCTGTTCTGTTCTGTAATTCAGTTCCTGTGTAGCCAAGTTTACATTCCGTGTATTACTGATATCTTATGATGTTTCTTTTTCTGTGTGACTTATTTCAGTTAGAATCATCGTACCAGAATCCACTCATTTTGCTGCTACAGGCCTGATGACATAGATTTCATTGCTGAGTGATACTGCATTGTACGTAAGTACCACAAGTTCTTTATCCATTTTTCACTTTCTGTGATATTGAACTTGTACGGTAAACGAGGTTCTTGTAAACAGAGGCGTCCCAAACTTTGGGGTGGCTGTGTCTTTTTGATTTTAATTTCCCTAAGCTATAGGACCATAAGTGGAAGTGCCCTAGGCTCTGTTGCTTTGTTTTTTAGATGTTTCAGGAAACACCATACACTTCTCCCGAGTGTCTGTTGGCAATTTACATCCCGCCCATCAGCATAACAAGGCTCCCAGTTCTCCATGGCCTGTCCTGCCTTTCTGGATTTTACACTTTTTTCAGATGGCCCTTTTGACCGGGGGGAAGTGAGACTTCATTGTAGTGCAGATTTCCTTTGCAAGCTTGCTTGGTTGGCCAAAAAGGGCGTATGCGTTTTTTCCTGAATATATTCAGGAAAAAACGCATACGCCCTTTTTGGCCAAGTGCATCATTGTGGACGTTCTGCCTCTTTTCCTATGCTTTCAATGCAATTCCAGTCTACCTCCTGAAATCGGTTTCCTGCAATTCTGCCCCGCTTTCAAGTCCTCTTGGCAGCCTTACTTCAGTCTATTTTTGGACGATAGCTGTCATTTATAACTCTGCAGGTTTGTGAATTACAGTGCCCCTGAGCTCCTTTCTTCAACTCGCTTTCTTTTGAGCTGGCCGCAACACCGCAGGATGGGTTCAGGCCCTAATCTGGTTCCGGTACGGCACGCTGAGCCTTTGGTTATTTCCTCTTCCTGGTGGGAAATGAGAGTTAAATTTGCCTGTCCAGACACCTCCAGCTAGTCTCTCATTGGTTCTCGCTATTCCTGTTCATCTTCCGCAGAAATTGCAAACTGTGCCAAACAGGAGGTTAAAGGCGCTGACTCTCCAAGTGGGGAGAGTGTTAGTAAAGCGTCTGGAATGTTGCACCAGAGTACCAGGGTACGAAAACTGAGACATATTTGAACACGTCTCCCGATCACATGGTTGATCATACTCTGGGTTCCACATGCATGTTTTAGCTGAAGGAAGAATACTTAAAACCTGGGTAGTTGATACCCGTGGAATGGGTACCATGCAATATGACTTCAAAGGGTCTTCATTTGCTCACCGAACATCTCCAATCCTATCACTGCTGCGTTTATGCCCCTGTACACATGCTTGATTCTCTTTCGGAGACATAGCAATCCATAGGTTTTAAGATACTTACTACTCAGGTACATTCTTAGGCGTTTAATATGCGGTGTTGAGTCCATTTCGTTGAGCTAGGAGTAGCTCTTGTCTATTCCATATTTGGCTTAAGGAACTTTATCTGTGCTCATTTCAATCTCTGGTTTTATGCAGCACCCCAACTCACCTTTACCCTTAAGCAAGCATAAGTTGGTTTTCTAAATTTGAGAACCTGTTCTGTTCTGTAATTCAGTTCCTGTGTAGCCAAGTTTACATTCCGTGTATTACTGATATCTTATGATGTTTCTTTTTCTGTGTGACTTATTTCAGTTAGAATCATCGTACCTGAATCCACTCATTATGCTGCTACGGGCCTGATGACATAGATTTCATTGCTGAGTGATACTGCATTGTACGTAAGTACCACAAGTTCTTTATCCATTTTTCACTTTCTGTGATATTGAACTTGTACGGTAAACGAGGTTCTTGTAAACAGAGGCGTCCCAAACTTTGGGGTGGCTCTGTCTTTTTGATTTTAATTTCCCTAAGCTATAGGACCATAAGTGGAAGTGCCCTAGGCTCTGTTGCTTTGTTTTTTAGATGTTTCAGGAAACACCATACACTTCTCCCGAGTGTCTGTTGGCAATTTACATCCCCCCCATCAGCATAACAAGGCTCCCAGTTCTCCATGGCCTGTCCTGCCTTTCTGGATTTTACACTTTTTTCAGATGGCCCTTTTGACCGGGGGGAAGTGAGACTTCATTGTAGTGCAGATTTCCTTTGCAAGCTTGCTTGGTTGGCCAAAAAGGGCGTATGCGTTTTTTCCTGAATATATTCAGGAAAAAACGCATACGCCCTTTTTGGCCAAGTGCATCATTGTGGACGTTCTGCCTCTTTTCCTATGCTTTCAATGCAATTCCAGTCTACCTCCTGAAATCGGTTTCCTGCAATTCTGCCCCGCTTTCAAGTCCTCTTGGCAGCCTTACTTCAGTCTATTTTTGGACGATAGCTGTCATTTATAACTCTGCAGGTTTGTGAATTACAGTGCCCCTGAGCTCCTTTCTTCAACTCGCTTTCTTGTGACCTGGCCGCAACACCGCAGGATGTCTTCAGGCCCTAATCTGGTTCCGGCACGGCACGCTGAGCCTTTGGTTAATTCCTCTTCCTGGTGGGAAATGAGAGTTAAATTTGCCTGTCCAGACACCTCCAGCTAGTCTCTCATTGGTTCTCGCTATTCCTGTTCATCTTCCACAGAAATTGCAAACTGGGCCAAACAGGAGGTTAAAGGGACTGACTCTCCAAGTGGGGAGAGTGTTAGTAAAGCATCTGGAATGTTGCACCCGAGTACCAGGGTACGAAAACTGAGACATATTTGAACACGTCCCCCGATCACATGGTTGATCATACTCTAGGTTCCACATGCATGTTTTTCCTGAAGGAAGAATACCTTAAACTTTGGTAGTTGAAACCCGTGGAATGGGTACCATGCAATATGACTTCAAAGGGTCTTCATTTGCTCACGAACCTCTCCAATCCTATCACTGCTGCGTTTATGCCCCTGTACACATGCTTGATTCTCTTTCGGAGACATAGCAATCCATAGGTTTTAAGATACTTACTAGTCAGGTACATTCTTAGGCGTTTAATATGCGGTGTTGAGTCCATTTCGTTGAGCAAGGAGTAGCTCTTGTCTATTCCATATTTGGCTTAAGGAACTTTATCTGTGCTCATTTCAATCTCTGGTTTTATGCAGCACCCCAACTCACCTTTCCCCTTAAGCAAGCATAAGTTGGTTTTCTAAATTTGAGACCCTGTTCTGTTCTGTAATTCAGTTCCTGTGTAGCCAAGTTTACATTCCGTGTATTACTGATATCTTATGATGTTTCTTTTTCTGTGTGACTTATTTCAGTTAGAATCACCGTACCCGAATCCACTCATTATGCTGCTACGGGCCTGGTGACATAGATTTCATTGCTGAGTGATATTGCTTTGTACATGAGTACAACAACTTCTTTATTCATTTTTCACTTTCTGTGATATTGAACTTGTACGGTAAACGAGGTTCTTGTAAACAGAGGCGTCCCAAACTTTGGGGTGGCTGTGTCTTTTTGATTTTAATTTCCCTAAGGTATAGGACCATAAGTGGAAGTGCCCTAGGTTCTGTTGCTTTGTTTTTTAGATGTTTCAGGAAACACCATACACTTCTCCCCAGTGTCTGTTGGCAATTTACATCCCGCCCATCAGCATAACAAGGCTCCCAGTTCTCCATGGCCTGTCCTGCCTTTCTGGACTTTACACTTTTTTCAGATGGCCCTTTTGACCGGGGGGAAGTGAGACTTCATTTTAGTGCAGATTTCCTTTGCAAGCTTGCTTGGTTGGCCAAAAAGGGCGTATGCGTTTTTTCCTGAATATATTCAGGAAAAAACGCATACGCCCTTTTTGGCCAAGTGCATCATTGTGGACGTTCTGCCTCTTTTCCTATGCTTTCAATGCAATTCCAGTCTACCTCCTGAAATCGGTTTCCTGCAATTCTGCTCCGTTTTCAAGTCCTCTTGGCAGCCTTACTTCAGTATATTTTTGGACGATAGCTGTCATTTATAACTCTGCAGGTTTGTGAATTACAGTGCCCCTCAGCTCCTTTCTTCAACTCGCTTTCTTTTGAGCTGGTCGCTACACCGCAGGATGGCATCATTGTGCCAATCGGTTTCCTGCAATTCTGCCCTGCTTTCAAGTCCTCTTGGCAGCCTTACTTCAGTCTATTTTTGGACGATAGCTGTCATTTATAACTCTGCTGGTTTGTGAATTGCAGTGCCCCTGAGCTCCTTTCTTCAACTCGCTTTCTTGTGACCTGGCCGCAACACCGCAGGATGGCTTCAGGCCCTAATATGGTTCCGGCCCGGCATGCTGAGCCTTTGGTTATTTCCTCTTCCTGGTGGGAAATGAGAGTTAAATTTGCCCGTCCAGACACCTCCAGCTAGTCTCTCATTGGTTCTCGCTATTCCTGTTCATCTTCCAAGAAATAGCAAACTGGGCCAAACAAGAGGTTAAAGGCGCTGACTCTCCAAGTGGCGAGAGTGTTAGTAAAGCGTCTGGAATGTTGCACCCGAGTACCAGGGGAGGAAAACTGAGACATATTTGAACACGTCTCCCGTTCACATGGTTGATCATACTTGGGTTCCACATGCATCTTTTAGCTGAAGGAAGAATACCTTAAACCTGTGTAGGTGAAACCCGTGGAATGGGTACCATGCAATATGACTTCAAAGGGTCTTCATTTGCTCACCGAACCTCTCCAATCCTATCACTGCTGCGTTTATGCCCCTGTACACATGCTTGATTCTCTTTCGGAGACATAGCAATCCATAGGTTTTAAGATACTTACTAGTCAGGTACATTCTTAGGCGTTTAATATGCGGTGTTGAGTCCATTTCGTTGAGCAAGGAGTAGCTCTTGTCTATTCCATATTTGGCTTAAGGAACTTTATCTGTGCTCATTTCAATCTCTGGTTTTATGCAGCACCCCAACTCACCTTTCCCCTTAAGCAAGCATAAGTTGGTTTTCTAAATTTGAGACCCTGTTCTGTTCTGTAATTCAGTTCCTGTGTAGCCAAGTTTACATTCCGTGTATTACTGATATCTTATGATGTTTCTTTTTCTGTGTGACTTATTTCAGTTACAATCATCATACCTGAATCCTCTCATTGTGCTGCTAAGGGCCTGATGACATAGATTTCATTGCTGAGTGATATTGCTTTGTAAGTAAATACCACAACTTTTTTATCCATTTTTCACTTTCTGCGATGTTGAACTTGTACTGTAAACGAGGTTCTTGTAAACAGAGCCGTTCCAAACTTTGGGGTGGCTGTGTCTTTTTGATTTTAAATTCCCTAAGCTATAGGACCATAAGTGGAAGTGCCCTAGGCTCTGTTGCTTTGTTTTTTAGATGTTTCAGGAAACACCATACACTTCTCCCTAGTGTTTGTTGGTAATTTACATCCCGCCTTTCAGCATAACAAGGCTCCCAGTTCTCCATGGCCTGTCCTGCCTTTCTGGATTTTACACTTTTTTCAGATGGCTCTTTTGACCGGGGGGAAGTGAGACTTCATTGTAGTGCAGATTTCCTTTGCAAGCTTGCTTGGATGGCCAAAAAGGGCGTATGCGTTTTTTCCTGAATATATTCAGGAAAAAACGCATACGCCCTTTTTGGCCAAGTGCATCATTGTGGACGTTCTGCCTCTTTTCCTATGCTTTCAATGCAATTCCAGTCTACCTCCTGAAATCGGTTTCCTGCAATTCTGCCCCGCTTTCAAGTCCTCTTGGCAGCCTTACTTCAGTCTATTTTTGGACGATAGCTGTCATTTATAACTCTGCAGGTTTGTGAATTACAGTGCTCCTGAGCTCCTTTCTTTAACTCGCTTTCTTGTGACCTGGCCGCAACACCGCAGGATGTCTTCAGGCCCTAATCTGGTTCTGGTACGGCACGCTGAACCTTTGGTTAATTCCTCTTCCTGGTGGGAAATGAGAGTTAAATTTGCCCATCCAGACACCTCCAGCTAGTCTCTCATTGGTTCTCGCTATTCCTGTTCATCTTCCACAGAAATTGCAAACTGGGCCAAACAGGAGGTTAAAGGGACTGACTCTCCAAGTGGGGAGAGTGTTAGTAAAGCGTCTGGAATGTTGCACCCGAGTACCAGGGTACGAAAACTGAGACATATTTGAACACGTCTCCTGATCACATGGTTGATCATACTCTAGGTTCCACATGCATGTTTTAGCTGAAGGAAGAATACATTAAACCTGGGTAGTTGAAACCCGTGGAATGGGTACCATGCAATATGACTTCAAAGGGTCTTCATTTGCTCACCGAACCTCTCCAATCCTATCACTGCTGCGTTTATGCCCCTGTACACATGCTTGATTCTCTTTCGGAGACATAGCAATCCATAGGTTTTAAGATACTTACTAGTCAGGTACATTCTTAGGCATTTAATATGCGGTGTTGAGTCCATTTCGTTGAGGAAGGTGTAGCTCTTGTCTATTCCATATTTGGCTTAAGGAACTTTATCTGTGCTCATTTCAATCTCTGGTTTTATGCAGCACCCCAACTCACCTTTCCCCTTAAGCAAGCATAAGTTGGTTTTCTAAATTTGAGACCCTGTTCTGTTCTGTAATTCAGTTCCTGTGTAGCCAAGTTTACATTCCGTGTATTACTGATATCTTATGATGTTTCTTTTTCTGTGTGACTTATTTCAGTTAGAATCATCATACCTGAATCCACTCATTGTGCTGCTAAGGGCCTGATGACACAGATTTCATTGCTGAGTGATATTGCTTTGTAAGTAAATACCACAACTTCTTTATCCATTTTTCACTTTCTGCGATGTTGAACTTGTACTGTAAACGAGGTTCTTGTAAACAGAGCCGTTCCAAACTTTCGGGTGGCTGTGTCTTTTTGATTTTAATTTCCCTAAGCTATAGGACCATAAGTGGAAGTGCCCTAGGCTCTGTTGCTTTGTTTTTTAGATGTTTCAGGAAACACCATACACTTCTCCCCAGTGTCTGTTGGCAATTTACATCCCGCCCATCAGCATAACAAGGCTCCCATTTCTCCATGGCCTGTCCTGCCTTTCTGGATTTTACACTTTTTTCAGATGGCCCTTTTGACCGGGGGGAAGTGAGACTTCATTGTAGTGCAGATTTCCTTTGCAAGCTTGCTTGGTTGGCCAAAAAGGGCGTATGCGTTTTTTCCTGAATATATTCAGGAAAAAACGCATACGCCCTTTTTGGCCAAGTGCATCATTGTGGACGTTCTGCCTCTTTTCCTATGCTTTCAATGCAATTCCAGTCTACCTCCTGAAATCGGTTTCCTGCAATTCTGCTCCGGTTTCAAGTCCTCTTGGCAGCCTTACTTCAGTATATTTTTGGACGATAGCTGTCATTTATAACTCTGCAGGTTTGTGAATTACAGTGCCCCTGAGCTCCTTTCTTCAACTCGCTTTCTTTTGAGCTGGCCGCAACACCGCAGGATGGCATCATTGTGCCAATCGGTTTCCTGCAATTCTGCCCTGCTTTCAAGTCCTCTTGGCAGCCTTACTTCAGTCTATTTTTGGACGATAGCTGTCATTTATAACTCTGCTGGTTTGTGAATTGCAGTGCCCCTGAGCTCCTTTCTTCAACTCGCTTTCTTGTGACCTGGCCGCAACACCGCAGGATGGCTTCAGGCCCTAATATGGTTCCGGCCCGGCATGCTGAGCCTTTGGTTATTTCCTCTTCCTGGTGGGAAATGAGAGTTAAATTTGCCCGTCCAGACACCTCCAGCTAGTCTCTCATTGGTTCTCGCTATTCCTGTTCATCTTCCAAGAAATAGCAAACTGGGCCAAACAAGAGGTTAAAGGCGCTGACTCTCCAAGTGGCGAGAGTGTTAGTAAAGCGTCTGGAATGTTGAACCCGAGTACCAGGGGAGGAAAACTGAGACATATTTGAACACGTCTCCCGTTCACATGGTTGATCATACTTGGGTTCCACATGCATCTTTTAGCTGAAGGAAGAATACCTTAAACCTGGGTAGGTGAAACCCGTGGAATGGGTACCATGCAATATGACTTCAAAGGGTCTTCATTTGCTCACCGAACCTCTCCAATCCTATCACTGCTGCGTTTATGCCCCTGTACACATGCTTGATTCTCTTTCGGAGACATAGCAATCCATAGGTTTTAAGATACTTACTAGTCAGGTACATTCTTAGGCGTTTAATATGCGGTGTTGAGTCCATTTCGTTGAGCAAGGAGTAGCTCTTGTCTATTCCATATTTGGCTTAAGGAACTTTATCTGTGCTCATTTCAATCTCTGGTTTTATGCAGCACCCCAACTCACCTTTCCCCTTAAGCAAGCATAAGTTGGTTTTCTAAATTTGAGACCCTGTTCTGTTCTGTAATTCAGTTCCTGTGTAGCCAAGTTTACATTCCGTGTATTACTGATATCTTATGATGTTTCTTTTTCTGTGTGACTTATTTCAGTTACAATCATCATACCTGAATCCTCTCATTGTGCTGCTAAGGGCCTGATGACACAGATTTCATTGCTGAGTGATATTGCTTTGTAAGTAAATACCACAACTTTTTTATCCATTTTTCACTTTCTGCGATGTTGAACTTGTACTGTAAACGAGGTTCTTGTAAACAGAGCCGTTCCAAACTTTGGGGTGGCTGTGTCTTTTTGATTTTAAATTCCCTAAGCTATAGGACCATAAGTGGAAGTGCCCTAGGTTCTGTTGCTTTGTTTTTTAGATGTTTCAGGAAACACCATACACTTCTCCCCAGTGTCTGTTGGCAATTTACATCCCGACCATCAGCATAACAAGGCTCCCAGTTCTCCATGGCCTGTCCTGCCTTTCTGGATTTTACACTTTTTTCAGATGTCCCTTTTGACCGGGGGGAAGTGAGACTTCATTGTAGTGCAGATTTCCTTTGCAAGCTTGCTTGGTTGGCCAAAAAGTGCGTATGCGTTTTTTCCTGAATATATTCAGGAAAAGACGAATACGCCCTTTTTGGCCAAGTGCATCATTGTGGACGTTCTGCCTCTTTTCCTATGCTTTCAATGCAATTCCAGTCTACCTCCTGAAATCGGTTTCCTGCAATTCTGCCCCGCTTTCAAGTCCTCTTGGCAGCCTTACTTCAGTATATTTTTGGACGATAGCTGTCATTTATAACTCTGCAGGCTTGTGAATTACAGTGCCCCTGAGCTCTTTCTTCAACTCGCTTTCTTGTGACCTGGCCGCAACACTGCAGGATGTCTTCAGGCCCTAATCTGGTTTTGGCACGTCACGCTGAGCCTTTGGTTAATTCCTCTTCCTGGTGGGAAATGAGAGTTAAATTTGCCCATCCAGACACCTCCAGCTAGTCTCTCATTGGTTCTCGCTATTCCTGTTCATCTTCCACAGAAATTGCAAACTGGGCCAAACAGGAGGTTAAAGGGACTGACTCTCCAAGTGGGGAGAGTGTTAGTAAAGCGTCTGGAATGTTGCACCCGAGTACCAGGGTACGAAAACTGAGACATATTTGAACACGTCTCCCGATCACATGGTTGATCATAATCTAGGTTCCACATGCATGTTTTAGCTGAAGGAAGAATACCTTAAACCTTGGTAGTTGAAACCCGTGGAATGTGTACCATGCAATATGACTTCAAAGGGTCTTCATTTGCTCACCGAACCTCTCCAATCCTATCACTGCTGC
The DNA here is from genome assembly GCF_951394435.1 of Stenella coeruleoalba. NCBI lineage: Eukaryota > Metazoa > Chordata > Mammalia > Artiodactyla > Delphinidae > Stenella > Stenella coeruleoalba. The sequence goes on from NW_027646189.1 coordinate 1,562,954, forward strand.
GTTTATGCCCCTGTACACATGCCTGATTCTCTTTCGGAGACATAGCAATCCATAGGTTTTAAGATACTTACTAGTCAGGTACATTCTTAGGCATTTAATATGCGGTGTTGAGTCCATTTCGTTGAGCAAGGAGTAGCTCTTGTCTATTCCATATTTGGCTTAAGGAACTTTATCTGTGCTCATTTCAATCTCTGGTTTTATGCAGCACCGCAACTCACCTTTACCCTTAAGCAAGCATAAGTTGGTTTTCTAAATTTGAGACCCTGTTCTGTTCTGTAATTCAGTTCCTGTGTAGCCAAGTTTACAATCCGTGTATTACTGATATCTTATGATGTTTCTTTTTCTGTGTGACTTATTTCAGTTAGAATCATCATACCTGAATCCACTCATTGTGCTGCTAAGGGCCTGATGACACAGATTTCATTGCTGAGTGATATTGCTTTGTAAGTAAATACCACAACTTCTTTATCCATTTTTCACTTTCTGCGATGTTGAACTTGTACTGTAAACGAGGTTCTTGTAAACAGAGCCGATCCAAACTTTGGGGTGGCTGTGTCTTTTTGATTTTAATTTCCCTAAGCTATAGGACCATAAGTGGAAGTGCCCTAGGTTCTGTTGCTTTGTTTTTTAGATGTTTCAGGAAACACCATACACTTCTCCCGAGTGGTTGTTGGCAATTTACATCCCGCCCATGAGCATAACAAGGCTCCCAGTTCTCCATGGCCTGTCCTGCCTTTCTGGATTTTACACTTTTTTCAGATGGCCCTTTTGACCGGGGGGAAGTGAGACTTCATTGTAGTGCAGATTTCCTTTGCAAGCTTGCTTGGTTGGCCAAAAAGGGCGTATGCGTTTTTTCCTGAATATATTCAGGAAAAAACGCATACGCCCTTTTTGGCCAAGTGCATCATTGTGGACGTTCTGCCTCTTTTCCTATGCTTTCAATGCAATTCCAGTCTACCTCCTGAAATCGGTTTCCTGCAATTCTGCCCCGCTTTCAAGTCCTCTTGGCAGCCTTACTTCAGTATATTTTTGGACGATAGCTGTCATTTATAACTCTGCAGGTTTGTGAATTACAGTGCCCCTGAGCTCCTTTCTTCAACTCGCTTTCTTTTGAGCTGGCCGCAACACCACAGGATGGCTTCAGGCCCTAATCTGGTTCCGGTACGGCACGCTGAGCCTTTGGTTATTTTCTCTTCCTGGTGGGAAATGAGAGTTAAATTTGCCCGTCCAGACACCTCCAGCTAGCCTCTCATTGGTTCTCGCTATTCCTGTTCATCTTCCGCAGAAATTGCAAACTGGGCCAAACAGGAGGTTAAAGGCGCTGACTCTCCAAGTGGGGAGAGAGTTAGTAAAGCATCTGGAATGTTGCACCCGAGTACCAGGGGAGGAAAACTGAGACATATTTGAACACGTCTCCCGTTCACATGGTTGATCATACTCTGGGTTCCACATGCATGTTTTAGCTGAAGGAAGAATACCTTAAATCTGGAGAGTTGAGACCCATGTAATGGGTACCATGCAATATGACTTCAAAGGGTCTTCATTTGCTCACCGAACCTCTCCAATCCTATCACTGCTGCGTTTATGCCCCTGTACACACGCTTGATTCTCTTTTGGAGACATAGCAATCCATAGGTTTTAAGATACTTACTAGTCAGGTACATTCTTAGGCGTTTAATATGGGGTGTTGAGTCCATTTCGTTGAGCAAGGAGTAGCTCTTGTCTATTCCATATTTGGCTTAAGGAGCTTTATCTGTGCTCATTTCAATCTCTGGTTTTATGCAGCACCCCAACTCACCTTTCCCCTTAAGCAAGCATTAGTTGGTTTTCTAAATTTGAGACCCTGTTCTGTTTTGGAATGCAGTTCCTGTGTAGCCAAGTTTACATTCCGTGTATTAGTGATATCTTATGATGTTTCTTTTTCTGTGTGACTTATTTCAGTTAGAATCATCGTACCTGAATCCACTAATGATGCTGATACGGGCCTGATGACATAGATTTCATTGCTGAGTGATACTGCATTGTACGTAAGTACCACAAGTTCTTTATCCATTTTTCACTTTCTGTGATATTGAACTTGTACTGTAAACGAGGTTCTTGTAAACAGAGGCGTCCCAAACTTTGGGGTGGCTGTGTTTTTTTGATTTTAATTTCCCTAAGCTATAGGACCATAAGTGGAAGTGCCCTAGGCTCTGTTGCTTTGTTTTTTAGATGTTTCAGGAAACACCATACACTTCTCCGGAGTGTCTGTTGGCAATTTACATCCCGCCCATCATCATAACAAGGCTCCCAGTTCTCTATGGCCTGTCCTGCCTTTCTGGATTTTACAGTTTTTTCAGATGGCCCTTTTGACCGGGGGGAAGTGAGACTTCATTGTAGTGCAGATTTCCTTTGCAAGCTTGCTTGGTTGGCCAAAAAGGGCGTATGCGTTTTTTCCTGAATATATTCAGGAAAAAACGCATACGCCCTTTTTGGCCAAGTGCATCATTGTGGACGTTCTGCCTCTTTTCCTATGCTTTCAATGCAATTCCAGTCTACCTCCTGAAATCGGTTTCCTGCAATTCTGCCCCGCTTTCAAGTCCTCTTTGCAGCCTTACTTCAGTCTATTTTTGGACGATAGCTGTCATTTATAACTCTGCAGGTTTGTGAATTACAGTGCCCCTGAGCTCCTTTCTTCAACTCGCTTTCTTTTGAGCTGGCCGCAACACCGCAGGATGGCTTCAGGCCCTAATCTGGTTCCTGTATGGCATGCTGAGCCTTTGGTTATTTCCTCTTCCTGGTGGGAAATGAGAGTTAAATTTGCCCGTCCAGACACCTCCAGCTAGTCTCTCATTGGTTCTCGCTATTCCTGTTCATCTTCCGCAGAAATTGCAAACTGGGCCAAACAGGAGGTTAAAGGGACTGACTCTCCAAGTCGGGAGAGTGTTAGTAAAGCGTCTGGAATGTTGCACCCGAGGACCAGGGTACAAAAACTGAGACATATTTGAACACGTCTCCCGATCACATGGTTGATCATACTCTAGGTTCCACATGCATGTTTTAGCTGAAGGAAGAATACCTTAAACCTGGGTATTTGAAACCCGTGTAATGGGTAACATGCAATATGACTTCAAAGGGTCTTCATTTGCTCACGAACCTCTCAAATCCTATCACTGCTGCGTTTATTCCTCTGTACACATGCTTGATTCTCTTTCGGAGACATAGCAATCTATAGGTTTTAAGATACTTACTAGTCAGGTACATTCTTAGGCGTTTAATATGCGGTGTTGAGTCCATTTCTTTGAGCAAGGAGTAGCTCTTGTCTATTCCATATTTGGCTTAAGGAACTTTATCTGTGCTCATTTCAATCTCTGGTTTTATGCAGCACCCCAACTCACCTTTCCCCTTAAGCAAGCATAAGTTGGTTTTCTAAATTTGAGACCCTGTTCTGTTTTGGAATGCAGTTCCTGTGTAGCCAAGTTTACATTCCGTGTATTAGTGATATCTTATGATGTTTCTTTTTCTGTGTGACTTATTTCAGTTAGAATCATCGTACCTGAATCCACTCATTATGCTGCTACGGGCCTGATGACATAGATTTCATTGCTGAGTGATACTGCATTGTACGTAAGTACCACAGGTTCTTTATCCATTTTTCATTTCTGTGATATTGAACTTGTACGGTAAACGAGATTCTTGTAAACAGAGGCGTCCCAAACTTTGGGGTGGCTGTGTCTTTTTGATTTTAATTTCCCTAAGCTATAGGACCATAGGTGGAAGTGCCCTAGGCTCTGTTGCTTTGTTTTTTAGATGTTTCTGGAAACACCATACACTTCTCCTGAGTGTCTGTTGGCAATTTACATCCCGCCCATCAGCATAACAAGGCTCCCAGTTCTCAATGGCCTGTTGCCTTTCTGGATTTTACACTTTTTTCAGATGGCCCTTTTGACCGGGGTGAAGTGAGACTTCATTGTAGTGCAGATTTCCTTTGCAAGCTTGCTTGGTTGGCCAAAAAGGGCGTATGCGTTTTTTCCTGAATATATTCAGGAAAAAACGCATACGCCCTTTTTGGCCAAGTGCATCATTGTGGACGTTCTGCCTCTTTTCCTATGCTTTCAATGCAATTCCAGTCTACCTCCTGAAATCGGTTTCCTGCAATTCTGCCCCGCTTTCAAGTCCTCTTGGCAGCCTTACTTCAGTCTATTTTTGGACGATAGCTGTCATTTATAACTCTGCAGGTTTGTGAATTACAGTGCCCCTGAGCTCCTTTCTTCAACTCGCTTTCTTGTGACCTGGCTGCAACACCGCAGGATGGCTTCAGGCCCTAATCTGGTTCCGGCCCGGCATGCTGAGCCTTTGGTTAATACCTCTTCCTGGTGGGAAATGAGAGTTAAATTTGCCCGTCCAGACACCTCCAGCTAGTCTCTCATTGGTTCTCGCTATTCCTGTTCATTTCCGCAGAAATTGCAAACTGGGCCAAACAGGAGGTTAAAGGGACTGACTCTCCAAGTCGGGAGAGTGTTAGTAAAGCGTCTGGAATGTTGCACCCGAGTACCAGGGGAGGAAAACTGAGACATATTTGAATACGTCTCCCGTTCACATGGTTGATCATACTCTGGGTTCCACATGCATGTTTTAGCTGAAGGAAGAATACCTTAAACCTGGAGCGTTGAGACCCGTGTAATGGGTACCATGCAATATGACTTCAAAGGGTATTCATATGCTCACCGAACCTCTCCAATCCTATCACTGCTGCGTTTATGCCCCTGTACACATGCTTGGTTCTCTTTCGGAGACATAGCAATCCATAGGTTTTAAGATACTTACTAGTCAGGTACATTCTTAGGCGTTTAATATGGGGTGTTGAGTCCATTTCGTTGAGCAAGGAGTAGCTCTTGTCTATTCCATATTTGGCTTAAGGAACTTTATCTGTGCTCATTTCAATCTCTGGTTTTATGCAGCACCCCAACTCACCTTTCCCCTTAAGCAAGCATAAGTTGGTTTTCTAAATTTGAGACCCTGTTCTGTTCTGTAATTCAGTTCCTGTGTAGCCAAGTTTACATTCCGTGTATTACTGATATCTTATGATGTTTCTTTTTCTGTGTGACTTATTTCAGTTAGAATCATCATACCTGAATCCACTCATTGTGCTGCTAAGGGCCTGATGACACAGATTTCATTGCTGAGTGATATTGCTTTGTAAGTAAATACCACAACTTCTTTATCCATTTTTCACTTTCTGCGATGTTGAACTTGTACAGTAAACGAGCTTCTTGTAAGCAGAGCCGATCCAAACTTTGGGGTGGCTGTGTCTTTTTTATTTTAATTTCCCTAAGCTATAGGACCATAAGTGGAAGTGCCCTAGGTTCTGTTGCTTTGTTTTTTAGATGTTTCAGGAAACACCATACACTTCTCCCAAGTGTCTGTTGGCAATTTACATCCCGCCCATCAGCATAACAAGGCTCCCAGTTCTCAATGGCCTGTTGCCTTTCTGGATTTTACACTTTTTTCAGATGGCCCTTTTGACCGGGGGGAAGTGAGACTTCATTGTAGTGCAGATTTCCTTTGCAAGCTTGCTTGGTTGGCCAAAAAGGGCGTATGCGTTTTTTCCTGAATATATTCAGGAAAAAACGCATACGCCCTTTTTGGCCAAGTGCATCATTGTGGACGTTCTGCCTCTTTTCCTATGCTTTCAATGCAATTCCAGTCTACCTCCTGAAATCGGTTTCCTGCAATTCTGCCCCGCTTTCAAGTCCTCTTGGCAGCCTTACTTCAGTCTATTTTTGGACGATAGCTGTCATTTATAACTCTGCAGGTTTGTGAATTACAGTGCCCCTGAGCTCCTTTCTTCAACTCACTTTCTTGTGACCTGGCCGCAACACCGCAGGATGGCTTCAGGCCCTAATTTGGTTCCGGCCCGGCATGCTGAGCCTTTGGTTAATTCCTCTTCCTGGTGGGAAATGAGAGTTAAATTTGCCCATCCAGACACCTCCAGCTAGCCTCTCATTGGTTCTCGCTATTCCTGTTCATCTTCCGCAGAAATTGCAAACTGGGCCAAACAGGAGGTTAAAGGGACTGACTCTCCAAGTCGGGAGAGTGTTAGTAAAGCGTCTGGAATGTTGCACCCGAGTACCAGGGGAGGAAAACTGAGACATATTTGAACACGTCTCCCGTTCACATGGTTGATCATACTCTGGGTTCCACATGCATGTTTTAGCTGTAGGAAGAATACCTTAAAACTGGAGAGTTGAGACCCGTGGAATGGGTACCGTGCAATATGACTTCAAAGGGTCTTCATTTGCTCACCGAACCTCTCCAATCCTATCACTGCTGCGTTTATGCCCCTGTACACACGCTTGATTCTCTTTTGGAGACATAGCAATCCATAGGTTTTAAGATACTTACTAGTCCGGTACATTCTTAGGCGTTTAATATGGGGTTTTGAGTCCATTTCGTTGAGCAAGGAGTAGCTCTTGTCTATTCCATATTTGGCTTAAGGAACTTTATCTGTGCTCATTTCAATCTCTGGTTTTATGCAGCACCCCAACACACCTTTAACCTTAAGCAAGCATAAGTTGGTTTTCTAAATTTGAGACCCTGTTCTGTTCTGTAATTCAGTTCCTGTGTAGCCAAGTTTACATTCCGTGTATTACTGATATCTTATGATGTTTCATTTTCTGTGTGACTTATTTCAGTTAGAATCATCATACCTGAATCCACTCATTGTGCTGCTAAGGGCCTGATGACACAGATTTCATTGCTTGGTGATATTGCTTTGTAAGTAAATACCACAACTTCTTTATCCATTTTTCACTTTCTGCGATGTTGAACTTGTACTGTAAACGAGGTTCTTGTAAACAGAGGCATCCCAAACTTTGGGGTGGCTGTGTCTTTTTCATTTTAATTTCCCTAAGCTATAGGACCATAAGTGGAAGTGCCCTAGGTTCTGTTGCTTTGTTTTTTAGATGTTTCAGGAAACACCATACACTTCTCCCGAGTGGGTGTTGGCAATTTACATCCCGCCCATCAGCATAACAAGGCTCCCAGTTCTCCATGGCCTGTCCTGCCTTTCTGGATTTTACCCTTTTTTCAGATGGCCCTTTTGACCGGGGGGAAGTGAGACTTCATTGTAGTGCAGATTTCCTTTGCAAGCTTGCTTGGTTGGCCAAAAAGGGCGTATGCGTTTTTTCCTGAATATATTCAGGAAAAAACGCATACGCCCTTTTTGGCCAAGTGCATCATTGTGGACGTTCTGCCTCTTTTCCTATGCTTTCAATGCAATTCCAGTCTACCTCCTGAAATCGGTTTCCTGCAATTCTGCCCCGCTTTCAAGTCCTCTTGGCAGCCTTACTTCAGTCTATTTTTGGACGATAGCTGTCATTTATAACTCTGCAGGTTTGTGAATTACAGTGCCCCTGAGCTCCTTTGTTCAACTCGCTTTCTTTTGAGCTGGCCGCAACACCGCAGGATGGCTTCAGGCCCTAATCTGGTTCCAGTACGGCACGCTGAGCCTTTGGTTATTTCCTCTTCCTGGTGGGAAATGAGAGTTAAATTTGCCCGTCCAGACACCTCCAGCTAGCCTCTCATTGGTTCTCGCTATTCCTGTTCATCTTCCGCAGAAATTGCAAACTGGGCCAAACAGGAGGTTAAAGGTGCTGACTCTCCAAGTGGGGAGAGTGTTAGTAAAGCGTCTGGAATGTTGCACCGGAGTACCAGGGTACGAAAACTGAGAAATATTTGAACACGTCTCCCGATCACATGGTTGATCATACTCTAGGTTCCACATGCATGTTTTCGCTGAAGAAAGAATAACTTAAGCCTGGGTAGGTGAAACCCGTGGAATGGGTACCATGCAATATGACTTCAAAGGGTCTTCATTTGCTCACCGAACCTCTCCAATCCTATCACTGCTGCGTTTATGCCCCTGTACACATGCTTGATTCTCTTTCGGAGACATAGCAATCCATAGGTTTTAAGATACTTACTAGTCAAGTACATTCTTAGGCGTTTAATATGCGGTGTTGAGTCCATTTCGTTGAGCAAGGAGTAGCTCTTGTCTATTCCATATTTGGCTTAAGGAACTTTATCTGTGCTCATTTCAATCTCTGGTTTTATGCAGCACCCCAACTCACCTTTCCCCTTAAGCAAGCATAAGTTGGTTTTCTAAATTTGAGACCCTGTTCTGTTCTGTAATTCAGTTCCTGTGTAGCCATTTTTCCATTCCGTGTATTACTGATATCTTATGATGTTTCTTTTTCTGTGTGACTTATTTCAGTTAGAATCATCATACCTGAATCCACTCATTGTGCTGCTAAGGGCCTGATGACATAGATTTCATTGCTGAGTGATATTGCTTTGTAAGTGATTACCACAACTTCTTTATCCATTTTTCACTTTCTGCGATGTTGAACTTGTACTGTAAACGAGGTTCTTGTAAACAGAGCCGTTCCAAACTTTGGGGTGGCTGTGTCTTTTTCATTTTAATTTCCCTAAGCTATAGGACCATAAGTGGAAGTGCCCTAGGCTCTGTTGCTTTGTTTTTTAGATGTTTCACGAAACACCATACACTTCTCCCAAGTGTCTGTTGGCAATTTATATCCCGCCCATCAGCATAACAAGGCTCCCAGTTCTCCATGGCCTGTCCTGCCTTTCTGGATTTTACCCTTTTTTCAGATGGCCCTTTTGACCGGGGGGAAGTGAGACTTCATTGTAGTGCAGATTTCCTTTGCAAGCTTGCTTGGTTGGCCAAAAAGGGCGTATGCGTTTTTTCCTGAATATATTCAGGAAAAAACGCATATGCCCTTTTTGGCCAAGTGCATCATTGTGGACGTTCTGCCTCTTTTCCTATGCTTTCAATGCAATTCCAGTCTACCTCCTGAAATCGGTTTCCTGCAATTCTGCCCCGCTTTCAAGTCCTCTTGGCAGCCTTACTTCAGTCTATTTTTGGACGATAGCTGTCATTTATAACTCTGCAGGTTTGTGAATTACAGTGCCCCTGAGCTCCTTTCTTCAACTCGCTTTCTTGTGACCTGGCTGCAACACCGCAGGATGGCTTCAGGCCCTAATCTGGTTCCGGCCCGGCATGCTGAGCCTTTGGTTAATTCCTCTTCCTGGTGGGAAATGAGAGTTAAATTTGCCCGTCCAGACACCTCCAGCTAGCCTCTCATTGGTTCTCGCTATTCCTGTTCATCTTCCACAGAAATTGCAAACTGGGCCAAACAGGAGGTTAAAGGGACTGACTCTCCAAGTCGGGAGAGTGTTAGTAAAGCGTCTGGAATGTTGCACCCGAGTACCAGGGTAGGAAAACTGAGACATATTTGAACACGTCTCCCGTTCACATGGTTGATCATACTCTGGGTTCCACATGCATGTTTTAGCTGAAGGAAGAATACCTTAAACCTGGAGAGTTGAGACCCGTGGAATGGGTACCGTGCAATATGACTTCAAAGGGTCTTCATTTGCTCACCGAACCTCTCCAATCCTATCACTGCTGCGTTTATGCCCCTGTACACACGCTTGATTCTCTTTTGGAGACATAGCAATCCATAGGTTTTAAGATACTTACTAGTCAGGTACATTCTTAGGCGTTTAATATGGGGTTTTGAGTCCATTTCGTTGAGCAAGGAGTAGCTCTTGTCTATTCCATATTTGGCTTAAGGAACTTTATCTGTGCTCATTTCAATCTCTGGTTTTATGCAGCACCCCAACTCACCTTTCCCCTTAAGCAAGCATAAGTTGGTTTTCTAAATTTGAGACCCTGTTGTGTTTTGGAATGCATTTCCTGTGTAGCCAAGTTTACATTCCGTGTATTAGTGATATCTTATGATGTTTCTTTTTCTGTGTGACTTATTTCAGTTAGAATCATCGTACCTGAATCCACTCATTATACTGCTACGGGCCTGATGACATAGATTTCATTGCTGAGTGATACTGCATTGTACGTAAGTACCACAAGTTCTTTATCCATTTTTCACTTTCTGTGATATTGCACTTGTACGGTAAACGAGGTTCTTGTAAACGGAGGCGTCCCAAACTTTGGGGTGGCTGTGTCTTTTTGATTTTAATTTCCCTAAGCTATAGGACCATAAGTGGAAATGCCCTAGGCTCTGTTGCTTTGTTTTTTAGATGTTTCAGGAAACACCATACACTTCTCCCGAGTGTCTGTTGGCAATTTACATCCCGCCCATCAGCATAACAAGGCTCCCAGTTCTCCATGGCCTGTCCTGCCTTTCTGGATTTTACACTTTTTTCAGATGGCCCTTTTGACCGGGGGGAAGTGAGACTTCATTGTAGTGCAGATTTCCTTTGCAAGTTTGCTTGGTTGGCCAAAAAGGGCGTATGCGTTTTTTCCTGAATATATTCAGGAAAAAACGCATACGCCCTTTTTGGCCAAGTGCATCATTGTGGACGTTCTGCCTCTTTTCCTATCCTTTCAATGCAATTCCAGTCTACCTCCTGAAATCGGTTTCCTGCAATTCTGCCCCGCTTTCAAGTCCTCTTGGCAGCCTTACTTCAGTATATTTTTGGACGATAGCTGTCATTTATAACTCTGCAGGTTTGTGAATTACAGTGCCCCTGAGCACCTTTCTTCAACTCGCTTTCTTTTGATTTGGCCGCAACACCGCAGGATGTCTTCAGGCCCTAATCTGGTTCTGGCATGGCACGCTGAGCCTTTGGTTAATTCCTCTTCCTGGTGGGAAATGAGAGTTAAATTTGCCCATCCAGACACCTCCAGCTAGTCTCTCATTGGTTCTCGCTATTCCTGTTCATCTTCCACAGAAATTGCAAACTGGGCCAAACAGGAGGTTAAAGGGACTGACTCTCCAAGTCGGGAGAGTGTTAGTAAAGCATCTGGAATGTTGCACCCAAGTACCAGGGTACGAAAACTGAGACATATTTGAACACGTCTCCCGATCACATGGTTGATCATACTCTGGGTTCCACATGCATGTTTTAGCTGAAGGAAGAATACCTAAAACCTGGGTAGTTGAAACCCGTGGAATGGGTACCATGCAATATGACTTTAAAGGGTCTTCATTTGCTCACCGAACATCTCCAATCCTATCACTGCTGCGTTTATGCCCCTGTACACATGCTTGATTCTCTTTCGGAGACATAGCAATCCATAGGTTTTAAGATACTTACTAGTCAAGTACATTCTTAGGCGTTTAATATGCGGTGTTGAGTCCATTTCGTTGAGCAAGGAGTAGCTCTTGTCTATTCCATATTTGGCTTAAGGAACTTTATCTGTGCTCATTTCAATCTCTGGTTTTATGCAGCACCCCAACTCACCTTTCCCCTTAAGCAAGCATAAGTTCGTTTTCTAAATTTGAGAACCTGTTCTGTTCTGTAATGCAGTTCCTGTGTAGCCAAGTTTACATTCCGTGTATTAGTGATATCTTATGATGTTTCTTTTTCTGTGTGACTTATTTCAGTTAGAATCATCGTACCTGAATCCACTCATGATGCTGCTACGGGCCTGATGACATAGATTTCATTGCTGAGTGATACTGCATTGTACGTAAGTACCACAAGTTCTTTATCCATTTTTCACTTTCTGTGATATTGAACTTGTACTGTAAACGAGGTTCTTGTAAACAGAGGCGTCCCAAACTTTGGGGTGGCTGTGTCTTTTTGATTTTAATTTCCCTAAGCTATAGGACTATAAGTGGAAGTGCCCTAGGCTCTGTTGCTTTGTTTTTTAGATGTTTCAGGAAACACCATACACTTCTCCCGAGTGTCTGTTGGCAATTTACATCCCGCCCATCAGCATAACAAGGCTCCCAGTTCTCCATGGCCTGTCCTGCCTTTCTGGATTTTACACTTTTTTCAGATGGCCCTTTTGACCGGGGGGAAGTGAGACTTCATTGTAGTGCAGATTTCCTTTGCAAGCTTGCTTGGTTGGCCAAAAAGGGCGTATGCGTTTTTTCCTGAATATATTCAGGAGAAAACGCTTACGCCCTTTTTGGCCAAGTGCATCATTGTGGACTTTCTGCCTCTTTTCCTATGCTTTCAATGCAATTCCAGTCTACCTCCTGAAATCGGTTTCCTGCAATTCTGCCCCGCTTTCAAGTCCGCTTGGCAGCCTTACTTCAGTCTATTTTTGGACGATAGCTGTCATTTATAACTCTGCAGGTTTGTGAATTACAGTGCCGCTGAGCTACTTTCTTCAACTCACTTTCTTTTGAGCTGGCCGCAACACCGCAGGATGTCTTCAGGCCCTAATCTGGTTCTGGCATGGCACGCTGAGCCTTTGGTTAATTCCTCTTCCTGGTGGGAAATGAGAGTTAAATTTGCCCATCCAGACACCTCCAGCTAGTCTCTCATTGGTTCTCGCTATTCCTGTTCATCTTCCACAGAAATTGCAAACTGGGCCAAACAGGAGGTTAAAGGGACTGACTCTCCAAGTCGGGAGAGTGTTAGTAAAGCATCTGGAATGTTGCACCCGAGTACCAGGGTACGAAAACTGAGACATATTTGAACACGTCTCCCGATCACATGGTTGATCATACTCTGGGTTCCACATGCATGTTTTAGCTGAAGGAAGAATACCTAAAACCTGGGTAGTTGAAACCCGTGGAATGGGTACCATGCAATATGACTTCAAAGGGTCTTCATTTGCTCACCGAACCTCTCCAATCCTATCACTGCTGCGTTTCTGTCCCTGTACACATGCTTGATTCTCTTTCGGAGACATAGCAATCCATAGGTTTTAAGATACTTACTAGTCAGGTACATTCTTAGGCGTTTAATATGCGGTGTTGAGTCCATTTCGTTGAGCAAGGAGTAGCTCTTGTCTATTCCATATTTGGCTTAAGGAACTTTATCTGTGCTCATTTCAATCTCTGGTTTTATGCAGCACCCCAACTCACCTTTCCCCTTAAGCAAGCATAAGTTGGTTTTCTAAATTTGAGAACCTGTTCTGTTCTGTAATACAGTTCCTGTGTAGCCAAGTTTACATTCCGTGTATTAGTGATATCTTATGATGTTTCTTTTTCTGTGTGACTTATTTCAGTTAGAATTATCGTACCTGAATCCACTCATGATGCTGCTATGGGCCTGATGACATAGATTTCATTGCTGAGTGATACTGCATTGTACGTAAGTACCACAAGTTCTTTATCCATTTTTCACTTTCTGTGATATTGAACTTGTACTGTAAACGAGGTTCTTGTAAACAGAGGCGTCCCAAACTTTGGGGTGGCTGTGTCTTTTTGATTTTAATTTCCCTAAGCTATAGGACCATAAGTGGAAGTGCCCTAGGCACTGTTGCTTTGTTTTTTAGACGTTTCAGGAAACACCATACACTTCTCCCGAGTGTCTGTTGGCAATTTACATCCCGCCCATCAGCATAACAAGGCTCCCACTTCTCCATGGCCTGTCCTGCCTTTCTGGATTTTACACTTTTTTCAGATGGCCCTTTTGACCGGGGGGAAGTGAGACTTCATTGTAGTGCAGATTTCCTTTGCAAGTTTGCTTGGTTGGCCAAAAAGGGCGTATGCGTTTTTTCCTGAATATATTCAGGAAAAAACGCATACGCCCTTTTTGGCCAAGTGCATGATTGTGGACGTTCTGCCTCTTTTCCTATGCTTTCAATGCAATTCCAGTCTACCTCCTGAAATCGGTTTCCTGCTATTCTGCCCCGCTTTCAAGTCCTCTTGGCAGCCTTACTTCAGTCTATTTTTGGACGATAGCTGTCATTTATAACTCTGCAGGTTTGTGAATTACAGTGCCCCTGAGCTCCTTTCTCCAACTCGCTTTCTTGTGACCTGGCCGCAACACCGCAGGATGGCTTCAGGCCCTAATCTGGTTCCGGCACGGCACGCTGAGCCTTTGGTTATTTCCTCTTCCTGGTGGGAAATGAGAGTTAAATTTGCCCGTCCAGACACCTCCAGCTAGTCTCTCATTGGTTCTCGCTATTCCTGTTCATCTTCCGCAGAAATTGCAAACTGGGCCAAACAGGAGGTTAAAGGCGCTGACTCTCCAAGTGGGGAGAGTGTTAGTAAAGCGTCTGGAATGTTGCACCCGAGTACCAGGGGAGGAAAACTGAGACATATTTGAACACGTCTCCCGTTCACATGGTTGATCATACTTGGGTTCCACATGCATGTTTTAGCTGAAGGAAGAATACCTTAAACCTGGAGAGTTAAGACCCGTGTAATGGGTACCATGCAATATGACTTCAAAGGGTCTTAATTTGCTCACCGAACCTCTCCAATCCTATCACTGCTGCGTTTATGCCCCTGTACACATGCTTGATTCTCTTTTGGAGACATAGCAATCCATAGGTTTTAAGATACTTACTAGTCAGGTACATTCTTAGGCGTTTAATATGGGGTGTTGAGTCCATTTCGTTGAGCAAGGAGTAGCTATTGTCTATTCCATATTTGGCTTAAGGAACTTTATCTGTGCTCATTTCAATCTCTGCTTTTATGCAGCACCCCAACTCACCTTTACCCTTAAGCAAGCATCAGTTGGTTTTCTAAATTTGAGACCCTGTTCTGTTCTGTAATTCAGTTCCTGTGTAGCCAAGTTTACATTCCGTGTATTACTGATATCTTATGATGTTTCTTTTTCTGTGTGACTTATTTCAGTTAGAATCATCATACCTGAATCCACTCATTGTGCTGCTAAGGGCCTGATGACACAGATTTCATTGCTGAGTGATATTGCTTTGTAAGTAAATACCACAACTTCTTTATCCATTTTTCACTTTCTGCGATGTTGAACTTGTACTGTAAACGAGGTTCTTGTAAACAGAGGCGTCCCAAACTTTGGGGTGGCTGTGTCTTTTTGATTTTAATTTCCCTAAGCTATAGGACCATAAGTGGAAGTGCCCTAGGTTCTGTTGCTTTGTTTTTTAGATGTTTCAGGAAACACCATACACTTCTCCCAAGTGGTTGTTGGCAATTTACATCCCGCCCATCAGCATAACAAGGCTCCCAGTTCTCCATGGCCTGTCCTGCCTTTCTGGATTTTACACTTTTTTCAGATGGCCCTTTTGCCCGGGGGGAAGTGAGACTTCATTGTAGTGCAGATTTCTTTGCAAGCTTGCTTGGTTGGCCAAAAAGGGCGTATGCGTTTTTTCCTGAATATATTCAGGAAAAAACGCATACGCCCTTTTTGGCCAAGTGCATCATTGTGGACGTTCTGCCTCTTTCCTATGCTTTCAATGCAATTCCAGTCTACCTCCTGAAATCGGTTTCCTGCAATTCTGCCCCGCTTTCAAGTCCTCTTGGCAGCCTTACTTCAGTATATTTTCGGACGATAGCTGTCATTTATAACTCTGCAGGTTTGTGAATTACAGTGCCCCTGAGCTCCTTTCTTCAACTCGCTTTCTTGTGACCTGGCCTCAACACCGCAGGATGTCTTCAGGCCCTAATCTGGTTCCGGCACGGCACGCTGAGCCTTTGGTTAATTCCTCTTCCTGGTGGAAATGAGAGTTAAATTTGCCCGTTCAGACACCTCCAGCTAGTCTCTCATTGGTTCTCGCTATTTCTGTTCATCTTCCGCAGAAATTGCAAACTGGGCCAAACAGGAGGTTAAAGGCACTGACTCTCCAAGTCGGGAGAGTGTTAGTAAAGCATCTGGAATGTCGCACCCGAGTACCAGGGTACGAAAACTGAGACATATTTGAACACGTCTCCCGTTCACATGGTTGATCATACTCTGGGTTCCACATGCATGTTTTAGCTGAAGGAAGAATACCTTAAACCTGGAGAGTTGAGACCCGTGTAATGGGTACCATGCAATATGACTTCAAAGGGTCTTCATTTGCTCACCGATCCTCTCCAATCCTATCACTGCTGCGTTTATGCCCCTGTACACACGCTTGATTCTCTTTTGGAGACATACCAATCCATAGGTTTTAAGATACTTACTAGTCAGGTACATTCTTAGGCGTTTAATATGCGGTGTTGAGTCCATTTCATTGAGCAAGGTGTAGCTCTTGTCTATTCCATATTTGGCTTAAGGAACATTATCTGTGCTCATTTCAATCTCTGGTTTTATGCAGCACCCCAACTCACTTTTACCCTTAAGCAAGCATAAGTTGGTTTTCTAAATTTGAGACCCTGTTCTGTTTTGGAATGCAGTTCCTGTGTAGCCAAGTTTACATTCCGTGTATTTGTGATATCTTATGATGTTTCCTTTTCTGTGTGACTTATTTCAGTTAGAATCATCGTACCTGAATCCACTCATTATGCTGCTACGGGCCTGATGACATAGATTTCATTGCTGAGTGATACTGCATTGTACGTAAGTACCACAAGTTCTTTATCCATTTTTCACTTTCTGTGATATTGCACTTGTACGATAAACGAGGTTCTTGTAAACGGAGGCGTCCCAAATTTTGGGGTGGCTGTGTCTTTTTGATTTTAATTTCCCTAAGCTATAGGACCATAAGTGGAAGTGCCCTAGGCTCTGTTGCTTTGTTTTTTAGATGTTTCAGGAAACACCATACACTTCTTCTGAGTCTCTGTTGGCAATTTACATCCCGCCCATCAGCATAACAAGGCTCCCAGTTCTCCATGGCCTGTCCTGCCTTTCTGGATTTTACACTTTTTTCAGATGGCCCCTTTGATCGGGGAGAAGTGAGACTTCATTGTAGTGCAGATTTCCTTTGCAAGTTTGCTTGGATGGCCAAAAAGGGCGTATACGTTTTTTCCTGAATATATTCAGGAAAAAACGCATACGCCCTTTTTGGCCAAGTGCATCATTGTGGACGTTCTGCCTCTTTTCCTATGCTTTCAATGCAATTCCAGTCTACCTCCTGAAATCGGTTTCCTGCAATTCTGCCCCGCTTTCAAGTCCTCTTGGCAGCCTTACTTCAGTATATTTTTGGACGATAGCTGTCATTTATAACTCTGCAGGTTTGTGAATTACAGTGCCCCTGAGCTCCTTTCTTCAACTCGCTTTCTTGTGAGCTGGCCGCAACACCGCAGGATGGCTTCAGGCCCTAATCTGGTTCCGGCACAGCACGCTGAGCCTTTGGTTAATTCCTCTTCCTGGTGGGAAATGAGAGTTAAATTTGCCCGTCCAGACACCTCCAGCTAGTCTCTCATTGGTTCTCGCTATTCCTGTTCATCTTCCGCAGAAATTGCAAACTGGGCCAAACAGGAGGTTAAAGGGACTGACTCTCCAAGTCGGGAGAGTGTTAGTAAAGCGTCTGGAATGTGGCACCCGAGTACCAGGGTACGAAAACTGAGACATATTTGAACACATCTCCCGATCACATGGTTGATCATACTCTAGGTTCCACATGCATGTTTTAGCTGAAGGAAGAATACCTAAAACCTGGGTAGTTGAAACCCGTGGAATGGGTACCATGCAATATGACTTCAAAGGGTCTTCATTTGCTCACCGAACCTCTCCAATCCTATCACTGCTGCGTTTATGCCCCTGTACACATGCTTGATTCTCTTTCGTAGACATAGCAATCCATAGGTTTTAAGATACTTACTAGTCAGGATACATTCTTAGGCGTTTAATATGCGGTGTTGAGTCCGTTTCGTTGAGCAAGGAGTAGCTCTTGTCTATTCCATATTTGGCTTAAGGAACTTTATCTGTGCTCATTTCAATCTCTGGTTTTATGCAGCACCCCAACTCACCTTTCCCCTTAAGCAAGCATAAGTTGGTTTTCTAAATTTGAGACCCTGTTCTGTTTTGGAATGCAGTTCCTGTGTAGCCAAGTTTACATTCCGTGTATTAGTGATATCTTATGATGTTTCTTTTTCTGTGTGACTTATTTCAGTTAGAATCATCATACCTGAATCCACTCATTGTGCTGCTAAGGGCCTGATGACACAGATTTCATTGCTGAGTGATATTGCTTTGTAAGTAAATACCACAACTTCTTTATCCATTTTTCACTTTCTGCGATGTTGAACTTGTACTGTAAACGAGGTTCTTGTAAACAGAGCCGTTCCAAACTTTGGGGTGGCTGTGTCTTTTTGATTTTAATTTCCCTAAGCTATAGGACCATAAGTGGAAGTGCCCTAGGTTCTGTTGCTTTGTTTTTTAGATGTTTCAGGAAACACCATACACTTCTTCTGAGTCTCTGTTGGCAATTTACATCCCGCCCATCAGCATAACAAGGCTCCCAGTTCTCCATGGCCTGTCCTGCCTTTCTGGATTTTACACTTTTTTCAGATGGCCCCTTTGATCGGGGAGAAGTGAGACTTCATTGTAGTGCAGATTTCCTTTGCAAGTTTGCTTGGTTGGCCAAAAAGGGCGTATACGTTTTTTCCTGAATATATTCAGGAAAAAACGCATACGCCCTTTTTGGCCAAGTGCATCATTGTGGACGTTCTGCCTCTTTTCCTATGCTTTCAATGCAATTCCAGTCTACCTCCTGAAATCGGTTTCCTGCAATTCTGCCCCGCTTTCAAGTCCTCTTGGCAGCCTTACTTCAGTCTATTTTTGGACGATAGCTGTCATTTATAACTCTGCAGGTTTGTGAATTACAGTGCCCCTGAGCTCCTTTCTTCAACTCGCTTTCTTGTGACCTGGCCGCAACACCGCAGGATGGCTTCAGGCCCTAATCTTGTTCCGGCCCGGCATGCTGAGCCGTTGGTTAATTCCTCTTCCTGGTGGGAAATGAGAGTTAAATTTGCCCGTCCAGACACCTCCAGCTAGTCTCTCATTGGTTCTCGCTATTCCTGTTCATCTTCCGCAGAAATTGCAAACTGGGCCAAACAAGAGGTTAAAGGGACTGACTCTCCAAGTCGGGAGAGTGTTAGTAAAGCGTCTGGAATGTTGCACCCGAGTACCAGGGGAGAAAAACTGAGACATATTTGAACACGTCTCCCGTTCACATGGTTGATCATACTCTGGGTTCCACATGCATGTTTTAGCTGAAGGAAGAATACCTAAAACCTGGGTAGTTGAAACCCGTGGAATGGGTACCATGCAATATGACTTCAAAGGGTCTTCATTTGCTCACCGAACCTCTCCAATCCTATCACTGCTGCGTTTATGCCCCTGTACACATGCTTGATTCCCCTTCGGAGACATAGCAATCCATAGGTTTTAAGATACTTACTAGTCAGGTACATTCTTAGGCGTTTAATATGCGGTGTTGAGTCCATTTCGTTGAGCAAGGAGTAGCTCTTGTCTATTCCATATTTGGCTTAAGGAACTTTATCTGTGCTCATTTCAATCTCTGGTTTTATGCAGCACCCCAACTCACCTTTCCCCTTAAGCAAGCATAAGTTGGTTTTCTAAATTTGAGACCCTGTTCTGTTTTGGAATGCAGTTCCTGTGTAGCCAAGTTTACATTCCGTGTATTAGTGATATCTTATGATGTTTCTTTTTCTGTGTGACTTATTTCAGTTAGAATCATCGTACCTGAATCCACTCATTATGCTGCTACGGGCCTGATGACATAGATTTCATTGCTGAGTGATACTGCATTGTACGTAAGTACCACAAGTTCTTTATCCATTTTTCACTTTCTGTGATATTGAACTTGTACTGTAAACGAGGTTCTTGTAAACGGAGGCGTCCCAAACTTTGGGGTGGCTGTGTCTTTTTGATTTTAATTTCCCTAAGCTATAGGACCATAAGTGGAAGTGCCCTAGGCTCTGTTGCTTTGTTTTTTAGATGTTTCAGGAAACACCATACACTTCTCCCGAGTGTCTGTTGGCAATTTACATCCCGCCCATCAGCATAACAAGGCTCCCAGTTCTCCATGGCCTGTCCTGCCTTTCTGGATTTTACACTTTTTTCAGATGGCCCTTTTGACCGGGGGGAAGTGAGACTTCATTGTAGTGCAGATTTCCTTTGCAAGCTTGCTTGGTTGGCCAAAAAGGGCGTATGCGTTTTTTCCTGAATATATTCAGGAAAAAACGCATACGCCCTTTTTGGCCAAGTGCATCATTGTGGACGTTCTGCCTCTTTTCCTATGCTTTCAATGCAATTCCAGTCTACCTCCTGAAATCGGTTTCCTGCAATTCTGCCCCGCTTTCAAGTCCTCTTGGCAGTCTTACTTCAGTCTATTTTTGGACGATAGCTGTCATTTATAACTCTGCAGGTTTGTGAATTACAGTGCCCCTGAGCTCCTTTCTTCAACTCGCTTTCTTGTGACCTGGCCGCAACACCGCAGGATGGCTTCAGGCTCTAATCTGGTTCCGGCACGGCACGCTGAGCCTTTGGTTAATTCCTCTTCCTGGTGGGAAATGAGAGTTAAATTTGCCCGTCCAGACACCTCCAGCTAGTCTCTCATTGGTTCTCGCTATTCCTGTTCATCTTCCGCAGAAATTGCAAACTGGGCGAAACAGGAGGTTAAAGGTGCTGACTCTCCAAGTGGGGAGAGTGTTAGTAAAGCGTCTGGAATGTTGCACCCGAGTACCAGGGTACGAAAACTGAGACTTATTTGAACACGTCTCCCGATCACATGGTTGATCATACTCTGGGTTCCACATGCATGTTTTAGCTGAAGGAAGAATACCTAAAACCTGGGTAGTTGAAACCCGTGGAATGGGTACCATGCAATATGACTTCAAAGGGTCTTCATTTGCTCACCGAACCTCTCCAATCCTATCACTGCTGCGTTTATGCCCCTGTACACATGCTTGATTCTCTTTCGGAGACATAGCAATCCATAGGTTTTAAGATACTTACTAGTCAGGTACATTCTTAGGCGTTTAATATGCGGTGTTGAGTCCATTTCGTTGAGCAAGGAGTAGCTCTTGTCTATTCCATATTTGGCTTAAGGAACTTTATCTGTGCTCATTTCAATCTCTGGTTTTATGCAGCACCCCAACTCACCTTTACCCTTAAGCAAGCATAAGTTGGTTTTCTAAATTTGAGACCCTGTTCTGTTCTGTAATTCAGTTCCTGTGTAGCCAAGTTTACATTCCGTGTATTACTGATATCTTATGATGTTTCTTTTTCTGTGTGACTTATTTCAGTTAGAATTATCATACCTGAATCCACTCATTGTGCTGCTAAGGGCCTGATGACACAGATTTCATTGCTGAGTGATATTGCTTTGTAAGTAAATACCACAACTTCTTTATCCATTTTTCACTTTCTGCGATGTTGAACTTGTACTGTAAACGAGGTTCTTGTAAACAGAGCCGTTCCAAACTTTGGGGTGGCTGTGTCTTTTTGATTTTAATTTCCCTAAGCTATAGGACCATAAGTGGAAGTGCCCTAGGTTCTGTTGCTTTGTTTTTTAGATGTTTCAGGAAACACCATACACTTCTCCCGAGTGGTTGTTTGCAATTTACATCCCGCCCATCAGCATAACAAGGCTCCCAGTTCTCCATGGCCTGTCCTGCCTTTCTGGCTTTTACACTTTTTTCAGATGGCCCTTTTGACCGGGGGGACGTGAGACTTCATTGTAGTGCAGATTTCCTTTGCAAGCTTGCTTGGTTGGCCAAAAAGGGCGTATGCGTTTTTTCCTGAATATATTCAGGAAAAAACGCATACGCCCTTTTTGGCCAAGTGCATCATTGTGGACGTTCTGCCTCTTTTCCTATGCTTTCAATGCAATTCCAGTCTACCTCCTGAAATCGGTTTCCTGCAATTCTGCCCCGCTTTCAAGTCCTCTTGGCAGCCTTACTTCAGTCTATTTTTGGACGATAGCTGTCATTTATAACTCTGCAGGTTTGTGAATTACAGTGCCCCTGAGCTCCTTTCTTCAACTCGCTTTCTTGTGACCTGGCCGCAACACCGCAGGATGGCTTCAGGCCCTAATCTTGTTCCGGCCCGGCATGCTGAGCCTTTGGTTAATTCCTCTTCCTGGTGGGAAATGAGAGTTAAATTTGCCCGTCCAGACACCTCCAGCTAGCCTCTCATTGGTTCTCGCTATTCCTGTTCATCTTCCGCAGAAATTGCAAACTGGGCCAAACAGGAGGTTAAAGGGACTGACTCTCCAAGTCGGGAGAGTGTTAGTAAAGCGTCTGGAATGTTGCACCCGAGTACCAGGGGAGGAAAACTGAGACATATTTGAACACGTCTCCCGTTCACATGGTTGATCATACTCTGGGTTCCACATGCATGTTTTAGCTGAAGGAAGAATACCTTAAACCTGGAGAGTTGAGACCCGTGTAATGGGTACCATGCAATATGACTTCAAAGGGTCTTCATTTGCTCACCGAACCTCTCCAATCCTATCACTGCTGCGTTTATGCCCCTGTACACACGCTTGATTCTCTTTTGGAGACATAGCAATCCATAGGTTTTAAGATACTTACTAGTCAGGTACATTCTTAGGCGTTTAATATGGGGTTTTGAGTCCATTTCGTTGAGCAAGGAGTAGCTCTTGTCTATTCCATATTTGGCTTAAGGAACTTTATCTGTGCTCATTTCAATCTCTGGTTTTATGCAGCACCCCAACTCACCTTTCCCCTTAAGCAAGCATAAGTTGGTTTTCTAAATTTGAGACCCTGTTCTGTTTTGGAATGCAGTTCCTGTGTAGCCAAGTTTACATTCCGTGTATTAGTGATATCTTATGATGTTTCTTTTTCTGTGTGACTTATTTCAGTTAGAATCATCGTACCTGAATCCACTCATTATGCTGCTACGGGCCTGATGACATAGATTTCATTGCTGAGTGATACTGCATTGTACGTAAGTACCACAAGTTCTTTATCCATTTTTCACTTTCTGTGATATTGAACTTGTACGGTAAACGAGGTTCTTGTAAACGGAGGCATCCCAAACTTTGGGGTGGCTGTGTCTTTTTGATTTTAATTTCCCTAAGCTATAGGACCATAAGTGGAAGTGCCCTAGGCTCTGTTGCTTTGTTTTTTAGATGTTTCAGGAAACACCATACACTTCTCCCGAGTGTCTGTTGGCAATTTACATCCCGCCCATCAGCATAACAAGGCTCCCAGTTCTCCATGGCCTGTCCTGCCTTTCTGGATTTTACACTTTTTTCAGATGGCCCTTTTGACCGGGGGGAAGTGAAACTTCATTGTAGTGCAGATTTCCTTTGCAAGCTTGCTTGGTTGGCCAAAAAGGGCGTATGCGTTTTTTCCTGAATATATTCAGGAAAAAACGCATACGCCCTTTTTGGCCAAGTGCATCATTGTGGACGTTCTGCCTCTTTTCCTATGCTTTCAATGCAATTCCAGTCTACCTCCTGAAATCGGTTTCCTGCAATTCTGCCCCGCTTTCAAGTCCTCTTGGCAGCCTTACTTCAGTCTATTTTTGGACGATAGCTGTCATTTATAACTCTGCAGGTTTGTGAATTACAGTGCCCCTGAGCTCCTTTCTTCAACTCGCTTTCTTGTGAGCTGGCCGCAACACCGCAGGATGGCTTCAGGCCCTAATCTGGTTCCGGCCCGGCATGCTGAGCCTTTGGTTAATTCCTCTTCCTGGTGGGAAATGAGAGTTAAATTTGCCCGTCCAGACACCTCCAGCTAGTCTCTCATTGGTTCTCGCTATTCCTGTTCATCTTCCGCAGAAATTGCAAACTGGGCCAAACAGGAGGTTAAAGGGACTGACTCTCCAAGTCGGGAGAGTGTTAGTAAAGCGTCTGGAATGTTGCACCCGAGTACCAGGGTACGAAAACTGAGACATATTTGAACACGTCTCCCGATCACATGGTTGATCATACTCTGGGTTCCACATGCATGTTTTAGCTGAAGGAAGAATACCTAAAACCTGGGTAGTTGAAACCCGTGGAATGGGTACCATGCAATATGACTTCAAAGGGTCTTCATTTGCTCACCGAACCTCTCCAATCCTATCACTGCTGCGTTTATGCCCCTGTACACATGCTTGATTCCCCTTCGGAGACATAGCAATCCATAGGTTTTAAGATACTTACTAGTCAGGTACATTCTTAGGCGTTTAATATGCGGTGTTGAGTCCATTTCGTTGAGCAAGGAGTAGCTCTTGTCTATTCCATATTTGGCTTAAGGAACTTTATCTGTGCTCATTTCAATCTCTGGTTTTATGCAGCACCCCAACTCACCTTTCCCCTTAAGCAAGCATAAGTTGGTTTTCTAAATTTGAGACCCTGTTCTGTTTTGGAATGCAGTTCCTGTGTAGCCAAGTTTACATTCCGTGTATTAGTGATATCTTATGATGTTTCTTTTTCTGTGTGACTTATTTCAGTTAGAATCATCGTACCTGAATCCACTCATTATGCTGCTACGGGCCTGATGACATAGATTTCATTGCTGAGTGATACTGCATTGTACGTAAGTACCACAAGTTCTTTATCCATTTTTCACTTTCTGTGATATTGAACTTGTACTGTAAACGAGGTTCTTGTAAATGGAGGCGTCCCAAACTTTGGGGTGGCTGTGTCTTTTTGATTTTAATTTCCCTAAGCTATAGGACCATAAGTGGAAGTGCCCTAGGCTCTGTTGCTTTGTTTTTTAGATGTTTCAGGAAACACCATACACTTCTCCCAAGTGTCTGTTGGCAATTTACATCCCGCCCATCAGCATAACAAGGCTCCCAGTTCTCCATGGCCTGTCCTGCCTTTCTGGATTTTACACTTTTTTCAGATGGCCCTTTTGACCGGGGGGAAGTGAGACTTCATTGTAGTGCAGATTTCCTTTGCAAGCTTGCTTGGTTGGCCAAAAAGGGCGTATGCGTTTTTTCCTGAATATATTCAGGAAAAAACGCATACGCACTTTTTGGCCAAGTGCATCATTGTGGACGTTCTGCCTCTTTTCCTATGCTTTCAATGCAATTCCAGTCTACCTCCTGAAATCGGTTTCCTGCAATTCTGCCCCGCTTTCAAGTCCTCTTGGCAGCCTTACTTCAGTCTATTTTTGGACGATAGCTGTCATTTATAACTCTGCAGGTTTGTGAATTACAGTGCCCCTGAGCTCCTTTCTTCAACTCGCTTTCTTGTGACCTGGCCGCAACACCGCAGGATGGCTTCAGGCCCTAATCTGGTTCTGGCACGGCACGCTGAGCCTTTGGTTAATTCCTCTTCCTGGTGGGAAATGAGAGTTAAATTTGCCCGTCCAGACACCTCCAGCTAGTCTCTCATTGGTTCTCGCTATTCCTGTTCATCTTCCGCAGAAATTGCAAACTGGGCCAAACAGGAGGTTAAAGGTGCTGACTCTCCAAGTGGGGAGAGTGTTAGTAAAGCGTCTGGAATGTTGCACCCGAGTACCAGGGTACGAAAACTGAGACATATTTGAACACGTCTCCTTTTCACATGGTTGATCATACTTGGGTTCCCCATGCATGTTTTAGCTGAAGGAAGAATACCTAAAACCTGGGTAGTTGAAACCCGTGGAATGGGTACCATGCAATATGACTTCAAAGGGTCTTCATTTGCTCACCGAACCTCTCCAATCCTATCACTGCTGCGTTTATGCCCCTGTACACATGCTTGATTCCCCTTCGGAGACATAGCAATCCATAGGTTTTAAGATACTTACTAGTCAGGTACATTCTTAGGCGTTTAATATGCGGTGTTGAGTCCATTTCGTTGAGCAAGGAGTAGCTCTTGTCTATTCCATATTTGGCCTAAGGAACTTTATCTGTGCTCATTTCAATCTCTGGTTTTATGCAGCACCCCAACTCACCTTTCCCCTTAAGCAAGCATAAGTTGGTTTTCTAAATTTGAGACCCTGTTCTGTTTTGGAATGCAGTTCCTGTGTAGCCAAGTTTACATTCCGTGTATTAGTGATATCTTATGATGTTTCTTTTTCTGTGTGACTTATTTCAGTTAGAATCACCGTACCCGAATCCACTCATTATGCTGCTACGGGCCTGGTGACATAGATTTCATTGCTGAGTGATACTGCATTGTACGTAAGTACCACAAGTTCTTTATCCATTTATCACTTTTTGTGATATTGAACTTGTACGGTTAACGAGGTTCTTGTAAACGGAGGCGTCCCAAACTTTGGGGTGGCTGTGTCTTTTTGATTTTAATTTCCCTAAGCTATAGGACCATAAGTGGAAGTGCCCTAGGCTCTGTTGCTTTGTTTTTTAGATGTTTCAGGAAACACCA
Source organism: Stenella coeruleoalba (assembly GCF_951394435.1). NCBI lineage: Eukaryota > Metazoa > Chordata > Mammalia > Artiodactyla > Delphinidae > Stenella > Stenella coeruleoalba. The sequence continues at coordinate 1,588,872 of NW_027646189.1, forward strand.
TACACTTCTCCCGAGTGTCTGTTGGCAATTTACATCCCGCCCATCAGCATAACAAGGCTCCCAGTTCTCCATGGCCTGTCCTGCCTTTCTGGATTTTACACTTTTTTCAGATGGCCCTTTTGACCGGGGGGAAGTGAAACTTCATTGTAGTGCAGATTTCCTTTGCAAGCTTGCTTGGTTGGCCAAAAAGGGCGTATGCGTTTTCTCCTGAATATATTCAGGATAAAACGCATACGCCCTTTTTGGCCAAGTGCATCATTGTGGACGTTCTGCCTCTTTTCCTATGCTTTCAATGCAATTCCAGTCTACCTCCTGAAATCGGTTTCCTGCAATTCTGCCCCGCTTTCAAGTCCTCTTGGCAGCCTTACTTCAGTCTATTTTTGGACGATAGCTGTCATTTATAACTCTGCAGGTTTGTGAATTACAGTGCCCCTGAGCTCCTTTCTTCAACTCGCTTTCTTGTGACCTGGCCGCAACACCGCAGGATGGCTTCAGGCCCTAATCTGGTTCCGGCACGGCACGCTGAGCCTTTGGTTAATTCCTCTTCCTGGTGGGAAATGAGAGTTAAATTTGCCCGTCCAGACACCTCCAGCTAGTCTCTCATTGGTTCTCGCTATTCCTGTTCATCTTCCGCAGAAATTGCAAACTGGGCCAAACAGGAGGTTAAAGGTGCTGACTCTCCAAGTGGGGAGAGTGTTAGTAAAGCGTCTGGAATGTTGCACCCGAGTACCAGGGTACGAAAACTGAGACATATTTGAACACGTCTCCTTTTCACATGGTTGATCATACTTGGGTTCCCCATGCATGTTTTAGCTGAAGGAAGAATACCTAAAACCTGGGTAGTTGAAACCCGTGGAATGGGTACCATACAATATGACTTCAAAGGGTCTTCATTTGCTCACCGAACCTCTCCAATCCTATCACTGCTGCGTTTATGCCCCTGTACACATGCTTGATTCCCCTTCGGAGACATAGCAATCCATAGGTTTTAAGATACTTACTAGTCAGGTACATTCTTAGGCGTTTAATATGCGGTGTTGAGTCCATTTCGTTGAGCAAGGAGTAGCTCTTGTCTATTCCATATTTGGCTTAAGGAACTTTATCTGTGCTCATTTCAATCTCTGGTTTTATGCAGCACCCCAACTCACCTTTCCCCTTAAGCAAGCATAAGTTGTTTTTCTAAATTTGAGACCCTGTTCTGTTCTGTAATTCAGTTCCTGTGTAGCCAAGTTTCCATTCCGTGTATTACTGATATCTTATGATGTTTCTTTTTCTGTGTGACTTCCTTCAGTTAGAATCATCATACCTGAATCCACTCATTGTGCTGCTACGGGCCTGATGACATAGATTTCATTGCTGAGTGATATTGTTTTGTAAGTGAATAACACAACTTTTTTATCCATTTTTCACTTTCTGCGATGTTGAACTTGTACTGTAAACGAGTTTCTTGTAAACAGAGCCGTTCCAAACTTTGGGGTGGCTGTGTCTTTTTGATTTTAATTTCCCTAAGCTATAGGACCATAAGTGGAAGTGCCTAGGCTCTGTTGCTTTGTTTTTTAGATGTTTCAGGAAACACCATACACTTCTCCCTAGTGTCTGTTGGCAATTTACATCCCTCCCATCAGCACAACAAGGCTCCCAGTTCTCAATGGCCTGTTGCCTTTCTGGATTTTACACTTTTTTCAGATGGCCCTTTTGACCGGAGGGAAGTGAGACTTCATTGTAGTGCAGATTTCCTTTGCAAGCTTGCTTGGTTGGCCAAAAAGGGCATATGCGTTTTTTCCTGAATATATTCAGAAAAAAACCCATACGCCCTTTTTGGCCAAGTGCATCATTGTGGACGTTCTGCCTCTTTTCCTATGCTTTCAATGCAATTCCAGTCTACCTCCTGAAATCGGTTTCCTGCAATTCTGCCCCGCTTTCAAGTCCTCTTGGCAGCCTTACTTCAGTCTATTTTTGGACGATAGCTGTCATTTATAACTCTGCAGGTTTGTGAATTACAGTGCCCCTGAGCTCCTTTCTTCAACTCGCTTTCTTGTGACCTGGCCGCAACACCGCAGGATGGCTTCAGGCCCTAATCTTGTTCCGGCCCGGCATGCTGAGCCGTTGGTTAATTCCTCTTCCTGGTGGGAAATGAGAGTTAAATTTGCCCGTCCAGACACCTCCAGCTAGTCTCTCATTGGTTCTCGCTATTCCTGTTCATCTTCCGCAGAAATTGCAAACTGGGCCAAACAGCAGGTTAAAGGTGCTGACTCTCCAAGTGGGGAGAGTGTTAGTAAAGCGTCTGGAATGTTTCACCGAGTACCAGGGTACGAAAACTGAGACATATTTGAACACGTCTCCCGTTCACATGGTTGATCATACTCTGGGTTCCACATGCATGTTTTAGCTGAAGGAAGAATACCTTAAACCTGGGTAGTTGAAACGCGTGGAATGGGTACCATGCAATATGACTTCAAAGGGTCTTCATTTGCTCACCGAACCTCTCCAATCCTATCACTGCTGCGTTTATGCCCCTGTACACACGCTTGATTCTCTTTTGGAGACATAGCAATCCATAGGTTTTAAGATACTTACTAGTCAGGTACATTCTTAGGCGTTTAATATGGGGTTTTGAGTCCATTTCGTTGAGCAAGGAGTAGCTCTTGTCTATTCCATATTTGGCTTAAGGAACTTTATCTGTGCTCATTTCAATCTCTGGTTTTATGCAGCACCCCAACTCACCTTTCCCCTTAAGCAAGCATAAGTTGGTTTTCTAAATTTGAGACCCTGTTCTGTTCTGTATTTCAGTTCCTGTGTAGCCAAGTTTACATTCCGTGTATTACTGATATCTTATGATGTTTCTTTTTCTGTGTGACTTATTTCAGTTAGAATCATCATACCTGAATCCACTCATTGTGCTTCTAAGGGCCTGATGACACAGATTTCATTGCTGAGTGATATTGCTTTGTAAGTAAATACCACAACTTCTTTATCCATTTTTCACTTTCTGCGATGTTGAACTTGTACTGTAAACGAGGTTCTTGTAAACGGAGCCGTTCCAAACTTTGGGGTGGCTGTGTCTTTTTGATTTTAATTTCCCTAAGCTATAGGACCATAAGTGGAAGTGCCCTAGGTTCTGTTGCTTTGTTTTTTAGAGGTTTCAGGAAACACCATACACTTCTCCCGAGTGGTTGTTGGCAATTTACATCCCGCCCATCAGCATAACAAGGCTCCCAGTTCTCCATGGCCTGTCCTGCCTTTCTGGATTTTACACTTTTTTCAGATGGCCCTTTTGACCGGGGGGAAGTGAGACTTCATTGTAGTGCAGATTTCCTTTGCAAGCTTGCTTGGTTGGCCAAAAAGGGCGTATGCGTTTTTTCCTGAATATATTCAGGAAAAAACGCATACGCCCTTTTTGGCCAAGTGCATCATTGTGGACGTTCTGCCTCTTTTCCTATGCTTTCAATGCAATTCCAGTCTACCTCCTGAAATCGGTTTCCTGCAATTCTGCCCCGCTTTCAAGTCCTCTTGGCAGCCTTACTTCAGTCTATTTTTGGACGATAGCTGTCATTTATAACTCTGCAGGTTTGTGAATTACAGTGCCCCTGAGCTCCTTTCTTCAACTCGCTTTCTTGTGAGCTGGCCGCAATACCGCAGGATGGCTTCAGGCCCTAATCTGGTTCCGGTACGACACGCTGAGCCTTTGGTTATTTCCTCTTCCTGGTGGGAAATGAGAGTTAAATTTGCCCGTCCAGACACCTCCAGCTAGTCTCTCATTGGTTCTCGCTATTCCTGTTCATCTTCCGCAGAAATTGCAAACTGGGCCAAACAGGAGGTTAAAGGCGCTGAATCTCCAAGTGGGGAGAGTGTTAGTAAAGCGTCTGGAATGTTGCACCCGAGTACCAGGGGAGGAAAACTGAGACATATTTGAACACGTCTCCCGTTCACATGGTTGATCATACTTGGGTTCCACATGCATGTTTTAGCTGAAGGAAGAATACCTTAAACCTGGAGAGTTGAGACCCGTGTAATGGGTACCATGCAATATGACTTCAAAGGGTCTTCATTTGCTCACCGAACCTCTCCAATCCTATCACTGCTGCGTTTATGCCCCTGTACACATGCTTGATTCTCTTTCAGAGACATAGCAATCCATAGCTTTTACGATACTTACTAGTCAGGTACATTCTTAGGCGTTTAATATGCGGTGTTGAGTCCATTTCGTTGAGCAAGGAGTAGCTCTTGTCTATTCCATATTTGGCCTAAGGAACTTTATCTGTGCTCATTTCAATCTCTGGTTTTATGCAGCACCCCAACTCACCTTTACCCTTAAGCAAGCATAAGTTGGTTTTCTAAATTTGAGACCCTGTTCTGTTCTGTAATTCAGTTCCTGTGTAGCCAAGTTTACATTCCGTGTATTACTGATATCTTATGATGTTTCTTTTTCTGTGTGACTTATTTCAGTTAGAATCATCATACCTGAATCCACTCATTGTGATGCTAAGGGCCTGATGACATAGATTTCATTGCTGAGTGATATTGCTTTGTAAGTAAATACCACAACTTCTTTATCCATTTTTCACTTTCTGCGATGTTGAACTTGTACTGTAAACGAGGTTCTTGTAAACAGAGGCGTCCCAAACTTTGGGGTGGCTGTGTCTTTTTGATTTTAATTTCCCTAAGCTATAGAACCATAAGTGGCAGTGCCCTAGGCTCTGTTGCTTTGTTTTTTAGATGTTTCAGGAAACACCATACACTTCTCCCGAGTGTCTGTTGGCAATTTACATCCCGCCCATCAGCATAACAAGGCTCCCAGTTCTCCATGGCCTGACCTGCCTTTTTGGATTTTACACTTTTTTCAGATGGCCCTTTTGACCGGGGGGAAGTGAGACTTCATTGTAGTGCAGATTTCCTTTGCAAGCTTGCTTGGTTGGCCAAAAAGGGCGTATGCGTTTTTTCCTGAATATATTCAGGAAAAAACGCATACGCCCTTTTTGGCCAAGTGCATCATTGTGGACGTTCTGCCTCTTTTCCTATGCTTTCAATGCAATTCCAGTCTACCTCCTGAAATCGGTTTCCTGCAATTCTGCCCCGCTTTCAAGTCCTCTTGGCAGCCTTACTTCAGTCTATTTTTGGACGATAGCTGTCATTTATAACTCTGCAGGTTTGTGAATTACAGTGCCCCTGAGCTCCTTTCTTCAGCTCGCTTTCTTGTGAGCTGGCCCCACACCGCAGGATGGCTTCAGGCCCTAATCTGTTTCCGGCCCGGCATGCTGAGCCTTTGGTTAATTGCTCTTCCTGGTGGGAAATGAGAGTTAAATTTGCCCGTCCAGACACCTCCAGCTAGCCTCTCATTGGTTCTCGCTATTCCTGTTCATCTTCCGCAGAAATTGCAAACTGGGCCAAACAGGAGGTTAAAGGGACTGACTCTCCAAGTGGGGAGAGTGTTAGTAAAGCGTCTGGAATGTTGCACCCGAGTACCAGGGGAGGAAAATTGAGACATATTTGAACACGTCTCCCGATCACATGGTTGATCATACTTTAGGTTCCACATGCATGTTTTAGCTGAAGGAAGAATACCTTAAACCTGGGTAGTTGAAACCCGTGGAAAGGGTACCATGCAATATGACTTCAAAGGGTCTTCATTTGCTCACCGAACCTCTCCAATCCTATCACTGCTGCGTTTATGCCCCTGTGCACATGCTTGATTCTCTTTCGGAGACATAGCAATCCATAGGTTTTAAGATACTTACAAGTCAGGTACATTCTTAGGCGTTTAATATGCGGTGTTGAGTCCATTTCGTTGAGCAAGGAGTAGCTCTTGTCTATTCCATATTTGGCTTAAGGAACTTTATCTGTGCTCATTTCAATCTCTGGTTTTATGCAGCACCCCAACTCACCTTTACCCTTAAGCAAGCATAAGTTGGTTTTCTAAATTTGAGACCCTGTTCTGTTCTGTAATTCAGTTCCTGTGTAGCCAAGTTTACATTCCGTGTATTACTGATATCTTATGATGTTTCTTTTCTGTGTGAGTTATTTCAGTTAGAATCATCATACCTGAATCCACTCATTGTGCTGCTAAGGGCCTGATGACATAGATTTCATTGCTGAGTGATATTGCTTTGTAAGTGAATACCACAACTTCTTTATCCATTTTTCACTTTCTGCGATGTTGAACTTGTACTGTAAACGAGGTTCTTGTAAACAGAGCCGTTCCAAACTTTGGGGTGGCTGTGTCTTTTTGATTTTAATTTCCCTAAGCTATACGACCATAAGTGGAAGTGCCCTAGGCTCTGTTGCTTTGTTTTTTAGATGTTTCAGGAAACACCATACACTTCTCCCAAGTGTCTGTTGGCAATTTACATCCCGCCCATCAGCATAACAAGGCTCCCAGTTCTCAATGGCCTGTTGCCTTTCTGGATTTTACACTTTTTTCAGATGGCCCTTTTGACCGGGGGGAAGTGAGACTTCATTGTAGTGCAGATTTCCTTTGCAAGCTTGCTTGGTTGGCCAAAAAGGGCGTATGCGTTTTTTCCTGAATATATTCAGGAAAAAACGCATACGCCCTTTTTGGCCAAGTGCATCATTGTGGACGTTCTGCCTCTTTTCCTATGCTTTCAATGCAATTCCAGTCTACCTCCTGAAATCGGTTTCCTGCAATTCTGCCCCGCTTTCAAGTCCTCTTGGCAGCCTTACTTCAGTCTATTTTTGGACGATAGCTGTCATTTATAACTCTGCAGGTTTGTGAATTACAGTGCCCATGAGTTCCTTTCTTCAACTCGCTTTCTTGTGACCTGGCCGCAACACCGCAGGATGGCTTCAGGCCCTAATCTGGTTCCAGCCCGGCATGCTGAGCCTTTGGTTAATTCCTCTTCCTGGTGGGAAATGAGAGTTAAATTTGCCCGTCCAGACACCTCCAGCTTGCCTCTCATTGGTTCTCGCTATTCCAGTTCATCTTCCGCAGAAATTGCAAACTGGGGCAAACAGGAGGTTAAAGGGACTGACTCTCCAAGTGGGGAGAGTGTTAGTAAAGCGTCTGGAATGTTGCACCCGAGTACCAGGGTACGAAAACTGAGACATATTTGAACACGTCTCCTGATCACATGGTTGATCATACTCTAGGTTCCACATGCATGTTTTAGCTGAAGGAAGAATACCTTAAACCTGGGTAGTTGAAACCCGTGGAATGGGTACCATGCAATATGACTTCAAAGGGTCTTCATTTGCTCACCGAACCTCTCCAATCCTATCACTGCTGCGTTTATGCCCCTGTAAACATGCTTGATTCTCTTTCGGAGACATAGCAATCCATAGGTTTTAAGATACTTACTAGTCAGGTACGTTCTTAGGCGTTTAATATGCGGTGTTGAGTCCATTTCGTTGAGCAAGGAGTAGCTCTTGTCTATTCCATATTTGGCTTAAGGAACTTTATCTGTGCTCATTTCAATCTCTGGTTTTATGCAGCACCCCCACTCACCTTTACCCTTAAGGAAGAATAAGTTGGTTTTCTAAATTTGAGACCCTGTTCTGTTCTGTAATTCAGTTCCTGTGTAGCCAAGTTTACATTCCGTGTATTACTGATATCTTATGATGTTTCTTTTTCTGTGTGACTTACTTCAGTTAGAATCATCATACCTGAATCCACTCATTGTGCTGCTAAGGGCCTGATGACACAGATTTCATTGCTGAGTGATATTGCTTTGTAAGTAAATACCACAACTTCTTTATCCATTTTTCACTTTCTGCGATGTTGAACTTGTACTGTAAACGAGGTTCTTGTAAACAGAGCCGTTCCAAACTTTGGGGTGGCTGTGTCTTTTTGATTTTAATTTCCCTAAGCTATAGGACCATAAGTGGAAGTGCCCTAGGTTCTGTTGCTTTGTTTTTTAGATGTTTCAGGAAACACCATACACTTCTCCCGAGTGGTTGTTGGCAATTTACATCCCGCCCATCAGCATAACAAGGCTCCCAGTTCTCCATGGCCTGTCCTGCCTTTCTGGATTTTACACTTTTTTCAGATGGCCCTTTTGACCAGGGGGAAGTGAGACTTCATTGTAGTGCAGATTTCCTTTGCAAGCTTGCTTGGTTGGCCAAAAAGGGCGTATGCGTTTTTTCCTGAATATATTCAGGAAAAAACGCATACGCCCTTTTTGGCCAAGTGCATCATTGTGGACGTTCTGCCTCTTTTCCTATGCTTTCAATGCAATTCCAGTCTACCTCCTGAAATCGGTTTCCTGCAATTCTGCCCCGCTTTCAAGTCCTCTTGGCAGCCTTATTTCAGTCTATTTTTGGACGATAGCTGTCATTTATAACTCTGCAGGTTTGTGAATTACAGTGCCCCTGAGCTCCTTTCTTCAACTTGCTTTCTTGTGACCTGGCCGCAACACCGCAGGATGGCTTCAGGCCCTAATCTGGTTCCGGCACGGCACACTGAGCCTTTGGTTATTTCCTCTTCCTGGTGGGAAATGAGAGTTAAATTTGCCCGTCCAGACACCTCCAGCTAGTCTCTCATTGGTTCTCGCTATTCCTGTTCATCTTCCGCAGAAATTGCAAACTGGGCCAAACAGGAGGTTAAAGGCGCTGACTCTCCAAGTGGGGAGAGTGTTAGTAAAGCGTCTGGAATGTTGCACCCGAGTACCAGGGGAGGAAAACTTAGACATATTTGAATATGTCTCCCGTTCACATGGTTGATCATACTTGGGTTCCACATGCATGTTTTAGCTGAAGGAAGAATACCTTAAACCTGGAGAGTTGAGACCCGTGTAATGGGTACCATGCAATATGACTTCAAAGGGTCTTCATTTGCTCACCGAACCTCTCCAATCCTATCACTGCTGCGTTTATGCCCCTGTGCACACGCTTGATTCTCTTTTGGAGACATAGCAATCCATAGGTTTTAAGATACTTACTAGTCAGGTACATTCTTAGGGGTTTAATATGGGGTTTTGAGTCCATTTCGTTGAGCAAGGAGTAGCTCTTGTCTATTCCATATTTGGCTTAAGGAACTTTATCTGTGCTCATTTCAATCTCTGGTTTTATGCAGCACCCAAACTCACCTTTCCCCTCAAGCAAGCATAAGTTGGTTTTCTAAATTTGAGACCCTGTTCTGTTCTGGAATGCAGTTCCTGTGTAGCCAAGTTTACATTCCGTGTATTACTGATATCTTATGATGTTTCTTTTTCTGTGTGACTTATTTCAGTTAGAATCATCATACCTGAATCCACTCATTATGCTGCTACGGGCCTGATGACATAGATTTCATTGCTGAGTGATACTGCATTGTACGTAAGTACCACAAGTTCTTTATCCATTTTTCACTTTCTGTGATATTGAACTTGTACGGTAAACGAGGTTCTTGTAAACGGAGGCGTCCCAAACTTTGGGGTGGCTGTGTCTTTTTGATTTTAATTTCCCTAAGCTATAGGACCATAAGTGGAAGTGCCCTAGGCTCTGTTGCTTTGTTTTTTAGATGTTTCAGGAAACACCATACACTTCTCCCGAGTGGTTGTTGGCAATTTACATCCCGCCCATCAGCATAACAAGGCTCCCAGTTCTCCATGGCCTGTCCTGCCTTTCTGGATTTTACACTTTTTTCAGATGGCCCTTTTGACCGGGGGGAAGTGAGACTTCATTGTAGTGCAGATTTCCTTTGCAAGCTTGCTTGGTTGGCCAAAAAGGGCGTATGCGTTTTTTCCTGAATATATTCAGGAAAAAACGCATACGCCCTTTTTGGCCAAGTGCATCATTGTGGACGTTCTGCCTCTTTTCCTATGCTTTCAATGCAATTCCAGTCTACCTCCTGAAATCGGTTTCCTGCAATTCTGCCCCGCTTTCAAGTCCTCTTGGCAGCCTTACTTCAGTCTATTTTTGGACGATAGCTGTCATTTATAACTCTGCAGGTTTGTGAATTACAGTGCCCCTGGGCTCCTTTCTTCTACTTGCTTTCTTTTGAGCTGGCCGCAACACCGCAGGATAGCTTCTGGCCCTAATCTGGTTCCGGTACGGCACGCTGAGCCTTTGGTTATTTCCTCTTCCTGGTGGGAAATGAGAGTTAAATTTGCCCGTCCAGACACCTGCAGCTAGCCTCTCATTGGTTCTCGCTATTCCTGTTCATCTTCCGCAGAAATTGCAAACTGGGCCAAACAGGAGGTTAAAGGGACTGACTCTCCAAGTGGGGAGAGTGTTAGTAAAGCGTCTGGAATGTTGCACCCGAGTACCAGGGGAGGAAACCTGAGACATATTTGAACACGTCTCCCGTTCACAAGGTTGATCATACTCTGGGTTCCACATGCATGTTTTAGCTGAAGGAAGAATACCTTAAACCTGGAGAGTTGAGACCCGTGTAATGGGTACCATGCAATATGACTTCAAAGGGTCTTCATTTGCTCACCGAACCTCTCCAATCCTATCACTGCTGCGTTTATGCCCCTGTACACACGCTTGATTCTCTTTTGGAGACATAGCAATCGATAGGTTTTAAGATACTTACTAGTCAGGTACATTCTTAGGGGTTTAATATGGGGTTTTGAGTCCATTTCGTTGAGCAAGGAGTAGCTCTTGTCTATTCCATATTTGGCTTAAGGAACTTTATCTGTGCTCATTTCAATCTCTGGTTTTATGGAGCACCCAAACTCACCTTTCCCCTTAAGCAAGCATAAGTTGTTTTTCTATATTTGAGACCCTGTTCTGTTCTGGAATGCAGTTCCTGTGTAGCCAAGTTTACATTCCGTGTATTAGTGATATCTTATGATGTTTCTTTTTCTGTGTGACTTATTTCAGTTAGAATCATCGTACCTGAATCCACTCATTATGCTGCTATGGGCCTGATGACATAGATTTCATTGCTGAGTGATACTGCATTGTACGTAAGTACCACAAGTTCTTTATCCATTTTTCACTTTCTGCGATGTTGAACTTGTACTGTAAACGAGGTTCTTGTAAACAGAGGCGTCCCAAACTTTGGGGTGGCTGTGTCTTTTTGATTTTAATTTCCCTAAGCTATAGGACCATAAGTGGCAGTAACCTAGGCTCTGTTGCTTTGTTTTTTATTTGTTTCAGGAAACACCATACATTTCTCCCGAGTGTCTGTTGGCAATTTACATCCCGCCCATCAGCATAACAAGGCTCCCAGTTCTCCATGGCCTGTCCTGCCTTTCTGGATTTTACACTTTTTTCAGATGGCCCTTTTGACCGGGGGGAAGTGAGACTTCATTGTAGTGCAGATTTCCTTTGCAAGCTTGCTTGGTTGGCCAAAAAGGGCGTATGCGTTTTTTCCTGAATATATTCAGGAAAAAACGCATACGCCCTTTTTGGCCAAGTGCATCATTGTGGACGTTCTGCCTCTTTTCCTATGCTTTCAATGCAATTCCAGTCTACCTCCTGAAATCGGATTCCTGCAATTCTACCCCGCTTTCAAGTCCTCTTGGCAGCCTTACTTCAGTCTATTTTTGGACGATAGCTGTCATTTATAACTCTGCAGGTTTGTGAATTACAGTGCCCCTGAGCTCCTTTCTTCAGCTCGCTTTCTTTTGATCTGGCCGCAACACCGCAGGATGGCTTCAGGCCCTAATCTGGTTCCGGCCCGGAATGCTGAGCCTTTGGTTAATTCCTCTTCCTGGTGGGAAATGAGAGTTAAATTTGCCCATCCAGACACCTCCAGCTAGCCTCTCATTGGTTCTCGCTATTCCTGTTCATCTTCCGCAGAAATTGCAAACTGGGCCAAACAGGAGGTTAAAGGGACTGACTCTCCAAGTGGGGAGAGTGTTAGTAAAGCGTCTGGAATGTTGCACCCGAGTACCAGGGGAGGAAAATTGAGACATATTTGAACACGTCTCCCGATCACATGGTTGATCATACTCTAGGTTCCACATGCATCTTTTAGCTGAAGGAAGAATACCTTAAACCTGGGTAGTTGAAACCCGTGGAATGGATACCATGCAATATGACTTCAAAGGGTCTTCATTTGCTCACCGAACCTCTCCAATCCTATCACTGCTGCGTTTATGCCCCTGTGCACATGCTTGATTGTCTTTCGGAGACATAGCAATCCATAGGTTTTAAGATACTTACAAGTCAGGTACATTCTTAGGCGTTTAATATGCGGTGTTGAGTCCATTTCGTTGAGCAAGGAGTAGCTCTTGTCTATTCCATATTTGGCTTAAGGAACTTTATCTGTGCTCATTTCAATCTCTGGTTTTATGCAGCACCCCAACTCACCTTTACCCTTAAGCAAGCATAAGTTGGTTTTCTAAATTTGAGACCCTGTTCTGTTCTGTAATTCAGTTCCTGTGTAGCCAAGTTTACATTCCGTGTATTACTGATATCTTATGATGTTTCTTTTTCTGTGTGACTTATTTCAGTTAGAATCATCATACCTGAATCCACTCATTGTGCTGCTAAGGGCCTGATGACATAGATTTCATTGGTGAGTGATATTGCTTTGTAAGTGAATACCACAACTTCTTTATCCATTTTTCACTTTCTGCGATGTTGAACTTGTACTGTAAACGAGGTTCTTGTAAGCAGAGCCGTTCCAAACTTTGGGGTGGCTGTGTCTTTTTGATTTTAATTTCCCTAAGCTATAGGACCATAAGTGGAAGTGCCCTAGGCTCTGTTGCTTTGTTTTTTAGATGTTTCAGGAAACACCATACACTTCTCCCAAGTGTCTGTTGGCAATTTACATCCCGCCCATCAGCATAACAAGGCTCCCAGTTCTCAATGGCCTGTTGCCTTTCTGGATTTTACACTTTTTTCAGATGGCCCTTTTGACCGGGGGGAAGTGAGACTTCATTGTAGTGCAGATTTCCTTTGCAAGCTTGCTTGGTTGGCCAAAAAGGGCGTATGCGTTTTTTCCTGAATATATTCAGGAAAAAACGCATACGCCCTTTTTGGCCAAGTGCATCATTGTGGACGTTCTGCCTCTTTTCCTATGCTTTCAATGCAATTCCAGTCTACCTCCTGAAATCGGTTTCCTGCAATTCTGCCCCGCTTTCAAGTCCTCTTGGCAGCCTTACTTCAGTCTATTTTTGGACGATAGCTGTCATTTATAACTCTGCAGGTTTGTGAATTACAGTGCCCCTGAGCTCCTTTCTTCAACTCGGTTTCTTTTGAGCTGGCCGCAACACCGCAGGATGGCTTGAGGCCCTAATCTGATTCCGGCACGGCACGCTGAGCCTTTGGTTAATTCCTCTTCCTGGTGGGAAATGAGAGTTAAATTTGCCCGTCCAGACACCTCCAGGTAGCCTCTCATTGGTTCTCGCTATTCCTGTTCATCTTCCGCAGAAATTGCAAACTGGGCCAAACAGGAGGTTAAAGGGACTGACTCTCCAAGTGGGGAGAGTGTTAGTAAAGCGTCTGGAATGTTGCACCCGAGTACCAGGGGAGGAAAACTGAGACATATTTGAACACGTCTCCCGATCACATGGTTGATCATACTCTAGGTTCCACATGCATGTTTTAGCTGAAGGAAGAATACCTTAAACCTGGGTAGTTGAAACGCGTGGAATGGGTACCATGCAATATGACTTCAAAGGGTCTTCATTTGCTCACCGAACCTCTCCAATCCTATCACTGCTGCGTTTATGTCCCTGTACACATGCTTGATTCTCTTTCGGAGACATAGCAATCCATAGGTTTTAAGATACTTACTAGTCAGGTACATTCTTAGGTGTTTAATATGCGGTGTTGAGTCCATTTCATTGAGCAAGGAGTAGCTCTTGTCTATTCCATATTTGACTTAAGGAACTTTATCTGTGCTCATTTCAATCTCTGGTTTTATGCAGCACCCCAACTCACCTTTCCCCTTAAGCAAGCATAAGTTGGTTTTCTAAATTTGAGACCCTGTTCTGTTTTGGAATGCAGTTCCTGTGTAGCCAAGTTTACATTCCGTGTATTAGTGATATCTTATGATGTTTCTTTTTCTGTGTGACTTATTTCAGTTAGGATCATCGTACCTGAATCCACTCATTATGCTGCTACGGGCCTGATGACATAGATTTCATTGCTGAGTGATACTGCATTGTACGTAAGTACCACAAGTTCTTTATCCATTTTTCACTTTCTGTGATATTGAACTTGTACGGTAAACGAGGTTCTTGTAAACGGAGGCGTCCCAAACTTTGGGGTTGCTGTGTCTTTTTGATTTTAATTTCCCTAAGCTATAGGACCATAAGTGGAAGTGCCCTAGGCTCTGTTGCTTTGTTTTTTAGATGTTTCAGGAAACACCATACACTTCTCCCGAGTGGTTGTTGGCAATTTACATCCCGCCCATCAGCATAACAAGGCTCCCAGTTCTCCATGGCCTGTCCTGCCTTTCTGGATTTTACACTTTTTTCAGATGGCCCTTTTGACCGGGGGGAAGTGAGACTTCATTGTAGTGCAGATTTCCTTTGCAAGCTTGCTTGGTTGGCCAAAAAGGGCGTATGCGTTTTTTCCTGAATATATTCAGGAAAAAACGCATACGCCCTTTTTGGCCAAGTGCATCATTGTGGACGTTCTGCCTCTTTTCCTATGCTTTCAATGCAATTCCAGTCTACCTCCTGAAATCGGTTTCCTGCAATTCTGCCCCGCTTTCAAGTCCTCTTGGCAGCCTTACTTCAGTCTATTTTTGGACGATAGCTGTCATTTATAACTCTGCAGGTTTGTGAATTACAGTGCCCCTGGGCTCCTTTCTTCTACTTGCTTTCTTCTGAGCTGGCCGCAACACCGCAGGATGGCTTCTGGCCCTAATCTGGTTCCGGTACGGCACGCTGAGCCTTTGGTTATTTCCTCTTCCTGGTGGGAAATGAGAGTTAAATGTGCCCGTCCAGACACCTCCAGCTAGCCTCTCATTGGTTCTCGCTATTCCTGTTCATCTTCCGCAGAAATTGCAAACTGGGCCAAACAGGAGGTTAAAGGGACTGACTCTCCAAGTGGGGAGAGTGTTAGTAAAGCGTCTGGAATGTTGCACCCGAGTACCAGGGGAGGAAACCTGAGACATATTTGAACACGTCTCCCGTTCACATGGTTGATCATACTCTGGGTTCCACATGCATGTTTTAGCTGAAGGAAGAATACCTTAAACCTGGAGAGTTGAGACCCGTGGAATGGGTACCATGCAATATGACTTCAAAGGGTCTTCATTTGCTCACCGAACCTCTCCAATCCTATCACTGCTGCGTTTATGCCCCTGTACACACGCTTGATTCTCTTTTGGAGACATAGCAATCCATAGGTTTTAAGATACTTACTAGTCAGGTACATTCTTAGGGGTTTAATATGGGGTTTTGAGTCCATTTCGTTGAGCAAGGAGTAGCTCTTGTCTATTCCATATTTGGCTTAAGGAACTTTATCTGTGCTCATTTCAATCTCTGGTTTTATGCAGCACCCAAACTCACCTTTCCCCTTAAGCAAGCATAAGTTGGTTTTCTAAATTTGAGACCCTGTTCTGTTCTGGAATGCAGTTCCTGTGTAGCCAAGTTTACATTCCGTGTATTAGTGATATCTTATGATGTTTCTTTTTCTGTGTGACTTATTTCAGTTAGAATCATCGTACCTGAATCCACTCATTATGCTGCTACGGGCCTGATGACATAGATTTCATTGCTGAGTGATACTGCATTGTACGTAAGTACCACAAGTTCTTTATCCATTTTTCACTTTCTGCGATGTTGAACTTGTACTGTAAACGAGGTTCTTGTAAACAGAGGCGTCCCAAACTTTGGGGTGGCTGTGTCTTTTTGATTTTAATTTCCCTAAGCTATAGGACCATAAGTGGTAGTAACCTAGGCTCTGTTGCTTTGTTTTTTATTTGTTTCAGGAAACACCATACACTTCTCCCGAGTGTCTGTTGGCAATTTACATCCCGCCCATCAGCATAACAAGGCTCCCAGTTCTCCATGGCCTGTCCTGCCTTTCTGGATTTTACACTTTTTTCAGATGGCCCTTTTGACCGGGGGGAAGTGAGACTTCATTGTAGTGCAGATTTCCTTTGCAAGCTTGCTTGGTTGGCCAAAAAGGGCGTATGCGTTTTTTCCTGAATATATTCAGGAAAAAACGCATACGCCCTTTTTGGCCAAGTGCATCATTGTGGACGTTCTGCCTCTTTTCCTATGCTTTCAATGCAATTCCAGTCTACCTCCTGAAATCGGTTTCCTGCAATTCTGCCCCGCTTTCAAGTCCTCTTGGCAGCCTTACTTCAGTCTATTTTTGGACGATAGCTGTCATTTATAACTCTGCAGGTTTGTGAATTACAGTGCCCCTGAGCTCCTTTCTTCAACTCGCTTTCTTTTGAGCTGGCCGCAACACCGCAGGATGGCTTCAGGCCCTAATCTGGTTCCAGTACGGCACGCTGAGCCTTTGGTTATTTCCTCTTCCTGGTGGGAAATGAGAGTTAAATTTGCCCGTCCAGACACCTCCAGCTAGTCTCTCATTGGTTCTCACTATTCCTGTTCATCTTCCGCAGAAATTGCAAACTGGGCCAAACAGGAGGTTAAAGGCGCTGACTCTCCAAGTGGGGAGAGTGTTAGTAAAGCGTCTGGAATGTTGCACCCGAGTACCAGGGGAGGAAAACTGAGACATATTTGAACACGTCTCCCGTTCACATGGTTGATCATACTTGGGTTCCACATGCATGTTTTAGCTGAAGGAAGAATACCTTAAACCTGGAGAGTTGAGACCCGTGGAATGGGTACCATGCAATATGACTTCAAACGGTCTTCTTTTGCTCACCGAACCTCTCCAATCCTATCACTGCTGCGTTTATGCCCCTGTACACACGCTTGATTCTCTTTTGGAGACATAGCAATCCATAGGTTTTAAGATACTTACTAGTCAGGTACATTCTTAGGCGTTTAATATGGGGTGTTGAGTCCATTTCGTTGAGCAAGGAGTAGCTCTTGTCTATTCCATATTTGGCTTAAGGAACTTTATCTGTGCTCATTTCAATCTCTGGTTTTATGCAGCACCCCAACTCACCTTTCCCCTTAAGCAAGCATAAGTTGGTTTTCTAAATTTGAGACCCTGTTCTGTTCTGTAATTCAGTTCCTGTGTAGCCAAGTTTATATTCCGTGTATTACTGATATCTTATGATGTTTCTTTTTCTGTGTGACTTACTTCAGTTAGAATCATCATACCTGAATCCACTCATTGTGCTGCTAAGGGCCTGATGACACAGATTTCATTGCTGAGTGATATTGCTTTGTAAGTAAATACCACAACTTCTTTATCCATTTTTCACTTTCTGCGATGTTGAACTTGTACTGTAAACGAGGTTCTTGTAAACAGAGCCGTTCCAAACTTTGGGGTGGCTGTGTCTTTTTGATTTTAATTTCCCTAAGCTATAGGACCATAAGTGGAAGTGCCCTAGGTTCTGTTGCTTTGTTTTTTAGATGTTTCAGGAAACACCATACACTTCTCCCGAGTGGTTGTTGGCAATTTACATCCCGCCCATCAGCATAACAAGGCTCCCAGTTCTCCATGGCCTGTCCTGCCTTTCTGGATTTTACACTTTTTTCAGATGGCCCTTTTGACCGGGGGGAAGTGAGACTTCATTGTAGTGCAGATTTCCTTTGCAAGCTTGCTTGGTTGGCCAAAAAGGGCGTATGCGTTTTTTCCTGAATATATTCAGGAAAAAACGCATACGCCCTTTTTGGCCAAGTGCATCATTGTGGACGTTCTGCCTCTTTTCCTATGCTTTCAATGCAATTCCAGTCTACCTCCTGAAATCGGTTTCCTGCAATTCTGCCCCGCTTTCAAGTCCTCTTGGCAGCCTTACTTCAGTCTATTTTTGGACGATAGCTGTCATTTATAACTCTGCAGGTTTGTGAATTACAGTGCCCCTGAGCTCCTTTCTTCAACTCGCTTTCTTGTGACCTGGCTGCAACACCGCAAGATGTCTTCAGGCCCTAATCTGGTTCCGGTACGGCATGCTGAGCCTTTGGTTATTTCCTCTTCCTGGTGGGAAATGAGAGTTAAATTTGCCCGTCCAGACACCTCCAGCTAGCCTCTCATTGGTTCTCGCTATTCCTGTTCATCTTCCGCAGAAATTGCAAACTGGGCCAAACAGGAGGTTAAAGGCGCTGACTCTCCAAGTGGGGAGAGTGTTAGTAAAGCGTCTGGAATGTTGCACCCGAGTACCAGGGGAGGAAAACTGAGACATATTTGAACACGTCTCCCATTCACATGGTTGATCATACTTGGGTTCCACATGCATGTTTTAGCTGAAGGAAGAATACCTTAAACCTGGAGAGTTGAGACCCGTGGAATGGGTACCATGCAATATGACTTCAAAGGGTCTTCATTTGCTCACCGAACCTCTCCAATCCTATCACTGCTGCGTTTATGTCCCTGTACACATGCTTGATTCTCTTTTGGAGACATAGCAATCCATAGGTTTTAAGATACTTACTAGTCAGGTACATTCTTAGGGGTTTAATATGGGGTTTTGAGTCCATTTCGTTGAGCAAGGAGTAGCTCTTGTCTATTCCATATTTGGCTTAAGGAACTTTATCTGTGCTCATTTCAATCTCTGGTTTTATGCAGCACCCCAACTCACCTTTCCCCTTAAGCAAGCATAAGTTGGTTTTCTAAATTTGAGACCCTGTTCTGTTCTGGAATGCAGTTCCTGTGTAGCCAAGTTTACATTCCGTGTATTAGTGATATCTTATGATGTTTCTTTTTCTGTGTGACTTATTTCAGTTAGAATCATCGTACCTGAATCCACTCATTATGCTGCTACGGGCCTGATGACATAGATTTCATTGCTGAGTGATACTGCATTGTACGTAAGTACCACAAGTTCTTTATCCATTTTTCACTTTCTGCGATGTTGAACTTGTACTGTAAACGAGGTTCTTGTAAACAGAGGCGTCCCAAACTTTGGGGTGGCTGTTTCTTTTTGATTTTAATTTCCCTAAGCTATAGGACCATAAGTGGCAGTGCCCTAGGCTCTGTTGCTTTGTTTTTTAGATGTTTCAGGAAACACCATACACTTCTCCCGAGTGTCTGTTGGCAATTTACATCCCACCCATCAGCATAACAAGGCTCCCAGTTCTCCATGGCCTGTCCTGCCTTTCTGGATTTTACACTTTTTTCAGATGGCCCTTTTGACCGGGGGGAAGTGAGTCTTCATTGTAGTGCAGATTTCCTTTGCAAGCTTGCTTGGTTGGCCAAAATGGGCGTATGCGTTTTTTCCTGAATATATTCAGGAAAAAACGCATACGCCCTTTTTGGCCAAGTGCATCATTGTGGACGTTCTGCCTCTTTTCCTATGCTTTCAATGCAATTCCAGTCTACCTCCTGAAATCGGTTTCCTGCAATTCTGCCCCGCTTTCAAGTCCTCTTGGCAGCCTTACTTCAGTCTATTTTTGGACGATGGCTGTCATTTATAACTCTGCAGGTTTGTGAATTACAGTGCCCCTGGGCTCCTTTCTTCTACTCGCTTTCTTGTGACCTGGCCGCAACACCGCAGGATGGCTTCAGGCCCTAATCTGGTTCCGGTACGGCACGCTGAGCCTTTGGTTATTTCCTCTTCCTGGTGGGAAATGAGAGTTAAATTTGCCCGTCCAGACACCTCCAGCTAGCCTCTCATTGGTTCTCGCTATTCCTGTTCATCTTCCGCAGAAATTGCAAACTGGGCCAAACAGGAGGTTAAAGGCGCTGACACTCCAAGTGGGGAGAGTGTTAGTAAAGCGTCTGGAATGTTGCACCCGAGTACCAGGGGAGGAAAACTGAGACATATTTGAACACGTCTCCCGTTCACATGGTTGATCATACTTGGGTTCCACATGCATGTTTTAGCTGAAGGAAGAATACCTTAAACCTGGAGAGTTGAGACCCGTGTAATGGGTACCATGCAATATGACTTCAAAGGGTCTTCATTTGCTCACCGAACCTCTCCAATCCTATCACTGCTGCGTTTATGCCCCTGTACACACGCTTGATTCTCTTTTGGAGACATAGCAATCCATAGGTTTTAAGATACTTACTAGTCAGGTACATTCTTAGGCGTTTAATATGGGGTGTTGAGTCCATTTCGTTGAGCAAGGAGTAGCTCTTGTCTATTCCATATTTGGCTTAAGGAACTTTATCTGTGCTCATTTCAATCTCTGGTTTTATGCAGCACCCCAACTCACCTTTACCCTTAAGCAAGCATAAGTTGCTTTTCTAAATTTGAGACACTGTTCTGTTTTGGAATTCAGTTCCTGTGTAGCCAAGTTTACATTCCGTGTATTAGTGATATCTTATGATGTTTCTTTTTCTGTGTGACTTATTTCAGTTAGAATCATCGTACCTGAATCCACTCATTGTGCTGCTAAGGGCCTGATGACACAGATTTCATTGCTGAGTGATATTGCTTTGTAAGTAAATACCACAACTTCTTTATCCATTTTTCATTTTCTGCGATGTTGAACTTGTACTGTAAACGAGGTTCTTGTAAACAGAGCCGTTCCAAACTTTGGGGTGGCTGTGTCTTTTTGATTTTAATTTCCCTAAGCTATAGGACCATAAGTGGAAGTGCCCTAGGTTCTGTTGCTTTGTTTTTTAGATGTTTCAGGAAACACCATACACTTCTCCCGAGTGGTTGTTGGCAATTTACATCCCGCCCATCAGCATAACAAGGCTCCCAGTTCTCCATGGCCTGTCTTGTCTTTCTGGATTTTACACTTTTTTCAGATGGCCCTTTTGACCGGGGGGAAGTGAGACTTCATTGTAGTGCAGATTTCCTTTGCAAGCTTGCTTGGTTGGCCAAAAAGGGCGTATGCGTTTTTTCCTGAATATATTCAGGAAAAAACGCATACGCCCTTTTTGGCCAAGTGCATCATTGTGGACGTTCTGCCTCTTTTCCTATGCTTTCAATGCAATTCCTTTCTACCTCCTGAAATCGGTTTCCTGCAATTCTGCCCCGCTTTCAAGTCCTCTTGGCAGCCTTACTTCAGTCTATTTTTGGACGATAGCTGTCATTTATAAGTCTGCAGGTTTGTGAATTACAGTGCCCCTGAGCTCCTTTCTTCAACTCGCTTTCTTGTGACCTGGCCGCAACACCGCAGGATGGCTTCAGGCCCTAATCTGGTTGTGGCACGGCACGCTGAGCCTTTGGTTAATTCCTCTTCCTGGTGAGAAATGAGAGTTAAATTTGCCCGTCCAGACACCTCCAGCTAGTCTCTCATTGGTTCGCGCTATTCCTGTTCATCTTCCGCAGAAATTGCAAACTGGGCCAAACAGGAGGTTAAAGGGACTGACTCTCCAAGTCGGGAGAGTGTTAGTAAAGCGTCTGGAATGTTGCACCCGAGTACCAGGGTACGAAAACTGAGACATATTTGAACACGTCTCCCGATCACATGGTTGATCATACTCTAGGTTCCACATGCATGTTTTAGCTGAAGGAAGAATACCTTAAACCTGGAGAGTTGAGACCCGTGTAATGCGTACCATGCAATATAACTTCAAAGGGTCTTCATTTGCTCACCGAACCTCTCCAATCCTATCACTGCTGCGTTTATACCCCTGTACACATGCTTGATTCTCTTTTGGAGACATAGCAATCCATAGGTTTTCCGATACTTACTAGTCAGGTACATTCTTAGGCGTTTAATATGCGGTGTTGAGTCCATTTCGTTGAGCAAGGAGTAGCTCTTGTCTATTCCATATTTGGCTTAAGGAACTTTATCTGTGCTCATTTCAATCTCTGGTTTTATGCAGCACCCCAACTCACCTTTACCCTTAAGCAAGCATAAGTTGGTTTTCTAAATTTGAGACCCTGTTCTGTTCTGTAATTCAGTTCCTGTGTAGCCAAGTTTACATTCCATGTATTACTGATATCTTATGATGTTTCTTTTCTGTGTGACTTATTTCAGTTAGAATCATCATACCTGAATCCACTCATTGTGCTGCTACGGGCCTGATGACACAGATTTCATTGCTGAGTGATATTGCTTTGTAAGTAAATACCACAACTTCTTTATCCATTTTTCACTTTCTGCGATGTTGAACTTGTACTGTAAACGAGGTTCTTGTAAACAGAGCCGTTCGAAAGTTTGGGGTGGCTGTGTCTTTTTGATTTTAATTTCCCTAAGCTATAGGACCATAAGTGGCAGTGCCCTAGCCTCTGTTGCTTTGTTTTTTAGATGTTTCAGGAAACACCATACACTTCTCCCCAGTGGTTGTTGGCAATTTACATCCCGCCCATCAGCATAACAAGGCTCCCAGTTGTCCATGGCCTGTCCTGCCTTTCTGGATTTTACACTGTTTTCAGATGGCCCTTTTGACCGGGGGGAAGTGAGACTTCATTGTAGTGCAGATTTCCTTTGCAAGCTTGCTTGGTTGGCCAAAAAGGGCGTATGCGTTTTTTCCTGAATATATTCAGGAAAAAACGCATACGCCCTTTTTGGCCAAGTGCATCATTGTGGACGTTCTGCCTCCTTTCCTATGCTTTCAATGCAATTCCAGTCTACCTCCTGAAATCGGTTTCCTGCAATTCTGCCCCGCTTTCAAGTCCTCTTGGCAGCCTTACTTCAGTCTAGTTTTGGACGATAGCTGTCATTTATAACTCTGCAGGTTTGTGATTTACAGTGCCCCTGAGCTCCTTTCTTCAACTCGCTTTCTTGTGACCTGGCCGCAACACCGCAGGATGGCTTCAGGCCCTAATCTGGTTCCGGCACGGCACGCTGAGCCTTTGGTTAATTCCTCTTCCTGGTGGGAAATGAGAGTTAAATTTGCCCGTCCAGACACCTCCAGCTAGTCTCTCATTGGTTCTCGCTATTCCTGTTCATCTTCCGCAGAAATTGCAAACTGGGCCAAACAGGAGGTTAAAGGGACTGACTCTCCAAGTCGGAAGAGTGTTAGTAAAGCATCTGGAATGTTGCACCCGAGTACCAGGGGAGGAAAACTGAGACATATTTGAACACGTCTCCCGTTCACATGGTTGATCATACTCTGGGTTCCACATGCATGTTTTAGCTGAAGGAAGAATACCTTAAACCTGGGTAGTTGAGACCCGTGGAATGGGTACCATGCAATATGACTTCAAAGGGTCTTCATTTGCTCACCGAACCTCTCCAATCCTATCACTGCTGCGTTTATGCCCCTGTACACACGCTTGAGTCTCTTTTGGAGACATAGCAATCCATAGGTTTTAAGATACTTACTAGTCAGGTACATTCTTAGGCATTTAATATGGGGTGTTGAGTCCATTTCGTTGAGCAAGGAGTAGCTCTTGTCTATTCCATATTTGGCTTAAGGAACTTTATCTGTGCTCATTTCAATCTCTGGTTTTATGCAGCACCCCAACTCACCTTTCCCCTTAAGCAAGCATAAGTTGCTTTTCTAAATTTGAGACACTGTTCTGTTCTGTAATTCAGTTCCTGTGTAGCCAAGTTTATATTCCGTGTATTAGTGATATCTTATGATGTTTCTTTTTCTGTGTGACTTATTTCAGTTAGAATCATCATACCTGAATCCACTCATTGTGCTGCTAAGGGCCTGATGACACAGATTTCATTGCTGAGTGATATTGTTTTGTAAATAAATACCACAACTTCTTTATCCATTTTTCACTTTCTGCGATGTTGAACTTGTACTGTAAACGAGGTTCTTGTAAACAGAGCCGTTCCAAACTTTGGGGTGGCTGTGTCTTTTTGATTTCAATTTCCCTAAGCTATAGGACCATAAGTGGAAGTGCCCTAGGTTCTGTTGCTTTGTTTTTTAGATGTTTCAGGAAACACCATACACTTCTCCCGAGTGGTTGTTGGCAATTTACATCCCGCCCATCAGCATAACAAGGCTCCCAGTTCTCCATGGCCTGTCTTGTCTTTCTGGATTTTACACTTTTTTCAGATGGCCCTTTTGACCGGGGGGAAGTGAGACTTCATTGTAGTGCAGATTTCCTTTGCAAGCTTGCTTGGTTGGCCAAAAAGGGCGTATGCGTTTTTTCCTGAATATATTCAGGAAAAAACGCATACGCCCTTTTTGGCCAAGTGCATCATTGTGGACGTTCTGCCTCTTTTCCTATGCTTTCAATGCAATTGCAGTCTACCTCCTGAAATCGGTTTCCTGCAATTCTGCCCCACTTTCAAGTCCTCTTGGCAGCCTTACTTCAGTCTATTTTTGGACGATAGCTGTCATTTATAAGTCTGCAGGTTTGTGAATTACAGTGCCCCTGAGCTCCTTTCTTCAACTCGCTTTCTTGTGACCTGGCCGCAACACCGCAGGATGGCTTCAGGCCCTAATCTGGTTCTGGCATGGCACGCTGAGCCTTTGGGTAATTCCTCTTCCTGGTGAGAAATGAGAGTTAAATTTGCCCGTCCAGACACCTCCAGCTAGTCTCTCATTGGTTCTCGCTATTCCTGTTCATCTTCCGCAGAAATTGCAAACTGGGCCAAACAGGAGGTTAAAGGGACTGACTCTCCAAGTCGGGAGAGTGTTAGTAAAGCGTCTGGAATGTTGCACCCGAGTAACAGGGGAGGAAAACTGAGACATATTTGAACACGTCTCCCGATCACATGGTTGATCATACTCTAGGTTCCACATGCATGTTTTAGCTGAAGGAAGAATACCTTAAACCTGGAGAGTTGAGACCCGTGTAATGCGTACCATGCAATATGACTTCAAAGGGTCTTCATTTGCTCACCGAACCTCTCCAATCCTATCACTGCTGCGTTTTTGCCCCTGTACACATGCTTGATTCTCTTTTGGAGACATAGCAATCCATAGGTTTTCCGATACTTACTACTCAGGTACATTCTTAGGCGTTTAATATGCGGTGTTGAGTCCATTTCTTTGAGCAAGGAGTAGCTCTTGTCTATTCCATATTTGACTTAAGGAACTTTATCTGTGCTCATTTCAATCTCTGGTTTTATGCAGCACCCCAACTCACCTTTAACCTTAAGCAAGCATAAGTTGGTTTTCTAAATTTGAGACCCTGTTCTGTTCTGTAATTCAGTTCCTGTGTAGCCAAGTTTACATTCCGTGTATTACTGATATCTTATGATGTTTCTTTTCTGTGTGACTTATTTCAGTTAGAATCATCATACCTCAATCCACTCATTGTGCTGCTACGGGCCTGATGACAGAGATTTCATTGCTGAGTGATATTGCTTTGTAAGTAAATACCACAACTTCTTTATCCATTTTTCACTTTCTGCGATGTTGAACTTGTACTGTAAACGAGGTTCTTGTAAACAGAGCCGTTCGAAAGTTTGGGGTGGCTGTGTCTTTTTGATTTTAATTTCCCTAAGCTATAGGACCATAAGTGGCAGTGCCCTAGGCTCTGTTGCTTTGTTTTTTAGATGTTTCAGGAAACACCATACACTTCTCCCGAGTGTCTGTTGGCAATTTACATCCCGCCCATCAGCATAACAAGGCTCCCAGTTCTCCATGGCCTGTCCTGCCTTTCTGGATTTTACACTTTTTTCAGATGGCCCTTTTGACCGGGGGGAAGTGAGACTTCATTGTAGTGCAGATTTCCTTTGCAAGCTTGCTTGGTTGGCCAAAAAGGGCGTATGCGTTTTTTCCTGAATATATTCAGGAAAAAACGCATACGCCCTTTTTGGCCAAGTGCATCATTGTGGACGTTCTGCCTCTTTTCCTATGCTTTCAATGCAATTCCAGTCTACCTCCTGAAATCGGTTTCCTGCAATTCTGCCCCGCTTTCAAGTCCTCTTGGCAGCCTTACTTCAGTCTATTTTTGGAGGATAGCTGTCATTTATAACTCTGCAGGTTTGTGAATTACAGTGCCCCTGAGCTCCTTTCTTCAACTCGCTTTCTTGTGACCTGGCCGCAACACCGCAGGATGGCTTCAGGCCCTAATCTGGTTCCGGCACGGCACGCTGAGCCTTTGGTTAATTCCTCTTCCTGGTGGGAAATGAGAGTTAAATTTGCCCGTCCAGACACCTCCAGCTAGTCTCTCATTGGTTCTCGCTATTCCTGTTCATCTTCCGCAGAAATTGCAAACTGGGCCAAACAGGAGGTTAAAGGGACTGACTCTCCAAGTCGGAAGAGTGTTAGTAAAGCGTCTGGAATGTTGCACCCGAGTACCAGGGGTGGAAAACTGAGATATATTTGAACACGTCTCCCGTTCACATGGTTGATCATACTCTGGGTTCCACATGCATGTTTTAGCTGAAGGAAGAATACCTTAAACCTGGAGAGTTGAGACCCGTGGAATGGGTACCATGCAATATGACTTCAAAGGGTCTTCATTTGCTCACCGAACCTCTCCAATCCTATCACTGCTGCGTTTATGCCCCTGTACACACGCTTGATTCTCTTTTGGAGACATAGCAATCCATAGGTTTTAAGATACTTACTAGTCAGGTACATTCTTAGGCGTTTAATATGGGGTGTTGAGTCCATTTCGTTGAGCAAGGAGTAGCTCTTGTCTATTCCATATTTGGCTTAAGGAACTTTATCTGTGCTCATTTCAATCTCTGGTTTTATGCAGCACCCCAACTCACCTTTCCCCTTAAGCAAGCATAAGTTGCTTTTCTAAATTTGAGACACTGTTCTGTTCTGTAATTCAGTTCCTGTGTAGCCAAGTTTACATTCCGTGTATTAGTGATATCTTATGATGTTTCTTTTTCTGTGTGACTTATTTCAGTTAGAATCATCATACCTGAATCCACTCATTGTGCTGCTAAGGGCCTGATGACACAGATTTCATTGCTGAGTGATATTGTTTTGTAAATAAATACCACAACTTCTTTATCCATTTTTCACTTTCTGCGATGTTGAACTTGTACTGTAAACGAGGTTCTTGTAAACAGAGCCGTTCCAAACTTTGGGGTGGCTGTGTCTTTTTGATTTTAATTTCCCTAAGCTATAGGACCATAAGTGGAAGTGCCCTAGGTTCTGTTGCTTTGTTTTTTAGATGTTTCAGGAAACACCATACACTTCTCCCGAGTGGTTGTTGGCAATTTACATCCCGCCCATCAGCATAACAAAGCTCCCAGTTCTCCATGGCCTGTCTTGTCTTTCTGGATTTTACACTTTTTTCAGATGGCCCTTTTGACCGGGGGGAAGTGAGACTTCATTGTAGTGCAGATTTCCTTTGCAAGCTTGCTTGGTTGGCCAAAAAGGGCGTATGCGTTTTTTCCTGAATATATTCAGGAAAAAACGCATACGCCCTTTTTGGCCAAGTGCATCATTGTGGACGTTCTGCCTCTTTTCCTATGCTTTCAATGCAATTCCAGTCTACCTCCTGAAATCGGTTTCCTGCAATTCTGCCCCGCTTTCAAGTCCTCTTGGCAGCCTTACTTCAGTCTATTTTTGGACGATAGCTGTCATTTATAAGTCTGCAGGTTTGTGAATTACAGTGCCCCTGAGCTCCTTTCTTCAACTCGCTTTCTTGTGACCTGGCCGCAACACCGCAGGATGGCTTCAGGTCCTAATCTGGTTCTGGCATGGCACGCTGAGCCTTTTGGTTAATTCCTCTTCCTGGTGAGAAATGAGAGTTAAATTTGCCCGTCCAGACACCTCCAGCTAGTCTCTCATTGGTTCTCGCTATTCCTGTTCATCTTCCGCAGAAATTGCAAACTGGGCCAAACAGGAGGTTAAAGGGACTGACTCTCCAAGTCGGGAGAGTGTTAGTAAAGCGTCTGGAATGTTGCACCCGAGTAACAGGGGAGGAAAACTGAGACATATTTGAACACGTCTCCCGATCACATGGTTGATCATACTCTAGGTTCCACATGCATGTTTTAGCTGAAGGAAGAATACCTTAAACCTGGAGAGTTGAGACCCGTGTAATGCGTACCATGCAATATGACTTCAAAGGGTCTTCATTTGCTCACCGAACCTCTCCAATCCTATCACTGCTGCGTTTATGCCCCTGTACACATGCTTGATTCTCTTTTGGAGACATAGCAATCCATAGGTTTTCCGATACTTACTAGTCAGGTACATTCTTAGGCGTTTAATATGCGGTGTTGAGTCCATTTCTTTGAGCAAGGAGTAGCTCTTGTCTATTCCATATTTGACTTAAGGAACTTTATCTGTGCTCATTTCAATCTCTGGTTTTATGCAGCACCCCAACTCACCTTTACCCTTAAGCAAGCATAAGTTGGTTTTCTAAATTTGAGACCCTGTTCTGTTCTGTAATTCAGTTCCTGTGTAGCCAAGTTTACATTCCGTGTATTACTGATATCTTATGATGTTTCTTTTCTGTGTGACTTATTTCAGTTAGAATCATCATACCTGAATCCACTCATTGTGCTGCTACGTGCCTGATGACAGAGATTTCATTGCTGAGTGATATTGCTTTGTAAGTAAATACCACAACTTCTTTATCCATTTTTCACTTTCTGCGATGTTGAACTTGTACTGTAAACGAGGTTCTTGTAAACAGAGCCGTTCGAAAGTTTGGGGTGGCTGTGTCTTTTTGATTTTAATTTCCCTAAGCTATAGGACCATAAGTGGCAGTGCCCTAGGCTCTGTTGCTTTGTTTTTTAGATGTTTCAGGAAACACCATACACTTCTCCCGAGTGTCTGTTGGCAATTTACATCCCGCCCATCAGCATAACAAGGCTCCCAGTTGTCCATGGCCTGTCCTGCCTTTCTGGATTTTACACTTTTTTCAGATGGCCCTTTTGACCGGGGGGAAGTGAGACTTCATTGTAGTGCAGATTTCCTTTGCAAGCTTGCTTGGTTGGCCAAAAAGGGCGTATGCGTTTTTTCCTGAATATATTCAGGAAAAAACGCATACGCCCTTTTTGGCCAAGTGCATCATTGTGGACGTTCTGCCTCTTTTCCTATGCTTTCAATGCAATTCCAGTCTACCTCCTGAAATCGGTTTCCTGCAATTCTGCCCCGCTTTCAAGTCCTCTTGGCAGCCTTACTTCAGTCTATTTTTGGAGGATAGCTGTCATTTATAACTCTGCAGGTTTGTGAATTACAGTGCCCCTGAGCTCCTTTCTTCAACTCGCTTTCTTGTGACCTGGCCGCAACACCGCAGGATGGCTTCAGGCCCTAATCTGGTTCTGGCACGGCACGCTGAGCCTTTGGTTAATTCCTCTTCCTGGTGGGAAATGAGAGTTAAATTTGCCCGTCCAGACACCTCCAGCTAGTCTCTCATTGGTTCTCGCTATTCCTGTTCATCTTCCGCAGAAATTGCAAACTGGGCCAAACAGGAGGTTAAAGGGACTGACTCTCCAAGTCGGAAGAGTGTTAGTAAAGCGTCTGGAATGTTGCACCCGAGTACCAGGGGTGGAAAACTGAGACATATTTGAACACGTCTCCCGTTCACATGGTTGATCATACTCTGGGTTCCACATGCATGTTTTAGCTGAAGGAAGAATACCTTAAACCTGGAGAGTTGAGACCCGTGGAATGGGTACCATGCAATATGACTTCAAAGGGTCTTCATTTGCTCACCGAACCTCTCCAATCCTATCACTGCTGCGTTTATGCCCCTGCACCCACGCTTGATTCTCTTTTGGAGACATAGCAATCCATAGGTTTTAAGATACTTACTAGTCAGGTACATTCTTAGGCGTTTAATATGGGGTGTTGAGTCCATTTTGTTGAGCAAGGAGTAGCTCTTGTCTATTCCATATTTGGCTTAAGGAACTTTATCTGTGCTCCTTTCAATCTCTGGTTTTATGCAGCACCCCAACTCACCTTTCCCCTTAAGCAAGCATAAGTTGCTTTTCTAAATTTGAGACACTGTTCTGTTCTGTAATTCAGTTCCTGTGTAGCCAAGTTTACATTCCGTGTATTAGTGATATCTTATGATGTTTCTTTTTCTGTGTGACTTATTTCAGTTAGAATCATCGTACCTGAATCCACTCATTGTGCTGCTAAGGGCCTGATGACACAGATTTCATTGCTGAGTGATATTGCTTTGTAAGTAAATACCACAACTTCTTTATCCATTTTTCACTTTCTGCGATGTTGAACTTGTACTGTACACGAGGTTCTTGTAAACAGAGCCGTTCCAAACTTTGGGGAGGCTGTGTCTTTTTGATTTTAATTTCCCTAAGCTATAGGACCATAAGTGGAAGTGCCCTACGTTCTGTTGCTTTGTTTTTTAGATGTTTCAGGAAACACCATACACTTCTCCCGAGTGGTTGTTGGCAATTTACATCCCGCCCATCAGCATAACAAGGCTCCCAGTTCTCCATGGCCTGTCTTGTCTTTCTGGATTTTACACTTTTTTCAGATGGCCCTTTTGCCCGGGGGGAAGTGAGACTTCATTGTAGTGCAGATTTCCTTTGCAAGCTTGCTTGGTTGGCCAAAAAGGGCGTATGCGTTTTTTCCTGAATATATTCAGGAAAAAACGCATACGCCCTTTTTGGCCAAGTGCATCACTGTGGACGTTCTGCCTCTTTTCCTATGCTTTCAATGCAATTCCAGTCTACCTCCTGAAATCGGTTTCCTGCAATTCTGCCCCGCTTTCAAGTCCTCTTGGCAGCCTTACTTCAGTCTATTTTTGGACGATAGCTGTCATTTATAAGTCTGCAGGTTTGTGAATTACAGTGCCCCTGAGCTCCTTTCTTCAACTCGCTTTCTTGTGACCTGGCCGCAACACCGCAGGATGGCTTCAGGCCCTAATCTGGTTCTGGCATGGCACGCTGAGCCTTTGGGTAATTCCTCTTCCTGGTGAGAAATGAGAGTTAAATTTGCCCGTCCAGACACCTCCAGCTAGTCTCTCATTGGTTCTCGCTATTCCTGTTCATCTTCCGCAGAAATTGCAAACTGGGCCAAACAGGAGGTTAAAGGGACTGACTCTCCAAGTCGGGAGAGTGTTAGTAAAGCGTCTGGAATGTTGCACCCGAGTAACAGGGGAGGAAAACTGAGACATATTTGAACACGTCTCCCGATCACATGGTTGATCATACTCTAGGTTCCACATGCATGTTTTAGCTGAAGGAAGAATACCTTAAACCTGGAGAGTTGAGACCCGTGTAATGCGTACCATGCAATATGACTTCAAAGGGTCTTCATTTGCTCACCGAACCTCTCCAATCCTATCACTGCTGCGTTTTTGCCCCTGTACACATGCTTGATTCTCTTTTGGAGACATAGCAATCCATAGGTTTTCCGATACTTACTAGTCAGGTACATTCTTAGGCGTTTAATATGCGGTGTTGAGTCCATTTCTTTGAGCAAGGAGTAGCTCTTGTCTATTCCATATTTGACTTAAGGAACTTTATCTGTGCTCATTTCAATCTCTGGTTTTATGCAGCACCCCAACTCACCTTTAACCTTAAGGAAGCATAAGTTGGTTTTCTAAATTTGAGACCCTGTTCTGTTCTGTAATTCAGTTCCTGTGTAGCCAAGTTTACATTCCGTGTATTACTGATATCTTATGATGTTTCTTTTCTGTGTGACTTATTTCAGTTAGAATCATCATACCTCAATCCACTCATTGTGCTGCTACGGGCCTGATGACAGAGATTTCATTGCTGAGTGATATTGCTTTGTAAGTAAATACCACAACTTCTTTATCCATTTTTCACTTTCTGCGATGTTGAACTTGTACTGTAAACGAGGTTCTTGTAAACAGAGCCGTTCGAAAGTTTGGGGTGGCTGTGTCTTTTTGATTTTAATTTCCCTAAGCTATAGGACCATAAGTGGAAGTGCCCTAGGCTCTGTTGCTTTGTTTTTTAGATGTTTCAGGAAACACCATACACTTCTCCCGAGTGGTTGTTGGCAATTTACATCCCGCCCATCAGCATAACAAAGCTCCCAGTTCTCCATGGCCTGTCTTGTCTTTCTGGATTTTACACTTTTTTCAGATGGCCCTTTTGACCGGGGGGAAGTGAGACTTCATTGTAGTGCAGATTTCCTTTGCAAGCTTGCTTGGTTGGCCAAAAAGGGCGTATGCGTTTTTTCCTGAATATATTCAGGAAAAAACGCATACGCCCTTTTTGGCCAAGTGCATCATTGTGGACGTTCTGCCTCTTTTCCTATGCTTTCAATGCAATTCCAGTCTACCTCCTGAAATCGGTTTCCTGCAATTCTGCCCCGCTTTCAAGTCCTCTTGGCAGCCTTACTTCAGTCTATTTTTGGACGATAGCTGTCATTTATAAGTCTGCAGGTTTGTGAATTACAGTGCCCCTGAGCTCCTTTCTTCAACTCGCTTTCTTGTGACCTGGCCGCAACACCGCAGGATGGCTTCAGGTCCTAATCTGGTTCTGGCATGGCACGCTGAGCCTTTTGGTTAATTCCTCTTCCTGGTGAGAAATGAGAGTTAAATTTGCCCGTCCAGACACCTCCAGCTAGTCTCTCATTGGTTCTCGCTATTCCTGTTCATCTTCCGCAGAAATTGCAAACTGGGCCAAACAGGAGGTTAAAGGGACTGACTCTCCAAGTCGGGAGAGTGTTAGTAAAGCGTCTGGAATGTTGCACCCGAGTAACAGGGGAGGAAAACTGAGACATATTTGAACACGTCTCCCGATCACATGGTTGATCATACTCTAGGTTCCACATGCATGTTTTAGCTGAAGGAAGAATACCTTAAACCTGGAGAGTTGAGACCCGTGTAATGCGTACCATGCAATATGACTTCAAAGGGTCTTCATTTGCTCACCGAACCTCTCCAATCCTATCACTGCTGCGTTTATGCCCCTGTACACATGCTTGATTCTCTTTTGGAGACATAGCAATCCATAGGTTTTCCGATACTTACTAGTCAGGTACATTCTTAGGCGTTTAATATGCGGTGTTGAGTCCATTTCTTTGAGCAAGGAGTAGCTCTTGTCTATTCCATATTTGACTTAAGGAACTTTATCTGTGCTCATTTCAATCTCTGGTTTTATGCAGCACCCCAACTCACCTTTACCCTTAAGCAAGCATAAGTTGGTTTTCTAAATTTGAGACCCTGTTCTGTTCTGTAATTCAGTTCCTGTGTAGCCAAGTTTACATTCCGTGTATTACTGATATCTTATGATGTTTCTTTTCTGTGTGACTTATTTCAGTTAGAATCATCATACCTGAATCCACTCATTGTGCTGCTACGTGCCTGATGACAGAGATTTCATTGCTGAGTGATATTGCTTTGTAAGTAAATACCACAACTTCTTTATCCATTTTTCACTTTCTGCGATGTTGAACTTGTACTGTAAACGAGGTTCTTGTAAACAGAGCCGTTCGAAAGTTTGGGGTGGCTGTGTCTTTTTGATTTTAATTTCCCTAAGCTATAGGACCATAAGTGGCAGTGCCCTAGGCTCTGTTGCTTTGTTTTTTAGATGTTTCAGGAAACACCATACACTTCTCCCGAGTGTCTGTTGGCAATTTACATCCCGCCCATCAGCATAACAAGGCTCCCAGTTGTCCATGGCCTGTCCTGCCTTTCTGGATTTTACACTTTTTTCAGATGGCCCTTTTGACCGGGGGGAAGTGAGACTTCATTGTAGTGCAGATTTCCTTTGCAAGCTTGCTTGGTTGGCCAAAAAGGGCGTATGCGTTTTTTCCTGAATATATTCAGGAAAAAACGCATACGCCCTTTTTGGCCAAGTGCATCATTGTGGACGTTCTGCCTCTTTTCCTATGCTTTCAATGCAATTCCAGTCTACCTCCTGAAATCGGTTTCCTGCAATTCTGCCCCGCTTTCAAGTCCTCTTGGCAGCCTTACTTCAGTCTATTTTTGGAGGATAGCTGTCATTTATAACTCTGCAGGTTTGTGAATTACAGTGCCCCTGAGCTCCTTTCTTCAACTCGCTTTCTTGTGACCTGGCCGCAACACCGCAGGATGGCTTCAGGCCCTAATCTGGTTCTGGCACGGCACGCTGAGCCTTTGGTTAATTCCTCTTCCTGGTGGGAAATGAGAGTTAAATTTGCCCGTCCAGACACCTCCAGCTAGTCTCTCATTGGTTCTCGCTATTCCTGTTCATCTTCCGCAGAAATTGCAAACTGGGCCAAACAGGAGGTTAAAGGGACTGACTCTCCAAGTCGGAAGAGTGTTAGTAAAGCGTCTGGAATGTTGCACCCGAGTACCAGGGGTGGAAAACTGAGACATATTTGAACACGTCTCCCGTTCACATGGTTGATCATACTCTGGGTTCCACATGCATGTTTTAGCTGAAGGAAGAATACCTTAAACCTGGAGAGTTGAGACCCGTGGAATGGGTACCATGCAATATGACTTCAAAGGGTCTTCATTTGCTCACCGAACCTCTCCAATCCTATCACTGCTGCGTTTATGCCCCTGCACCCACGCTTGATTCTCTTTTGGAGACATAGCAATCCATAGGTTTTAAGATACTTACTAGTCAGGTACATTCTTAGGCGTTTAATATGGGGTGTTGAGTCCATTTTGTTGAGCAAGGAGTAGCTCTTGTCTATTCCATATTTGGCTTAAGGAACTTTATCTGTGCTCCTTTCAATCTCTGGTTTTATGCAGCACCCCAACTCACCTTTCCCCTTAAGCAAGCATAAGTTGCTTTTCTAAATTTGAGACACTGTTCTGTTCTGTAATTCAGTTCCTGTGTAGCCAAGTTTACATTCCGTGTATTAGTGATATCTTATGATGTTTCTTTTTCTGTGTGACTTATTTCAGTTAGAATCATCGTACCTGAATCCACTCATTGTGCTGCTAAGGGCCTGATGACACAGATTTCATTGCTGAGTGATATTGCTTTGTAAGTAAATACCACAACTTCTTTATCCATTTTTCACTTTCTGCGATGTTGAACTTGTACTGTACACGAGGTTCTTGTAAACAGAGCCGTTCCAAACTTTGGGGAGGCTGTGTCTTTTTGATTTTAATTTCCCTAAGCTATAGGACCATAAGTGGAAGTGCCCTACGTTCTGTTGCTTTGTTTTTTAGATGTTTCAGGAAACACCATACACTTCTCCCGAGTGGTTGTTGGCAATTTACATCCCGCCCATCAGCATAACAAGGCTCCCAGTTCTCCATGGCCTGTCTTGTCTTTCTGGATTTTACACTTTTTTCAGATGGCCCTTTTGCCCGGGGGGAAGTGAGACTTCATTGTAGTGCAGATTTCCTTTGCAAGCTTGCTTGGTTGGCCAAAAAGGGCGTATGCGTTTTTTCCTGAATATATTCAGGAAAAAACGCATACGCCCTTTTTGGCCAAGTGCATCACTGTGGACGTTCTGCCTCTTTTCCTATGCTTTCAATGCAATTCCAGTCTACCTCCTGAAATCGGTTTCCTGCAATTCTGCCCCGCTTTCAAGTCCTCTTGGCAGCCTTACTTCAGTCTATTTTTGGACGATAGCTGTCATTTATAAGTCTGCAGGTTTGTGAATTACAGTGCCCCTGAGCTCCTTTCTTCAACTCGCTTTCTTGTGACCTGGCCGCAACACTGCAGGATGGCTTCAGGCCCTAATCTGGTTCTGGCATGGCACGCTGAGCCTTTGGTTAATTCCTCTTCCTGGTGAGAAATGAGAGTTAAATTTGCCCGTCCAGACACCTCCAGCTAGTCTCTCATTGGTTCTCGCTATTCCTGTTCATCTTCCGCAGAAATTGCAAACTGGGCCAAACAGGAGGTTAAAGGGACTGACTCTCCAAGTCGGGAGAGTGTTAGTAAAGCGTCTGGAATGTTGCACCCGAGTACCAGGGGAGGAAAACTGAGACATATTTGAACACGTCTCCCGATCACATGGTTGATCATACTCTAGGTTCCACATGCATGTTTTAGCTGAAGGAAGAATACCTTAAACCTGGAGAGTTGAGACCCGTGTAATGCGTACCATGCAATATGACTTCAAAGGGTCTTCATTTGCTCACCGAACCTCTCCAATCCTATCACTGCTGCGTTTATGCCCCTGTACACATGCTTGATTCTCTTTTGGAGACATAGCAATCCATAGGTTTTCCGATACTTACTAGTCAGGTACATTCTTAGGCGTTTAATATGCGGTGTTGAGTCCATTTCGTTGAGCAAGGAGTAGCTCTTGTCTATTCCATATTTGACTTAAGGAACTTTATCTGTGCTCATTTCAATCTCTGGTTTTATGCAGCACCCCAACTCACCTTTACCCTTAAGCAAGCATAAGTTGGTTTTCTAAATTTGAGACCCTGTTCTGTTCTGTAATTCAGTTCCTGTGTAGCCAAGTTTCCATTCCGTGTATTACTGATATCTTATGATGTTTCTTTTCTGTGTGACTTATTTCAGTTAGAATCATCATACCTGAATCCACTCATTGTGCTGCTACGGGCCTGATGACACAGATTTCATTGCTGAGTGATATTGCTTTGTAAGTAAATACCACAACTTCTTTATCCATTTTTCACTTTCTGCGATGTTGAACTTGTACTGTAAACGAGGTTCTTGTAAACAGAGCCGTTCGAAAGTTTGGGGTGGCTGTGTCTTTTTGATTTTAATTTCCCTAAGCTATAGGACCATAAGTGGCAGTGCCCTAGGCTCTGTTGCTTTGTTTTTTAGATGTTTCAGGAAACACCATACACTTCTCCCGAGTGTCTGTTGGCAATTTACATCCCGCCCATCAGCATAACAAGGCTCCCAGTTCTCCATGGCCTGTCCTGCCTTTCTGGATTTTACACTTTTTTCAGATGGCCCTTTTGACCGGGGGGAAGTGAGACTTCATTGTAGTGCAGATTTCCTTTGCAAGCTTGCTTGGTTGGCCAAAAAGGGCGTATGCGTTTTTTCCTGAATATATTCAGGAAAAAACGCATACGTCCTTTTTGGCCAAGTGCATCATTGTGGACGTTCTGCCTCTTTTCCTATGCTTTCAATGCAATTCCAGTCTACCTCCTGAAATCGGTTTCCTGCAATTCTGCCCCGCTTTCAAGTCCTCTTGGCAGCCTTACTTCAGTCTATTTTTGGAGGATAGCTGTCATTTATAACTCTGCAGGTTTGTGAATTACAGTGCCCCTGAGCTCCTTTCTTCAACTCGCTTTCTTGTGACCTGGCCGCAACACCGCAGGATGGCTTCAGGCCCTAATCTGGTTCCGGCACGGCACGCTGAGCCTTTGGTTAATTCCTCTTCCTGGTGGGAAATGAGAGTTAAATTTGCCCGTCCAGACACCTCCAGCTAGTCTCTCATTGGTTCTCGCTATTCCTGTTCATTTTCCGCAGAAATTGCAAACTGGGCCAAACAGGAGGTTAAAGGGACTGACTCTACAAGTGGGGAGAGTGTTAGTAAAGTGTCTGGAATGTTGCACCCGAGTACCAGGGAAGGAAAACTGAGACATATTTGAACACGTCTCCCGATCACATGGTTGATCATACTCTAGGTTCCACATGCATGTTTTAGCTGAAGGAAGAATACCTTAAACCTGGGTAGTTGAAACCCGTGGAATGGGTACCATGCAATATGACTTCAAAGGGTCTTCATTTGCTCACCGAACCTCTCCAATCCTATCACTGCTGCGTTTATGCCCCTGTACACATGCTTGATTCTCTTTTGGAGACATAGCAATCCATAGGTTTTAAGATACTTACTAGTCAGGTACATTCTTAGGCGTTTAATATGGGGTGTTGAGTCCATTTCGTTGAGCAAGGAGTAGCTCTTGTCTATTCCATATTTGGCTTAAGGAACTTTATCTGTGCTCATTTCAATCTCTGGTTTTATGCAGCACCCCAACTCACCTTTACCCTTAAGCAAGAATAAGTTGTTTTTCTAAATTTGAGAGCCTGTTCTGTTCTGTAATTCAGTTCCTGTGTAGCCAAGTTTACATTCCGTGTATTACTGATATCTTATGATGTTTCTTTTTCTGTGTGACTTATTTCAGTTAGAATCATCATACCTGAATCCACTCATTGTGCTGCTAAGGGCCTGATGACACAGATTTCATTGCTGAGTGATATTGCTTTGTAAGTAAATACCACAACTTCTTTATCCATTTTTCACTTTCTGTGATGTTGAACTTGTAGTGTACACGAGGTTCTTGTAAACAGAGCCGTTCCAAACTTTGGGGTGGCTGTGTCTTTTTGATTTTAATTTCCCTAAGCTATAGGACCATAAGTGGAAGTGCCCTAGGTTCTGTTGCTTTGTTTTTTAGATGTTTCAGGAAACACCATACACTTCTCCCGAGTGGTTGTTGGCAATTTATATCCCGCCCATCAGCATAACAAGGCTCCCAGTTCTCCATGGCCTGTCCTGCCTTTCTGGATTTTACACTTTTTTCAGATGGCCCTTTTGACCGGGGGGAAGTGAGACTTCATTGTAGTGCAGATTTCCTTTGCAAGCTTGCTTGGTTGGCCAAAAAGGGCGTATGCGTTTTTTCCTGAATATATTCAGGAAAAAACGCATACGCCCTTTTTGGCCAAGTGCATCATTGTGGACGTTCTGCCTCTTTTCCTATGCTTTCAATGCAATTCCAGTCTACCTCCTGAAATCGGTTTCCTGCAATTCTGCCCCGCTTTCAAGTCCTCTGGGCAGCCTTACTTCAGTCTATTTTTGGACGATAGCTGTCATTTATAACTCTGCAGGTTTGTGAATTACAGTGCCCCTGAGCTCCTTTCTTCAACTTGCTTTCTTGTGACCTGGCCGCAACACCGCAGGATGGCTTCAGGCCCTAATCTGGTTCCGGCCCGGCATGCTGAGCTTTTGGTTATTTCCTCTTCCTGGTGGGAAATGAGAGTTAAATTTGCCCGTCCAGACACCTCCAGCTAGTCTCTCATTGGTTCTCGCTATTCCTGTTCATCTTCCACAGAAATTGCAAACTGGGCCAAACAGGAGGTTAAAGGGACTGACTCTCCAAGTCGGGAGAGTGTTAGTAAAGCGTCTGGAATGTTGCACCCGAGTACCAGGGAAGGAAAACTGAGACATATTTGAACACGTCTCCCGTTCACATGGTTGATCATACTTGGGAACCACATGCATGTTTTAGCTGAAGGAAGAATACCTTAAACCTGGAGAGTTCAGACCCGTGTAATGGGTACCATGCAATATGACTTCAAAGGGTCTTCATTTGCTCACCGAACCTCTCCAATCCTATCACTGCTGCGTTTATGCCCCTGTACACATGCTTGATTCTCTTTCGGAGACATAGCAATCCATAGGTTTTAACATACTTACTAGTCAGGTACATTCTTAGGCTTTTAATATGCGGTGTTGAGTCCATTTCGTTGAGCAAGGAGTAGCTCTTGTCTATTCCATATTTGACTTAAAGAACTTTATCTGTGCTCATTTCAAACTCTGGTTTTATGCAGCACCCCAACTCACCTTTACCCTTAAGCAAGCATAAGTTGGTTTTCTAAATTTGAGACCCTGTTCTGTTCTGTAATTCAGTTCCTGTGTAGCCAAGTTTCCATTCCGTGTATTACTGATATCTTATGATGTTTCTTTTTCTGTGTGACTTATTTCAGTTAGAATCATCATACCTGAATCCACTCATTGTGATGCTAAGGGCCTGATGACATAGATTTCATTGCTGAGTGATATTGCTTTGTAAGTAAATACCACAACTTCTTTATCCATTTTTCACTTTCTGCGATGTTGAACTTGTACTGTAAACGAGGTTCTTGTAAACAGAGGCGTCCCAAACTTTGGGGAGGCTGTGTCCTTCTGATTTTAATTTCCCTAAGCTATAGGACCATAAGTGGAAGTGCCCTAGGTTCTGTTGCTTTGTTTTTTAGATGTTTCAGGAAACACCATACACTTCTCCCGAGTGGTTGTTGGCAATTTACATCCCGCCCATCAGCATAACAAGGCTCCCAGTTCTCCATGGCCTGTCTTGTCTTTCTGGATTTTACACTTTTTTCAGATGGCCCTTTTGACCGGGGGGAAGTGAGACTTCATTGTAGTGCAGATTTCCTTTGCAAGCTTGCTTGGTTGGCCAAAAAGGGCGTATGCGTTTTTTCCTGAATATATTCAGGAAAAAACGCATACGCCCTTTTTGGCCAAGTGCATCATTGTGGACGTTCTGCCTCTTTTCCTATGCTTTCAATGCAATTCCAGTCTACCTCCTGAAATCGGTTTCCTGCAATTCTGCCCCGCTTTCAAGTCCTCTTGGCAGCCTTACTTCAGTCTATTTTTGGACGATAGCTGTCATTTATAAGTCTGCAGGTTTGTGAATTACAGTGCCCCTGAGCTCCTTTCTTCAACTCGCTTTCTTGTGACCTGGCTGCAACACCGCAGGATGGCTTCAGGCCCTAATCTGCTTCTGGCACGGCACGCTGAGCCTTTGGTTAATTCCTCTTCCTGGTGAGAAATGAGAGTTAAATTTGCCCGTCCAGACACCTCCAGCTAGTCTCTCATTGGTTCTCGCTATTCCTGTTCATCTTCCGCAGAAATTGCAAACTGGGCCAAACAGGAGGTTAAAGGGACTGACTCTCCAAGTCGGGAGAGTGTTAGTGAAGCGCCTGGAATGTTGCACCAGAGTACCAGGGGAGGAAAACTGAGACATATTTGAACACGTCTCCCGATCACATGGTTGATCATACTCTAGGTTCCACATGCATGTTTTAGCTGAAGGAAGAATACCTTAAACCTGGAGAGTTGAGACCCGTGTAATGCGTACCATGCAATATGACTTCAAAGGGTCTTCATTTGCTCACCGAACCTCTCCAATCCTATCACTGCTGCGTTTATGCCCCTGTACACATGCTTGATTCTCTTTTGGAGACATAGCAATCCATAGGTTTTCCGATACTTACTAGTCAGGTACATTCTTAGGCGTTTAATATGCGGTGTTGAGTACATTTCGTTGAGGAAGGAGTAGCTCTTGTCTATTCCATATTTGACTTAAGGAACTTTATCTGTGCTCATTTCAATCTCTGGTTTTATGCAGCACCCCAACTCACCTTTACCCTTAAGCAAGCATAAGTTGGTTTTCTAAATTTGAGACCCTGTTCTGTTCTGTAATTCAGTTCCTGTGTAGCCAAGTTTACATTACGTGTATTACTGATATCTTATGATGTTTCTTTTCTGTGTGACTTATTTCAGTTAGAATCATCATACCTGAATCCACTCATTGTGCTGCTACGGACCTGATGACACAGATTTCATTGCTGAGTGATATTGCTTTGTAAGTAAATACCACAACTTCTTTATCCATTTTTCACTTTCTGCGATGTTGAACTTGTACTGTACACGAGGTTCTTGTAAACAGAGCCGTTCCAAACTTTGGGGAGGCTGTGTCTTTTTGATTTTAATTTCCCTAAGCTATAGGACCATAAGTGGAAGTGCCCTCGTTTCTGTTGCTTTGTTTTTTAGATGTTTCAGGAAACACCATACACTTCTCCCGAGTGGTTGTTGGCAATTTACATCCCGCCCATCAGCATAACAAGGCTCCCAGTTCTCCATGGCCTGTCTTGTCTTTCTGGATTTTACACTTTTTTCAGATGGCCCTTTTGACCGGGGGGAAGTGAGACTTCATTGTAGTGCAGATTTCCTTTGCAAGCTTGCTTGGTTGGCCAAAAAGGGCGTATGCGTTTTTTCCTGAATATATTCAGGAAAAAACGCATACGCCCTTTTTGGCCAAGTGCATCATTGTGGACGTTCTGCCTCTTTTCCTATGCTTTCAATGCAATTCCAGTCTACCTCCTGAAATCGGTTTCCTGCAATTCTGCCCCGCTTTCAAGTCCTCTTGGCAGCCTTACTTCAGTCTATTTTTGGACGATAGCTGTCATTTATA
Organism: Stenella coeruleoalba; assembly: GCF_951394435.1. Lineage (NCBI taxonomy): Eukaryota > Metazoa > Chordata > Mammalia > Artiodactyla > Delphinidae > Stenella > Stenella coeruleoalba. The sequence goes on from NW_027646189.1 coordinate 1,630,333, forward strand.
AGTCTGCAGGTTTGTGAATTACAGTGCCCCTGAGCTCCTTTCTTCAACTCGCTTTCTTGTGACCTGGCCGCAACACCGCAGGATGGCTTCAGGCCATAATCTGGTTCTGGCACGGCACGCTGAGCCTTTGGTTAATTCCTCTTCCTGGTGAGAAATGAGAGTTAAATTTGCCCGTCCAGACACCTCCAGCTAGTCTCTCATTGGTTCTCGCTATTCCTGTTCATCTTCCGCAGAAATTGCAAACTGGGCCAAACAGGAGGTTAAAGGGACTGACTCTCCAAGTCGGGAGAGTGTTAGTAAAGCGTCTGGAATGTTGCACCCGAGTACCAGGGGAGGAAAACTGAGACATATTTGAACACATCTCCCGATCACATGGTTGATCATACTCTAGGTTCCACATGCATGTTTTAGCTGAAGGAAGCATACCTTAATCCTGGAGAGTTGAGACCCTTGTAATGCGTACCATGCAATATGACTTCAAAGGGTCTTCATTTGCTCACCGAACCTCTCCAATCCTATCACTGCTGCGTTTATGCCCCTGTACACATGCTTGATTCTCTTTTGGAGACATAGCAATCCATAGGTTTTCCGATACTTACTAGTCAGGTACATTCTTAGGCGTTTAATATGCGGTGTTGAGTCCATTTCTTTGAGCAAGGAGTAGCTCTTGTCTATTCCATATTTGACTTAAGGAACTTTATCTGTGCTCATTTCAATCTTTGGTTTTATGCAGCATCCCAACTCACCTTTACCCTTAAGCAAGCATAAGTTGGTTTTCTAAATTTGAGACCCTGTTCTGTTCTGTAATTCAGTTCCTGTGTAGCCAAGTTTACATTCCGTGTATTACTGATATCTTATGATGTTTCTTTTCTGTGTGACTTATTTCAGTTAGAATCATCATACCTGAATCCACTCATTGTGCTGCTACGGGCCTGATGACACAGATTTCATTGCTGAGTGATATTGCTTTGTAAGTAAATACCACAACTTCTTTATCCATTTTTCACTTTCTGCGATGTTGAACTTGTACTGTAAACGAGGTTCTTGTAAACAGAGCCGTTCGAAAGTTTGGGGTGGCTGTGTCTTTTTGAATTTAATTTCCCTAAGCTATAGGACCATAAGTGGCAGTGCCCTAGGCTCTGTTGCTTTGTTTTTTAGATGTTTCAGGAAACACCATACACTTCTCCCGAGTGTCTGTTGGCAATTTACATCCCGCCCATCAGCATAACAAGGCTCCCAGTTCTCCATGGCCTGTCCTGCCTTTCTGGATTTTACACTTTTTTCAGATGGCCCTTTTGACCGGGGGGAAGTGAGACTTCATTGTAGTGCAGATTTCCTTTGCAAGCTTGCTTGGTTGGCCAAAAAGGGCGTATGCGTTTTTTCCTGAATATATTCAGGAAAAAACGCATACGCCCTTTTTGGCCAAGTGCATCATTGTGGACGTTCTGCCTCTTTTCCTATGCTTTCAATGCAATTCCAGTCTACCTCCTGAAATCGGTTTCCTGCAATTCTGCCCCGCTTTCAAGTCCTCTTGGCAGCCTTACTTCAGTCTATTTATGGACGAGAGCTGTCATTTATAACTCTGCAGGTTTGTGAATTACAGTGCCCCTGAGCTCCTTTCTTCAACTCGCTTTCTTGTGACCTGGCCGCAACACCGCAGGATGGCTTCAGGCCCTAATCTGGTTCCGGCACGGCACGCTGAGCCTTTGGTTAATTCCTCTTCCTGGTGGGAAATGAGAGTTAAATTTGCCCGTCCAGACACCTCCAGCTAGTCTCTCATTGGTTCTCGCTATTCCTGTTCATCTTCCGCAGAAATTGCAAACTGGGCCAAACAGGAGGTTAAAGGGACTGACTCTCCAAGTCGGAAGAGTGTTAGTAAAGCGTCTGGAATGTTGCACCCGAGTACCAGGGGAGGAAAACTGAGACATATTTGAACACGTCTCCCATTCACATGGTTGATCATACTCTGGGTTCCACATGCATGTTTTAGCTGAAGGAAGAATACCTTAAACCTGGAGAGTTGAGACCCGTGGAATGGGTACCATGCAATATGACTTCAAAGGGTCTTCATTTGCTCACCGAACCTCTCCAATCCTATCACTGCTGCGTTTATTCCCCTGTACACACGCTTGATTCTCTTTTGGAGACATAGCAATCCATAGGTTTTCCGATACTTACTAGTCAGGTACATTCTTAGGCGTTTAATATGGGGTGTTGAGTCCATTTCGTTGAGCAAGGAGTAGCTCTTGTCTATTCCATATTTGGCTTAAGGAACTTTATCTGTGCTCATTTCAATCTCTGGTTTTATGCAGCACCCCAACTCACCTTTACCCTTAAGCAAGCATAAGTTGGTTTTCTAAATTTGAGACCCTGTTCTGTTCTGTAATTCAGTTCCTGTGTAGCCAAATTTCCATTCCGTGTATTACTGATATCTTATGATGTTTCTTTTTCTGTGTGACTTATTTCAGTTAGAATCATCATACCTGAATCCACTCATTGTGATGCTAAGGGCCTGATGACATAGATTTCATTGCTGAGTGATATTGCTTTGTAAGTAAATACCACAACTTCTTTATCCATTTTTCACTTTCTGCGATGTTGAACTTGTACTGTAAACGAGGTTCTTGTAAACAGAGGCGTCCCAAACTTTGGGGTGGCTGTGTCTTTTTGATTTTAATTTCCCTAAGCTATAGGACCATAAGTGGCAGTGCTCTAGGCTCTGTTGCTTTGTTTTTTAGATGTTTCAAGAAACACCATACACTTCTCCCGAGTGTCTGTTGGCAATTTACATCCCGCCCATCAGCATAACAAGGCTCCCAGTTCTCCATGGCCTGTCCTGCCTTTCTGGATTTTACACTTTTTTCAGATGGCCCTTTTGACCGGGGGGAAGTGAGACTTCATTGTAGTGCAGATTTCCTTTGCAAGCTTGCTTGGTTGGCCAAAAAGGGCGTATGCGTTTTTTCCTGAATATATTCAGGAAAAAACGCATACGCCCTTTTTGGCCAAGTGCATCATTGTGGACGTTCTGCCTCTTTTCCTATGCTTTCAATGCAATTCCAGTCTATCTCCTGAAATCGGTTTCCTGCAATTCTGCCCCGCTTTCAAGTCCTCTTGGCAGCCTTACTTCAGTCTATTTTTGGACGATAGCTGTCATTTATAACTCTGCAGGTTTGTGAATTACAGTGCCCCTGAGCTCCTTTCTTCAACTCGCTTTCTTGTGACCTGGCCGCAACACCGCAGGATGGCTTCAGGCCCTAATCTGGTTCCGGCCCGGCATGCTGAGCCTTTGGTTAATTCCTCTTCCTGGTGGGAAATGAGAGTTAAATTTGCCCGTCCAGACACCTCCAGCTAGTCTCTCATTGGTTCTCGCTATTCCTGTTCATCTTCCGCAGAAATTACAAACTGGGCCAAACAGGAGGTTAAAGGGACTGACTCTCCAAGTGGGGAGAGTGTTAGTAAAGCGTGTGGAATGTTGCACCCGAGTACCAGGGAAGGAAAACTGAGACATATTTGAACACGTCTCCCGTTCACATGGTTGATCATACTTGGGTTCCACATGCATGTTTTAGCTGAAGGAAGAATACCTTAAACCTGGAGAGTTCAGACCCGTGTTATGGGTACCATGCAATATGATTTCAAAGGGTCTTCATTTGCTCACCGAACCTCTCCAATCCTATCACTGCTGCATTTATGCCCCTGTACACATGCTTGATTCTCTTTCGGAGACATAGCAATCCATAGGTTTTAAGATACTTACTAGTCAGGTACATTCTTAGGCGTTTAATATGCGGTGTTGAGTCCATTTCGTTGAGCAAGGAGTAGCTCTTGTCTATTCCATATTTGGCCTAAGGAACTTTATCTGTGCTCATTTCAATCTCTGGTTTTATGCAGCACCCCAACTCACCTTTCCCCTTAAGCAAGCATAAGTTGGTTTTCTAAATTTGAGACCCTGTTCTGTTCTATAATTCAGTTCCTGTGTAGCCAAGTTTACATTCCGTGTATTACTGATATCTTATGACGTTTCTTTTTCTGTGTGACTTATTTCAGTTAGAATCATCATACCTGAATCCACTCATTGTGCTGCTAAGGGCCTGATGACACAGATTTCATTGCTGAGTGATATTGCTTTGTAAGTAAATACCACAACTTCTTTATCCATTTTTCACTTTCTGTGATGTTGAACTTGTAGTGTACACGAGGTTCTTGTAAACAGAGCCGTTCCAAACTTTGGGGTGGCTGTGTCTTTTTGATTTTAATTTCCCTAAGCTATAGGACCATAAGTGGAAGTGCCCTAGGTTCTGTTGCTTTGTTTTTTAGATGTTTCAGGAAACACCATACACTTCTCCCGAGTGTCTGTTGGCAATTTACATCCCGCCCATCAGCATAACAAGGCTCCCAGTTCTCCATGGCCTGTCCTGCCTTTCTGGATTTTACACTTTTTTCAGATGGCCCTTTTGACCGGGGGGAAGTGAGACTTCATTGTAGTGCAGATTTCCTTTGCAAGCTTGCTTGGTTGGCCAAAAAGGGCGTATGCGTTTTTTCCTGAATATATTCAGGAAAAAACGCATACGCCCTTTTTGGCCAAGTGCATCATTGTGGACGTTCTGCCTCTTTTCCTATGCTTTCAATGCAATTCCAGTCTACCTCCTGAAATCGGTTTCCTGCAATTCTGCCCCGCTTTCAAGTCCTCTTGGCAGCCTTACTTCAGTCTATTTTTGGACGATAGCTGTCATTTATAACTCTGCAGGTTTGTGAATTACAGTGCCCCTGAGCTCCTTTCTTCAACTCGCTTTCTTTTGAGCTGGCCGCAACACCGCAGGATGGCTTCAGGCCCTAATCTGGTTCCGGTACGGCACGCTGAGCCTTTGGTTATTTCCTCTTCCTGGTGGGAAATGAGAGTTAAATTTGCCCGTCCAGACACCTCCAGCTAGCCTCTCATTGGTTCTCGCTATTCCTGTTCATCTTCCGCAGAAATTGCAAACTGGGCCAAACAGGAGGTTAAAGGGACTGACTCTCCAAGTGGGGAGAGTGTTAGTAAAGCGTCTGGAATGTTGCACCCGAGTACCAGGGGAGGAAAACTGAGACATATTTGAACACGTCTCCCATTCACATGGTTGATCATACTTGGGTTCCACATGCATGTTTTAGCTGAAGGAAGAATACCTAAAACCTGGGTAGTTGAAACCCGTGGAATGGGTACCATGCAATATGACTTCAAAGGGTCTTCATTTGCTCACCGAACCTCTCCAATCCTATCACTGCTGCGTTTATGCCCCTGTACACATGCTTGATTCTCTTTCGGAGACATAGCAATCCATAGGTTTTAAGATACTTACTAGTCAGGTACATTCTTAGGCGTTTAATATGCGGTGTTGAGTCCAATTCGTTGAGCAAGGAGTAGCTCTTGTCTATTCCATATTTGGCTTAAGGAACTTTATCTGTGCTCATTTCAGTCTCTGGTTTTATGCAGCAACCCAACTCACCTTTCCCCTTAAGCAAGCATAAGTTGGTTTTCTAAATTTGAGACCCTGTTCTGTTTTGGAATTCAGTTCCTGTGTAGCCAAGTTTACATTCCGTGTATTAGTGATATCTTATGATGTTTCTTTTTCTGTGTGACTTATTTCAGTTAGAATCATCATACCTGAATCCACTCATTGTGATGCTAAGGGCCTGATGACACAGATTTCATTGCTGAGTGATATTGCTTTGTAAGTGAATACTACAAATTCTTTATCAATTTTTCACTTTCTGCGATGTTGAACTTGTACTGTAAACGAGGTTCTTGTAAACAGAGCCGTTCCAAACTTTGGGGTGGCTGTGTCTTTTTGATTTTAATTTCCCTAAGCTATAGGACCATAAGTGGCAGTGCCCTAGGCTCTGTTGCTTTGTTTTTTAGATGTTTCAGGAAACACCATACACTTCTCCCAAGTGTCTGTTGGCAATTTACATCCCGCCCATCAGCATAACAAGGCTCCCAGTTCTCAATGGCCTGTTGCCTTTCTGGATTTTACACTTTTTTCAGATGGCCCTTTTGACCGGGGGGAAGTGAGACTTCATTGTAGTGCAGATTTCCTTTGCAAGCTTGCTTGGTTGGCCAAAAAGGGCGTATGCGTTTTTTCCTGAATATATTCAGGAAAAAACGCATACGCCCTTTTTGGCCAAGTGCATCATTGTGGACGTTCTGCCTCTTTTCCTATGCTTTCAATGCAATTCCAGTCTACCTCCTGAAATCGGTTTCCTGCAATTCTGCCCCGCTTTCAAGTCCTCTTGGCAGCCTTACTTCAGTCTATTTTTGGACGATAGCTGTCATTTATAACTCTGCAGGTTTGTGAATTACAGTGCCCCTGAGCTCCTTTCTTCAACTCGCTTTCTTGTGACCTGGCCGCAACACCGCAGGATGGCTTCAGGCCCTAATCTGGTTCCGGCCCGGCATGCTGAGCCTTTGGTTAATTCCTCTTCCTGGTGGGAAATGAGAGTTAAATTTGCCCGTCCAGACACCTCCAGCTGGCCTCTCATTCGTTCTCGCTATTCCTGTTCATCTTCCGCAGAAATTGCAAACTGGGCCAAACAGGAGGTTAAAGGGACTGACTCTCCAAGTCGGGAGAGTGTTAGTAAAGCGTCTGGAATGTTGCACCCGAGTACCAGGGGAGGAAAACTGAGACATATTTGAACACGTCTCCCGATCACATGGTTGATCATACTCTGGGTTCCACATGCATGTTTTAGCTGAAGGAAGAATACCTTAAACCTGGAGAGTTGAGACCCGTGTAATGGGTACCATGCAATATGACTTCAAAGGGTCTTCATTTGCTCACCGAACCTCTCCAATCCTATCACTGCTGCGTTTATTCCCCTGTACACACGCTTGATTCTCTTTTGGAGACATAGCAATCCATGGGTTTTAAGATACTTACTAGTCAGGTACATTTTTAGGGGTTTAATATGCGGTGTTGAGTCCATTTCGTTGAGCAAGGAGTAGTTCTTGTCTATTCCATATTTGACTTAAGGAACTTTATCTGTGCTCATTTCAATCTCTGGTTTTATGCAGCACCCCAACTCACCTTTCCCCTTAAGCAAGCATAAGTTGGTTTTCTAAATTTGAGTCCCTGTTCTGTTCTGTAATTCAGTTCCTGTGTAGCCAAGTTTACATTCCGTGTACTACTGATATCTTATGATGTTTCTTTTTCTGTGTGACTTACTTCAGTTAGAATCATCATACCTGAATCCACTCATTGTGCTGCTAAGGGCCTGATGACATAGATTTCATTGCTGAGTGATATTGCTTTGTAAGTAAATACCACAACTTCTTTATCCATTTTTCACTTTCTGCAATGTTGAACTTGTACTGTAAACGAGGTTCTTGTAAACAGAGCCGTTCCAAACTTTGGGGTCGCTGTGTCTTTTTGATTTTAATTTCCCTAAGCTATAGGACCATAAGTGGAAGTGCCCTAGGTTCTGTTGCTTTGTTTTTTAGATGTTTCAGGAAACACCATATACTTCTCCCGAGTGGTTGTTGGCAATTTACATCCCGCCCATCAGCATAACAAGGCTCCCAGTTCTCCATGGCCTGTCCTGCCTTTCTGGATTTTACACTTTTTTCAGATGGCCCTTTTGACCGGGGGGAAGTGAGACTTCATTGTAGTGCAGATTTCCTTTGCAAGCTTGCTTCGTTGGCCAAAAAGGGCGTATGCGTTTTTTCCTGAATATATTCAGGAAAAAACGCATACGCCCTTTTTGGCCAAGTGCATCATTGTGGACGTTCTGCCTCTTTTCCTATGCTTTCAGTGCAATTCCAGTCTACCTCCTGAAATCGGTTTCCTGCAATTCTGCCCCGCTTTCAAGTCCTCTTGGCAGCCTTACTTCAGTCTATTTTTGGACGATAGCTGTCATTTATAACTCTGCAGGTTTGTGAATTACAGTGCCCCTGAGCTCCTTTCTTCAACTCGCTTTCTTTTGAGCTGGCCGCAACACCGCAGGATGGCTTCAGGCCCTAATCTGGTTCCGGCACGGCATGCTGAGCCTTTGGTTAATTCCTCTTCCTGGTGGGAAATGAGAGTTAAATTTGCCCGTCCAGACACCTCCAGCTAGCCTCTCATTGGTTCTCGCTATTCCTGTTCATCTTCCGCAGAAATTGCAAACTGGGCCAAACAGGAGGTTAAAGGGACTGACTCTCCAAGTCGGGAGAGTGTTAGTAAAGCGTCTGGAATGTTGCACCCGAGTACCAGGGTACGAAAACTGGGACATATTTGAACACATCTCCCGATCTCATGGTTGATCATACTCTAGGTTCCACATGCATGTTTTAGCTGAAGGAAGAATACCTTAAACCTGGGTAGTTGAAACCCGTGGAATGGGTACCATGCAATATGACTTCAAAGGGTCTTCATTTGCTCACCGAACCTCTCCAATCCTATCACTGCTGCGTTTATGCCCCTGTACACATGCTTGATTCTCTTTCGGAGACATAGCAATCCATAGGTTTGAAGATACTTACTAGTCAGGTACATTCTTAGGCGTTTAATATGGGGTGTTGAGTCCATTTCGTTGAGCAAGGAGTAGCTCTTGTCTATTCCATATTTGACTTAAGGAACTTTATCTGTGCTCATTTCAATCTCTGGTTTTATGCAGCACCCCAACTCACCTTTACCCTTAAGCAAGCATAAGTTGGTTTTCTAAATTTGAGACCCTGTTCTGTTCTGTAATTCAGTTCCTGTGTAGCCAAGTTTACATTCCGTGTATTACTGATATCTTATGATGTTTCTTTTTCTGTGTGACTTACTTCAGTTAGAATCATCATACCTGAATCCACTCATTGTGCTGCTACGGGCCTGATGACACAGATTTCATTGCTGAGTGATATTGCTTTGTAAGTAAATACCACAACTTCTTTATCCATTTTTCACTTTCTGCGATGTTGAACTTGTACTGTAAACGAGGTTCTTGTAAACAGAGCCGTTCCAAACTTTGGGGTGGCTGTGTCTTTTTGATTTTAATTTCCCTAAGCTATAGGACCATAAGTGGAAGTGCCCTAGGCTCTGTTGCTTTGTTTTTTAGATGTTTCAGGAAACACCATACACTTCTCCCGAGTGGTTGTTGGCAATTTACATCCCGCCCATCAGCATAACAAGGCTCCCAGTTCTCCATGGCCTGTCCTGCCTTTCTGGATTTTACACTTTTTTCAGATGGCTCTTTTGACCGGGGGGAAGTGAGACTTCATTGTAGTGCAGATTTCCTTTGCAAGCTTGCTTGGTTGGCCAAAAAGGGCGTATGCGTTTTTTCCTGAATATATTCAGGAAAAAACGCATACGCCCTTTTTGGCCAAGTGCATCATTGTGGACGTTCTGCCTCTTTTCCTATGCTTTCAGTGCAATTCCAGTCTACCTCCTGAAATCGGTTTCCTGCAATTCTGCCCCGCTTTCAAGTCCTCTTGGCAGCCTTACTTCAGTCTATTTTTGGACGATAGCTGTCATTTATAACTCTGCAGGTTTGTGAATTACAGTGCCCCTGAGCTCCTTTGTTCAACTCGCTTTCTTTTGAGCTGGCCGCAACACCGTAGGATGGCTTCAGGCCCTAATCTGGTTCCGGTACGGCACGCTGAGCCTTTGGTTATTTCCTGTTCCTGGTGGGAAATGAGAGTTAAATTTGCCCGTCCAGACACCTCCAGCTAGCCTCTCATTGGTTCTCGCTATTCCTGTTCATCTTCCGCAGAAATTGCAAACTGGGCCAAACAGGAGGTTAAAGGCGCTGACTCTCCAAGTGGGGAGAGTGTTAGTAAAGCGTCTGGAATGTTGCACCCGAGTACCAGGGGAGGAAAACTGAGACATATTTGAACACGTCTCCCGTTCACATGGTTGATCATACTTGGGTTCCACATGCATGTTTTAGCTGAAGGAAGAATACCTTAAACCTGGAGAGTTGAGACCCGTGTAATGGGTACCATGCAATATGACTTCAAAGGGTCTTCATTTGCTCACCGAACCTCTCCAATCCTATCACTGCTGCGTTTATGCCCCTGTACACATGCTTGATTCTCTTTTGGAGACATAGCAATCCATAGGTTTTAAGATACTTACTAGTCAGGTACATTCTTAGGCATTTAATATGCGGTGTTGAGTCCATTTCGTTGAGCAAGGAGTAGCTCTTGTCTATTCCATATTTGACTTAAGGAACTTTATCTGTGCTCATTTCAATCTCTGGTTTTATGCAGCACCCCAACTCACCTTTACCCTTAAGCAAGCATAAGTTGGTTTTCTAAATTTGAGAACCTGTTCTGTTTTGGAATTCAGTTCCTGTGTAGCCAAGTTTACATTCCGTGTATTACTGATATCTTATGATGTTTCTTTTTCTGTGTGACTTATTTCAGTTAGAATCATCGTACCTGAATCCACTCATTGTGCTGCTAAGGGCCTGATGACACAGATTTCATTGCTGAGTGATATTGCTTTGTAAGTAAATACCACAACTTCTTTATCCATTTTTCACTTTCTGCGATGTTGAACTTGTACTGTAAACGAGGTTCTTGTAAACAGAGCCGTTCCAAACTTTGGGGTGGCTGTGTCTTTTTGATTTTAATTTCCCTAAGCTATAGGACCATAAGTGGCAGTGCCCTAGGCTCTGTTGCTTTGTTTTTTACATGTTTCAGGAAACACCATACACTTCTCCCAAGTGGTTGTTGGCAATTTACATCCCGCCCATCAGCATAACAAGGCTCCCAGTTCTCCATGGCCTGTCTTGCCTTTCTGGATTTTACACTTTTTTCAGATGGCCCTTTTGACCGGGGGGAAGTGAGACTTCATTGTAGTGCAGATTTTCTTTGCAAACTTGCTTGGTTGGCCAAAAAGGGCGTATGCGTTTTTTCCTGAATATATTCAGGAAAAAACGCATACGCCCTTTTTGGCCAAGTGCATCATTGTGGACGTTCTGCCTCTTTTCCTATGCTTTCAATGCAATTCCAGTCTACCTCCTGAAATCGGTTTCCTGCAATTCTGCCCCGCTTTCAAGTCCTCTTGGCAGCCTTACTTCAGTCTATTTTTGGACGATAGCTGTCATTTATAACTCTGCAGGTTTGTGAATTACAGTGCCCCTGAGCTCCTTTCTTCAACTCGCTTTCTTTTGAGCTGGCCGCAACACCGCAGGGTGGCTTCAGGCCCTAATCTGGCTCTGGTACGGCACGCTGAGCCTTTGGTTATTTCCTCTTCCTGGTGGGAAATGAGAGTTAAATTTGCCCGTCCAGACACCTCCAGCTAGCCTCTCATTGGTTCTCGCTATTCCTGTTCATCTTCCGCAGAAATTGCAAACTGGGCCAAACAGGAGGTTAAAGGCGCTGACTCTCCAAGTGGGGAGACTGTTAGTAAAGCGTCTGGAATGTTGCACCCGAGTACCAGGGGAGGAAAACTGAGACATATTTGAACACGTCTCCCGTTCACATGGTTGATCATACTTGGGTTCCACATGCATGTTTTAGCTGAAGGAAGAATACCTAAAACCTGGGTAGTTGAAACCCGTGGAATGGGTACCATGCAATATGACTTCAAAGGGTCTTCATTTGCTCACCGAACCTCTCCAATCCTATCACTGCTGCGTTTATGCCCCTTTACACATGCTTGATTCTCTTTCGGAGACATAGCAATCCATAGGTTTTACGATACTTACTAGTCAGGTACATCCTTAGGCGTTTAATATGCGGTGTTGAGTCCATTTCGTTGAGCAAGGAGTAGCTCTTGTCTATTCCATATTTGACTTAAGGAACTTTATCTGTGCTCATTTCAATCTCTGGTTTTATGCAGCACCCCAACTCACCTTTACCCTTAAGCAAGCATAAGTTGGTTTTCTAAATTTGAGACCCTGTTCTGTTCTGTAATTCAGTTCCTGTGTAGCCAAGTTTACATTCCGTGTATTACTGATATCTTATGATGTTTCTTTTTCTGTGTGACTTATTTCAGTTAGAATCATCATACCTGAATCCACTCATTGTGCTGCTAAGTGCCTGATGACACAGATTTCATTGCTGAGTGATATTGCTTTGTAAATAAATACCACAAGTTCTTTATCCATTTTTCACTTTCTGTGATGTTGAACTTGTACTGTGAACGAGGTTCTTGTAAACAGAGCCGTTCCAAACTTTGGGGTGGCTGTGTCTTTTTCATTTTAATTTCCCTAAGCTATAGGACCATAAGTGGAAGTGCCCTAGGTTCTGTTGCTTTGTTTTTTAGATGTTTCAGGAAACACCATACACTTCTCCCGAGTGTCTGTTGGCAATTTACATCCCGCCCATCAGCATAACAAGGCTCCCAGTTCTCCATGGCCTGTCCTGCCTTTCTGGATTTTACACTTTTTTCAGATGGCCCTTTTGACCGGGGGGAAGTGAGACTTCATTGTAGTGCAGATTTCCTTTGCAAACTTGCTTGGTTGGCCGAAAAGGGCGTATGCGTTTTTTCCTGAATATATTCAGGAAAAAACGCATACGCCCTTTTTGGCCAAGTTCATCATTGTGGACGTTCTGCCTCTTTTCCTATGCTTTCAATGCAATTCCAGTCTACCTCCTGAAATCGGTTTCCTGCAATTCTGCCCCGCTTTCAAGTCCTCTTGGCAGCCTTACTTCAGTCTATTTTTGGACGATAGCTGTCATTTATAACTCTGCAGGTTTGTGCATTACAGTGCCCCTGAGCTCCTTTCTTCAACTTGCTTTCTTGTGACCTGGCTGCAACACCACAGGATGGCTTCAGGCCCTAATCTGGTTCCGGCACGGCATGCTGAGCCTTTGGTTATTTCCTTTTCCTGGTGGGAAATGAGAGTTAAATTTGCCCGTCCAGACACCTCCAGCTAGTCTCTCATTGGTTCTCGCTATTCCTGTTCATCTTCCGCAGAAATTGCAAACTGGGCCAAACAGGAGGTTAAAGGCGCTGACTCTCCAAGTGGGGAGAGTGTTAGTAAAGCGTCTGGAATGTTGCACCCGAGTACCAGGGGAGGAAAACTGAGACATATTTGAACACGTCTCCCGTTCACATGGTTGATCATACTTGGGTTCCACATGCATGTTTTAGCTGAAGGAAGAATACCTTAAACCTGGAGAGTTAAGACCCGTGTAATGGGTACCATGCAATATGACTTCAAAGGGTCTTCATTTGCTCACCGAACCTCTCCAATCCTATCACTGCTGCGTTTATGCCCCTGTACACATGCTTGATTCTCTTTCGGAGACATAGCAATCCATAGGTTTTTAAGATACTTACTAGTCAGGTACATTCTTAGGCGTTTAATATGCGGTGTTGAGTCCATTTCGTTGAGCGAGGAGTAGCTCTTGTCTATTCCATATTTGACTTAAGGAACTTTATCTGTGCTCATTTCAATCTCTGGTTTTATGCAGCACCCCAACTCACCTTTCCCCTTAAGCAAGCATAAGTTGGTTTTCTAAATTTGAGACCCTGTTCTGTTTTGGAATGCAGTTCCTGTGTAGCCAAGTTTACATTCCGTGTATTAGTGATATCTTATGATGTTTCTTTTTCTGTGTGACTTATTTCACTTAGAATCATTGTACCTGAATCCACTCATTATGCTGCTACGGGCCTGATGACATAGATTTCATTGCTGAGTGATACTGCATTGTACGTAAGTACCACAAGTTCTTTATCCATTTTTCACTTTCTGTGATATTGAACTTGTACGGTAAACGAGGTTCTTGTAAACGGAGGCGTCCCAAACTTTGGGGTGGCTGTGTCTTTTTGATTTTAATTTCCCTAAGCTATAGGACCATAAGTGGAAGTGCCCTAGGCTCTGTTGCTTTGTTTTTTAGATGTTTCAGGAAACACCATACACTTCTCCCGAGTGGTTGTTGGCAATTTACATCCCGCCCATCAGCATAACAAGGCTCCCAGTTCTCCATGGCCTGTCCTGCCTTTCTGGATTTTACACTTTTTTCAGATGGCTCTTTTGACCGGGGGGAAGTGAGACTTCATTGTAGTGCAGATTTCCTTTGCAAGCTTGCTTGGTTGGCCAAAAAGGGCGTATGCGTTTTTTCCTGAATATATTCAGGAAAAAACGCATACGCACTTTTTGGCCAAGTGCATCATTGTGGACGTTCTGCCTCTTTTCCTATGCTTTCAATGCAATTCCAGTCTACCTCCTGAAATCGGTTTCCTGCAATTCTGCCCCGCTTTCAAGTCCTCTTGGCAGCCTTACTTCAGTCTATTTTTGGACGATAGCTGTCATTTATAACTCTGCAGGTTTGTGAATTACAGTGCCCCTGAGCTCCTTTCTTCAACTTGCTTTCTTTTGACCTGGCCGCAACACCGCAGGATGGCTTCAGGCCCTAATCTGGTTCCGGCACGGCACGCTGAGCCTTTGGTTATTTCCTCTTCCTGGTGGGAAATGAGAGTTAAATTTGCCCGTCCAGACACCTCCAGCTAGTCTCTCATTGGTTCTCGCTATTCCTGTTCATCTTCCGCAGAAATTGCAAACTGGGCCAAACAGGAGGTTAAAGGCGCTGACTCTCCAAGTGGGGAGAGTGTTAGTAAAGCGTCTGGAATGTTGCACCCGAGTACCAGGGGAGGAAAACTGAGACATATTTGAACACGTCTCCCGTTCACATGGTTGATCATACTTGGGTTCCACATGAATGTTTTAGCTGAAGGAAGAATACCTAAAACCTGGGTAGTTGAAACCCGTGGAATGGGTACCATGCAATATGACTTCAAAGGGTCTTCATTTGCTCACCGAACCTCTCCAATCCTATCACTGCTGCGTTTATGCCCCTGTACACATGCTTGATTCTCTTTCGGAGACATAGCAATCCATAGGTTTTAAGATACTTACTAGTCAGGTACATTCTTAGGCGTTTAATATGCGGTGTTGAGTCCATTTCGTTGAGCAAGGAGTAGCTCTTGTCTATTCCATATTTGGCTTAAGGAACTTTATCTGTGCTCATTTCAATCTCTGGTTTTATACAGCAACCCAACTCACCTTTCCCCTTAAGCAAGCATAAGTGGGTTTTCTAAATTTCAGACCCTGTTCTGTTTTGGAATTCAGTTCCTGTGTAGCCAAGTTTACATTCCGTGTATTAGTGATATCTTATGATGTTTCTTTTTCTGTGTGACTTATTTCAGTTAGAATCATCGTACCTGAATCTACTCATTATGCTGCTACGGGCCTGATGACATAGATTTCATTGCTGAGTGATACTGCATTGTACGTAAGTACCACAAGTTCTTTATCCATTTTTCACTTTCTGCGATGTTGAACTTGTACTGTAAACGAGGTTCTTGTAAACAGAGCCGTTCCAAACTTTGGGGTGGCTGTGTCTTTTTGATTTTAATTTCCCTAAGCTATAGGACCATAAGTGGAAGTGCCCTAGGCTCTGTTGCTTTGTTTTTTAGATGTTTCAGGAAACACCATACACTTCTCCCGAGTGTCTGTTGGCAATTTACATCCCGCCCATCAGCATAACAAGGCTCCCAGTTCTCCATGGCCTGTCCTGCCTTTCTGGATTTTACACTTTTTTCAGATGGCCCTTTTGACCGGGGGGAAGTGAGACTTCATTGTAGTGCAGATTTCCTTTGCAAGCTTGCTTGGTTGGCCAAAAAGGGCGTATGCGTTTTTTCCTGAATATATTCAGGAAAAAACGCATACGCCCTTTTTGGCCAAGTGCATCATTGTGGACGTTCTGCCTCTTTTCCTATGCTTTCAATGCAATTCCAGTCTACCTCCTGAAATCGGTTTCCTGCAATTCTGCCCCGCTTTCAAGTCCTCTTGGCAGCCTTACTTCAGTCTATTTTTGGACGATAGCTGTCATTTATAACTCTGCAGGTTTTTGAATTACAGTGCCCCTGAGCTCCTTTCTTCAACTCGCTTTCTTGTGACCTGGCCACAACACAGCAGGATGGCTTCAGGCCCTAATCTGGTTCCGGCACGGCACGCTGAGCTTTTGGTTTATTCCTCTTCCTGGTGGGAAATGAGAGTTAAATTTGCCCGTCCAGACACCTCCAGCTAGTCTCTCATTGGTTCTCACTATTCCTGTTCATCTTCCGCAGAAATTGCAAACTGGGCCAAACAGGAGGTTAAAGGGACTGACTCTCCAAGTCGGGAGAGTGTTAGTAAAGCGTCTGGAATGTTGCACCCGAGTACCAGGGTACGAAAACTGAGACATATTTGAACACGTCTCCCGATCACATGGTTGATCATACTCTAGGTTCCACATGCATGTTTTAGCTGAAGGAAGAATACCTTAAACCTGGGTAATTGAAACCCGTGGAATGGGTACCATGCAATATGACTTCAAAGTGTCTTCATTTGCGCACCGAACCTCTCCAATCCTATCACTGCTGCGCTTATGCCCCTGTACACATGCTTGATTCTCTTTTGGAGACATAGCAATCCATAGGTTTTAAGATACTTACTAGTCAGAAACATTCTTAGGCGTTTAATATGGGGTGTTGAGTCCATTTCGTTGAGAAAGGAGTAGCTCTTGTCTATTCCATATTTGGCTTAAGGAACTTTATCTGTGCTCATTTCAATCTCTGGTTTTATGCAGCACCCCAACTCACCTTTCCCCTTAAGCAAGCATAAGTTGGTTTTCTAAATTTGAGACCCTGTTCTGTTCTGTAATTCAGTTCCTGTGTAGCCAAGTTTACATTCCGTGTATTAGTGATATCTTATGATGTTTCTTTTTCTGTGTGACTTATTTCAGTTAGAATCATCATACCTGAATCCACTCATTGTGATGCTAAGGGTCTGATGACATACATTTCATTGCTGAGTGATATTGCTTTGTAAGTGAATACCACAACTTCTTTATCCATTTTTCACTTTCTGCGATGTTGAACTTGTATTGTAAACGAGGTTCTTGTAAACAGAGCCGTTCCAAACTTTGGGGTGGCTGTGTCTTTTTGATTTTAATTTCCCTAAGCTATAGGACCATAAGTGGAAGTGCCCTAGGCTCTGTTGCTTTGTTTTTTAGATGTTTCAGGAAACACCATACACTTCTCCCGAGTGGTTGTTTGCAATTTACATCCCGCCCATCAGCATAACAAGGCTCCCAGTTCTCCATGGCCTGTCCTGCCTTTCTGGATTTTACACTTTTTTCAGATGGCCCTTTTGACCGGGGGGAAGTGAGACTTCATTGTAGTGCAGATTTCCTTTGCAAGCTTGCTTCGTTGGCCAAAAAGGGCGTATGCGTTTTTTCCTGAATATATTCAGGAAAAAACGCATACGCCCTTTTTGGCCAAGTGCATCATTGTGGACGTTCTGCCTCTTTTCCTATGCTTTCAATGCAATTCCAGTCTACCTCCTGAAATCGGTTTCCTGCAATTATGCCCCGCTTTCAAGTCCTCTTGGCAGCCTTACTTCAGTATATTTTTGGACGATAGCTGTCATTTATAACTCTGCAGGTTTGTGAACTACAGTGCCCCTGAGCTCCTTTGTTCAACTCGCTTTCTTTTGAGCTGGCCGCATCACCGCAGGATGGCTTCAGGCCCTAATCTGGTTCCGGGACGGCACGCTGAGCCTTTGGTTATTTCCTCTTCCTGGTGGGAAATGAGAGTTAAATTTGCCCGTCCAGACACCTCCAGCTAGCCTCTCATTGGTTCTCGCTATTCCTGTTCATCTTCCGCAGAAATTGCAAACTGGGCCAAACAGGAGGTTAAAGGCGCTGACTCTCCAAGTGGGGAGAGTGTTAGTAAAGCGTCTGGAATGTTGCACCCGAGTACCAGGGGAGGAAAACTGAGACATATTTGAACACGTCTCCCGTTCACATGGTTGATCATACTTGGGTTCCACATGCATGTTTTAGCTGAAGGAAGAATACCTAAAACCTGGGTAGTTGAAACCCGTGGAATGGGTACCATGCAATATAACTTCAAAGGGTCTTCATTTGCTCACCGAACCTCTCCAATCCTATCACTGCTGCGTTTATGCCCCTGGACACATGCTTGATTCTCTTTTGGAGACATAGCAATCCATAGGTTTTAAGATACTTACTAGTCAGGTACATTCTTAGGCGTTTAATATGCGGTGTTGAGTCCATTTCGTTGAGCAAGGAGTAGCTCTTGTCTATTCCATATTTGGCTTAAGGAACTTTATCTGTGCTCATTTCAATCTCTGGTTTTATGCAGCAACCCAACTCACCTTAACCCTTAAGCAAGCATAAGTTGGTTTTCTAAATTTGAGACCCTGTTCTGTTTTGGAATTCAGTTCCTGTGTAGCCAAGTTTACATTCCGTGTATTACTGATATCTTATGATGTTTCTTTTTCTGTGTGACTTATTTCAGTTAGAATCATCGTACCTGAATCTACTCATTATGCTGCTACGGGCCTGATGACATAGATTTCATTGCTGAGTGATACTGCATTGTACGTAAGTACCACAAGTTCTTTATCCATTTTTCACTTTCTGCGATGTTGAACTTGTACTGTAAACGAGGTTCTTGTAAACAGAGCCGTTCCAAACTTTGGGGTGGCTGTGTCTTTTTGATTTTAATTTCCCTAAGCTATAGGACCATAAGTGGAAGTGCCCTAGGCTCTGTTGCTTTGTTTTTTAGATGTTTCAGGAAACACCATACACTTCTCCCGAGTGGTTGTTTGCAATTTACATCCCGCCCATCAGCATAACAAGGCTCCCAGTTCTCCATGGCCTGTCCTGCCTTTCTGGATTTTACACTTTTTTCAGATGGCCCTTTTGACCGGGGGGAAGTGAGACTTCATTGTAGTGCAGATTTCCTTTGCAAGCTTGCTTGGTTGGCCAAAAAGGGCGTATGCATTTTTTCCTGAATATATTCAGGAAAAAAACGCATACGCCCTTTTTGGCCAAGTGCATCATTGTGGACGTTCTGCCTCTTTTCCTATGCTTTCAATGCAATTCCAGTCTACCTCCTGAAATCGGTTTCCTGCAATTCTGCCCCGCTTTCAAGTCCTCTTGGCAGCCTTACTTCAGTCTATTTTTGGACGATAGCTGTCATTTATAACTCTGCAGGTTTGTGAATTACAGTGCCCCTGAGCTCCTTTCTTCAACTTGCTTTCTTGTGACCTGGCTGCAACACCACAGGATGGCTTCAGGCCCTAATCTGGTTCCGGCACGGCACGCTGAGCCTTTGGTTAATTCCTCTTCCTGGTGGGAAATGAGAGTTAAATTTGCCCGTCCAGACACCTCCAGCTAGCCTCTCATTGGTTCTCGCTATTCCTGTTCATCTTCCGCAGAAATTGCAAACTGGGCCAAACAGGAGGTTAAAGGGACTGACTCTCCAAGTCGGGAGAGTGTTAGTAAAGCGTCTGGAATGTTGCACCCAAGTACCAGGGTACGAAAACTGAGACATATTTGAACACGTCTCCCGATCACATGGTTGATCATACTCTAGGTTCCACATGCATGTTTTAGCTGAAGGAAGAATACCTTAAACCTGGGTAGTTGAAACCCGTGGAATGGGTACCATGCAATATGACTTCAAAGGGTCTTCATTTGCTCACCGAACCTCTCCAATCCTATCACTGCTGCGTTTATGCCCCTGTACATATGCTTGATTCTCTTTTGGAGACATAGCAATCCATAGGTTTTAAGATACTTACTAGTCAGGAACATTCTTAGGCGTTTAATATGGGGTGTTGAGTCCATTTCGTTGAGCAAGGAGTAGCTCTTGTCTATTCCATATTTGGCTTAAGGAACTTTATCTGTGCTCATTTCAATCTCTGGTTTTATGCAGCACCCCAACTCACCTTTACCCTTAAGCAAGCATAATTTGGTTTTCTAAATTTGAGACCCTGTTCTGTTCTGTAATTCAGTTCCTGTGTAGGCAAGTTTACATTCCGTGTATTAGTGATATCTTATGATGTTTCTTTTTCTGTGTGACTTATTTCAGTTAGAATCATCATACCTGAATCCACTCATTGCGATGCTAAGGGCCTGATGACATAGATTTCATTGCTGAGTGATATTGCTTTGTAAGTGAATACCACAACTTCTTTATCCATTTTTCACTTTCTGCGATGTTGAACTTGTACTGTAAACGAGGTTCTTGTAAACAGAGCCGTTCCAAACTTTGGGGTGGCTGTGTCTTTTTGATTTTAATTTCCCTAAGCTATAGGACCATAAGTGGAAATGCCCTAGGCTCTGTTGCTTTGTTTTTTAGATGTTTCAGGAAACACCATACACTTCTCCCAAGTGTCTGTTGGCAATTTACATCCCGCCCATCAGCATAACAAGGCTCCCAGTTCTCAATGGCCTGTTGCCTTTCTGGATTTTACACTTTTTTCAGATGGCCCTTTTGACCGGGGGGAAGTGAGACTTCATTGTAGTGCAGATTTCCTTTGCAAGCTTGCTTGGTTGGCCAAAAAGGGCGTATGCGTTTTTTCCTGAATATATTCAGGAAAAAACGCATACGCCCTTTTTGGCCAAGTGCATCATTGTGGACGTTCTGCCTCTTTTCCTATGCTTTCAATGCAATTCCAGTCTACCTCCTGAAATCGGTTTCCTGCAATTCTGCCCCGCTTTCAAGTCCTCTTGGCAGCCTTACTTCAGTCTATTTTTGGACGATAGCTGTCATTTATAACTCTGCAGGTTTGTGAATTACAGTGCCCCTGAGCTCCTTTCTTCAACTTGCTTTCTTTTGACCTGGCCGCAACACCGCAGGATGGCTTCAGGCCCTAATCTGGTTCCGGCACGGCACGCTGAGCCTTTGGTTATTTCCTCTTCCTGGTGGGAAATGAGAGTTAAATTTGCCCGTCCAGACACCTCCAGCTAGTCTCTCATTGGTTCTCGCTATTCCTGTTCATCTTCCGCAGAAATTGCAAACTGGGCCAAACAGGAGGTTAAAGGCGCTGACTCTCCAAGTGGGGAGAGTGTTAGTAAAGCGTCTGGAATGTTGCACCCGAGTACCAGGGGAGGAAAACTGAGACATATTTGAACACGTCTCCCGTTCACATGGTTGATCATACTTGGGTTCCACATGAATGTTTTAGCTGAAGGAAGAATACCTAAAACCTGGGTAGTTGAAACCCGTGGAATGGGTACCATGCAATATGACTTCAAAGGGTCTTCATTTGCTCACCGAACCTCTCCAATCCTATCACTGCTGCGTTTATGCCCCTGTACACATGCTTGATTCTCTTTCGGAGACATAGCAATCCATAGGTTTTAAGATACTTACTAGTCAGGTACATTCTTAGGCGTTTAATATGCGGTGTTGAGTCCATTTCGTTGAGCAAGGAGTAGCTCTTGTCTATTCCATATTTGGCTTAAGGAACTTTATCTGTGCTCATTTCAATCTCTGGTTTTATACAGCAACCCAACTCACCTTTCCCCTTAAGCAAGCATAAGTGGGTTTTCTAAATTTCAGACCCTGTTCTGTTTTGGAATTCAGTTCCTGTGTAGCCAAGTTTACATTCCGTGTATTAGTGATATCTTATGATGTTTCTTTTTCTGTGTGACTTATTTCAGTTAGAATCATCGTACCTGAATCTACTCATTATGCTGCTACGGGCCTGATGACATAGATTTCATTGCTGAGTGATACTGCATTGTACGTAAGTACCACAAGTTCTTTATCCATTTTTCACTTTCTGCGATGTTGAACTTGTACTGTAAACGAGGTTCTTGTAAACAGAGCCGTTCCAAACTTTGGGGTGGCTGTGTCTTTTTGATTTTAATTTCCCTAAGCTATAGGACCATAAGTGGAAGTGCCCTAGGCTCTGTTGCTTTGTTTTTTAGATGTTTCAGGAAACACCATACACTTCTCCCGAGTGTCTGTTGGCAATTTACATCCCGCCCATCAGCATAACAAGGCTCCCAGTTCTCCATGGCCTGTCCTGCCTTTCTGGATTTTACACTTTTTTCAGATGGCCCTTTTGACCGGGGGGAAGTGAGACTTCATTGTAGTGCAGATTTCCTTTGCAAGCTTGCTTGGTTGGCCAAAAAGGGCGTATGCGTTTTTTCCTGAATATATTCAGGAAAAAACGCATACGCCCTTTTTGGCCAAGTGCATCATTGTGGACGTTCTGCCTCTTTTCCTATGCTTTCAATGCAATTCCTGTCTACCTCCTGAAATCGGTTTCCTGCAATTCTGCCCCGCTTTCAAGTCCTCTTGGCAGCCTTACTTCAGTCTATTTTTGGACGATAGCTGTCATTTATAACTCTGCAGGTTTTTGAATTACAGTGCCCCTGAGCTCCTTTCTTCAACTCGCTTTCTTGTGACCTGGCCACAACACAGCAGGATGGCTTCAGGCCCTAATCTGGTTCCGGCACGGCACGCTGAGCTTTTGGTTTATTCCTCTTCCTGGTGGGAAATGAGAGTTAAATTTGCCCGTCCAGACACCTCCAGCTAGTCTCTCATTGGTTCTCACTATTCCTGTTCATCTTCCGCAGAAATTGCAAACTGGGCCAAACAGGAGGTTAAAGGGACTGACTCTCCAAGTCGGGAGAGTGTTAGTAAAGCGTCTGGAATGTTGCACCCGAGTACCAGGGTACGAAAACTGAGACATATTTGAACACGTCTCCCGATCACATGGTTGATCATACTCTAGGTTCCACATGCATGTTTTAGCTGAAGGAAGAATACCTTAAACCTGGGTAATTGAAACCCGTGGAATGGGTACCATGCAATATGACTTCAAAGTGTCTTCATTTGCGCACCGAACCTCTCCAATCCTATCACTGCTGCGCTTATGCCCCTGTACACATGCTTGATTCTCTTTTGGAGACATAGCAATCCATAGGTTTTAAGATACTTACTAGTCAGAAACATTCTTAGGCGTTTAATATGGGGTGTTGAGTCCATTTCGTTGAGAAAGGAGTAGCTCTTGTCTATTCCATATTTGGCTTAAGGAACTTTATCTGTGCTCATTTCAATCTCTGGTTTTATGCAGCACCCCAACTCACCTTTCCCCTTAAGCAAGCATAAGTTGGTTTTCTAAATTTGAGACCCTGTTCTGTTCTGTAATTCAGTTCCTGTGTAGCCAAGTTTACATTCCGTGTATTAGTGATATCTTATGATGTTTCTTTTTCTGTGTGACTTATTTCAGTTAGAATCATCATACCTGAATCCACTCATTGTGATGCTAAGGGTCTGATGACATACATTTCATTGCTGAGTGATATTGCTTTGTAAGTGAATACCACAACTTCTTTATCCATTTTTCACTTTCTGCGATGTTGAACTTGTATTGTAAACGAGGTTCTTGTAAACAGAGCCGTTCCAAACTTTGGGGTGGCTGTGTCTTTTTGATTTTAATTTCCCTAAGCTATAGGACCATAAGTGGAAGTGCCCTAGGCTCTGTTGCTTTGTTTTTTAGATGTTTCAGGAAACACCATACACTTCTCCCGAGTGGTTGTTTGCAATTTACATCCCGCCCATCAGCATAACAAGGCTCCCAGTTCTCCATGGCCTGTCCTGCCTTTCTGGATTTTACACTTTTTTCAGATGGCCCTTTTGACCAGGGGGAAGTGAGACTTCATTGTAGTGCAGATTTCCTTTGCAAGCTTGCTTCGTTGGCCAAAAAGGGCGTATGCGTTTTTTCCTGAATATATTCAGGAAAAAACGCATACGCCCTTTTTGGCCAAGTGCATCATTGTGGACGTTCTGCCTCTTTTCCTATGCTTTCAATGCAATTCCAGTCTACCTCCTGAAATCGGTTTCCTGCAATTATGCCCCGCTTTCAAGTCCTCTTGGCAGCCTTACTTCAGTATATTTTTGGACGATAGCTGTCATTTATAACTCTGCAGGTTTGTGAACTACAGTGCCCCTGAGCTCCTTTGTTCAACTCGCTTTCTTTTGAGCTGGCCGCATCACCGCAGGATGGCTTCAGGCCCTAATCTGGTTCCGGGACGGCACGCTGAGCCTTTGGTTATTTCCTCTTCCTGGTGGGAAATGAGAGTTAAATTTGCCCGTCCAGACACCTCCAGCTAGCCTCTCATTGGTTCTCGCTATTCCTGTTCATCTTCCGCAGAAATTGCAAACTGGGCCAAACAGGAGGTTAAAGGCGCTGACTCTCCAAGTGGGGAGAGTGTTAGTAAAGCGTCTGGAATGTTGCACC
Organism: Stenella coeruleoalba; assembly: GCF_951394435.1. Taxonomy (NCBI): domain Eukaryota; kingdom Metazoa; phylum Chordata; class Mammalia; order Artiodactyla; family Delphinidae; genus Stenella; species Stenella coeruleoalba. The sequence continues at coordinate 1,654,342 of NW_027646189.1, forward strand.
CGAGTACCAGGGGAGGAAAACTGAGACATATTTGAACACGTCTCCCGTTCACATGGTTGATCATACTTGGGTTCCACATGCATGTTTTAGCTGAAGGAAGAATACCTAAAACCTGGGTAGTTGAAACCCGTGGAATGGGTACCATGCAATATAACTTCAAAGGGTCTTCATTTGCTCACCGAACCTCTCCAATCCTATCACTGCTGCGTTTATGCCCCTGGACACATGCTTGATTCTCTTTTGGAGACATAGCAATCCATAGGTTTTAAGATACTTACTAGTCAGGTACATTCTTAGGCGTTTAATATGCGGTGTTGAGTCCATTTCGTTGAGCAAGGAGTAGCTCTTGTCTATTCCATATTTGGCTTAAGGAACTTTATCTGTGCTCATTTCAATCTCTGGTTTTATGCAGCAACCCAACTCACCTTAACCCTTAAGCAAGCATAAGTTGGTTTTCTAAATTTGAGACCCTGTTCTGTTTTGGAATTCAGTTCCTGTGTAGCCAAGTTTACATTCCGTGTATTACTGATATCTTATGATGTTTCTTTTTCTGTGTGACTTATTTCAGTTAGAATCATCGTACCTGAATCTACTCATTATGCTGCTACGGGCCTGATGACATAGATTTCATTGCTGAGTGATACTGCATTGTACGTAAGTACCACAAGTTCTTTATCCATTTTTCACTTTCTGCGATGTTGAACTTGTACTGTAAACGAGGTTCTTGTAAACAGAGCCGTTCCAAACTTTGGGGTGGCTGTGTCTTTTTGATTTTAATTTCCCTAAGCTATAGGACCATAAGTGGAAGTGCCCTAGGCTCTGTTGCTTTGTTTTTTAGATGTTTCAGGAAACACCATACACTTCTCCCGAGTGGTTGTTTGCAATTTACATCCCGCCCATCAGCATAACAAGGCTCCCAGTTCTCCATGGCCTGTCCTGCCTTTCTGGATTTTACACTTTTTTCAGATGGCCCTTTTGACCGGGGGGAAGTGAGACTTCATTGTAGTGCAGATTTCCTTTGCAAGCTTGCTTGGTTGGCCAAAAAGGGCGTATGCATTTTTTCCTGAATATATTCAGGAAAAAAACGCATACGCCCTTTTTGGCCAAGTGCATCATTGTGGACGTTCTGCCTCTTTTCCTATGCTTTCAATGCAATTCCAGTCTACCTCCTGAAATCGGTTTCCTGCAATTCTGCCCCGCTTTCAAGTCCTCTTGGCAGCCTTACTTCAGTCTATTTTTGGACGATAGCTGTCATTTATAACTCTGCAGGTTTGTGAATTACAGTGCCCCTGAGCTCCTTTCTTCAACTTGCTTTCTTGTGACCTGGCTGCAACACCACAGGATGGCTTCAGGCCCTAATCTGGTTCCGGCACGGCACGCTGAGCCTTTGGTTAATTCCTCTTCCTGGTGGGAAATGAGAGTTAAATTTGCCCGTCCAGACACCTCCAGCTAGCCTCTCATTGGTTCTCGCTATTCCTGTTCATCTTCCGCAGAAATTGCAAACTGGGCCAAACAGGAGGTTAAAGGGACTGACTCTCCAAGTCGGGAGAGTGTTAGTAAAGCGTCTGGAATGTTGCACCCAAGTACCAGGGTACGAAAACTGAGACATATTTGAACACGTCTCCCGATCACATGGTTGATCATACTCTAGGTTCCACATGCATGTTTTAGCTGAAGGAAGAATACCTTAAACCTGGGTAGTTGAAACCCGTGGAATGGGTACCATGCAATATGACTTCAAAGGGTCTTCATTTGCTCACCGAACCTCTCCAATCCTATCACTGCTGCGTTTATGCCCCTGTACATATGCTTGATTCTCTTTTGGAGACATAGCAATCCATAGGTTTTAAGATACTTACTAGTCAGGAACATTCTTAGGCGTTTAATATGGGGTGTTGAGTCCATTTCGTTGAGCAAGGAGTAGCTCTTGTCTATTCCATATTTGGCTTAAGGAACTTTATCTGTGCTCATTTCAATCTCTGGTTTTATGCAGCACCCCAACTCACCTTTACCCTTAAGCAAGCATAATTTGGTTTTCTAAATTTGAGACCCTGTTCTGTTCTGTAATTCAGTTCCTGTGTAGGCAAGTTTACATTCCGTGTATTAGTGATATCTTATGATGTTTCTTTTTCTGTGTGACTTATTTCAGTTAGAATCATCATACCTGAATCCACTCATTGCGATGCTAAGGGCCTGATGACATAGATTTCATTGCTGAGTGATATTGCTTTGTAAGTGAATACCACAACTTCTTTATCCATTTTTCACTTTCTGCGATGTTGAACTTGTACTGTAAACGAGGTTCTTGTAAACAGAGCCGTTCCAAACTTTGGGGTGGCTGTGTCTTTTTGATTTTAATTTCCCTAAGCTATAGGACCATAAGTGGAAATGCCCTAGGCTCTGTTGCTTTGTTTTTTAGATGTTTCAGGAAACACCATACACTTCTCCCAAGTGTCTGTTGGCAATTTACATCCCGCCCATCAGCATAACAAGGCTCCCAGTTCTCAATGGCCTGTTGCCTTTCTGGATTTTACACTTTTTTCAGATGGCCCTTTTGACCGGGGGGAAGTGAGACTTCATTGTAGTGCAGATTTCCTTTGCAAGCTTGCTTGGTTGGCCAAAAAGGGCGTATGCGTTTTTTCCTGAATATATTCAGGAAAAAACGCATACGCCCTTTTTGGCCAAGTGCATCATTGTGGACGTTCTGCCTCTTTTCCTATGCTTTCAATGCAATTCCAGTCTACCTCCTGAAATCGGTTTCCTGCAATTCTGCCCCGCTTTCAAGTCCTCTTGGCAGCCTTACTTCAGTCTATTTTTGGACGATAGCTGTCATTTATAACTCTGCAGGTTTGTGAATTACAGTGCCCCTGAGCTCCTTTCTTCAACTCGCTTTCTTGTGACCTGGCTGCAACACCGCATGATGGCTTCAGGCCCTAATCTGGTTCCGGCCCGGCATGCTGAGCCTTTGGTTAATTCCTCTTCCTGGTGGGAAATGAGAGTTAAATTTGCCCGTCCAGACACCTCCAGCTAGCCTCTCATTGGTTCTCGCTATTCCTGTTCATCTTCCGCAGAAATTGCAAACTGGGCCAAACAGGAGGTTAAAGGGACTGACTCTCCAAGTCGGGAGAGTGTTAGTAAAGCGTCTGGAATGTTGCACCCGAGTACCAGGGGAGGAAAACTGAGACATATTTGAACACGTCTCCCGTTCACATGGTTGATCATACTCTGGGTTCCACATGCATGTTTTAGCTGAAGGAAGAATACCTTAAAACTGGAGAGTTGAGACCCGTGTAATGGGTACCATGCAATATAACTTCAAAGGGTCTTCATTTGCTCACCGAACCTCTCCAATCCTATCACTGCTGTGTTTATTCCCCTGTACACACGCTTGATTCTCTTTTGGAGACATAGCAATCCATAGGTTTTAAGATACTTACTAGTCAGGTACATTCTTAGGGGTTTAATATGGGGTTTTGAGTCCATTTCGTTGAGCAAGGAGTAGCTCTTGTCTATTCCATATTTGGCTTAAGGAACTTTATCTGTGCTCATTTCAATCTCTGGTTTTATGCAGCACCCCAACTCACCTTTCCCCTTAAGCAAGCATAAGTTGGTTTTCTAAATTTGAGACCCTGTTCTGTTCTGTAATTCAGTTCCTGTGTAGCCAAGTTTACATTCCGTGTATTACTGATATCTTATGATGTTTCTTTTTCTGTGTGACTTATTTCAGTTAGAATCATCATACCTGAATCCACTCATTGTGATGCTAAGGGCCTGATGACATAGAATTCATTGCTGAGTGATATTGCTTTGTAAGTAAATACCACAACTTCTTTATCCATTTTTCACTTTCTGCGATGTTGAACTTGTACTGTAAACGAGGTTCTTGTAAACAGAGGCGTCCCAAACTTTGGGGTGGCTGTGTCTTTTTGATTTTAAATTCCCTAAGCTATAGGACCATAAGTGGCAGTGCCCTAGGCTCTGTTGCTTTGTTTTTTAGATGTTTCAGGAAACACCATACACTTCTCCCGAGTGGTTGTTGGCAATTTACATCCCGCCCATCAGCATAACAAGGCTCCCAGTTCTCCATGGCCTGTCCTGCCTTTCTGGATTTTACACTTTTTTCAGATGGCCCTTTTGACCGGGGGGAAGTGAGACTTCATTGTAGTGCAGATTTCCTTTGCAAGCTTGCTTGGTTGGCCAAAAAGGGCGTATGCGTTTTTTCCTGAATATATTCAGGAAAAAACGCATACGCCCTTTTTGGCCAAGTGCATCATTGTGGACGTTCTGCCTCTTTTCCTATGCTTTCAATGCAATTCAAGTCTACCTCTTGAAATCGGTTTCCTGCAATTCTGCCCCGCTTTCAAGTCCTCTTGGCAGCCTTACTTCAGTCTATTTTTGGACGATAGCTGTCATTTATAACTCTGCAGGTTTGTGAATTACAGTGCCCCTCAGCTCCTTTCTTCAACTCGCTTTCTTGTGACCTGGCCGCAACACCGCAGGATGGCTTCAGGCCCTAATCTGGTTCCGGCACGGCACGCTGAGCCTTTGGTTATTTCCTCTTCCTGGTGGGAAATGAGAGTTAAATTTGCCCGTCCAGACACCTCCAGCTAGCCTCTCATTGGTTCTCGCTATTCCTGTTCATCTTTCGCATTAATTGCAAACTGGGCCAAACAGGAGGTTAAAGGGACTGACTCTCCAAGTCGGGAGAGTGTTAGTAAAGCGTCTGGAATGTTGCACCCGAGTACCAGGGTACGAAAACTGAGACATATTTGAACACGTCTCCCGATCACATGGTTGATCATACTCTAGGTTCCACATGCATGTTTTAGCTGAAGGAAGAATACCTTAAACCTTGGTAGTTGAAACCCGTGGAATGGGTACCATGCAATATGACTTCAAAGGGTCTTCATTTGCTCACCGAACCTCTCCAATCCTATCACTGCTGCGTTTATGCCCCTGTACACATGCTTGATTCTCTTTCGGAGACATAGCAAACCATAGGTTTTAAGATACTTACTAGTCAGGTACATTCTTAGGCGTTTAATATGGGGTGTTGAGTCCATTTCGTTGAGCAAGGAGTAGCTCTTGTCTATTCCATATTTGACTTAAGGAACTTTATCTGTGCTCATTTCAATCTCTGGTTTTATGCAGCACCCCAACTCACCTTTCCCCTTAAGCAAGCATAAGTTGGTTTTCTAAATTTGAGACCCTGTTCTGTTCTGTAATTCAGTTCCTGTGTAGCCAAGTTTACATTCCGTGTATTACTGATATCTTATGATGTTTCTTTTTCTGTGTGACTTACTTCAGTTAGAATCATCATACCTGAATCCACTCATTGTGCTGCTAAGGGCCTGATGACACAGATTTCATTGCTGAGTGATATTGCTTTGTAAGTAAATACCACAACTTCTTTATCCATTTTTCACTTTCTGCGATGTTGAACTTGTACTGTAAACGAGGTTCTTGTAAACAGAGGCGTCCCAAACTTTGGGGTGGCTGTGCCTTTTTGATTTTAATTTCCCTAAGCTATAGGACCATAAGTGGAAGTGCCCTAGGTGCTGTTGCTTTGTTTTTTAGATGTTTCAGGAAACACCATACACTTCTCCCGAGTGGTTGTTGGCAATTTACATCCCGCCCATCAGCATAACAAGGCTCCCAGTTCTCCATGGCCTGTTGCCTTTCTGGATTTTACACTTTTTTCAGATGGCCCTTTTGACGGGGGGAAGTGAGACTTCATTGTAGTGCAGATTTCCTTTGCAAGCTTGCTTGGTTGGCCAAAAAGGGCGTATGCGTTTTTTCCTGAATATATTCAGGAAAAAACGCATACACCCTTTTTGGCCAAGTGCATCATTGTGGACGTTCTGCCTCTTTTCCTATGCTATCAATGCAATTCCAGTCTACCTCCTGAAATCGGTTTCCTGCAATTCTGCCCCGCTTTCAAGTCCTCTTGGCAGCCTTACTTCAGTCTATTTTTGGACGATAGCTGTCATTTATAACTCTGCAGGTTTGTGAATTACAGTGCCCCTGAGCTCCTTTCTTCAACTCGCTTTCTTTTGAGCTGGCCGCAACACCGCAGGATGGCTTCAGGCTCTAATCTGGTTCCGGTACGGCACGCTGAGCCTTTGGTTAATTCCTCTTCCTGGTGGGAAATGAGAGTTAAATTTGCCCGTCCAGACACCTCCAGCTAGCCTCTCATTGATTCTCGCTATTCCTGTTCATCTTCCGCAGAAATTGCAAACTGGGCCAAACAGGAGGTTAAAGGCGCTGACTCTCCAAGTGGGGAGAGTGTTAGTAAAGCGTCTGGAATGTTGCACCCGAGTACCAGGGGAGGAAAACTGAGACATATTTGAACACGTCTCCCGTTCACATGGTTGATCATACTTGGGTTCCACATGCATGTTTTAGCTGAAGGAAGAATACCTTAAACCTGGGTAGTTGAAACCCGTGGAATGGGTACCATGCAATATGACTTCAAAGGGTCTTCATTTGCTCACCGAACCTCTCCAATCTTATCACTGCTGTGTTAATGCCCCTGTACACATGCTTGATTCTCTTTCGGAGACATAGCAATCCATAGGTTTTAAGATACTTACTAGTCAGGTACATTCTTAGGCGTTTAATATGGGGTGTTGAGTCCATTTCGTTGAGCAAGGAGTAGCTCTTGTCTATTCCATATTTGGCTTAAGGAACTTTATCTGTGCTCATTTCAATCTCTGGTTTTATGCAGCACCCCAACTCACCTTTACCCTTAAGCAAGCATAAGTTGGTTTTCTAAATTTGAGACCCTGTTCTGTTCTGTAATTCAGTTCCTGTGTGGGCAAGATTACATTCCGTGTATTAGTGATATCTTATGATGTTTCTTTTTCTGTGTGACTTATTTCAGTTAGAATCATCATACCTGAATCCACTCATTGCGATGCTAAGGGCCTGATGACATAGATTTCATTGCTGAGTGATATTGCTTTGTAAGTGAATACCACAACTTCTTTATCCATTTTTCACTTTCTGCGATGTTGAACTTGTACTGTAAACGAGGTTCTTGTAAACAGAGCCGTTCCAAACTTTGGGGTGGCTGTGTCTTTTTGATTTTAATTTCCCTAAGCTATAGGACCATAAGTGGAAGTGCCGTAGGCTCTGTTGCTTTGTTTTTTAGATGTTTCAGGAAACACCATACACTTCTCCCGAGTGGTTGTTGGCAATTTACATCCCGCCCATCAGCATAACAAGGCTCCCAGTTCTCCATGGCCTGTCCTGCCTTTCTGGATTTTACACTTTTTTCAGATGGCCCTTTTGACCGGGGGGAAGTGAGACTTCATTGTAGTGCAGATTTCCTTTGCAAGCTTGCTTGGTTGGCCAAAAAGGGCGTATGCGTTTTTTCCTGAATATATTCAGGAAAAAAACGCATACGCCCTTTTTGGCCAAGTGCATCATTGTGGACGTTCTGCCTCTTTTCCTATGCTTTCAATGCAATTCCAGTCTACCTCCTGAAATCGGTTTCCTGCAATTCTGCCCCGCTTTCAAGTCCTCTTGGCAGCCTTACTTCAGTCTATTTTTGGACGATAGCTGTCATTTATAACTCTGCAGGTTTGTGAATTACAGTGCCCCTGAGCTCCTTTCTTCAACTTGCTTTCTTGTGACCTGGCCGCAACACCGCAGGATGGCTTCAGGCCCTAATCTGGTTCCGGCACGGCACGCTGAGCCTTTGGTTATTTCCTCTTCCTGGTGGGAAATGAGAGTTAAATTTGCCCGTCCAGACACCTCCAGCTAGTCTCTCATTGGTTCTCGCTATTCCTGTTCATCTTCCGCAGAAATTGCAAACTGGGCCAAACAGGAGGTTAAAGGCGCTGACTCTCCAAGTGGGGAGAGTGTTAGTAAAGCGTCTGGAATGTTGCACCCGAGTACCAGGGGAGGAAAACTGAGACATATTTGAACACGTCTCCCGTTCACATGGTTGATCATACTTGGGTTCCACATGCATGTTTTAGCTGAAGGAAGAATACCTTAAACCTGGAGAGTTGAGACCCGTGTAATGGGTACCATGCAATATGACTTCAAAGGGTCTTCATTTGCTCTCCGAACCTCTCCAATCCTATCACTGCTGCGTTTATGCCCCTGTACACATGCTTGATTCTCTTTCGGAGACATAGCAATCCATAGGTTTTAAGATACTTACTAGTCAGGTACATTCTTAGGCGTTTAATATGCGGTGTTGAGTCCATTTCGTTGAGCAAGGAGTAGCTCTTGTCTATTCCATATTTGACTTAAGGAACTTTATCTGTGCTCATTTCAATCTCTGGTTTTATGCAGCACCCCAACTCACCTTTCCCCTTAAGCAAGCATAAGTTGGTTTTCTAAATTTGAGACCCTGTTCTGTTCTGTAATTCAGTTCCTGTGTAGCCAAGTTTACATTCCGTGTATTACTGATATCTTATGATGTTTCTTTTTCTGTGTGACTTACTTCAGTTAGAATCATCATACCTGAATCCACTCATTGTGCTGCTAAGGGCCTGATGACACAGATTTCATTGCTGAGTGATATTGCTTTGTAAGTAAATACCACAACTTCTTTATCCATTTTTCACTTTCTGCGATGTTGAACTTGTACTGTAAACGAGGTTCTTGTAAACGGAGCCGTTCCAAACTTTGGGGTGGCTGTGTCTTTTTGATTTTAATTTCCCTAAGCTATAGGACCATAAGTGGAAGTGCCCTAGGTTCTGTTGCTTTGTTTTTTAGATGTTTCAGGAAACACCATACACTTCTCCCGAGTGGTTGTTGGCAATTTACATCCCGCCCATCAGCATAACAAGGCTCCCAGTTCTCCATGGCCTGTCCTGCCTTTCTGGATTTTACACTTTTTTCAGATGGCCCTTTTGACCGGGGGGAAGTGAGACTTCATTGTAGTGCAGATTTCCTTTGCAAGCTTGCTTGGTTGGCCAAAAAGGGCGTATGCGTTTTTTCCTGAATATATTCAGGAAAAAACGCATACGCCCTTTTTGGCCAAGTGCATCATTGTGGACGTTCTGCCTCTTTTCCTATGCTTTCAATGCAATTCCAGTCTACCTCCTGAAATCGGTTTCCTGCAATTCTGCCCCGCTTTCAAGTCCTCTTGGCAGCCTTACTTCAGTCTATTTTTGGACGATAGCTGTCATTTATAACTCTGCAGGTTTGTGCATTACAGTGCCCCAGAGCTCCTTTCTTCAACTTGCTTTCTTGTGACCTGGCCGCAACACCACAGGATGGCTTCAGGCCCTAATCTGGTTCCGGCACGGCACGCTGAGCCTTTGGTTATTTCCTTTTCCTGGTGGGAAATGAGAGTTAAATTTGCCCGTCCAGACACCTCCAGCTAGTCTCTCATTGGTTCTCGCTATTCCTGTTCATCTTCCGCAGAAATTGCAAACTGGGCCAAACAGGAGGTTAAAGGCGCTGACTCTCCAAGTGGGGAGAGTGTTAGTAAAGCGTCTGGAATGTTGCACCCGAGTACCAGGGGCGGAAAACTGAGACATATTTGAACACGTCTCCCGTTCACATGGTTGATCATACTTGGGTTCCACATGCATGTTTTAGCTGAAGGAAGAATACCTTAAACCTGGAGAGTTAAGACCCGTGTAATGGGTACCATGCAATATGACTTCAAAGGGTCTTCATTTGCTCACCGAACCTCTCCAATCCTATCACTGCTGCGTTTATGCCCCTGTACACATGCTTGATTCTCTTTCGGAGACATAGCAATCCATAGGTTTTTAAGATACTTACTAGTCAGGTACATTCTTAGGCGTTTAATATGCGGTGTTGAGTCCATTTCGTTGAGCAAGGAGTAGCTCTTGTCTATTCCATATTTGACTTAAGGAACTTTATCTGTGCTCATTTCAATCTCTGGTTTTATGCAGCACCCCAACTCACCTTTCCCCTTAAGCAAGCATAAGTTGGTTTTCTAAATTTGAGACCCTGTTCTGTTTTGGAATGCAGTTCCTGTGTAGCCAAGTTTACATTCCGTGTATTAGTGATATCTTATGATGTTTCTTTTTCTGTGTGACTTATTTCAGTTAGAATCATTGTACCTGAATCCACTCATTATGCTGCTACGGGCCTGATGACATAGATTTCATTGCTGAGTGATACTGCATTGTACGTAAGTACCACAAGTTCTTTATCCATTTTTCACTTTCTGTGATATTGAACTTGTACGGTAAACGAGGTTCTTGTAAACGGAGGCGTCCCAAACTTTGGGGTGGCTGTGTCTTTTTGATTTTAATTACCCTAAGCTATAGGACCATAAGTGGAAGTGCCGTAGGCTCTGTTGCTTTGTTTTTTAGATGTTTCAGGAAACACCATACACTTCTCCTGAGTGGTTGTTGGCAATTTACATCCCGCCCATCAGCATAACAAGGCTCCCAGTTCTCCATGGCCTGTCCTGCCTTTCTGGATTTTACACTTTTTTCAGATGGCCCTTTTGACCGGGGGGAAGTGAGACTTCATTGTAGTGCAGATTTCCTTTGCAAGCTTGCTTGGTTGGCCAAAAAGTGCATATGCGTTTTTTCCTGAATATATTCAGGAAAAAAACGCATACGCCCTTTTTGGCCAAGTGCATCATTGTGGACGTTCTGCCTCTTTTCCTATGCTTTCAATGCAATTCCAGTCTACCTCCTGAAATCGGTTTCCTGCAATTCTGCCCCGCTTTCAAGTCCTCTTGGCAGCCTTACTTCAGTCTATTTTTGGACGATAGCTGTCATTTATAACTCTGCAGGTTTGTGCATTACAGTGCCCCTGAGCTCCTTTCTTCAACTTGCTTTCTTGTGACCTGGCCGCAACACCACAGGATGGCTTCAGGCCCTAATCTGGTTCCGGCATGGCACGCTGAGCCTTTGGTTATTTCCTTTTCCTGGTGGGAAATGAGAGTTAAATTTGCCCGTCCAGACACCTCCAGCTAGTCTCTCATTGGTTCTCGCTATTCCTGTTCATCTTCCGCAGAAATTGCAAACTGGGCCAAACAGGAGGTTAAAGGCGCTGACTCTCCAAGTGGGGAGAGTGTTAGTAAAGCGTCTGGAATGTTGCACCCGAGTACCAGGGGAGGAAAACTGAGACATATTTGAACACGTCTCCCGTTCACATGGTTGATCATACTTGGGTTCCACATGCATGTTTTAGCTGAAGGAAGAATACCTTAAACCTGGAGAGTTAAGACCCGTGTAATGGGTACCATGCAATATGACTTCAAAGGGTCTTCATTTGCTCACCGAACCTCTCCAATCCTATCACTGCTGCATTTATGCCCCTGTACACATGCTTGATTCTCTTTCGGAGACATAGCAATCCATAGGTTTTTAAGATACTTACTAGTCAGGTACATTCTTAGGCGTTTAATATGCGGTGTTGAGTCCATTTCGTTGAGCAAGGAGTAGCTCTTGTCTATTCCATATTTGACTTAAGGAACTTTATCTGTGCTCATTTCAATCTCTGGTTTTATGCAGCACCCCAACTCACCTTTCCCCTTAAGCAAGCATAAGTTGGTTTTCTAAATTTGAGACCCTGTTCTGTTCTGTAATTCAGTTCCTGTGTAGCCAAGTTTACATTCCGTGTATTACTGATATCTTATGATGTTTCTTTTTCTGTGTGACTTACTTCAGTTAGAATCATCATACCTGAATCCACTCATTGTGCTGCTAAGGGCCTGATGACACAGATTTCATTGCTGAGTGATATTGCTTTGTAAGTAAATACCACAACTTCTTTATCCATTTTTCACTTTCTGCGATGTTGAACTTGTACTGTAAACGAGGTTCTTGTAAACGGAGCCGTTCCAAACTTTGGGGTGGCTGTGTCTTTTTGATTTTAATTTCCCTAAGCTATAGGACCATAAGTGGAAGTGCCCTAGGTTCTGTTGCTTTGTTTTTTAGATGTTTCAGGAAACACCATACACTTCTCCCCAGTGGTTGTTGGCAATTTACATTCCGCCCATCAGCATAACAAGGCTCCCAGTTCTCCATGGCCTGTCCTGCCTTTCTGGATTTTACACTTTTTTCAGATGGCCCTTTTGACCGGGGGGAAGTGAGACTTCATTGTAGTGCAGATTTCCTTTGCAAGCTTGCTTGGTTGGCCAAAAAGGGCGTATGCGTTTTTTCCTGAATATATTCAGGAAAAAACGCATACGCCCTTTTTGGCCAAGTGCATCATTGTGGACGTTCTGCCTCTTTTCCTATGCTTTCAATGCAATTCCAGTCTACCTCCTGAAATCGGTTTCCTGCAATTCTGCCCCGCTTTCAAGTCCTCTTGGCAGCCTTACTTCAGTCTATTTTTGGACGATAGCTGTCATTTATAACTCTGCAGGTTTGTGCATTACAGTGCCCCAGAGCTCCTTTCTTCAACTTGCTTTCTTGTGACCTGGCCGCAACACCACAGGATGGCTTCAGGCCCTAATCTGGTTCCGGCACGGCACGCTGAGCCTTTGGTTATTTCCTTTTCCTGGTGGGAAATGAGAGTTAAATTTGCCCGTCCAGACACCTCCAGCTAGTCTCTCATTGGTTCTCGCTATTCCTGTTCATCTTCCGCAGAAATTGCAAACTGGGCCAAACAGGAGGTTAAAGGCGCTGACTCTCCAAGTGGGGAGAGTGTTAGTAAAGCGTCTGGAATGTTGCACCCGAGTACCAGGGGAGGAAAACTGAGACATATTTGAACACGTCTCCCGTTCACATGGTTGATCATACTTGGGTTCCACATGCATGTTTTAGCTGAAGGAAGAATACCTTAAACCTGGAGAGTTAAGACCCGTGTAATGGGTACCATGCAATATGACTTCAAAGGGTCTTCATTTGCCCACCGAACCTCTCCAATCCTATCACTGCTGCGTTTATGCCCCTGTACACATGCTTGATTCTCTTTCGGAGACATAGCAATCCATAGGTTTTTAAGATACTTACTAGTCAGGTACATTCTTAGGCGTTTAATATGCGGTGTTGAGTCCATTTCGTTGAGCAAGGAGTAGCTCTTGTCTATTCCATATTTGACTTAAGGAACTTTATCTGTGCTCATTTCAATCTCTGGTTTTATGCAGCACCCCAACTCACCTTTCCCCTTAAGCAAGCATAAGTTGGTTTTCTAAATTTGAGACCCTGTTCTGTTTTGGAATGCAGTTCCTGTGTAGCCAGGTTTACATTCCGTGTATTAGTGATATCTTATGATGTTTCTTTTTCTGTGTAACTTATTTCAGTTAGAATCATTGTACCTGAATCCACTCATTATGCTGCTATGGGCCTGATGACATAGATTTCATTGCTGAGTGATACTGCATTGTACGTAAGTAACACAAGTTCTTTATCCATTTTTCACTTTCTGTGATACGGAACTTGTACGGTAAACGAGGTTCTTGTAAATGGAGGCATCCCAAACTTTGGGGTGGCTGTGTCTTTTTGATTTTAATTTCCCTAAGCTATAGGACCATAAGTGGAAGTGCCCTAGGCTCTGTTGCTTTGTTTTTTAGATGTTTCAGGAAACACCATACACTTCTCTGGAGTGGTTGTTGGCAATTTACATTCCGCCCATCAGCATAACAAGGCTCCCAGTTCTCCATGGCCTGTCCTGCCTTTCTGGATTTTACACTTTTTTCAGATGGCTCTTTTGACCGGGGGGAAGTGAGACTTCATTGTAGTGCAGATTTCCTTTGCAAGCTTGCTTGGTTGGCCAAAAAGGGCGTATGCGTTTTTTCCTGAATATATTCAGGAAAAAACGCAAACGCCCTTTTTGGCCAAGTGCATCATTGTGGACGTTCTGCCTCTTTTCCTATGCTTTCAATGCAATTCCAGTCTACCTCCTGAAATCGGTTTCCTGCAATTCTGCCCCGTTTTCAAGTCCTCTTGGCAGCCTTACTTCAGTCTATTTTTGGACGATAGCTGTCATTTATAACTCTGCAGGTTTGTGAATTACAGTGCCCCTGAGCTCCTTTCTTCAACTTGCTTTCTTTTGAGCTGGCCGCAACACCGCAGGATGGCTTCAGGCCCTAATCTGGTTCCGGCACGGCACGCTGAGCCTTTGGTTATTTCCTCTTCCTGGTGGGAAATGAGAGTTAAATTTGCCCGTCCAGACACCTCCAGCTAGTCTCTCATTGGTTCTCGCTATTCCTGTTCAACTTCCGCAGAAATTGCAAACTGGGCCAAACAGGAGGTTAAAGGCGCTGACTCTCCAAGTGGGGAGAGTGTTAGTAAAGCGTCTGGAATGTTGCACCCGAGTACCAGGGGAGGAAAACTGAGACATATTTGAACACGTCTCCCGTTCACATGGTTGATCATACTTGGGTTCCACATGCATGTTTTAGCTGAAGGAAGAATACCTTAAACCTGGAGAGTTGAGACCCGTGTAATGGGTACCATGCAATATGACTTCAAAGGGTCTTCATTTGCTCACCGAACCTCTCCAATCCTATCACTGCTGCGTTTATGCCCCTGTACACATGCTTGATTCTCTTTCGGAGACATAGCAATCCATAGGTTTTAAGATACTTACTAGTCAGGTACATTCTTAGGCGTTTAATATGCGGTGTTGAGTCCATTTCGTTGAGCAAGGAGTAGCTCTTGTCTATTCCATATTTGACTTAAGGAACTTTATCTGTGCTCATTTCAATCTCTGGTTTTATGCAGCACCCCAACTCACCTTTCCCCTTAAGCAAGCATAAGTTGGTTTTCTAAATTTGAGACCCTGTTCTGTTTTGGAATGCAGTTCCTGTGTAGCCAAGTTTACATTCCGTGTATTAGTGATATCTTATGATGTTTCTTTTTCTGTGTGACTTATTTCAGTTAGAATCATTGTACCTGAATCCACTCATTATGCTGCTACGGGCCTGATGACATAGATTTCATTGCTGAGTGATACTGCATTGTACGTAAGTACCACAAGTTCTTTATCCATTTTTCACTTTCTGTGATATTGAACTTGTACGGTAAACGAGGTTCTTGTAAACGGAGGCGTCCCAAACTTTGGGGTGGCTGTGTCTTTTTGATTTTAATTTCCCTAAGCTATAGGACCATAAGTGGAAGTGCCCTAGGCTCTGTTGCTTTGTTTTTTAGATGTTTCAGGAAACACCATACACTTCTCCCGAGTGGTTGTTGGCAATTTACATCCCGCCCATCAGCATAACAAGGCTCCCAGTTCTCCATGGCCTGTCCTGCCTTTCTGGATTTTACACTTTTTTCAGATGGCTCTTTTGACCGGGGGGAAGTGAGACTTCATTGTAGTGCAGATTTCCTTTGCAAGCTTGCTTGGTTGGCCAAAAAGGGCGTATGCGTTTTTTCCTGAATATATTCAGGAAAAAACGCATACGCCCTTTTTGGCCAAGTGCATCATTGTGGACGTTCTGCCTCTTTTCCTATGCTTTCAATGCAATTCCAGTCTACCTCCTGAAATCGGTTTCCTGCAATTCTGCCCCGCTTTCAAGTCCTCTTGGCAGCCTTACTTCAGTCTATTTTTGGACGATAGCTGTCATTTATAACTCTGCAGGTTTGTGAATTACAGTGCCCCTGAGCTCCTTTCTTCAACTTGCTTTCTTTTGACCTGGCCGCAACACCGCAGGATGGCTTCAGGCCCTAATCTGGTTCCGGCACGGCACGCTGAGCCTTTGGTTATTTCCTCTTCCTGGTGGGAAATGAGAGTTAAATTTGCCCGTCCAGACACCTCCAGCTAGTCTCTCATTGGTTCTCGCTATTCCTGTTCATCTTCCGCAGAAATTGCAAACTGGGCCAAACAGGAGGTTAAAGGCGCTGACTCTCCAAGTGGGGAGAGTGTTAGTAAAGCGTCTGGAATGTTGCACCCGAGTACCAGGGGAGGAAAACTGAGACATATTTGAACACGTCTCCCGTTCACATGGTTGATCATACTTGGGTTCCACATGCATGTTTTAGCTGAAGGAAGAATACCTTAAACCTGGAGAGTTGAGACCCGTGTAATGGGTACCATGCAATATGACTTCAAAGGGTCTTCATTTGCTCACCGAACCTCTCCAATCCTATCACTGCTGCGTTTATGCCCCTGTACACATGCTTGATTCTCTTTCGGAGACATAGCAATCCATAGGTTTTAAGATACTTACTAGTCAGGTACATTCTTAGGCGTTTAATATGCGGTGTTGAGTCCATTTCGTTGAGCAAGGAGTAGCTCTTGTCTACTCCATATTTGGCTTAAGGAACTTTATCTGTGCTCATTTCAATCTCTGGTTTTATGCAGCACCCCAACTCACCTTTCCCCTTAAGCAAGCATAAGTTGGTTTTCTAAATTTGAGACCCTGTTCTGTTTTGGAATGCAGTTCCTGTGTAGCCAAGTTTACATTCCGTGTATTAGTGATATCTTATGATGTTTCTTTTTCTGTGTGACTTATTTCAGTTAGAATCATTGTACCTGAATCCACTCATTATGCTGCTACGGGCCTGATGACATAGATTTCATTGCTGAGTGATACTGCATTGTACGTAAGTACCACAAGTTCTTTATCCATTTTTCACTTTCTGTGATATTGAACTTGTACGGTAAACGAGGTTCTTGTAAACGGAGGCGTCCCAAACTTTGGGGTGGCTGTGTCTTTTTGATTTTAATTTCCCTAAGCTATAGGACCATAAGTGGAAGTGCCCTAGGCTCTGTTGCTTTGTTTTTTAGATGTTTCAGGAAACACCATACACTTCTCCCGAGTGGTTGTTGGCAATTTACATCCCGCCCATCAGCATAACAAGGCTCCCAGTTCTCCATGGCCTGTCCTGCCTTTCTGGATTTTACACTTTTTTCAGATGGCTCTTTTGACCGGGGGGAAGTGAGACTTCATTGTAGTGCAGATTTCCTTTGCAAGCTTGCTTGGTTGGCCAAAAAGGGCGTATGCGTTTTTTCCTGAATATATTCAGGAAAAAACGCATACGCCCTTTTTGGCCAAGTGCATCATTGTGGACGTTCTGCCTCTTTTCCTATGCTTTCAATGCAATTCCAGTCTACCTCCTGAAATCGGTTTCCTGCAATTCTGCCCCGCTTTCAAGTCCTCTTGGCAGCCTTACTTCAGTCTATTTTTGGACGATAGCTGTCATTTATAACTCTGCAGGTTTGTGAATTACAGTGTCCCTGAGCTCCTTTCTTCAACTTGCTTTCTTTTGACCTGGCCGCAACACCGCAGGATGGCTTCAGGCCCTAATCTGGTTCCGGCACGGCACGCTGAGCCTTTGGTTATTTCCTCTTCCTGGTGGGAAATGAGAGTTAAATTTGCCCGTCCAGACACCTCCAGCTAGTCTCTCATTGGTTCTCGCTATTCCTGTTCATCTTCCGCAGAAATTGCAAACTGGGCCAAACAGGAGGTTAAAGGCGCTGACTCTTCAAGTGGGGAGAGTGTTAGTAAAGCGTCTGGAATGTTGCACCCGAGTACCAGGGGAGGAAAACTGAGACATATTTGAACACGTCTCCCGTTCACATGGTTGATCATACTTGGGTTCCACATGCATGTTTTAGCTGAAGGAAGAATACCTTAAACCTGGAGAGTTGAGACCCGTGTAATGGGTACCATGCAATATGACTTCAAAGGGTCTTCATTTGCTCACCGAACCTCTCCAATCCTATCACTGCTGCGTTTATGCCCCTGTACACATGCTTGATTCTCTTTCGGAGACATAGCAATCCATAGGTTTTAAGATACTTACTAGTCAGGTACATTCTTAGGCGTTTAATATGCGGTGTTGAGTCCATTTCGTTGAGCAAGGAGTAGCTCTTGTCTATTCCATATTTGACTTAAGGAACTTTATCTGTGCTCATTTCAATCTCTGGTTTTATGCAGCACCCCAACTCACCTTTCCCCTTAAGCAAGCATAAGTTGGTTTTCTAAATTTGAGACCCTGTTCTGTTCTGTAATTCAGTTCCTGTGTAGCCAAGTTTACATTCCGTGTATTACTGATATCTTATGATGTTTCTTTTTCTGTGTGACTTACTTCAGTTAGAATCATCATACCTGAATCCACTCATTGTGCTGCTAAGGGCCTGATGACACAGATTTCATTGCTGAGTGATATTGCTTTGTAAGTAAATACCACAACTTCTTTATCCATTTTTCACTTTCTGCGATGTTGAACTTGTACTGTAAACGAGGTTCTTGTAAACAGAGGCGTCCCAAACTTTGGGGTGGCTGTGTCTTATTGATTTTAATTTCCCTAAGCTATAGGACCATAAGTGGAAGTGCCCTAGGTTCTGTTGCTTTGTTTTTTAGATGTTTCAGGAAACACCATACACTTCTCCCGAGTGGTTGTTGGCAATTTACATCCCGCCTATCAGCATAACAAGGCTCCCAGTTCTCTATGGCCTGTCCTGCCTTTCTGGATTTTACACTTTTTTCAGATGGCCCTTTTGACCGGGGGGAAGTGAGACTTCATTGTAGTGCAGATTTCCTTTGCAAGCTTGCTTGGTTGGCCAAAAAGGGCGTATGCGTTTTTTCCTGAATATATTCAGGAAAAAACGCATACGCCCTTTTTGGCCAAGTGCATCATTGTGGACGTTCTGCCTCTTTTCCTATGCTTTCAATGCAATTCCAGTCTACCTCCTGAAATCGGTTTCCTGCAATTCTGCCCCGCTTTCAAGTCCTCTTGGCAGCCTTACTTCAGTATATTTTTGGATGATAGCTGTCATTTATAACTCTGCAGGTTTGTGAATTACAGTGCCCCTGAGCTCCTTTGTTCAACTCGCTTTCTTCTGAGCTGGCCGCAACACCACAGGATGGCTTCAGGCTCTAATCTGGTTCCGGTACGGCACGCTGAGCCTTTGGTTATTTCCTCTTCCTGGTGGGAAATGAGAGTTAAATTTGCCCGTCCAGACACCTCCAGCTAGCCTCTCATTGGTTCTCGCTATTCCTGTTCATCTTCCGCAGAAATTGCAAACTGGGCCAAACAGGAGGTTAAAGGCGCTGACTCTCCAAGTGGGGAGAGTGTTAGTAAAGCGTCTGGAATGTTGCACCCGAGTACCAGGGGAGGAAAACTGAGACATATTTGAACACGTCTCCCGTTCACATGGTTGATCATACTTGGGTTCCACATGCATGTTTTAGCTGAAGGAAGAATACCTAAAACCTGGGTAGTTGAAACCCGTGGAATGGGTACCATGCAATATGACTTCAAAGGGTCTTCATTTGCTCACCGAACCTCTCCAATCCTAGCACTGCTGCGTTTATGCCCCTGTACACATGCTTGATTCTCTTTCGGAGACATAGCAATCCATAGGTTTTAACATACTTACTAGTCAGGAACATTCTTAGGCGTTTAATATGGGGTGTTGAGTCCATTTCGTTGAGCAAGGAGTAGCTCTTGTCTATTCCATATTTGGCTTAAGGAACTTTATCTGTGCTCATTTCAATCTCTGGTTTTATGCAGCACCCCAACTCACCTTTACCCTTAAGCAAGCATAAGTTGGTTTTCTAAATTTGAGACCCTGTTCTGTTCTGTAATTCAGTTCCTGTGTAGCCAAGTTTACATTCCGTGTATTACTGATATCTTATGATGTTTCTTTTTCTGTGTGACTTATTTCAGTTAGAATCATCATACCTGAATCCACTCATTGTGCTGCTAAGGGCCTGATGACACAGATTTCATTGCTGAGTGATATTGCTTTGTAAGTGAATACCACAACTTCTTTATCCATTTTTCACTTTCTGCGATGTTGAACTTGTATTGTAAACGAGGTTCTTGTAAACAGAGCCGTTCCAAACTTTGGGGTGGCTGTGTCTTTTTGATTTTAATTTCCCTAAGCTATAGGACCATAAGTGGAAGTGCCCTAGGCTCTGTTGGTTTGTTTTTTAGATGTTTCAGGAAACACCATACACTTCTCCCGAGTGGTTGTTGGCAATTTACATCCCGCCCATCAGCATAACAAGGCTCCCAGTTCTCCATGGCCTGTCCTGCCTTTCTGGATTTTACACTTTTTTCAGATGGCCCTTTTGACCGGGGGGAAGTGAGACTTCATTGTAGTGCAGATTTCCTTTGCAAGCTTGCTTGGTTGGCCAAAAAGGGCGTATGCGTTTTTTCCTGAATATATTCAGGAAAAAACGCATACGCCCTTTTTGGCCAAGTGCATCATTGTGGACGTTCTGCCTCTTTTCCTATGCTTTCAATGCAATTCCAGTCTACCTCCTGAAATCGGTTTCCTGCAATTCTGCCCCGCTTTCAAGTCCTCTTGGCAGCCTTACTTCAGTATATTTTTGGACGATAGCTGTCATTTATAACTCTGCAGGTTAGTGAACTACAGTGCCCCTGAGCTCCTTTGTTCAACTCGCTTTCTTTTGAGCTGGCCGCAACACCGCAGGATGGCTTCAGGCCCTAATCTGGTTCCGGTACGGCACGCTGAGCCTTTGGTTATTTCCTCTTCCTGGTGGGAAATGAGAGTTAAATTTGCCCGTCCAGACACCTCCAGCTAGCCTCTCATTGGTTCTCGCTATTCCTGTTCATCTTCCGCAGAAATTGCAAACTGGGCCAAACAGGAGGTTAAAGGCGCTGACTCTCCAAGTGGGGAGAGTGTTAGTAAAGCGTCTGGAATGTTGCACCCGAGTACCAGGGGAGGAAAACTGAGACATATTTGAACACGTCTCCCGTTCACATGGTTGATCATACTTGGGTTCCACATGCATGTTTTAGCTGAAGGAAGAATACCTAAAACCTGGGTAGTTGAAACCCGTGGAATGGGTACCATGCAATATGACTTCAAAGGGTCTTCATTTGCTCACCGAACCTCTCCAATCCTATCACTGCTGCGTTTATTGCCCTGTACACATGCTTGATTCTCTTTTGGAGACATAGCAATCCATAGGTTTTAAGATACTTACTAGTCAGGTACATTCTTAGGCGTTTAATATGCGGTGTTGAGTCCATTTCGTTGAGCAAGGAGTAGCTCTTGTCTATTCCATATTTGGCTTAAGGAACTTTATCTGTGCTCATTTCAATCTCTGGTTTTATGCAGCAACCCAACTCACCTTTACCCTTAAGCAAGCATAAGTTGGTTTTCTAAATTTGAGACCCTGTTCTGTTTTGGAATTCAGTTCCTGTGTAGCCAAGTTTACATTCCGTGTATTACTGATATCTTATGATGTTTCTTTTTCTGTGTGACTTATTTCAGTTAGAATCATCGTACCTGAATCTACTCATTATGCTGCTACGGGCCTGATGACATAGATTTCATTGCTGAGTGATACTGCATTGTACGTAAGTACCACAAGTTCTTTATCCATTTTACACTTTCTGCGATGTTGAACTTGTACTGTAAACGAGGTTCTTGTAAACAGAGGCGTCCCAAACTTTGGGGTTGGTGTGTCTTTTTGATTTTAATTTCCCTAAGCTATAGGACCATAAGTGGCAGTGCCCTAGGCTCTGTTGCTTTGTTTTTTAGATGTTTCAGGAAACACCATACACTTCTCCCGAGTGTCTTTTGGCAACTTACATCCCGCCCATCAGCATAACAAGGCTCCCAGTTCTCCATGGCCTGTCCTGCCTTTCTGGATTTTACACTTTTTTCAGATGGCCCTTTTGACCGGGGGGAAGTGAGACTTCATTGTAGTGCAGATTTCCTTTGCAAGCTTGCTTGGTTGGCCAAAAAGGGCGTATGCGTTTTTTCCTGAATATATTCAGGAAAAAAACGCATACGCCCTTTTTGGCCAAGTGCATCATTGTGGACGTTCTGCCTCTTTTCCTATGCTTTCAATGCAATTCCAGTCTACCTCCTGAAATCGGTTTCCTGCAATGCTGCCCCGCTTTCAAGTCCTCTTGGCAGCCTTACTTCAGTCTATTTTTGGACGATAGCTGTCATTTATAACTCTGCAGGTTTGTGAATTACAGTGCCCCTGAGCTCCTTTCTTCAACTCGCTTTCTTGTGACCTGGCCGCAACACCGCAGGATGGCTTCAGGACCTAATCTGGTTCCGGCACGGCACGCTGAGCCTTTGGTTAATTCCTCTTCCTGGTGGGAAATGAGAGTTAAATTTGCCCGTCCAGACACCTCCAGCTAGCCTCTCATTGGTTCTCGCTATTCCTGTTCATCTTCCGCAGAAATTGCAAACTGGGCCAAACAGGAGGTTAAAGGGACTGACTCTCCAAGTCGGGAGAGTGTTAGTAAAGCGTCTGGAATGTTGCACCCAAGTACCAGGGTACGAAAACTGAGACATATTTGAACACGTCTCCCGATCACATGGTTGATCATACTCTAGGTTCCACATGCATGTTTTAGCTGAAGGAAGAATACCTTAAACCTGGGTAGTTGAAACCCGTGGAATGGGTACCATGCAATATGACTTCAAAGGGTCTTCATTTGCTCACCGAACCTCTCCAATCCTATCACTGCTGCGTCTATGCCCCTGTACACATGCTTGATTCTCTTTTGGAGACATAGCAATCCATAGGTTTTAAGATACTTACTAGTCAGGTACATTCTTAGGCGTTTAATATGGGGTGTTGAGTCCATTTCGTTGAGCAAGGAGTAGCTCTTGTCTATTCCATATTTGGCTTAAGGAACTTTATCTGTGCTCATTTCAATCTCTGGTTTTATGCAGCACCCCAACTCACCTTTACCCTTAAGCAAGCATAAGTTGGTTTTCTAAATTTGAGACCCTGTTCTGTTCTGTAATTCAGTTCCTGTGTAGGCAAGTTTACATTCCGTGTATTAGTGATATCTTATGATGTTTCTTTTTCTGTGTGACTTATTTCAGTTAGAATCATCATACCTGAATCCACTCATTGCGATGCTAAGGGCCTGATGACATAGATTTCATTGCTGAGTGATATTGCTTTGTAAGTGAATACCACAACTTCTTTATCCATTTTTCACTTTCTGCGATGTTGAACTTGTACTGTAAACGAGGTTCTTGTAAACAGAGCCGTTCCAAACTTTGGGGTGGCTGTGTCTTTTTGATTTTAATTTCCCTAAGCTATAGGACCATAAGTGGAAGTGCCCTAGGCTCTGTTGCTTTGTTTTTTAGATGTTTCAGGAAACACCATACACTTCTCCCAAGTGTCTGTTGGCAATTTACATCCCGCCCATCAGCATAACAAGGCTCCCAGTTCTCCATGGCCTGTCCTGCCTTTCTGGATTTTACACTTTTGTCAGATGGCCCTTTTGACTGGGGGGAAGTGAGACTTCATTGTAGTGCAGATTTCCTTTGCAAGCTTGCTTGGTTGGCCAAAAAGGGCGTATGCGTTTTTTCCTGAATATATTCAGGAAAAAACGCATACGCCCTTTTTGGCCAAGTGCATCATTGTGGACGTTCTGCCTCTTTTCCTATGCTTTCAATGCAATTCCAGTCTACCTCCTGAAATCGGTTTCCTGCAATTCTGCCCCGCTTTCAAGTCCTCTTGGCAGCCTTACTTCAGTCTATTTTTGGACGATAGCTGTCATTTATAACTCTGCAGGTTTGTGAATTACAGTGCCCCTGAGCTCCTTTCTTCAACTCGCTTTCTTGTGACCTGGCTGCAACACCGCATGATGGCTTCAGGCCCTAATCTGGTTCCGGCCCGGCATGCTGAGCCTTTGGTTAATTCCTCTTCCTGGTGGGAAATGAGAGTTAAATTTGCCCGTCCAGACACCTCCAACTAGCCTCTCATTGGTTCTCGCTATTCCTGTTCATCTTCCGCAGAAATTGCAAACTGGGCCAAACAGGAGGTTAACGGTACTGACTCTCCAAGTGGGGAGAGTGTTAGTAAAGCATCTGGAATGTTGCACCCGAGTACCAGGGGAGGAAAACTGAGACATATTTGAACACGTCTCCCGTTCACATGGTTGATCATACTCTGGGTTCCACATGCATGTTTTAGCTGAAGGAAGAATACCTTAAAACTGGAGAGTTGAGACCCGTGTAATGGGTACCATGCAATATAACTTCAAAGGGTCTTCATTTGCTCACCGAACCTCTCCAATCCTATCACTGCTGTGTTTATTCCCCTGTACACACGCTTGCTTCTCTTTTGGAGACATAGCAATCCATAAGTTTTAAGATACTTACTAGTCAGGTACATTCTTAGGCGTTTAATATGGGGTGTTGAGTCCATTTCGTTGAGCAAGGAGTAGCTCTTGTCTATTCCATATTTGGCTTAAGGAACTTTATCTGTGCTCATTTCAATCTCTGGTTTTATGCAGCACCCCAACTCACCTTTACCCTTAAGCTAGCATAAGTTGGTTTTCTAAATTTGAGACCCTGTTCTGTTCTGTAATTCAGTTCCTGTGTAGCCAAGTTTACATTCCGTGTATTAGTGATATCTTATGATGTTTCTTTTTCTGTGTGACTTATTTCAGTTAGAATCATCATACCTGAATCCACTCATTGCGATGCTAAGGGCCTGATGACATAGATTTCATTGCTGAGTGATATTGCTTTGTAAGTGAATACCACAACTTCTTTATCCATTTTTCACTTTCTGCGATGTTGAACTTGTACTGTAAACGAGGTTCTTGTAAACAGAGCCGTTCCAAACTTTGGGGTGGCTGTGTCTTTTTGATTTTAATTTCCCTAAGCTATAGGTCCATAAGTGGAAGTGCCCTAGGCTCTGTTGCTTTGTTTTTTAGATGTTTCAGGAAACACCATACACTTCTCCCAAGTGTCTGTTGGCAATTTACATCCCGCCCATCAGCATAACAAGGCTCCCAGTTCTCAATGGCCTGTTGCCTTTCTGGATTTTACACTTTTTTCAGATGGCCCTTTTGACCGGGGGGAAGTGAGACTTCATTGTAGTGCAGATTTCCTTTGCAAGCTTGCTTGGTTGGCCAAAAAGGGCGTATGCGTTTTTTCCTGAATATATTCAGGAATAAACGCATACGCCCTTTTTGGCCAAGTGCATCATTGTGGACGTTCTGCCTCTTTTCCTATGCTTTCAATGCAATTCCAGTCTACCTCCTGAAATCGGTTTCCTGCAATTCTGCCCCGCTTTCAAGTCCTCTTGGCAGCCTTACTTCAGTCTACTTTTGGACGATAGCTGTCATTTATAAGTCTGCAGGTTTGTGAATTACAGTGCCCCTGAGCTCCTTTCTTCAACTCGCTTTCTTGTGACCTGGCTGCAACACCGCAGGATGGCTTCAGGCCCTAATCTGGTTCCGGCCCGGCATGCTGAGCCTTTCGTTAATTCCTCTTCCTGGTGGGAAATGAGAGTTAAATTTGCCCGTCCAGACACCTCCAGCTAGCCTCTCATTGGTTCTCGCTATTCCTGTTCATCTTCCGCAGAAATTGCAAACTGGGCCAAACAGGAGGTTAAAGGGACTGACTCTCCAAGTCGGGAGAGTGTTAGTAAAGCGTCTGGAATGTTGCACCCGAGTACCAGGGGAGGAAAACTGAGACATATTTGAACACGTCTCCCGTTCACATGGTTGATCATACTCTGGGTTCCACATGCATGTTTTAGCTGAAGGAAGAATACCTTAAAACTGGAGAGTTGAGACCCGTGTAATGGGTACCATGCAATATAACTTCAAAGGGTCTTCATTTGCTCACCGAACCTCTCCAATCCTATCACTGCTGTGTTTATTCCCCTGTACACACGCTTGATTCTCTTTTGGAGACATAGCAATCCATAGGTTTTAAGATACTTACTAGTCAGGTACATTCTTAGGGGTTTAATATGGGGTTTTGAGTCCATTTCGTTGAGCAAGGAGTAGCTCTTGTCTATTCCATATTTGGCTTAAGGAACTTTATCTGTGCTCATTTCAATCTCTGGTTTTATGCAGCACCCCAACTCACCTTTCTCCTTAAGCAAGCATAAGTTGGTTTTCTAAATTTGAGACCCTGTTCTGTTCTGTAATTCAGTTCCTGTGTAGCCAAGTTTACATTCCGTGTATTACTGATATCTTATGATGTTTCTTTTTCTGTGTGACTTATTTCAGTTAGAATCATCATACCTGAATCCACTCATTGTGATGCTAAGGGCCTGATGACATAGAATTCATTGCTGAGTGATATTGCTTTGTAAGTAAATACCACAACTTCTTTATCCATTTTTCACTTTCTGCGATGTTGAACTTGTAATGTAAATGAGGTTCTTGTAAACAGAGGCGTCCCAAACTTTGAGGTGGCTGTGTCTTTTTGATTTTAATTTCCCTAAGCTATAGGTCCATAAGTGGCAGTGCCCTAGGCTCTGTTGCTTTGTTTTTTAGATGTTTCACGAAACACCATACACTTCTCCCGAGTGTCTGTTGGCAATTTACATCCCGCCCATCAGCATAACAAGGCTCCCAGTTCTCCATGGCCTGTCCTGCCTTTCTGGATTTTACACTTTTTTCAGATGGCCCTTTTGACCGGGGGGAAGTGAGACTTCATTGTAGTGCAGATTTCCTTTGCAAGCTTGCTTGGTTGGCCAAAAAGGACGTATGCGTTTTTTCCTGAATATATTCAGGAAAAAACGCATACGCCCTTTTTGGCCAAGTGCATCATTGTGGACGTTCTGCCTCTTTTCCTATGCTTTCAATGCAATTCCAGTCTACCTCCTGAAATCGGTTTCCTGCAATTCTGCCCCGCTTTCAAGTCCTCTTGGCAGCCTTACTTCAGTCTATTTTTGGACGATAGCTGTCATTTATAACTCTGCAGGTTTGTGAATTACAGTGCCCCTGAGCTCCTTTCTTCAACTCGCTTTCTTGTGACCTGGCCGCAACACAGCAGGATGGCTTCAGGCCCTAATCTGGTTCCGGCACGGCACGCTGAGCCTTTGGTTATTTCCTCTTCCTGGTGAGAAATGAGAGTTAAATTTGCCCGTCCAGACACCTCCAGCTAGTCTCTCATTGGTTCTCGCTATTCCTGTTCATCTTCCGCAGAAATTGCAAACTGGGTCAAACAGGAGGTTAAAGGGACTGACTCTCCAAGTGGGGAGAGTGTTAGTAAAGCGTCTGGAATGTTGCACCCGAGTACCAGGGTACGAAAACTGAGACATATTTGAACACGTCTCCCGATCAAATGGTTGATCATACTCTAGGTTCCACATGCATGTTTTAGCTGAAGGAAGAATACCTTAAACCTGGGTAGTTGAAACCCGTGGAATGGGTACCATGCAATATGACTTCAAAGGGTCTTCATTTGCTCACCGAACCTCTCCAATCCTATCACTGCTGCGTTTATGCCCCTGTACACATGCTTGATTCTCTTTCGGAGACATAGCAAACCATAGGTTTTAAGATACTTACTAGTCAGGTATATTCTTAGGCGTTTAATATGCGGTGTTGAGTCCATTTCGTTGAGCAAGGAGTAGCTCTTGTCTATTCCATATTTGACTTAAGGAACTTTATCTGTGCTCATTTCAATCTCTGGTTTTATGCAGCACCCCAACTCACCTTTCCCCTTAAGCAAGCATAAGTTGGTTTTCTAAATTTGAGACCCTGTTCTGTTCTGTAATTCAGTTCCTGTGTAGCCAAGTTTACATTCCGTGTATTACTGATATCTTATGATGTTTCTTTTTCTGTGTGACTTACTTCAGTTAGAATCATCATACCTGAATCCACTCATTGTGCTGCTAAGGGCCTGATGACACAGATTTCATTGCTGAGTGATATTGCTTTGTAAGTAAATACCACAACTTCTTTATCCATTTTTCACTTTCTGCGATGTTGAACTTGTACTGTAAACGAGGTTCTTGTAAACAGAGGCGTCCCAAACTTTGGGGTGGCTGTGTCTTTTTGATTTTAATTTCCCTAAGCTATAGGACCATAAGTGGAAGTGCCCTAGGTTCTGTTGCTTTGTTTTTGACATGTTTCAGGAAACACCATACACTTCTCCCGAGTGGTTGTTGGCAATTTACATCCCGCCCATCAGC
This sequence comes from Stenella coeruleoalba, assembly GCF_951394435.1. NCBI lineage: Eukaryota > Metazoa > Chordata > Mammalia > Artiodactyla > Delphinidae > Stenella > Stenella coeruleoalba. The sequence goes on from NW_027646189.1 coordinate 1,682,096, forward strand.
ATAACAAGGCTCCCAGTTCTCCATGGCCTGTCCTGCCTTTCTGGATTTTACACTTTTTTCAGATGGCCCTTTTGACCGGGGGGAAGTGAGACTTCATTGTAGTGCAGATTTCCTTTGCAAGCTTGCTTGGTTGGCCAAAAAGGGCGTATGCGTTTTTTCCTGAATATATTCAGGAAAAAACGCATACGCCCTTTTTGGCCAAGTGCATCATTGTGGACGTTCTGCCTCTTTTCCTATGCTTTCAATGCAATTCCAGTCTACCTCCTGAAATCGGTTTCCTGCAATTCTGCCCCGCTTTCAAGTCCTCTTGGCAGCCTTACTTCAGTCTATTTTTGGACGATAGCTGTCATTTATAACTCTGCAGGTTTGTGAATTACAGTGCCCCTGAGCTCCTTTCTTCAACTCGCTTTCTTGTGACCTGGCCGCAACACCGCAGGATGGCTTCAGGCCCTAATCTGGTTCCGGTACGGCACGCTGAGCCTTTGGTTATTTCCTCTTCCTGGTGGGAAATGAGAGTTAAATTTGCCCGTCCAGACACCTCCAGCTAGCCTCTCATTGGTTCTCGATATTCCTGTTCATCTTCCGCAGAAATTGCAAACTGGGCCAAACAGGAGGTTAAAGGCGCTGACTCTCCAAGTGGGGAGAGTGTTAGTAAAGCGTCTGGAATGTTGCACCCGAGTACCAGGGGAGGAAAACTGAGACATATTTGAACACGTCTCCCGTTCACATGGTTCATCATACTTGGGTTCCACATGCATGTTTTAGCTGAAGGAAGAATACCTTAAACCTGGAGAGTTGAGACCCGTGGAATGGGTACCATGCAATATGACTTCAAAGGGTCTTCATTTGCTCACCGAACCTCTCCAATCCTATCACTGCTGCGTTTATGCCCCTGTACACACGCTTTGTTCTCTTTTGGAGACATAGCAATCCATAGGTTTTAAGATACTTACTAGTCAGGTACATTCTTAGGCGTTTAATATGGGGTGTTGAGTCCATTTCGTTGAGCAAGGAGTAGCTCTTGTCTATTCCATATTTGGCTTAAGGAACTTTATGTGTGCTCATTTCAATCTCTGGTTTTATTCAGCACCCCAACTCACCTTTCCCCTTAAGCAAGCATAAGTTGGTTTTCTAAATTTGAGACCCTGTTCTGTTTTGGAATGCAGTTCCTGTGTAGCCAAGTTTACATTCCGTGTATTAGTGATATCTTATGATGTTTCTTTTTCTGTGTGACTTATTTCAGTTAGAATCATCGTACCTGAATCCACTCATTATGCTGCTACGGGCCTGATGACATAGATTTCATTGCTGAGTGATACTGCATTGTACGTAAGTACCACAAGTTCTTTATCCATTTTTCACTTTCTGTGATATTGAACTTGTACGGTAAACGAGGTTCTTGTAAATGGAGGCGTCCCAAAGTTTGGGGTGGCTGTGTCTTTTTGATTTTAATTTCCCTAAGCTATAGGACCATAAGTGGAAGTGCCCTAGACTCTGTTGCTTTGTTTTTTAGATGTCTCAGGAAACACCATACACTTCTCCCGAGTGTCTGTTGGCAATTTACATCCCGCCCATCAGCATAACAAGGCTCCCAGTTCTCCATGGCCTGTCCTGCCTTTCTGGATTTTACACTTTTTTCAGATGGCCCTTTTGACCGGGGGGAAGTGAGACTTCATTGTAGTGCAGATTTCCTTTGCAAGCTTGCTTGGTTGGCCAAAAAGGGCGTATGCGTTTTTCCCTGAATATATTCAGGAAAAAACGCATACGCCCTTTTTGGCCAAGTGCATCATTGTGGACGTTCTGCCTCTTTTCCTATGCTTTCAATGCAATTGCAGTCTACCTCCTGAAATCGGTTTCCTGCAATTCTGCCCCGCTTTCAAGTCCTCTTGGCAGCCTTACTTCAGTCTATTTTTGGACGATAGCTGTCATTTATAACTCTGCAGGTTTGTGAATTACAGTGCCCCTGAGCTCCTTTCTTCAACTCGCTTTCTTGTGACCTGGCCGCAACACCGCAGGATGGCTTCAGGCCCTAATCTGGTTCCGGCACGGCACGCTGAGCCTTTGGTTATTTCCTCTTCCTGGTGGGAAATGAGAGTTAAATTTGCCCGTCCAGACACCTCCAGCTAGTCTCTCATTGGTTCTCGCTATTCCTGTTCATCTTCCGCAGAAATTGCAAACTGGGCCAAACAGGAGGTTAAAGGCGCTGACTCTCCAAGTGGGGAGAGTGTTAGTAAAGCGTCTGGAATGTTGCACCCGAGTACCAGGGGAGGAAAACTGAGACATATTTGAACACGTCTCCCGTTCACATGGTTGATCATACTTGGGTTCCACATGCATGTTTTAGCTGAAGGAAGAATACCTTAAACCTGGGTAGTTGAAACCCGTGGAATGGGTACCATGCAATATGACTTCAAAGGGTCTTCATTTGCTCACCGAACCTCTCCAATCTTATCACTGCTGTGTTTATGCCCCTGTACACATGCTTGATTCTCTTTCGGAGACATAGCAATCCATAGGTTTTAAGATACTTACTAGTCAGGTACATTCTTAGGCGTTTAATATGCGGTGTTGAGTCCATTTCTTTGAGCAAGGAGTAGCTCTTGTCTATTCCATATTTGGCTTAAGGAACTTTATCTGTGCTCATTTCAATCTCTGGTTTTATGCAGCACCCCAACTCACCTTTCCCCTTAAGCAAGCATAAGTTGGTTTTCTAAATTTGAGACCCTGTTCTGTTCTGTAATTCAGTTCCTGTGTAGCCAAGTTTACATTCTGTGTATTACTGATATCTTATGATGTTTCTTTTTCTGTGTGACTTACTTCAGTTAGAATCATCATACCTGAATCCACTCATTGCGATGCTAAGGGTCTGATGACATACATTTCATTGCTGAGTGATATTGCTTTGTAAGTAAATACCACAACTTCTTTATCCATTTTTCACTTTCTGCGATGTTGAACTTGTACTGTAAACGAGGTTCTTGTAAACGGAGCCGTTCCAAACTTTGGGGTGGCTGTGTCTTTTTGATTTTAATTTCCCTAAGCTATAGGACCATAAGTGGAAGTGCCCTAGGTTCTGTTGCTTTGTTTTTTAGATGTTTCAGGAAACACCATACACTTCTCCCGAGTGGTTGTTGGCAATTTACATCCCGCCCATCAGCATAACAAGGCTCCCAGTTCTCCATGGCCTGTCCTGCCTTTCTGGATTTTACACTTTTTTCAGATGGCCCTTTTGACGGGGGGGAAGTGAGACTTCATTGTAGTGCAGATTTCCTTTGCAAGCTTGCTTGGTTGGCCAAAAAGGGCGTATGCGTTTTTCCCTGAATATATTCAGGAAAAAACGCATACGCCCGTTTTGGCCAAGTGCATCATTGTGGACGTTCTGCCTCTTTTCCTATGCTTTCAATGCAATTCCAGTCTACCTCCTGAAATCGGTTTCCTGCAATTCTGCCCCGCTTTCAAGTCCTCTTGGCAGCCTTACTTCAGTCTATTTTTGGACGATAGCTGTCATTTATAACTCTGCAGGTTTGTGAATTACAGTGCCCCTGAGCTCCTTTCTTCAACTCGCTTTCTTGTGACCTGGCCGCAACACCGCAGGATGGCTTCAGGCCCTAATCTGGTTCCGGCACGGCACGCTGAGCCTTTGGTTATTTCCTCTTCCTGGTGGGAAATGAGAGTTAAATTTGCCCGTCCAGACACCTCCAGCTAGCCTCTCATTGGTTCTCGCTATTCCTGTTCATCTTCCGCAGAAATTGCAAACTGGGCCAAACAGGAGGTTAAAGGGACTGACTCTCCAAGTGGGGAGAGTGTTAGTAAAGCGTCTGGAATGTTGCACCCGAGTACCAGGGGAGGAAAACTGAGACATATTTGAACACGTCTCCCGTTCACATGGTTGATCATACTTCGGTTCCACATGCATGTATTAGCTGAAGGAAGAATACCTTAAACCTGGAGAGTTAAGACCCGTGTAATGGGTACCATGCAATATGACTTCAAAGGGTCTTCATTTGCTCACCGAACCTCTCCAATCCTATCACTGCTGCGTTTATGCCCCTGTACACATGCTTGATTCTCTTTCGGAGACATAGCAATCCATAGGTTTTTAAGATACTTACTAGTCAGGTACATTCTTAGGCGTTTAATATGCGGTGTTGAGTCCATTTCATTGAGCAAGGAGTAGCTCTTGTCTATTCCATATTTGACTTAAGGAACTTTATCTGTGCTCATTTCAATCTCTGGTTTTATGCAGCACCCCAACTCACCTTTACCCTTAAGCAAGCATAAGTTGGTTTTCTAAATTTGAGACCCTGTTCTGTTCTGTAATTCAGTTCCTGTGTAGCCAAGTTTACATTCCGTGTATTACTGATATCTTATGATGTTTCTTTTTCTGTGTGACTTACTTCAGTTAGAATCATCATACCTGAATCCACTCATTGTGCTGCTAAGGGCCTGATGACACAGATTTCATTGCTGAGTGATATTGCTTTGTAAGTAAATACCACAACTTCTTTATCCATTTTTCACTTTCTGCGATGTTGAACTTGTACTGTAAACGAGGTTCTTGTAAACAGAGCCGTTCCAAACTTTGGGGTGGCTGTGTCTTTTTGATTTTAATTTCCCTAAGCTATAGGACCATAAGTGGAAGTGCCCTAGGTTCTGTTGCTTTGTTTTTTAGATGTTTCAGGAAACACCATACACTTCTCCCGAGTGGTTGTTGGCAATTTACATCCCGCCCATCAGCATAACAAGGCTCCCAGTTCTCCATGGCCTGTCCTGCCTTTCTGGATTTTACACTTTTTTCAGATGGCCCTTTTGACCGGGGGGAAGTGAGACTTCATTGTAGTGCAGATTTCCTTTGCAAGCTTGCTTGGTTGGCCAAAAAGGGCGTATGCGTTTTTTCCTGAATATATTCAGGAAAAAACGCATACGCCCTTTTTGGCCAAGTGCATCATTGTGGACGTTCTGCCTCTTTACCTATGCTTTCAATGCAATTCCAGTCTACCTCCTGAAATCGGTTTCCTGCAATTCTGCCCCGCTTTCAAGTCCTCTTGGCAGCCTTACTTCAGTATATTTTTGGACGATAGCTGTCATGTATAACTCTGCAGGTTTGTGAATTACAGTGCCCGTGAGCTCCTTTGTTCAACTCGCTTTCTTTTGAGCTGGCCGCAACACCGCAGGATGGCTTCAGGCCCTAATCTGGTTCCGGTACGGCACGCTGAGCCTTTGGTTATTTCCTCTTCCTGGTGGGAAATGAGAGTTAAATTTGCCCGTCCAGACACCTCCAGCTAGCCTCTCATTGGTTCTCGCTATTCCTGTTCATCTTCCGCAGAAATTGCAAACTGGGCCAAACAGGAGGTTAAAGGCGCTGACTCTCCAAGTGGGGAGAGTGTTAGTAAAGCGTCTGGAATGTTGCACCCGAGTACCAGGGGAGGAAAACTGAGACATATTTGAACACGTCTCCCGTTCACATGGTTGATCATACTTGGGTTCCACATGCATGTTTTAGCTGAAGGAAGAATACCTAAAACCTGGGTAGTTGAAACCCGTGGAATGGGTACCATGCAATATGACTTCAAAGGGTCTTCATTTGCTCACCGAACCTCTCCAATCCTATCACTGCTGCGTTTATGCCCCTGTACACATGCTTGATTCTCTTTTGGAGACATAGCAATCCATAGGTTTTAAGATACTTACTAGTCAGGTACATTCTTAGGCGTTTAATATGCGGTGTTGAGTCCATTTCGTTGAGCAAGGAGTAGCTCTTGTCTATTCCATATTTGGCTTAAGGAACTTTATCTGTGCTCATTTCAATCTCTGGTTTTATGCAGCACCCCAACTCACCTTTCCCCTTAAGCAAGCATAAGTTGGTTTTCTAAATTTGAGACCCTGTTCTGTTTTGGAATTCAGTTCCTGTGTAGCCAAGTTTACATTCCGTGTATTACTGATATCTTATGATGTTTCTTTTTCTGTGTGACTTATTTCAGTTAGAATCATCGTACCTGAATCTACTCATTATGCTGCTACGGGCCTGATGACATAGATTTCATTGCTGAGTGATACTGCATTGTACGTAAGTACCACAAGTTCTTTATCCATTTTTCACTTTCTGCGATGTTGAACTTGTACTGTAAACGAGGTTCTTGTAAACAGAGCCATTCCAAACTTTGGGGTGGCTGTGTCTTTTTGATTTTAATTTCCCTAAGCTATAGGACCATAAGTGGAAGTGCCCTAGGCTCTGTTGCTTTGTTTTTTAGATGTTTCAGGAAACACCATACACTTCTCCCGAGTGGTTGTTGGCAATTTACATCCCGCCCATCAGCATAACAAGGCTCCCAGTTCTCCATGGCCTGTCCTGCCTTTCTGGATTTTACACTTTTTTCAGATAGCCCTTTTGACCAGGGGGAAGTGAGACTTCATTGTAGTGCAGATTTCCTTTGCAAGCTTGCTTGGTTGGCCAAAAAGGGCGTATCCGTTTTTTTCCTGAATATATTCAGGAAAAAAACGCATACGCCCTTTTTGGCCAAGTGCATCATTGTGGACGTTCTGCCTCTTTTCCTATGCTTTCAATGCAATTCCAGTCTACCTCCTGAAATCGGTTTCCTGCAATTCTGCCCCGCTTTCGAGTCCTCTTGGCAGCCTTACTTCAGTCTATTTTTGGACGATAGCTGTCATTTATAACTCTGCAGCTTTGTGAATTACAGTGCCCCTGAGCTCCTTTCTTCAACTCGCTTTCTTGTGACCTGGCCGCAACACCGCAGGATGGCTTCAGGACCTAATCTGGTTCCGGCACGGCACGCTGAGCCTTTGGTTAATTCCTCTTCCTGGTGGGAAATGAGAGTTAAATTTGCCCGTCCAGACACCTCCAGCTAGCCTCTCATTGGTTCTCGCTATTCCTGTTCATCTTCCGCAGAAATTGCAAACTGGGCCAAACAGGAGGTTAAAGGCACTGACTCTCCAAGTCGGGAGAGTGTTAGTAAAGCGTCTGGAATGTTGCACCCAAGTACCAGGGTACGAAAACTGAGACATATTTGAACACGTCTCCCGATCACATGGTTGATCATACTCTAGGTTCCACATGCATGTTTTAGCTGAAGGAAGAATACCTTAAACCTGGGTAGTTGAAACCCGTGGAATGGGTACCATGCAATATGACTTCAAAGGGTCTTCATTTGCTCACCGAACCTCTCCAATCCTATCACTGCTGCGTTTATGCCCCTGTACACATGCTTGATTCTCTTTTGGAGACATAGCAATCCATAGGTTTTAAGATACTTACTAGTCAGGAACATTCTTAGGCGTTTAATATGGGGTGTTGAGTCCATTTCGTTGAGCAAGGAGTAGCTCTTGTCTATTCCATATTTGGCTTAAGGAACTTTATCTGTGCTCATTTCAATCTCTGGTTTTATGCAGCACCCCAACTCACCTTTACCCTTAAGCAAGCATAAGTTGGTTTTCTAAATTTGAGACCCTGTTCTGTTCTGTAATTCAGTTCCTGTGTAGCCAAGTTTACATTCCGTGTATTAGTGATATCTTATGATGTTTCTTTTTCTGTGTGACTTACTTCAGTTAGAATCATCATACCTGAATCCACTCATTGTGCTGCTAAGGGCCTGATGACACAGATTTCATTGCTGAGTGATATTGCTTTGTAAGTAAATACCACAACTTCTTTATCCATTTTTCACTTTCTGTGATGTTGAACTTGTACTGTAAACGAGGTTCTTGTAAACGGAGCCGTTCCAAACTTTGGGGTGGCTGTGTCTTTTTGATTTTAATTTCCCTAAGCTATAGGACCATAAGTGGAAGTGCCCTAGGTTCTGTTGCTTTGTTTTTTAGATGTTTCAGGAAACACCATACACTTCTCCCGAGTGGTTGTTGGCAATTTACATCCCGCCCATCAGCATAACAAGGCTCCCAGTTCTCCATGGCCTGTCCTGCCTTTCTGGATTTTACACTTTTTTCAGATGGCCCTTTTGACCGGGGGGAAGTGAGACTTCATTGTAGTGCAGATTTCCTTTGCAAGCTTGCTTGGTTGGCCAAAAAGGGCGTATGCGTTTTTTCCTGAATATATTCAGGAAAAAACGCATACGCCCTTTTTGGCCAAGTGCATCATTGTGGACGTTCTGCCTCTTTTCCTATGCTTTCAATGCAATTCCAGTCTACCTCCTGAAATCGGTTTCCTGCAATTCTGCCCCGCTTTCAAGTCCTCTTGGCAGCCTTACTTCAGTCTATTTTTGGACGATAGCTGTCATTTATAACTCTGCAGGTTTGTGCATTACAGTGTCCCTGAGCTCCTTTCTTCAACTTGCTTTCTTGTGACCTGGCCGCAACACCGCAGGATGGCTTCAGGCCCTAATCTGGTTCCGGCAGGGCACGCTGAGCCTTTGGTTATTTCCTCTTCCTGGTGGGAAATGAGAGTTAAATTTGCCCGTCCAGACACCTCCAGCTAGTCTCTCATTGGTTCTCGCTATTTCTGTTCATCTTCCGCAGAAATTGCAAACTGGGCCAAACAGGAGGTTAAAGGCGCTGACTCTCCAAGTGGGGAGAGTGTTAGTAAAGCGTCTGGAATGTTGCACCCGAGTACCAGGGGAGGAAAACTGAGACATATTTGAACACGTCTCCCGTTCACATGGTTGACCATACTTGGGTTCCACATGCATGTTTTAGCTGAAGGAAGAATACCTTAAACCTGGAGAGTTAAGACCCGTGTAATGGGTACCATGCAATATGACTTCAAAGGGTCTTCATTTGCTCACCGAACCTCTCCAATCCTATCACTGCTGCGTTTATGCCCCTGTACACATGCTTGATTCTCTTTCGGAGACATAGCAATCCATAGGTTTTTAAGATACTTACTAGTCAGGTACATTCTTAGGCGTTTAATATGCGGTGTTGAGTCCATTTCGTTGAGCAAGGAGTAGCTCTTGTCCATTCCATATTTGACTTAAGGAACTTTATCTGTGCTCATTTCAATCTCTGGTTTTATGCAGCACCCCAACTCACCTTTACCCTTAAGCAAGCATAAGTTGGTTTTCTAAATTTGAGACCCTGTTCTGTTCTGTAATTCAGTTCCTGTGTAGCCAAGTTTACATTCCGTGTATTACTGATATCTTATGATGTTTCTTTTTCTGTGTGACTTACTTCAGTTAGAATCATCATACCTGAATCCACTCATTGTGCTGCTAAGGGCCTGATGACACAGATTTCATTGCTGAGTGATATTGCTTTGTAAGTAAATACCACAACTTCTTTATCCATTTTTCACTTTCTGCGATGTTGAACTTGTACTGTAAACGAGGTTCTTGTAAACAGAGGCGTCCCAAACTTTGGGGTGGCTGTGTCTTTTTGATTTTAATTTCCCTAAGCTATAGGACCATAAGTGGAAGTGCCCTAGGTTCTGTTGCTTTGTTTTTTAGATGTTTCAGGAAACACCATACACTTCTCCCGAGTGGTTGTTGGCAATTTACATCCCGCCCATCAGCATAACAAGGCTCCCAGTTCTCCATGGCCTGTCCTGCCTTTCTGGATTTTACACTTTTTTCAGATGTCCCTTTTGACCGGGGGGAAGTGAGACTTCATTGTAGTGCAGATTTCCTTTGCAAGCTTGCTTGGTTGGCCAAAAAGGGCGTATGCGTTTTTCCTGAATATATTCAGGAAAAAACGCATATGCCCTTTTTGGCCAAGTGCATCATTGTGGACGTTCTGCCTCTTTTCCTATGCTTTCAATGCAATTCCAGTCTACCTCCTGAAATCGGTTTCCTGCAATTCTGCCCCGCTTTCAAGTCCTCTTGGCAGCCTTACTTCAGTCTATTTTTGGACGATAGCTGTCATTTATAACTCTGCAGGTTTGTGAATTACAGTGCCCCTGAGCTCCTTTCTTCAACTCGCTTTCTTGTGACCTGGCCGCAACACCGCAGGATGGCTTCAGGACCTAATCTGGTTCCGGCACGGCACGCTGAGCCTTTGGTTATTTCCTCTTCCTGGTGGGAAATGAGAGTTAAATTTGCCCGTCCAGACACCTCCAGCTAGTCTCTCATTGGTTCTCGCTATTCCTGTTCATCTTCCGCAGAAATTGCAAACTGGGCCAAACAGGAGGTTAAAGGGACTGACTCTCCAAGTCAGGAGAGTGTTAGTAAAGCGTCTGAAATGTTGCACCCGAGTACCAGGGTACGAAAACTGAGACATATTTGAACACGTCTCCCGTTCACATGGTTGATCATACTTGGGTTCCACATGCATGTTTTAGCTGAAGGAAGAATACCTTAAACCTGGAGAGTTAAGACCCGTGTAATGGGTACCATGCAATATGAATTCAAAGGGTCTTCATTTGCTCACCGAACCTCTCCAATCCTATCACTGCTGCGTTTATGCCCCTGTACACATGCTTGATTCTCTTTCGGAGACATAGCAATCCATAGGTTTTTAAGATACTTACTAGTCAGGTACATTCTTAGGCGTTTAATATGCGGTGTTGAGTCCATTTCATTGAGCAAGGAGTAGCTCTTGTCAATTCCATATTTGACTTAAGGAAATTTATCTGTGCTCATTTCAATCTCTGGTTTTATGCAGCACCCCAACTCACCTTTACCCTTAAGCAAGCATAAGTTGTTTTTCTAAATTTGAGACCTGTTCTGTTCTGTAATTCAGTTCCTGTGTAGCCAAGTTTACATTCCGTGTATTACTGATATCTTATGATGTTTCTTTTTCTGTGTGACTTACTTCAGTTAGAATCATCATACCTGAATCCACTCATTGTGCTGCTAAGGGCCTGATGACACAGATTTCATTGCTGAGTGATATTGCTTTGTAAGTAAATACCACAACTTCTTTATCCATTTTTCACTTTCTGCGATGTTGAACTTGTACTGTAAACGAGGTTCTTGTAAACAGAGCCGTTCCAAACTTTGGGGTGGCTGTGTCTTTTTGATTTTAATTTCCCTAAGCTATAGGACCATAAGTGGAAGTGCCCTAGGTTCTGTTGCTTTGTTTTTTAGATGTTTCAGGAAACACCATACACTTCTCCCGAGTGGTTGTTGGCAATTTACATCCCGCCCATCAGCATAACAAGGCTCCCAGTTCTCCATGGCCTGTCCTGCCTTTCTGGATTTTACACTTTTTTCAGATGGCCCTTTTGACCGGGGGGAAGTGAGACTTCATTGTAGTGCAGATTTCCTTTGCAAGCTTGCTTGGTTGGCCAAAAAGGGCGTATGCGTTTTTTCCTGAATATATTCAGGAAAAAACGCATACGCCCTTTTTGGCCAAGTGCATCATTGTGGACGTTCTGCCTCTTTACCTATGCTTTCAATGCAATTCCAGTCTACCTCCTGAAATCGGTTTCCTGCAATTCTGCCCCGCTTTCAAGTCCTCTTGGCAGCCTTACTTCAGTATATTTTTGGACGATAGCTGTCATGTATAACTCTGCAGGTTTGTGAATTACAGTGCCCCTGAGCTCCTTTGTTCAACTCGCTTTCTTTTGAGCTGGCCGCAACACCGCAGGATGGCTTCAGGCCCTAATCTGGTTCCGGTACGGCACGCTGAGCCTTTGGTTATTTCCTCTTCCTGGTGGGAAATGAGAGTTAAATTTGCCCGTCCAGACACCTCCAGCTAGCCTCTCATTGGTTCTCGCTATTCCTGTTCATCTTCCGCAGAAATTGCAAACTGGGCCAAACAGGAGGTTAAAGGCGCTGACTCTCCAAGTGGGGAGAGTGTTAGTAAAGCGTCTGGAATGTTGCACCCGAGTACCAGGGGAGGAAAACTGAGACATATTTGAACACGTCTCCCGTTCACATGGTTGATCATACTTGGGTTCCACATGCATGTTTTAGCTGAAGGAAGAATACCTAAAACCTGGGTAGTTGAAACCCGTGGAATGGGTACCATGCAATATGACTTCAAAGGGTCTTCATTTGCTCACCGAACCTCTCCAATCCTATCACTGCTGCGTTTATGCCCCTGTACACATGCTTGATTCTCTTTTGGAGACATAGCAATCCATAGGTTTTAAGATACTTACTAGTCAGGTACATTCTTAGGCGTTTAATATGCGGTGTTGAGTCCATTTCATTGAGCAAGGAGTAGCTCTTGTCTATTCCATATTTGGCTTAAGGAACTTTATCTGTGCTCATTTCAATCTCTGGTTTTATGCAGCACCCCAACTCACCTTTCCCCTTAAGCAAGCATAAGTTGGTTTTCTAAATTTGAGACCCTGTTCTGTTTTGGAATTCAGTTCCTGTGTAGCCAAGTTTACATTCCGTGTATTACTGATATCTTATGATGTTTCTTTTTCTGTGTGACTTATTTCAGTTAGAATCATCGTACCTGAATCTACTCATTATGCTGCTACGGGCCTGATGACATAGATTTCATTGCTGAGTGATACTGCATTGTACGTAAGTACCACAAGTTCTTTATCCATTTTTCACTTTCTGCGATGTTGAACTTGTACTGTAAACGAGGTTCTTGTAAACAGAGCCATTCCAAACTTTGGGGTGGCTGTGTCTTTTTGATTTTAATTTCCCTAAGCTATAGGACCATAAGTGGAAGTGCCCTAGGCTCTGTTGCTTTGTTTTTTAGATGTTTCAGGAAACACCATACACTTCTCCCGAGTGGTTGTTGGCAATTTACATCCCGCCCATCAGCATAACAAGGCTCCCAGTTCTCCATGGCCTGTCCTGCCTTTCTGGATTTTACACTTTTTTCAGATGGCCCTTTTGACCAGGGGGAAGTGAGACTTCATTGTAGTGCAGATTTCCTTTGCAAGCTTGCTTGGTTGGCCAAAAAGGGCGTATGCGTTTTTTTCCTGAATATATTCAGGAAAAAAACGCATACGCCCTTTTTGGCCAAGTGCATCATTGTGGACGTTCTGCCTCTTTTCCTATGCTTTCAATGCAATTCCAGTCTACCTCCTGAAATCGGTTTCCTGCAATTCTGCCCCGCTTTCAAGTCCTCTTGGCAGCCTTACTTCAGTCTATTTTTGGACGATAGCTGTCATTTATAACTCTGCAGCTTTGTGAATTACAGTGCCCCTGAGCTCCTTTCTTCAACTCGCTTTCTTGTGACCTGGCCGCAACACTGCAGGATGGCTTCAGGACCTAATCTGGTTCCGGCACGGCACGCTGAGCCTTTGGTTAATTCCTCTTCCTGGTGGGAAATGAGAGTTAAATTTGCCCGTCCAGACACCTCCAGCTAGCCTCTCATTGGTTCTCGCTATTCCTGTTCATCTTCCGCAGAAATTGCAAACTGGGCCAAACAGGAGGTTAAAGGCACTGACTCTCCAAGTCGGGAGAGTGTTAGTAAAGCGTCTGGAATGTTGCACCCAAGTACCAGGGTACGAAAACTGAGACATATTTGAACACGTCTCCCGTTCACATGGTTGATCATACTCTAGGTTCCACATGCATGTTTTAGCTGAAGGAAGAATACCTTAAACCTGGGTAGTTGAAACCCGTGGAATGGGTACCATGCAATATGACTTCAAAGGGTCTTCATTTGCTCACCGAACCTCTCCAATCCTATCACTGCTGCGTTTATGCCCCTGTACACATGCTTGATTCTCTTTTGGAGACATAGCAATCCATAGGTTTTAAGATACTTACTAGTCAGGAACATTCTTAGGCGTTTAATATGGGGTGTTGAGTCCATTTCGTTGAGCAAGGAGTAGCTCTTGTCTATTCCATATTTGGCTTAAGGAACTTTATCTGTGCTCATTTCAATCTCTGGTTTTATGCAGCACCCCAACTCACCTTTACCCTTAAGCAAGCATAAGTTGGTTTTCTAAATTTGAGACCCTGTTCTGTTCTGTAATTCAGTTCCTGTGTAGCCAAGTTTACATTCCGTGTATTAGTGATATCTTATGATGTTTCTTTTTCTGTGTGACTTACTTCAGTTAGAATCATCATACCTGAATCCACTCATTGTGCTGCTAAGGGCCTGATGACACAGATTTCATTGCTGAGTGATATTGCTTTGTAAGTAAATACCACAACTTCTTTATCCATTTTTCACTTTCTGTGATGTTGAACTTGTACTGTAAACGAGGTTCTTGTAAACGGAGCCGTTCCAAACTTTGGGGTGGCTGTGTCTTTTTGATTTTAATTTCCCTAAGCTATAGGACCATAAGTGGAAGTGCCCTAGGTTCTGTTGCTTTGTTTTTTAGATGTTTCAGGAAACACCATACACTTCTCCCTAGTGGTTGTTGGCAATTTACATCCCGCCCATCAGCATAACAAGGCTCCCAGTTCTCCATGGCCTGTCCTGCCTTTCTGGATTTTACACTTTTTTCAGATGGCCCTTTTGACCGGGGGGAAGTGAGACTTCATTGTAGTGCAGATTTCCTTTGCAAGCTTGCTTGGTTGGCCAAAAAGGGCGTATGCGTTTTTTCCTGAATATATTCAGGAAAAAACGCATACGCCCTTTTTGGCCAAGTGCATCATTGTGGACGTTCTGCCTCTTTTCCTATGCTTTCAATGCAATTCCAGTCTACCTCCTGAAATCGGTTTCCTGCAATTCTGCCCCGCTTTCAAGTCCTCTTGGCAGCCTTACTTCAGTCTATTTTTGGACGATAGCTGTCATTTATAACTCTGCAGGTTTGTGCATTACAGTGTCCCTGAGCTCCTTTCTTCAACTTGCTTTCTTGTGACCTGGCCGCAACACCGCAGGATGGCTTCAGGCCCTAATCTGGTTCCGGCAGGGCACGCTGAGCCTTTGGTTATTTCCTCTTCCTGATGGGAAATGAGAGTTAAATTTGCCCGTCCAGACACCTCCAGCTAGTCTCTCATTGGTTCTCGCTATTTCTGTTCATCTTCCGCAGAAATTGCAAACTGGGCCAAACAGGAGGTTAAAGGCGCTGACTCTCCAAGTGGGGAGAGTGTTAGTAAAGCGTCTGGAATGTTGCACCCGAGTACCAGGGGAGGAAAACTGAGACATATTTGAACACGTCTCCCGTTCACATGGTTGATCATACTTGGGTTCCACATGCATGTTTTAGCTGAAGGAAGAATACCTTAAACCTGGAGAGTTAAGACCCGTGTAATGGGTACCATGCAATATGACTTCAAAGGGTCTTCATTTGCTCACCGAACCTCTCCAATCCTATCACTGCTGCGTTTATGCCCCTGTACACATGCTTGATTCTCTTTCGGAGACATAGCAATCCATAGGTTTTTAAGATACTTACTAGTCAGGTACATTCTTAGGCGTTAATATGCGGTGTTGAGTCCATTTCGTTGAGCAAGGAGTAGCTCTTGTCCATTCCATATTTGACTTAAGGAACTTTATCTGTGCTCATTTCAATCTCTGGTTTTATGCAGCACCCCAACTCACCTTTACCCTTAAGCAAGCATAAGTTGGTTTTCTAAATTTGAGACCCTGTTCTGTTCTGTAATTCAGTTCCTGTGTAGCCAAGTTTACATTCCGTGTATTACTGATATCTTATGATGTTTCTTTTTCTGTGTGACTTACTTCAGTTAGAATCATCATACCTGAATCCACTCATTGTGCTGCTAAGGGCCTGATGACACAGATTTCATTGCTGAGTGATATTGCTTTGTAAGTAAATACCACAACTTCTTTATCCATTTTTCACTTTCTGCGATGTTGAACTTGTACTGTAAACGAGGTTCTTGTAAACAGAGGCGTCCCAAACTTTGGGGTGGCTGTGTCTTTTTGATTTTAATTTCCCTAAGCTATAGGACCATAAGTGGAAGTGCCCTAGGTTCTGTTGCTTTGTTTTTTAGATGTTTCAGGAAACACCATACACTTCTCCCGAGTGGTTGTTGGCAATTTACATCCCGCCCATCAGCATAACAAGGCTCCCAGTTCTCCATGGCCTGTCCTGCCTTTCTGGATTTTACACTTTTTTCAGATGGCCCTTTTGACCGGGGGGAAGTGAGACTTCATTGTAGTGCAGATTTCCTTTGCAAGCTTGCTTGGTTGGCCAAAAAGGGCGTATGCGTTTTTCCTGAATATATTCAGGAAAAAACGCATATGCCCTTTTTGGCCAAGTGCATCATTGTGGACGTTCTGCCTCTTTTCCTATGCTTTCAATGCAATTCCAGTCTACCTCCTGAAATCGGTTTCCTGCAATTCTGCCCCGCTTTCAAGTCCTCTTGGCAGCCTTACTTCAGTCTATTTTTGGACGATAGCTGTCATTTATAACTCTGCAGGTTTGTGAATTACAGTGCCCCTGAGCTCCTTTCTTCAACTCGCTTTCTTGTGACCTGGCCGCAACACCGCAGGATGGCTTCAGGACCTAATCTGGTTCCGGCACGGCACGCTGAGCCTTTGGTTATTTCCTCTTCCTGGTGGGAAATGAGAGTTAAATTTGCCCGTCCAGACACCTCCAGCTAGTCTCTCATTGGTTCTCGCTATTCCTGTTCATCTTCCGCAGAAATTGCAAACTGGGCCAAACAGGAGGTTAAAGGGACTGACTCTCCAAGTCAGGAGAGTGTTAGTAAAGCGTCTGAAATGTTGCACCCGAGTACCAGGGTACGAAAACTGAGACATATTTGAACACGTCTCCCGTTCACATGGTTGATCATACTTGGGTTCCACATGCATGTTTTAGCTGAAGGAAGAATACCTTAAACCTGGAGAGTTAAGACCCGTGTAATGGGTACCATGCAATATGAATTCAAAGGGTCTTCATTTGCTCACCGAACCTCTCCAATCCTATCACTGCTGCGTTTATGCCCCTGTACACATGCTTGATTCTCTTTTGGAGACATAGCAATCCATAGGTTTTTAAGATACTTACTAGTCAGGTACATTCTTAGGCGTTTAATATGCGGTGTTGAGTCCATTTCATTGAGCAAGGAGTAGCTCTTGTCAATTCCATATTTGACTTAAGGAAATTTATCTGTGCTCATTTCAATCTCTGGTTTTATGCAGCACCCCAACTCACCTTTACCCTTAAGCAAGCATAAGTTGTTTTTCTAAATTTGAGACCTGTTCTGTTCTGTAATTCAGTTCCTGTGTAGCCAAGTTTACATTCCGTGTATTACTGATATCTTATGATGTTTCTTTTTCTGTGTGACTTACTTCAGTTAGAATCATCATACCTGAATCCACTCATTGTGCTGCTAAGGGCCTGATGACACAGATTTCATTGCTGAGTGATATTGCTTTGTAAGTAAATACCACAACTTCTTTATCCATTTTTCACTTTCTGCGATGTTGAACTTGTACTGTAAACGAGGTTCTTGTAAACAGAGGCGTTCCAAACTTTGGGGTGGCTGTGTCTTTTTGATTTTAATTTCCCTAAGCTATAGGACCATAAGTGGCAGTGCCCTAGGCTCTGTTGCTTTGTTTTTTAGATGTTTCAGGAAACACCATACACTTCTCCCGAGTGTCTGTTGGCAATTTACATCCCGCCCATCAGCATAACAAGGCTCCCAGTTCTCCATGGCCTGTCCTGCCTTTCTGGATTTTACAGTTTTTTCAGATGGCCCTTTTGACCGGGGGGAAGTGAGACTTCATTGTAGTGCAGATTTCCTTTGCAAGCTTGGTTGGTTGGCCAAAAAGTGCGTATGCGTTTTTTCCTGAATATATTCAGGAAAAAACGCATACGCCCTTTTTGGCCAAGTGCATCATTGTGGACGTTCTGCCTCTTTTCCTATGCTTTCAATGCAATTCCAGTCTACCTCCTGAAATCGGTTTCCTGCAATTCTGCCCTGCTTTCAAGTCCTCTTGGCAGCCTTACTTCAGTCTATTTTTGGACGATAGCTGTCATTTATAACTCTGCAGGTTTGTGAATTACAGTGCCCCTGAGCTCCTTTGTTCAACTCGCTTTCTTTTGAGCTGGCCGCAACACCGCAGGATGGCTTCAGGCCCTAATCTGGTTCCAGTACGGCACGTTGAGCCTTTGGTTATTTCCTCTTCCTGGTGGGAAATGAGAGTTAAATTTGCCCGTCCAGACACCTCCAGCTAGCCTCTCATTGGTTCTCGCTATTCCTGTTCATCTTCCGCAGAAATTGCAAACTGGGCCAAACAGGATGTTAAAGGGACTGACTCTCCAAGTCGGGAGAGTGTTAGTAAAGCGTCTGGAATGTTGCACCCGAGTACCAGGGGAGGAAAACTGAGACATATTTGAACACGTCTCCCGTTCACATGGTTGATCATACTTGGGTTCCACATGCATGTTTTAGCGAAGGAAGAATACCTTATACCTGGAGAGTTAAGACCCGTGTAATGGGTACCATGCAATATGACTTCAAAGGGTCTTCATTTGCTCACCGAACCTCTCCAATCCTATCACTGCTGCGTTTATGCCCCTGTACACATGCTTGATTCTCTTTTGGAGACATAGCAATCCATAGGTTTTAAGATACTTACTAGTCAGGTACATTCTTAGGCGTTTAATATGCGGTGTTGAGTCCATTTCGTTGAGCAAGGAGTAGCTCTTGTCTATTCCATATTTGGCTTAAGGAACTTTATCTGTGCTCATTTCAATCTCTGGTTTTATGCAGCAACCCAACTCACCTTTACCCTTAAGCAAGCATAAGTTGGTTTTCTAAATTTGAGACCCTGTTCTGTTTTGGAATTCAGTTCCTGTGTAGCCAAGTTTACATTCCGTGTATTAGTGATATCTTATGATGTTTCTTTTTCTGTGTGACTTATTTCAGTTAGAATCATCGTACCTGAATCTACTCATTATGCTGCTACGGGCCTGATGACATAGATTTCATTGCTGAGTGATACTGCATTGTACGTAAGTACCACAAGTTCTTTATCCATTTTTCACTTTCTGCGATGTTGAACTTGTACTGTAAACGAGGTTCTTGTAAACAGAGCCGTTCCAAACTTTGGGGTGGCTGTGTCTTTTTGATTTTAATTTCCCTAAGCTATAGGACCATAAGTGGAAGTGCCCTAGGCTCTGTTGCTTTGTTTTTTAGATGTTTCAGGAAACACCATACACTTCTCCCGAGTGGTTGTTGGCAATTTACATCCCGCCCATCAGCATAACAAGGCTCCCAGTTCTCCATGGCCTGTCCTGCCTTTCTGGATTTTACAATTTTTTCAGATGGCCCTTTTGACCAGGGGGAAGTGAGACTTCATTGTAGTGCAGATTTCCTTTGCAAGCTTGCTTGGTTGGCCAAAAAGGGCGTATGCGTTTTTTCCTGAATATATTCAGGAAAAAAACGCATACGCCCTTTTTGGCCAAGTGCATCATTGTGGACGTTCTGCCTCTTTTCCTATGCTTTCAATGCAATTCCAGTCTACCTCCTGAAATCGGTTTCCTGCAATTCTGCCCCGCTTTCAAGTCCTCTTGGCAGCCTTACTTCAGTCTATTTTTGGACGATAGCTGTCATTTATAACTCTGCAGGTTTGTGAATTACAGTGCCCCTGAGCTCCTTTCTTCAACTCGCTTTCTTGTGACCTGGCCGCAACACCGCAGGATGGCTTCAGGACCTAATCTGGTTCCGGCACGGCACGCTGAGCCTTTGGTTAATTCCTCTTCCTGGTGGGAAATGAGAGTTAAATTTGCCCGTCCAGACACCTCCAGCTAGCCTCTCATTGGTTCTCGCTATTCCTGTTCATCTTCCGCAGAAATTGCAAACTGGGCCAAACAGGAGGTTAAAGGGACTGACTCTCCAAGTCGGGAGAGTGTTAGCAAAGCGTCTGGAATGTTGCACCCAAGTACCAGGGTACGAAAACTGAGACATATTTGAACACGTCTCCCGATCACATGGTTGATCATACTCTAGGTTCCACATGCATGTTTTAGCTGAAGGAAGAATACCTTAAACCTGGGTAGTTGAAACCCGTGGAATGGGTACCATGCAATATGACTTCAAAGGGTCTTCATTTGCTCACCGAACCTCTCCAATCCTATCACTGCTGCGTTTATGCCCCTGTACACATGCTTGATTCTCTTTTGGAGACATAGCAATCCATAGGTTTTAAGATACTTACTAGTCAGGAACATTCTTAGGCGTTTAATATGGGGTGTTGAGTCCATTTCGTTGAGCAAGGAGTAGCTCTTGTCTATTCCATATTTGGCTTAAGGAACTTTATCTGTGCTCATTTCAATCTCTGGTTTTATGCAGCACCCCAACTCACCTTTCCCCTTAAGCAAGCATAAGTTGGTTTTCTAAATTTGAGTCCCTGTTCTGTTCTGTAATTCAGTTCCTGTGTAGCCAAGTTTACATTCCGTGTATTACTGATATCTTATGATGTTTCTTTTTCTGTGTGACTTACTTCAGTTAGAATCATCATACCTGAATCCACTCATTGTTCTGCTACGGGCCTGATGACACAGATTTCATTGCTGAGTGATATTGCTTTGTAAGTAAATACCACAACTTCTTTATCCATTTTTCACTTTCTGCGATGTTGAACTTGTACTGTAAACGAGGTTCTTGTAAACAGAGCCGTTCCAAACTTTGGGGTGGCTGTGTCTTTTTGATTTTAATTTCCCTAAGCTATAGGACCATAAGTGGAAGTGCCCTAGGTTCTGTTGCTTTGTTTTTTAGATGTTTCAGGAAACACCATACACTTCTCCCGAGTGGTTGTTGGCAATTTACATCCCGCCCATCAGCATAACAAGGCTCCCAGTTCTCCATGGCCTGTCCTGCCTTTCTGGATTTTACACTTTTTTCAGATGGCCCTTTTGACCGGGGGGAAGTGAGACTTCATTGTAGTGCAGATTTCCTTTGCAAGCTTGCTTGGTTGGCCAAAAAGGGCATATGCGTTTTTTCCTGAATATATTCAGGAAAAAACGCATACGCCCTTTTTGGCCAAGTGCATCATTGTGGACGTTCTGCCTCTTTTCCTATGCTTTCAATGCAATTCCAGTCTACCTCCTGAAATCGGTTTCCTGCAATTCTGCCCCACTTTCAAGTCCTCTTGGCAGCCTTACTTCAGTCTATTTTTGGACGATAGCTGTCATTTATAACTCTGCAGGTTTGTGAATTACAGTGCCCCTGAGCTCCTTTCTTCAACTCGCTTTCTTGTGACCTGGCCGCAACACCGCAGGATGGCTTCAGGCCCTAATCTGGTTCCGGTACGGCACGCTGAGCCTTTGGTTATTTCCTCTTCCTGGTGGGAAATGAGAGTTAAATTTGCCCGTCCAGACACCTCCAGCTAGCCTCTCATTGGTTCTCGCTATTCCTGTTCATCTTCCGCAGAAATTGCAAACTGGGCCAAACAGGAGGTTAAAGGCGCTGACTCTCCAAGTGGGGAGAGTGTTAGTAAAGCGTCTGGAATGTTGCACCCGAGTACCAGGGGAGGAAAACTGAGACATATTTGAACACGTCTCCCGTTCACATGGTTGATCATACTTGGGTTCCACATGCATGTTTTAGCTGAAGGAAGAATACCTAAAACCTGGGTAGTTGAAACCCGTGGAATGGGTACCATGCAATATGACTTCAAAGGGTCTTCATTTGCTCACCGAACCTCTCCAATCCTATCACTGCTGCGTTTATGCCCCTGTACACATGCTTGATTCTCTTTTGGAGACATAGCAATCCATAGGTTTTAAGATACTTACTAGTCAGGTACATTCTTAGGCGTTTAATATGCGGTGTTGAGTCCATTTCGTTGAGCAAGGAGTAGCTCTTGTCTATTCCATATTTGGCTTAAGGAACTTTATCTGTGCTCATTTCAATCTCTGGTTTTATGCAGCAACCCAACTCACCTTTACCCTTAAGCAAGCATAAGTTGGTTTTCTAAATTTGAGACCCTGTTCTGTTTTGGAATTCAGTTCCTGTGTAGCCAAGTTTACATTCCGTGTATTACTGATATCTTATGATGTTTCTTTTTCTGTGTGACTTACTTCAGTTAGAATCATCATACCTGAATCCACTCATTGTGCTGCTACGGGCCTGATGACACAGATTTCATTGCTGAGTGATATTGCTTTGTAAGTAAATACCACAACTTCTTTATCCATTTTTCACTTTCTGCGATGTTGAACTTGTACTGTAAACGAGGTTCTTGTAAACAGAGCCGTTCCAAACTTTGGGGTGGCTGTGTCTTTTTGATTTTAATTTCCCTAAGCTATAGGACCATAAGTGGAAGTGCCCTAGGTTCTGTTGCTTTGTTTTTTAGATGTTTCAGGAAACACCATACACTTCTCCCGAGTGGTTGTTGGCAATTTACATCCCGCCCATCAGCATAACAAGGCTCCCAGTTCTCCATGGCCTGTCCTGCCTTTCTGGATTTTACACTTTTTTCAGATGGCCCTTTTGACCGGGGGGAAGTGAGACTTCATTGTAGTGCAGATTTCCTTTGCAAGCTTGCTTGGTTGGCCAAAAAGGGCATATGCGTTTTTTCCTGAATATATTCAGGAAAAAACGCATACGCCCTTTTTGGCCAAGTGCATCATTGTGGACGTTCTGCCTCTTTTCCTATGCTTTCAATGCAATTCCAGTCTACCTCCTGAAATCGGTTTCCTGCAATTCTGCCCCACTTTCAAGTCCTCTTGGCAGCCTTACTTCAGTCTATTTTTGGACGATAGCTGTCATTTATAACTCTGCAGGTTTGTGAATTACAGTGCCCCTGAGCTCCTTTCTTCAACTCGCTTTCTTGTGACCTGGCCGCAACACCGCAGGATGGCTTCAGGCCCTAATCTGGTTCCGGTACGGCACGCTGAGCCTTTGGTTATTTCCTCTTCCTGGTGGGAAATGAGAGTTAAATTTGCCCGTCCAGACACCTCCAGCTAGCCTCTCATTGGTTCTCGCTATTCCTGTTCATCTTCCGCAGAAATTGCAAACTGGGCCAAACAGGAGGTTAAAGGCGCTGACTCTCCAAGTGGGGAGAGTGTTAGTAAAGCGTCTGGAATGTTGCACCCGAGTACCAGGGGAGGAAAACTGAGACATATTTGAACACGTCTCCCGTTCACATGGTTGATCATACTTGGGTTCCACATGCATGTTTTAGCTGAAGGAAGAATACCTAAAACCTGGGTAGTTGAAACCCGTGGAATGGGTACCATGCAATATGACTTCAAAGGGTCTTCATTTGCTCACCGAACCTCTCCAATCCTATCACTGCTGCGTTTATGCCCCTGTACACATGCTTGATTCT
Organism: Stenella coeruleoalba; assembly: GCF_951394435.1. Lineage (NCBI taxonomy): Eukaryota > Metazoa > Chordata > Mammalia > Artiodactyla > Delphinidae > Stenella > Stenella coeruleoalba. The sequence goes on from NW_027646189.1 coordinate 1,705,121, forward strand.
CTTTTGGAGACATAGCAATCCATAGGTTTTAAGATACTTACTAGTCAGGTACATTCTTAGGCGTTTAATATGCGGTGTTGAGTCCATTTCGTTGAGCAAGGAGTAGCTCTTGTCTATTCCATATTTGGCTTAAGGAACTTTATCTGTGCTCATTTCAATCTCTGGTTTTATGCAGCACCCCAACTCACCTTTACCCTTAAGCAAGCATAAGTTGGTTTTCTAAATTTGAGACCCTGTTCTGTTTTGGAATTCAGTTCCTGTGTAGCCAAGTTTACATTCCGTGTATTACTGATATCTTATGATGTTTCTTTTTCTGTGTGACTTATTTCAGTTAGAATCATCGTACCTGAATATACTCATTATGCTGCTACGGGCCTGATGACATAGATTTCATTGCTGAGTGATATTGCTTTGTAAGTGAATACCACAACTTCTTTATCCATTTTTCACTTTCTGCGATGTTGAACTTGTACTGTAAACGAGGTTCTTGTAAACAGAGCCGTTCCAAACTTTGGGGTGGCTGTGTCTTTTTGATTTTAATTTCCCTAAGCTATAGGACCATAAGTGGAAGTGCCCTAGGCTCTGTTGCTTTGTTTTTTAGATGTTTCAGGAAACACCATACACTTCTCCCGAATGGTTGTTGGCAATTTACATCCCGCCCATCAGCATAACAAGGCTCCTAGTTCTCCATGGCCTGTCCTGCCTTTCTGGATTTTACACTTTTTTCAGATGGCCCTTTTGACCGGGGGGAAGTGAGACTTCATTGTAGTGCAGATTTCCTTTGCAAGCTTGCTTGGTTGGCCAAAAAGTGCGTATGCGTTTTTTCCTGAATATATTCAGGAAAAAACGCATATGCCCTTTTTGGCCAAGTGCATCATTGTGGACGTTCTGCCTCTTTTCCTATGCTTTCAATGCAATTCCAGTCTACCTCCTGAAATCGGTTTCCTGCAATTCTGCCCCGCTTTCAAGTCCTCTTGGCAGCCTTACTTCAGTCTATTTTTGGACGATAGCTGTCATTTATAACTCTGCAGGTTTGTGAATTACAGTGCCCCTGAGCTCCTTTCTTCAACTCGCTTTCTTGTGACCTGGCCGCAACACCGCAGGATGGCTTCAGGCCCTAATCTGGTTCCGGCATGGCACGCTGAGCCTTTGGTTAATTCCTCTTCCTGGTGGGAAATGAGAGTTAAATTTGCCCGTCCAGACACCTCCAGCTAGCCTCTCATTGGTTCTCGCTATTCCTGTTCATCTTCCGCAGAAATTGCAAACTGGGCCAAACAGGAGGTTAAAGGGACTGACTCTCCAAGTCGGGAGAGTGTTAGTAAAGCGTCTGGAATGTTGCACCCGAGTACCAGGGGAGGAAAACTGAGACATATTTGAAGACGTCTCCCGTTCACATGGTTGATCATACTCTGGGTTCCACATGCATGTTTTAGCTGAAGGAAGAATACCTTAAACCTGGGTAGTTGAAACCCGTGGAATGGGTACCATGCAATATGACTTCAAAGGGTCTTCATTTGCTCACCGAACCTCTCCAATCCTATCACTGCTGCGTTTATGCCCCTGTACACACGCTTGATTCTCTTTCGGAGACATAGCAATCCATAGGTTTTAAGATACTTACTAGTCAGGTACATTCTTAGGGGTTTAATATGGGGTTTTGAGTCCATTTCGTTGAGCAAGGAGTAGCTCTTGTCTATTTCATATTTGGCTTAAGGAACTTTATCTGTGCTCATTTCAATCTCTGGTTTTATGCAGCACCCCAACTCACCTTTCCCCTTAAGCAAGCATAAGTTGGTTTTCTAAATTTGAGTCCCTGTTCTGTTCTGTAATTCAGTTCCTGTGTAGCCAAGTTTACATTCCGTGTATTACTGATATCTTATGATGTTTCTTTTTCTGTGTGACTTATTTCAGTTAGAATCATCATACCTGAATCCACTCATTATGCTGCTACGGGCCTGATGACATAGATTTCATTGCTGAGTGATATTGCTTTGTAAGTGAATACCACAACTTCTTTATCCATTTTTCACTTTCTGCGATGTTGAACTTGTACTGTAAACGAGGTTCTTGTAAACAGAGCCGTTCCAAACTTTGGGGTGGCTGTGTCTTTTTGATTTTAATTTCCCTAAGCTATAGGACCATAAGTGGAAGTGCCCTAGGCTCTGTTGCTTTGTTTTTTAGATGTTTCAGGAAACACCATACACTTCTCCCGAATGGTTGTTGGCAATTTACATCCCGCCCATCAGCATAACAAGGCTCCTAGTTCTCCATGGCCTGTCCTGCCTTTCTGGATTTTACACTTTTTTCAGATGGCCCTTTTGACCGGGGGGAAGTGAGACTTCATTGTAGTGCAGATTTCCTTTGCAAGCTTGCTTGGTTGGCCAAAAAGGGCGTATGCGTTTTTTCCTGAATATATTCAGGAAAAAAACGCATACGCCCTTTTTGGCCAAGTGCATCATTGTGGACGTTCTGCCTCTTTTCCTATGCTTTCAATGCAATTCCAGTCTACCTCCTGAAATCGGTTTCCTGCAATTCTGCCCCGCTTTCAAGTCCTCTTGGCAGCCTTACTTCAGTCTATTTTTGGACGATAGCTGTCATTTATAACTCTGCAGGTTTGTGAATTACAGTGCCCCTGAGCTCCTTTCTTCAACTCGCTTTCTTGTGACCTGGCCGCAACACCGCAGGATGGCTTCAGGACCTAATCTGGTTCCGGCACGGCACGCTGAGCCTTTGGTTAATTCCTCTTCCTGGTGGGAAATGAGAGTTAAATTTGCCCGTCCAGACACCTCCAGCTAGCCTCTCATTGGTTCTCGCTATTCCTGTTCATCTTCCGCAGAAATTGCAAACTGGGCCAAACAGGAGGTTAAAGGGACTGACTCTCCAAGTCGGGAGAGTGTTAGCAAAGCGTCTGGAATGTTGCACCCAAGTACCAGGGTACGAAAACTGAGACATATTTGAACACGTCTCCCGATCACATGGTTGATCATACTCTAGGTTCCACATGCATGTTTTAGCTGAAGGAAGAATACCTTAAACCTGGGTAGTTGAAACCCGTGGAATGGGTACCATGCAATATGACTTCAAAGGGTCTTCATTTGCTCACCGAACCTCTCCAATCCTATCACTGCTGCGTTTATGCCCCTGTACACATGCTTGATTCTCTTTTGGAGACATAGCAATCCATAGGTTTTAAGATACTTACTAGTCAGGAACATTCTTAGGCGTTTAATATGGGGTGTTGAGTCCATTTCGTTGAGCAAGGAGTAGCTCTTGTCTATTCCATATTTGGCTTAAGGAACTTTATCTGTGCTCATTTCAATCTCTGGTTTTATGCAGCACCCCAACTCACCTTTCCCCTTAAGCAAGCATAAGTTGGTTTTCTAAATTTGAGTCCCTGTTCTGTTCTGTAATTCAGTTCCTGTGTAGCCAAGTTTACATTCCGTGTATTACTGATATCTTATGATGTTTCTTTTTCTGTGTGACTTACTTCAGTTAGAATCATCATACCTGAATCCACTCATTGTTCTGCTACGGGCCTGATGACACAGATTTCATTGCTGAGTGATATTGCTTTGTAAGTAAATACCACAACTTCTTTATCCATTTTTCACTTTCTGCGATGTTGAACTTGTACTGTAAACGAGGTTCTTGTAAACAGAGCCGTTCCAAACTTTGGGGTGGCTGTGTCTTTTTGATTTTAATTTCCCTAAGCTATAGGACCATAAGTGGAAGTGCCCTAGGTTCTGTTGCTTTGTTTTTTAGATGTTTCAGGAAACACCATACACTTCTCCCGAGTGGTTGTTGGCAATTTACATCCCGCCCATCAGCATAACAAGGCTCCCAGTTCTCCATGGCCTGTCCTGCCTTTCTGGATTTTACACTTTTTTCAGATGGCCCTTTTGACCGGGGGGAAGTGAGACTTCATTGTAGTGCAGATTTCCTTTGCAAGCTTGCTTGGTTGGCCAAAAAGGGCATATGCGTTTTTTCCTGAATATATTCAGGAAAAAACGCATACGCCCTTTTTGGCCAAGTGCATCATTGTGGACGTTCTGCCTCTTTTCCTATGCTTTCAATGCAATTCCAGTCTACCTCCTGAAATCGGTTTCCTGCAATTCTGCCCCACTTTCAAGTCCTCTTGGCAGCCTTACTTCAGTCTATTTTTGGACGATAGCTGTCATTTATAACTCTGCAGGTTTGTGAATTACAGTGCCCCTGAGCTCCTTTCTTCAACTCGCTTTCTTGTGACCTGGCCGCAACACCGCAGGATGGCTTCAGGCCCTAATCTGGTTCCGGTACGGCACGCTGAGCCTTTGGTTATTTCCTCTTCCTGGTGGGAAATGAGAGTTAAATTTGCCCGTCCAGACACCTCCAGCTAGCCTCTCATTGGTTCTCGCTATTCCTGTTCATCTTCCGCAGAAATTGCAAACTGGGCCAAACAGGAGGTTAAAGGCGCTGACTCTCCAAGTGGGGAGAGTGTTAGTAAAGCGTCTGGAATGTTGCACCCGAGTACCAGGGGAGGAAAACTGAGACATATTTGAACACGTCTCCCGTTCACATGGTTGATCATACTTGGGTTCCACATGCATGTTTTAGCTGAAGGAAGAATACCTAAAACCTGGGTAGTTGAAACCCGTGGAATGGGTACCATGCAATATGACTTCAAAGGGTCTTCATTTGCTCACCGAACCTCTCCAATCCTATCACTGCTGCGTTTATGCCCCTGTACACATGCTTGATTCTCTTTTGGAGACATAGCAATCCATAGGTTTTAAGATACTTACTAGTCAGGTACATTCTTAGGCGTTTAATATGCGGTGTTGAGTCCATTTCGTTGAGCAAGGAGTAGCTCTTGTCTATTCCATATTTGGCTTAAGGAACTTTATCTGTGCTCATTTCAATCTCTGGTTTTATGCAGCAACCCAACTCACCTTTCCCCTTAAGCAAGCATAAGTTGGTTTTCTAAATTTGAGACCCTGTTCTGTTTTGGAATTCAGTTCCTGTGTAGCCAAGTTTACATTCCGTGTATTACTGATATCTTATGATGTTTCTTTTTCTGTGTGACTTACTTCAGTTAGAATCATCATACCTGAATCCACTCATTGTGCTGCTACGGGCCTGATGACACAGATTTCATTGCTGAGTGATATTGCTTTGTAAGTAAATACCACAACTTCTTTATCCATTTTTCACTTTCTGCGATGTTGAACTTGTACTGTAAACGAGGTTCTTGTAAACAGAGCCGTTCCAAACTTTGGGGTGGCTGTGTCTTTTTGATTTTAATTTCCCTAAGCTATAGGACCATAAGTGGAAGTGCCCTAGGTTCTGTTGCTTTGTTTTTTAGATGTTTCAGGAAACACCATACACTTCTCCCGAGTGGTTGTTGGCAATTTACATCCCGCCCATCAGCATAACAAGGCTCCCAGTTCTCCATGGCCTGTCCTGCCTTTCTGGATTTTACACTTTTTTCAGATGGCCCTTTTGACCGGGGGGAAGTGAGACTTCATTGTAGTGCAGATTTCCTTTGCAAGCTTGCTTGGTTGGCCAAAAAGGGCATATGCGTTTTTTCCTGAATATATTCAGGAAAAAACGCATACGCCCTTTTTGGCCAAGTGCATCATTGTGGACGTTCTGCCTCTTTTCCTATGCTTTCAATGCAATTCCAGTCTACCTCCTGAAATCGGTTTCCTGCAATTCTGCCCCACTTTCAAGTCCTCTTGGCAGCCTTACTTCAGTCTATTTTTGGACGATAGCTGTCATTTATAACTCTGCAGGTTTGTGAATTACAGTGCCCCTGAGCTCCTTTCTTCAACTCGCTTTCTTGTGACCTGGCCGCAACACCGCAGGATGGCTTCAGGCCCTAATCTGGTTCCGGTACGGCACGCTGAGCCTTTGGTTATTTCCTCTTCCTGGTGGGAAATGAGAGTTAAATTTGCCCGTCCAGACACCTCCAGCTAGCCTCTCATTGGTTCTCGCTATTCCTGTTCATCTTCCGCAGAAATTGCAAACTGGGCCAAACAGGAGGTTAAAGGCGCTGACTCTCCAAGTGGGGAGAGTGTTAGTAAAGCGTCTGGAATGTTGCACCCGAGTTCCAGGGGAGGAAAACTGAGACATATTTGAACACGTCTCCCGTTCACATGGTTGATCATACTTGGGTTCCACATGCATGTTTTAGCTGAAGGAAGAATACCTAAAACCTGGGTAGTTGAAACCCGTGGAATGGGTACCATGCAATATGACTTCAAAGGGTCTTCATTTGCTCACCGAACCTCTCCAATCCTATCACTGCTGCGTTTATGCCCCTGTACACATGCTTGATTCTCTTTTGGAGACATAGCAATCCATAGGTTTTAAGATACTTACTAGTCAGGTACATTCTTAGGCGTTTAATATGCGGTGTTGAGTCCATTTCGTTGAGCAAGGAGTAGCTCTTGTCTATTCCATATTTGGCTTAAGGAACTTTATCTGTGCTCATTTCAATCTCTGGTTTTATGCAGCACCCCAACTCACCTTTACCCTTAAGCAAGCATAAGTTGGTTTTCTAAATTTGAGACCCTGTTCTGTTTTGGAATTCAGTTCCTGTGTAGCCAAGTTTACATTCCGTGTATTACTGATATCTTATGATGTTTCTTTTTCTGTGTGACTTATTTCAGTTAGAATCATCGTACCTGAATATACTCATTATGCTGCTACGGGCCTGATGACATAGATTTCATTGCTGAGTGATATTGCTTTGTAAGTGAATACCACAACTTCTTTATCCATTTTTCACTTTCTGCGATGTTGAACTTGTACTGTAAACGAGGTTCTTGTAAACAGAGCCGTTCCAAACTTTGGGGTGGCTGTGTCTTTTTGATTTTAATTTCCCTAAGCTATAGGACCATAAGTGGAAGTGCCCTAGGCTCTGTTGCTTTGTTTTTTAGATGTTTCAGGAAACACCATACACTTCTCCCGAATGGTTGTTGGCAATTTACATCCCGCCCATCAGCATAACAAGGCTCCTAGTTCTCCATGGCCTGTCCTGCCTTTCTGGATTTTACACTTTTTTCAGATGGCCCTTTTGACCGGGGGGAAGTGAGACTTCATTGTAGTGCAGATTTCCTTTGCAAGCTTGCTTGGTTGGCCAAAAAGTGCGTATGCGTTTTTTCCTGAATATATTCAGGAAAAAACGCATATGCCCTTTTTGGCCAAGTGCATCATTGTGGACGTTCTGCCTCTTTTCCTATGCTTTCAATGCAATTCCAGTCTACCTCCTGAAATCGGTTTCCTGCAATTCTGCCCCGCTTTCAAGTCCTCTTGGCAGCCTTACTTCAGTCTATTTTTGGACGATAGCTGTCATTTATAACTCTGCAGGTTTGTGAATTACAGTGCCCCTGAGCTCCTTTCTTCAACTCGCTTTCTTGTGACCTGGCCGCAACACCGCAGGATGGCTTCAGGCCCTAATCTGGTTCCGGCATGGCACGCTGAGCCTTTGGTTAATTCCTCTTCCTGGTGGGAAATGAGAGTTAAATTTGCCCGTCCAGACACCTCCAGCTAGCCTCTCATTGGTTCTCGCTATTCCTGTTCATCTTCCGCAGAAATTGCAAACTGGGCCAAACAGGAGGTTAAAGGGACTGACTCTCCAAGTCGGGAGAGTGTTAGTAAAGCGTCTGGAATGTTGCACCCGAGTACCAGGGGAGGAAAACTGAGACATATTTGAAGACGTCTCCCGTTCACATGGTTGATCATACTCTGGGTTCCACATGCATGTTTTAGCTGAAGGAAGAATACCTTAAACCTGGGTAGTTGAAACCCGTGGAATGGGTACCATGCAATATGACTTCAAAGGGTCTTCATTTGCTCACCGAACCTCTCCAATCCTATCACTGCTGCGTTTATGCCCCTGTACACACGCTTGATTCTCTTTCGGAGACATAGCAATCCATAGGTTTTAAGATACTTACTAGTCAGGTACATTCTTAGGGGTTTAATATGGGGTTTTGAGTCCATTTCGTTGAGCAAGGAGTAGCTCTTGTCTATTTCATATTTGGCTTAAGGAACTTTATCTGTGCTCATTTCAATCTCTGGTTTTATGCAGCACCCCAACTCACCTTTCCCCTTAAGCAAGCATAAGTTGGTTTTCTAAATTTGAGACCCTGTTCTGTTCTGTAATTCAGTTCCTGTGTAGCCAAGTTTACATTCCGTGTATTACTGATATCTTATGATGTTTCTTTTTCTGTGTGACTTATTTCAGTTAGAATCATCATACCTGAATCCACTCATTATGCTGCTACGGGCCTGATGACATAGATTTCATTGCTGAGTGATATTGCTTTGTAAGTGAATACCACAACTTCTTTATCCATTTTTCACTTTCTGCGATGTTGAACTTGTACTGTAAACGAGGTTCTTGTAAACAGAGCCGTTCCAAACTTTGGGGTGGCTGTGTCTTTTTGATTTTAATTTCCCTAAGCTATAGGACCATAAGTGGAAGTGCCCTAGGCTCTGTTGCTTTGTTTTTTAGATGTTTCAGGAAACACCATACACTTCTCCCGAATGGTTGTTGGCAATTTACATCCCGCCCATCAGCATAACAAGGCTCCTAGTTCTCCATGGCCTGTCCTGCCTTTCTGGATTTTACACTTTTTTCAGATGGCCCTTTTGACCGGGGGGAAGTGAGACTTCATTGTAGTGCAGATTTCCTTTGCAAGCTTGCTTGGTTGGCCAAAAAGTGCGTATGCGTTTTTTCCTGAATATATTCAGGAAAAAACGCATATGCCCTTTTTGGCCAAGTGCATCATTGTGGACGTTCTGCCTCTTTTCCTATGCTTTCAATGCAATTCCAGTCTACCTCCTGAAATCGGTTTCCTGCAATTCTGCCCCGCTTTCAAGTCCTCTTGGCAGCCTTACTTCAGTCTATTTTTGGACGATAGCTGTCATTTATAACTCTGCAGGTTTGTGAATTACAGTGCCCCTGAGCTCCTTTCTTCAACTCGCTTTCTTGTGACCTGGCCGCAACACCGCAGGATGGCTTCAGGCCCTAATCTGGTTCCGGCATGGCACGCTGAGCCTTTGGTTAATTCCTCTTCCTGGTGGGAAATGAGAGTTAAATTTGCCCGTCCAGACACCTCCAGCTAGCCTCTCATTGGTTCTCGCTATTCCTGTTCATCTTCCGCAGAAATTGCAAACTGGGCCAAACAGGAGGTTAAAGGGACTGACTCTCCAAGTCGGGAGAGTGTTAGTAAAGCGTCTGGAATGTTGCACCCGAGTACCAGGGGAGGAAAACTGAGACATATTTGAAGACGTCTCCCGTTCACATGGTTGATCATACTCTGGGTTCCACATGCATGTTTTAGCTGAAGGAAGAATACCTTAAACCTGGGTAGTTGAAACCCGTGGAATGGGTACCATGCAATATGACTTCAAAGGGTCTTCATTTGCTCACCGAACCTCTCCAATCCTATCACTGCTGCGTTTATGCCCCTGTACACACGCTTGATTCTCTTTCGGAGACATAGCAATCCATAGGTTTTAAGATACTTACTAGTCAGGTACATTCTTAGGGGTTTAATATGGGGTTTTGAGTCCATTTCGTTGAGCAAGGAGTAGCTCTTGTCTATTTCATATTTGGCTTAAGGAACTTTATCTGTGCTCATTTCAATCTCTGGTTTTATGCAGCACCCCAACTCACCTTTCCCCTTAAGCAAGCATAAGTTGGTTTTCTAAATTTGAGACCCTGTTCTGTTCTGTAATTCAGTTCCTGTGTAGCCAAGTTTACATTCCGTGTATTACTGATATCTTATGATGTTTCTTTTTCTGTGTGACTTATTTCAGTTAGAATCATCATACCTGAATCCACTCATTATGCTGCTACGGGCCTGATGACATAGATTTCATTGCTGAGTGATATTGCTTTGTAAGTGAATACCACAACTTCTTTATCCATTTTTCACTTTCTGCGATGTTGAACTTGTACTGTAAACGAGGTTCTTGTAAACAGAGCCGTTCCAAACTTTGGGGTGGCTGTGTCTTTTTGATTTTAATTTCCCTAAGCTATAGGACCATAAGTGGAAGTGCCCTAGGCTCTGTTGCTTTGTTTTTTAGATGTTTCAGGAAACACCATACACTTCTCCCGAATGGTTGTTGGCAATTTACATCCCGCCCATCAGCATAACAAGGCTCCTAGTTCTCCATGGCCTGTCCTGCCTTTCTGGATTTTACACTTTTTTCAGATGGCCCTTTTGACCGGGGGGAAGTGAGACTTCATTGTAGTGCAGATTTCCTTTGCAAGCTTGCTTGGTTGGCCAAAAAGTGCGTATGCGTTTTTTCCTGAATATATTCAGGAAAAAACGCATATGCCCTTTTTGGCCAAGTGCATCATTGTGGACGTTCTGCCTCTTTTCCTATGCTTTCAATGCAATTCCAGTCTACCTCCTGAAATCGGTTTCCTGCAATTCTGCCCCGCTTTCAAGTCCTCTTGGCAGCCTTACTTCAGTCTATTTTTGGACGATAGCTGTCATTTATAACTCTGCAGGTTTGTGAATTACAGTGCCCCTGAGCTCCTTTCTTCAACTCGCTTTCTTGTGACCTGGCCGCAACACCGCAGGATGGCTTCAGGCCCTAATCTGGTTCCGGCATGGCACGCTGAGCCTTTGGTTAATTCCTCTTCCTGGTGGGAAATGAGAGTTAAATTTGCCCGTCCAGACACCTCCAGCTAGCCTCTCATTGGTTCTCGCTATTCCTGTTCATCTTCCGCAGAAATTGCAAACTGGGCCAAACAGGAGGTTAAAGGGACTGACTCTCCAAGTCGGGAGAGTGTTAGTAAAGCGTCTGGAATGTTGCACCCGAGTACCAGGGGAGGAAAACTGAGACATATTTGAAGACGTCTCCCGTTCACATGGTTGATCATACTCTGGGTTCCACATGCATGTTTTAGCTGAAGGAAGAATACCTTAAACCTGGGTAGTTGAAACCCGTGGAATGGGTACCATGCAATATGACTTCAAAGGGTCTTCATTTGCTCACCGAACCTCTCCAATCCTATCACTGCTGCGTTTATGCCCCTGTACACACGCTTGATTCTCTTTCGGAGACATAGCAATCCATAGGTTTTAAGATACTTACTAGTCAGGTACATTCTTAGGGGTTTAATATGGGGTTTTGAGTCCATTTCGTTGAGCAAGGAGTAGCTCTTGTCTATTTCATATTTGGCTTAAGGAACTTTATCTGTGCTCATTTCAATCTCTGGTTTTATGCAGCACCCCAACTCACCTTTCCCCTTAAGCAAGCATAAGTTGGTTTTCTAAATTTGAGACCCTGTTCTGTTCTGTAATTCAGTTCCTGTGTAGCCAAGTTTACATTCCGTGTATTACTGATATCTTATGATGTTTCTTTTTCTGTGTGACTTATTTCAGTTAGAATCATCATACCTGAATCCACTCATTGTGCTGCTAAGGGCCTGATGACACAGATTTCATTGCTGAGTGATATTGCTTTGTAAGTAAATACCACAACTTCTTTATCCATTTTTCACTTTCTGTGATGTTGAACTTGTACTGTAAACGAGGTTCTTGTAAACAGAGCCATTCCAAACTTTGGGGTGGCTGTGTCTTTTTGATTTTAATTTCCCTAAGCTATAGGACCATAAGTGGAAATGCCCTAGGTTCTGTTGCTTTGTTTTTTAGATGTTTCAGGAAACACCATACACTTCTCCCAAGTGGTTGCTGGCAATTTACATCCCGCCCATCAGCATAACAAGGCTCCCAGTTCTCCATGGCCTGTCCTGCCTTTCTGGATTTTACACTTTTTTCAGATGGCCCTTTTGACCGGGGGGAAGTGAGACTTCATTTTAGTGCAGATTTCCTTTGCAAGCTTGCTTGGTTGGCCAAAAAGGGCGTATGCGTTTTTTCCTGAATATATTCAGGAAAAAACGCATACGCCCTTTTTGGCCAAGTGCATCATTGTGGACGTTCTGCCTCTTTTCCTATGCTTTCAATGCAATTCCAGTCTACCTCCTCAAATTGGTTTCCTGCAATTCTGCCCCGCTTTCAAGTCCTCTTGGCAGCCTTACTTCAGTCTATTTTTGGACGATAGCTGTCATTTATAACTCTGCAGGTTTGTGAATTACAGTGCCCCTGAGCTCCTTTCTTCAACTCGCTTTCTTGTGACCTGGCCGCAACACCGCAGGATGGCTTCAGGCCCTAATCTGGTTCCGGCACGGCACGCTGAGCCTTTGGTTAATTCCTCTTCCTGGTGGGAAATGAGAGTTAAATTTGCCCGTCCAGACACCTCCAGCTAGCCTCTCATTGGTTCTCGCTATTCCTGTTCATCTTCCGCAGAAATTGCAAACTGGGCCAAACAGGAGGTTAAAGGGACTGACTCTCCAAGTCGGGAGAGTGTTAGTAAAGCGTCTGGAATGTTGCACCCGAGTACCAGGGTACGAAAACTGAGACATATTTGAACACGTCTACCGATCACATGGTTGATCATACTCTAGGTTCCACATGCATGTTTTAGCTGAAGGAAGAATACCTTAAACCTGGGTAGTTGAAACCCGTGGAATGGGTACCATGCAATATGACTTCAAAGGGTCTTCATTTGCTCACCGAACCTCTCCAATCCTATCACTGCTGCGTTTATGCCCCTGGACACATGCTTGATTCTCTTTTGGAGACATAGCAATCCATAGGTTTTAAGATACTTACTAGTCAGGAACATTCTTACGCGTTTAATATGGGGTGTTGAGTCCATTTCGTTGAGCAAGGAGTAGCTCTTGTCTATTCCATATTTGGCTTAAGGAACTTTATCTGTGCTCATTTCAATCTCTGGTTTTATGCAGCACCCCAACTCACCTTTACCCTTAAGCAAGCATAAGTTGGTTTTCTAAATTTGAGACCCTGTTCTGTTCTGTAATTCAGTTCCTGTGTAGCCAAGTTTACATTCCGTGTATTAGTGATATCTTATGATGTTTCTTTTTCTGTGTGACTTATTTCAGTTAGAATCATCATACCTGAATCCACTCATTGCGATGCTAAGGGCCTGATGACATAGATTTCATTGCTGAGTGATATTGCTTTGTAAGTGAATACCACAACTTCTTTATCCATTTTTCACTTTCTGCGATGTTGAACTTGTACTGTAAACGAGGTTCTTGTAAACAGAGCCGTTCCAAACTTTGGGGTGGCTGTGTCTTTTTGATTTTAATTTCCCTAAGCTATAGGACCATAAGTGGAAGTGCCCTAGGCTCTGTTGCTTTGTTTTTTAGATGTTTCAGGAAACACCATACACTTCTCCCAAGTGTCTGTTGGCAATTTACATCCCGCCCATCAGCATAACAAGGCTCCCAGTTCTCAATGGCCTGTTGCCTTTCTGGATTTTACACTTTTTTCAGATGGCCCTTTTGACCGGGGGGAAGTGAGACTTCATTGTAGTGCAGATTTCCTTTGCAAGCTTGCTTGGTTGGCCAAAAAGGGCGTATGCGTTTTTTCCTGAATATATTCAGGAAAAAACGCATACGCCCTTTTTGGCCAAGTGCATCATTGTGGACGTTCTGCCTCTTTTCCTATGCTTTCAATGCAATTCCAGTCTACCTCCTCAAATTGGTTTCCTGCAATTCTGCCCCGCTTTCAAGTCCTCTTGGCAGCCTTACTTCAGTCTATTTTTGGACGATAGCTGTCATTTATAACTCTGCAGGTTTGTGAATTACAGTGCCCCTGAGCTCCTTTCTTCAACTCGCTTTCTTGTGACCTGGCCGCAACACCGCAGGATGGCTTCAGGACCTAATCTGGTTCCGGCACGGCACGCTGAGCCTTTGGTTAATTCCTCTTCCTGGTGGGAAATGAGAGTTAAATTTGCCCGTCCAGACACCTCCAGCTAGCCTCTCATTGGTTCTCGCTATTCCTGTTCATCTTCCGCAGAAATTGCAAACTGGGCCAAACAGGAGGTTAAAGGGACTGACTCTCCAAGTCGGGAGAGTGTTAGTAAAGCGTCTGGAATGTTGCACCCGAATACCAGGGTACGAAAACTGAGACATATTTGAACACGTCTCCCGATCACATGGTTGATCATACTCTAGGTTCCACATGCATGTTTTAGCTGAAGGAAGAATACCTTAAACCTGGGTAGTTGAAACCCGTGGAATGGGTACCATGCAATATGACTTCAAAGGGTCTTCATTTGCTCACCGAACCTCTCCAATCCTATCACTGCTGCGTTTATGCCCCTGTACACATGCTTGATTCTCTTTCGGAGACATAGCAATCCATAGGTTTTAAGATACTTACTAGTCAGGAACATTCTTAGGCGTTTAATATGGGGTGTTGAGTCCATTTCGTTGAGCAAGGAGTAGCTCTTGTCTATTCCATATTTGGCTTAAGGAACTTTATCTGTGCTCATTTCAATCTCTGGTTTTATGCAGCAACCCAACTCACCTTTACCCTTAAGCAAGCATAAGTTGGTTTTCTAAATTTGAGACCCTGTTCTGTTCTGTAATTCAGTTCCTGTGTAGCCAAGTTTACATTCCGTGTATTAGTGATATCTTATGATGTTTCTTTTTCTGTGTGACTTATTTCAGTTAGAATCATCATACCTGAATCCACTCATTGCGATGCTAAGGGTCTGATGACATACATTTCATTGCTGAGTGATATTGCTTTGTAAGTGAATACCACAACTTCTTTATCCATTTTTCACTTTCTGCGATGTTCAACTTGTACTGTAAACGAGGTTCTTGTAAACAGAGCCGTTCCAAACTTTGGGGTGGCTGTGTCTTTTTGATTTTAATTTCCCTAAGCTATAGGACCATAAGTGGAAGTGCCCTAGGCTCTGTTGCTTTGTTTTTTAGATGTTTCAGGAAACACCATACACTTCTCCCAAGTGTCTGTTGGCAATTTACATCCCGCCCATCAGCATAACAAGGCTCCCAGTTCTCAATGGCCTGTTGCCTTTCTGGATTTTACACTTTTTTCAGATGGCCCTTTTGACCGGGGGGAAGTGAGACTTCATTGTAGTGCAGATTTCCTTTGCAAGCTTGCTTGGTTGGCCAAAAAGAGCGTATGCGTTTTTTCCTGAATATATTCAGGAAAAAACGCATATGCCCTTTTTGGCCAAGTGCATCATTGTGGACGTTCTGCCTCTTTTCCTATGCTTTCAATGCAATTCCAGTCTACCTCCTGAAATCGGTTTCCTGCAATTCTGCCCCGCTTTCAAGTCCTCTTGGCAGCCTTACTTCAGTCTATTTTTGGACGATAGCTGTCATTTATAACTCTGCAGGTTTGTGAATTACAGTGCCCCTGAGCTCCTTTCTTCAACTCACTTTCTTGTGACCTGGCCGCAACACCGCAGGATGGCTTCAGGCCCTAATCTGGTTCCGGCCTGGCATGCTGAGCCTTTGGTTAATTCCTCTTCCTGGTGGGAAATGAGAGTTAAATTTGCCCGTCCAGACACCTCCAGCTAGCCTCTCATTGGTTCTCGCTATTCCTGTTCATCTTCTGCAGAAATTGCAAACAGGGCCAAACAGGAGGTTAAAGGGACTGACTCTCCAAGTCGGGAGAGTGTTAGTAAAGCGTCTGGAATGTTGCACCCGAGTACCAGGGGAGGAAAACTGAGACATATTTGAACACGTCTCCCGTTCACATGGTTGATCATACTCTGGGTTCCACATGCATGTTTTAGCTGAAGGAAGAATACCTTAAACCTGGGTAGTTGAAACCCGTGGAATGGGTACCATGCAATATGACTTCAAAGGGTCTTCATTTGCTCACCGCACCTCTCCAATCCTATCACTGCTGCGTTTATGCCCCTGTACACACGCTTGATTCTCTTTTGGAGACATAGCAATCCATAGGTTTTAAGATACTTACTAGTCAGGTACATTCTTAGGCGTTTAATATGGGGTGTTGAGTCCATTTCGTTGAGCAAGGAGTAGCTCTTGTCTATTCCATATTTGGCTTAAGGAACTTTATCTGTGCTCATTTCAGTCTCTGGTTTTATGCAGCACCCCAACTCACCTTTACCCTTAAGCAAGCATAAGTTGGTTTTCTAAATTTGAGACCCTGTTCTGTTCTGTAATTCAGTTCCTGTGTAGCCAAGTTTACATTCCGTGTATTACTGATATCTTATGATGTTTCTTTTCTGTGTGACTTATTTCAGTTAGAATCATCATACCTGAATCCACTCATTGTGCTGCTACGGGCCTGATGACACAGATTTCATTGCTGAGTGATATTGCTTTGTAAGTAAATACCACAACTTCTTTATCCATTTTTCACTTTCTGCGATGTTGAACTTGTACTGTAAACGAGGTTCTTGTAAACAGAGCCGTTCCAAACTTTGGGGTGGCTGTGTCTTTTTGATTTTAATTTCCCTAAGCTATAGGACCATAAGTGGAAGTGCCCTAGGTTCTGTTGCTTTGTTTTTTAGATGTTTCAGGAAACACCATACACTTCTCCCGAGTGGTTGTTGGCAATTTACATCCCACCCATCAGCATAACAAGGCTCCCAGTTCTCCATGGCCTGTCCTGCCTTTCTGGATTTTACACTTTTTTCAGATTGCCCTTTTGACCGGGGGGAAGTGAGACTTCATTGTAGTGCAGATTTCCTTTGCAAGCTTGCTTGGTTGGCCAAAAAGGGCGTATGCGTTTTTTCCTGAATATATTCAGGAAAAAACGCATACGCCCTTTTTGGCCAAGTGCATCATTGTGGACGTTCTGCCTCTTTTCCTATGCTTTCAATGCAATTCCAGTCTACCTCCTGAAATCGGTTTCCTGCAATTCTGCCCCGCTTTCAAGTCCTCTTGGCAGCCTTACTTCAGTCTATTTTTGGACGATAGCTGTCATTTATAACTCTGCAGGTTTGTGAATTACAGTGCCCCTGAGCTCCTTTCTTCAACTCGCTTTCTTTTGAGCTGGCCGCAACACCGCAGGGTGGCTTCAGGCCCTAATCTGGTTCCGGTACGGCACGCTGAGCCTTTGGTTATTTCCTCTTCCTGGTGGGAAATGAGAGTTAAATTTGCCCGTCCAGACACCTCCAGCTAGCCTCTCATTGGTTCTCGCTATTCCTGTTCATCTTCCGCAGAAATTGCAAACTGGGCCAAACAGGAGGTTAAAGGCGCTGACTCACCAAGTGGGGAGAGTGTTAGTAAAGCGTCTGGAATGTTGCACCCGAGTACCAGGGGAGGAAAACTGAGACATATTTGAACACGTCTCCCGTTCACATGGTTGATCATACTTGGGATCCACATGCATGTTTTAGCTGAAGGAAGAATACCTTAAACCTGGAGAGTTGAGACCCGTGTAATGGGTACCATGCAATATGACTTCAAAGGGTCTTCATTTGCTCACCGAACCTCTCCAATCCTATCACTGCTGCGTTTATGCCCCTGTACACATGCTTGATTCTCTTTTGGAGACATAGCAATCCATAGGTTTCACGATACTTACTAGTCAGGTACATTCTTAGGCGTTTAATATGCGGTGTTGAGTCCATTTCGTTGAGCAAGGAGTAGCTCTTGTCTATTCCATATTTGACTTAAGGAACTTTATCTGTGCTCATTTCAATCTCTGGTTTTATGCAGCACCCCAACTCACCTTTACCCTTAAGCAAGCATAAGTTGGTTTTCTAAATTTTAGACCCTGTTCTGTTTTGGAATTCAGTTCCTGTGTAGCCAAGTTTACATTCCGTGTATTAGTGATATCTTATGATGTTTCTTTTTCTGTGTGACTTACTTCAGTTAGAATCATCATACCTGAATCCACTCATTGTGCTGCTAAGGGCCTGATGACATAGATTTCATTGCTGAGTGATATTGCTTTGTAAGTAAATACCACAACTTCTTTATCCATTTTTCACTTTCTGCGACGTTGAACTTTTGCTGTAAACGAGGTTCTTGTAAACAGAGCCGTCCCAAACTTTGGGGTGGCTGTGTCTTTTTGATTTTAATTTCCCTAAGCTATAGGACCATAAGTGGAAGTGCCCTAGGTTCTGTTGCTTTATTTTTGACATGTTTCAGGAAACACCATACACTTCTCCCGAGTGGTTGTTGGCAATTTACATCCCGCCCATCAGCATAACAAGGCTCCCAGTTCTCCATGGCCTGTCCTGCCTTTCTGGATTTTACACTTTTTTCAGATGGCCCTTTTGACCGGGGGGAAGTGAGACTTCATTGTAGTGCAGATTTCCTTTGCAAGCTTGCTTGGTTGGCCAAAAAGGGCGTATGCGTTTTTTCCTGAATATATTCAGGAAAAAACGCATACGCCCTTTTTGGCCAAGTGCATCATTGTGGACGTTCTGCTTCTTTTCCTATGCTTTCAATGCAATTCCAGTCTACCTCCTGAAATCGGTTTCCTGCAATTATGCCCCGCTTTCAAGTCCTCTTGGCAGCCTTACTTCAGTCTATTTTTGGACGATAGCTGTCATTTATAACTCTGCAGGTTTGTGAATTACAGTGCCCCTGAGCTCCTTTCTTCAACTCGCTTTCTTTTGAGCTGGCCGCAACACCGCAGGATGGCTTCAGGCCCTAATCTGGTTCCGGCACGGCACGCTGAGCCTTTGGTTATTTCCTCTTCCTGGTGGGAAATGAGAGTTAAATTTGCCCGTCCAGACACCTCCAGCTAGCCTCTCATTGGTTCTCGCTATTCCTGTTCATCTTCCGCAGAAATTGCAAACTGGGCCAAACAGGAGGTTAAAGGCGCTGACTCTCCAAGTGGGGAGAGTGTTAGTAAAGCGTCTGGAATGTTGCACCCGAGTACCAGGGGAGGAAAACTGAGACATATTTGAACACGTCTCCCGTTCACATGGTTGATCATACTTGGGTTCCACATGCATGTTTTAGCTGAAGGAAGAATACCTTAAACCTGGAGAGTTAAGACCCGTGTAATGGGTACCATGCAATATGACTTCAAAGGGTCTTCATTTGCTCACCGAACCTCTCCAATCCTATCACTGCTGCGTTTATGCCCCTGTACACATGCTTGATTCTCTTTCGGAGACATAGCAATCCATAGGTTTTAAGATACTTACTAGTCAGGTACATTCTTAGGCGTTTAATATGCGGTGTTGAGTCCATTTCGTTGAGCAAGGAGTAGCTCTTGTCTATTCCATATTTGACTTAAGGAACTTTATCTGTGCTCATTTCAATCTCTGGTTTTATGCAGCACCCCAACTCACCTTTACCCTTAAGCAAGCATAAGTTGGTTTTCTAAATTTGAGACCCTGTTCTGTTCTGTAATTCAGTTCCTGTGTAGCCAAGTTTACATTCCGTGTATTACTGATATCTTATGATGTTTCTTTTTCTGTGTGACTTACTTCAGTTAGAATCATCATACCTGAATCCACTCATTGTGCTGCTAAGGGCCTGATGACACAGATTTCATTGCTGAGTGATATTGCTTTGTAAGTAAATACCACAACTTCTTTATCCATTTTTCACTTTCTGCGATGTTGAACTTGTACTGTAAACGAGGTTCTTGTAAACAGAGCCGTTCCAAACTTTGGGGTGGCTGTGTCTTTTTGATTTTAATTTCCCTAAGCTATAGGACCATAAGTGGCAGTGCCCTAGGCTCTGTTGCTTTGTTTTTTAGATGTTTCAGGAAACACCATACACTTCTCCCAAGTGTCTGTTGGCAATTTACATCCCGCCCATCAGCATAACAAGGCTCCCAGTTCTCCATGGCCTGTCCTGCCTTTCTGGATTTTACACTTTTTTCAGATGGCCCTTTTGACCGGGGGGAAGTGAGACTTCATTGTAGTGCAGATTTCCTTTGCAAGCTTGCTTGGTTGGCCAAAAAGGGCGTATGCGTTTTTTCCTGAATATATTCAGGAAAAAACGCATACGTCCTTTTTGGCCAAGTGCATCATTGTGGACGTTCTGCCTCTTTTCCTATGCTTTCAATGCAATTCCAGTCTACCTCCTGAAATCGGTTTCCTGCAATTCTGCCCCGCTTTCAAGTCCTCTTGGCAGCCTTACTTCAGTATATTTTTGGACGATAGCTGTCATTTATAACTCTGCAGGTTTGTGAATTACAGTGCCCCTGAGCTCCTTTCTTCAACTCGCTTTCTTGTGACCTGGCCGCAACACCGCAGGATGGCTTCAGGCCCTAATCTGGTTCCGGCCCGGCACGCTGAGCCTTTGGTTAATTCCTCTTCCTGGTGGGAAATGAGAGTTAAATTTGCCCGTCCAGACACCTCCAGCTAGCCTCTCATTGGTTCTCGCTATTCCTGTTCATCTTCCGCAGAAATTGCAAACTGGGCCAAACAGGAGGTTAAAGGGACTGACTCTCCAAGTGGGGAGAGTGTTAGTAAAGCGTCTGGAATGTTGCACCCCAGTACCAGGGGAGGAAAACTGAGACATATTTGAACACGTCTCCCGATCACATGGTTGATCATACTCTAGGTTCCATATGCATGTTTTAGCTGAAGGAAGAATACCTTAAACCTGGGTAGTTGAAACCCGTGGAATGGGTACCATGAAATATGACTTCAAGGGGTCTTCATTTGCTCACCGAACCTCTCCAATCCTATCACTGCTGCGTTTATGCCCCTGTACACATGCTTGATTCTCTTTCGGAGACATAGCAATCCATAGGTTTTAAGATACTTACTAGTCAGGTACATTCTTAGGCGTTTAATATGGGGTGTTGAGTTCATTTCGTTGAGCAAGGAGTAGCTCTTGTCTATTCCATATTTGGCTTAAGGAACTTTATCTGTGCTCATTTCAATCTCTGGTTTTATACAGCACCCCAACTCACCTTTACCCTTAAGGAAGAATAAGTTGGTTTTCTAAATTTGAGACCCTGTTCTGTTCTGTAATTCAGTTCCTGTGTAGCCAAGTTTACATTCCGTGTATTACTGATATCTTATGATGTTTCTTTTTCTGTGTGACTTACTTCAGTTAGAATCATCATACCTGAATCCACTCATTGTGCTGCTAAGGGCCTGATGACATAGATTTCATTGCTGAGTGATATTGCTTTGTAAGTAAATACCACAACTTCTTTATCCATTTTTCACTTTCTGCGATGTTGAACTTGTACTGTAAACGAGGTTCTTGTAAACAGAGGCGTCCCAAACTTTGGGGTGGCTGTGTCTTTTTGATTTTAATTTCCCTAAGCTATAGGACCATAAGTGGAAGTGCCCTAGGTTCTGTTGCTTTGTTTTTTAGATGTTTCAGGAAACACCATACACTTCTCCCGAGTGGTTGTTGGCAATTTACATCCCACCCATCAGCATAACAAGGCTCCCAGTTCTCCATGGCCTGTCCTGCCTTTCTGGATTTTACACTTTTTTCAGATTGCCCTTTTGACCGGGGGGAAGTGAGACTTCATTGTAGTGCAGATTTCCTTTGCAAGCTTGCTTGGTTGGCCAAAAAGGGCGTATGCGTTTTTTCCTGAATATATTCAGGAAAAAACGCATACGCCCTTTTTGGCCAAGTGCATCATTGTGGACGTTCTGCCTCTTTTCCTATGCTTTCAATGCAATTCCAGTCTACCTCCTGAAATCGGTTTCCTGCAATTCTGCCCCGCTTTCAAGTCCTCTTGGCAGCCTTACTTCAGTCTATTTTTGGACGATAGCTGTCATTTATAACTCTGCAGGTTTGTGAATTACAGTGCCCCTGAGCTCCTTTCTTCAACTCGCTTTCTTTTGAGCTGGCCGCAACACCGCAGGGTGGCTTCAGGCCCTAATCTGGTTCCGGTACGGCACGCTGAGCCTTTGGTTATTTCCTCTTCCTGGTGGGAAATGAGAGTTAAATTTGCCCGTCCAGACACCTCCAGCTAGCCTCTCATTGGTTCTCGCTATTCCTGTTCATCTTCCGCAGAAATTGCAAACTGGGCCAAACAGGAGGTTAAAGGCGCTGACTCACCAAGTGGGGAGAGTGTTAGTAAAGCGTCTGGAATGTTGCACCCGAGTACCAGGGGAGGAAAACTGAGACATATTTGAACACGTCTCCCGTTCACATGGTTGATCATACTTGGGATCCACATGCATGTTTTAGCTGAAGGAAGAATACCTTAAACCTGGAGAGTTGAGACCCGTGTAATGGGTACCATGCAATATGACTTCAAAGGGTCTTCATTTGCTCACCGAACCTCTCCAATCCTATCACTGCTGCGTTTATGCCCCTGTACACATGCTTGATTCTCTTTTGGAGACATAGCAATCCATAGGTTTCACGATACTTACTAGTCAGGTACATTCTTAGGCGTTTAATATGCGGTGTTGAGTCCATTTCGTTGAGCAAGGAGTAGCTCTTGTCTATTCCATATTTGACTTAAGGAACTTTATCTGTGCTCATTTCAATCTCTGGTTTTATGCAGCACCCCAACTCACCTTTACCCTTAAGCAAGCATAAGTTGGTTTTCTAAATTTTAGACCCTGTTCTGTTTTGGAATTCAGTTCCTGTGTAGCCAAGTTTACATTCCGTGTATTAGTGATATCTTATGATGTTTCTTTTTCTGTGTGACTTACTTCAGTTAGAATCATCATACCTGAATCCACTCATTGTGCTGCTAAGGGCCTGATGACATAGATTTCATTGCTGAGTGATATTGCTTTGTAAGTAAATACCACAACTTCTTTATCCATTTTTCACTTTCTGCGACGTTGAACTTGTGCTGTAAACGAGGTTCTTGTAAACAGAGCCGTCCCAAACTTTGGGGTGGCTGTGTCTTTTTGATTTTAATTTCCCTAAGCTATAGGACCATAAGTGGAAGTGCCCTAGGTTCTGTTGCTTTGTTTTTGACATGTTTCAGGAAACACCATACACTTCTCCCGAGTGGTTGTTGGCAATTTACATCCCGCCCATCAGCATAACAAGGCTCCCAGTTCTCCATGGCCTGTCCTGCCTTTCTGGATTTTACACTTTTTTCAGATGGCCCTTTTGACCGGGGGGAAGTGAGACTTCATTGTAGTGCAGATTTCCTTTGCAAGCTTGCTTGGTTGGCCAAAAAGGGCGTATGCGTTTTTTCCTGAATATATTCAGGAAAAAACGCATACGCCCTTTTTGGCCAAGTGCATCATTGTGGACGTTCTGCTTCTTTTCCTATGCTTTCAATGCAATTCCAGTCTACCTCCTGAAATCGGTTTCCTGCAATTCTGCCCCGCTTTCAAGTCCTCTTGGCAGCCTTACTTCAGTCTATTTTTGGACGATAGCTGTCATTTATAACTCTGCAGGTTTGTGAATTACAGTGCCCCTGAGCTCCTTTCTTCAACTCGCTTTCTTTTGAGCTGGCCGCAACACCGCAGGATGGCTTCAGGCCCTAATCTGGTTCCGGCACGGCACGCTGAGCCTTTGGTTATTTCCTCTTCCTGGTGGGAAATGAGAGTTAAATTTGCCCGTCCAGACACCTCCAGCTAGCCTCTCATTGGTTCTCGCTATTCCTGTTCATCTTCCGCAGAAATTGCAAACTGGGCCAAACAGGAGGTTAAAGGCGCTGACTCTCCAAGTGGGGAGAGTGTTAGTAAAGCGTCTGGAATGTTGCACCCGAGTACCAGGGGAGGAAAACTGAGACATATTTGAACACGTCTCCCGTTCACATGGTTGATCATACTTGGGTTCCACATGCATGTTTTAGCTGAAGGAAGAATACCTTAAACCTGGAGAGTTAAGACCCGTGTAATGGGTACCATGCAATATGGCTTCAAAGGGTCTTCGTTTGCTCACCGAACCTCTCCAATCCTATCACTGCTGCGTTTATGCCCCTGTACACATGCTTGATTCTCTTTCGGAGACATAGCAATCCATAGGTTTTAAGATACTTACTAGTCAGGTACATTCTTAGGCGTTTAATATGCGGTGTTGAGTCCATTTCGTTGAGCAAGGAGTAGCTCTTGTCTATTCCATATTTGACTTAAGGAACTTTATCTGTGCTCATTTCAATCTCTGGTTTTATGCAGCACCCCAACTCACCTTTACCCTTAAGCAAGCATAAGTTGGTTTTCTAAATTTGAGACCCTGTTCTGTTCTGTAATTCAGTTCCTGTGTAGCCAAGTTTACATTCCGTGTATTACTGATATCTTATGATGTTTCTTTTTCTGTGTGACTTACTTCAGTTAGAATCATCATACCTGAATCCACTCATTGTGCTGCTAAGGGCCTGATGACACAGATTTCATTGCTGAGTGATATTGCTTTGTAAGTAAATACCACAACTTCTTTATCCATTTTTCACTTTCTGCGATGTTGAACTTGTACTGTAAACGAGGTTCTTGTAAACAGAGCCGTTCCAAACTTTGGGGTGGCTGTGTCTTTTTGATTTTAATTTCCCTAAGCTATAGGACCATAAGTGGCAGTGCCCTAGGCTCTGTTGCTTTGTTTTTTAGATGTTTCAGGAAACACCATACACTTCTCCCAAGTGTCTGTTGGCAATTTACATCCCGCCCATCAGCATAACAAGGCTCCCAGTTCTCCATGGCCTGTCCTGCCTTTCTAGATTTTACACTTTTTTCAGATGGCCCTTTTGACCGGGGGGAAGTGAGACTTCATTGTAGTGCAGATTTCCTTTGCAAGCTTGCTTGGTTGGCCAAAAAGGACGTATGCGTTTTTTCCTGAATATATTCAGGAAAAAACGCATACGTCCTTTTTGGCCAAGTGCATCATTGTGGACGTTCTGCCTCTTTTCCTATGCTTGCAATGCAATTCCAGTCTACCTCCTGAAATCGGTTTCCTGCAATTCTGCCCCGCTTTCAAGTCCTCTTGGCAGCCTTACTTCAGTATATTTTTGGACGATAGCTGTCATTTATAACTCTGCAGGTTTGTGAATTACAGTGCCCCTGAGCTCCTTTCTTCAACTCGCTTTCTTGTGACCTGGCCGCAACACCGCAGGATGGCTTCAGGCCCTAATCTGGTTCCGGCCCGGCACGCTGAGCCTTTGGTTAATTCCTCTTCCTGGTGGGAAATGAGAGTTAAATTTGCCCGTCCAGACACCTCCAGCTAGCCTCTCATTGGTTCTCGCTATTCCTGTTCATCTTCCGCAGAAATTGCAAACTGGGCCAAACAGGAGGTTAAAGGGACTGACTCTCCAAGTGGGGAGAGTGTTAGTAAAGCGTCTGGAATGTTGCACCCGAGTACCAGGGGAGGAAAACTGAGACATATTTGAACACGTCTCCCGATCACATGGTTGATCATACTCTAGGTTCCATATGCATGTTTTAGCTGAAGGAAGAATACCTTAAACCTGGGTAGTTGAAACCCGTGGAATGGGTACCATGAAATATGACTTCAAAGGGTCTTCATTTGCTCACCGAACCTCTCCAATCCTATCACTGCTGCGTTTATGCCCCTGTACACATGCTTGATTCTCTTTCGGAGACATAGCAATCCATAGGTTTTAAGATACTTACTAGTCAGGTACATTCTTAGGCGTTTAATATGGGGTGTTGAGTCCATTTCGTTGAGCAAGGAGTAGCTCTTGTCTATTCCATATTTGGCTTAAGGAACTTTATCTGTGCTCATTTCAATCTCTGGTTTTATGCAGCACCCCAACTCACCTTTACCCTTAAGCAAGCATAAGTTGGTTTTCTAAATTTGAGACCCTGTTCTGTTCTGTAATTCAGTTCCTGTGTAGCCAAGTTTCCATTCCGTGTATTACTGATATCTTATGATGTTTCTTTTTCTGTGTGACTTACTTCAGTTAGAATCATCATACCTGAATCCACTCATTGTGCTGCTAAGGGCCTGATGACATAGATTTCATTGCTGAGTGATATTGCTTTGTAAGTAAATACCACAACTTCTTTATCCATTTTTCACTTTCTGCGATGTTGAACTTGTACTGTAAACGAGGTTCTTGTAAACAGAGGCGTCCCAAACTTTGGGGTGGCTGTGTCTTTTTGATTTTAATTTCCCTAAGCTATAGGACCATAAGTGGAAGTGCCCTAGGTTCTGTTGCTTTGTTTTTTAGATGTTTCAGGAAACACCATACACTTCTCCCGAGTGGTTGTTGGCAATTTACATGCCGCCCGTCAGCATAACAAGGCTCCCAGTTCTCCATGGCCTGTCCTGCCTTTCTGGATTTTACACTTTTTTCAGATGGCCCTTTTGACCGGGGGGAAGTGAGACTTCATTGTAGTGCAGATTTCCTTTGCAAGCTTGCTTGGTTGGCCAAAAATGGCGTATGCGTTTTTTCCTGAATATATTCAGGAAAAAACGCATACGCCCTTTTTGGCCAAGTGCATCATTGTGGACGTTCTGCCTCTTTTCCTATGCTTTCAATGCAATTCCAGTCTACCTCCTGAAA
This sequence comes from Stenella coeruleoalba, assembly GCF_951394435.1. Classification (NCBI taxonomy): domain Eukaryota; kingdom Metazoa; phylum Chordata; class Mammalia; order Artiodactyla; family Delphinidae; genus Stenella; species Stenella coeruleoalba. Next base: position 1,731,328 of record NW_027646189.1, read on the forward strand.
TCGGTTTCCTGCAATTCTGCCCCGCTTTCAAGTCCTCTTGGCAGCCTTACTTCAGTCTATTTTTGGACGATAGCTGTCATTTATAACTCTGCAGGTTTGTGAATTACAGTGCCCCTGAGCTCCTTTCTTCAACTCGCTTTCTTGTGACCTGGCCGCAACACCGCAGGATGGCTTCAGGCCCTAATCTGGTTCCGGTACGGCACGCTGAGCCTTTGGTTATTTCCTCTTCCTGGTGGGAAATGAGAGTTAAATTTGCCCGTCCAGACACCTCCAGCTAGCCTCTCATTGGTTCTCGCTATTCCTGTTCATCTTCCGCAGAAATTGCAAACTGGGCCAAACAGGAGGTTAAAGGCGCTGACTCTCCAAGAGGGGACAGTGTTAGTAAAGCGTCTGGAATGTTGCACCCGAGTACCAGGGGAGGAAAACTGAGACATATTTGAACACGTCTCCCGTTCACATGGTTGATCATACTTGGGTTCCACATGCATGTTTTAGCTGAAGGAAGAATACCTTAAACCTGGAGAGTTGAGACCCGTGGAATGGGTACCATGCAATATGACTTCAAAGGGTCTTCATTTGCTCACCGAACCTCTCCAATCCTATCACTGCTGCGTTTATGCCCCTGTACACACGCTTGGTTCTCTTTTGGAGACATAGCAATCCATAGGTTTTAAGATACTTACTAGTCAGGTACATTCTTAGGCGTTTAATATGGGGTGTTGAGTCCATTTCGTTGAGCAAGGAGTAGCTCTTGTCTATTCCATATTTGGCTTAAGGAACTTTATGTGTGCTCATTTCAATCTCTGGTTTTATGCAGCACCCCAACTCACCTTTCCCCTTAAGCAAGCATAAGTTGGTTTTCTAAATTTGAGACCCTGTTCTGTTTTGGAATGCAGTTCCTGTGTAGCCAAGTTTACATTCCGTGTATTAGTGATATCTTATGAAGTTTCTTTTTCTGTGTGACTTATTTCAGTTAGAATCATCGTACCTGAATCCACTCATTATGCTGCTACGGGCCTGATGACATAGATTTCATTGCTGAGTGATACTGCATTGTACGTAAGTACCACAAGTTCTTTATCCATTTTTCACTTTCTGTGATATTGAACTTGTACGGTAAACGAGGTTCTTGTAAATGGAGGCGTCCCAAACTTTGGGGTGGCTGTGTCTTTTTGATTTTAATTTCCCTAAGCTATAGGACCATAAGTGGAAGTGCCCTAGGCTCTGTTGCTTTGTTTTTTAGATGTTTCAGGAAACACCATACACTTCTCCCGAGTGTCTGTTGGCAATTTACATCCCGCCCATCAGCATAACAAGGCTCCCAGTTCTCCATGGCCTGTCCTGCCTTTCTGGATTTTACACTTTTTTCAGATGGCCCTTTTGACTGGGGGGAAGTGAGACTTCATTGTAGTGCAGATTTCCTTTGCAAGCTTGCTTGGTTGGCCAAAAAGGGCGTATGCGTTTTTTCCTGAATATATTCAGGAAAAAACGCATACGCCCTTTTTGGCCAAGTGCATCATTGTGGACGTTCTGCCTCTTTTCCTATGCTTTCAATGCAATTGCAGTCTACCTCCTGAAATCGGTTTCCTGCAATTCTGCCCCGCTTTCAAGTCCTCTTGGCAGCCTTACTTCAGTCTATTTTTGGACGATAGCTGTCATTTATAACTCTGCAGGTTTGTGAATTACAGTGCCCCTGAGCTCCTTTCTTCAACTCGCTTTCTTGTGACCTGGCCGCAACACCGCAGGATGGCTTCAGGCCCTAATCTGGTTCCGGCACGGCACGCTGAGCCTTTGGTTATTTCCTCTTCCTGGTGGGAAATGAGAGTTAAATTTGCCCGTCCAGACACCTCCAGCTAGTCTCTCATTGGTTCTCGCTATTCCTGTTCATCTTCCGCAGAAATTGCAAACTGGGCCAAACAGGAGGTTAAAGGCGCTGACTCTCCAAGTGGGGAGAGTGTTAGTAAAGCGTCTGGAATGTTGCACCCGAGTACCAGGGGAGGAAAACTGAGACATATTTGAACACGTCTCCCGTTCACATGGTTGATCATACTTGGGTTCCACATGCATGTTTTAGCTGAAGGAAGAATACCTTAAACCTGGAGAGTTAAGACCCGTGTAATGGGTACCATGCAATATGACTTCAAAGGGTCTTCATTTGCTCACCGAACCTCTCCAATCCTATCACTGCTGCGTTTATGCCCCTGTACACATGCTTGATTCTCTTTCGGAGACATAGCAATCCATAGGTTTTAAGATACTTACTAGTCAGGTACATTCTTAGGCGTTTAATATGCGGTGTTGAGTCCATTTCGTTGAGCAAGGAGTAGTTCTTGTCTGTTCCATATTTGACTTAAGGAACTTTATCTGTGCTCATTTCAATCTCTGGTTTTATGCAGCACCCCAACTCACCTTTACCCTTAAGCAAGCATAAGTTGGTTTTCTAAATTTGAGACCCTGTTCTGTTCTGTAATTCAGTTCCTGTGTAGCCAAGTTTACATTCCGTGTATTACTGATATCTTATGATGTTTCTTTTTCTGTGTGACTTACTTCAGTTAGAATCATCATACCTGAATCCACTCATTGTGCTGCTAAGGGCCTGATGACACAGATTTCATTGCTGAGTGATATTGCTTTGTAAGTAAATACCACAACTTCTTTATCCATTTTTCACTTTCTGCGATGTTGAACTTGTACTGTAAACGAGGTTCTTGTAAACAGAGCCGTTCCAAACCTTGGGGTGGCTGTGTCTTTTTGATTTTAATTTCCCTAAGCTATAGGACCATAAGTGGAAGTGCCCTAGGTTCTGTTGCTTTGTTTCTTAGATGTTTCAGGAAACACCATACACTTCTCCCGAGTGGTTGTTGGCAATTTACATCCCGCCCATCAGCATAACAAGGCTCCCAGTTCTCCATGGCCTGTCCTGCCTTTCTGGATTTTACACTTTTTTCAGATGGCCCTTTTGACCGGGGGGAAGTGAGACTTCATTGTAGTGCAGATTTCCTTTGCAAGCTTGCTTGGTTGGCCAAAAAGGGCGTATGCATTTTTTCCTGAATATATTCAGGAAAAAACGCATACGCCCTTTTTGGCCAAGTGCATCATTGTGGACGTTCTGCCTCTTTTCCTATGCTTTCAATGCAATTCCAGTCTACCTCCTGAAATCGGTTTCCTGCAATTCTGCCCCGCTTTCAAGTCCTCTTGGCAGCCTTACTTCAGTCTATTTTTGGACGATAGCTGTCATTTATAAGTCTGCAGGTTTGTGAATTACAGTGCCCCTGAGCTCCTTTCTTCAACTCGCTTTCTTTTGAGCTGGCCGCAACACCGAAGGATGGCTTCAGGCCCTAATCTGGTTCCGGCACGGCACGCTGAGCCTTTGGTTAATTCGTCTTCCTGGTGGGAAATGAGAGTTAAATTTGCCCGTCCAGACACCTCCAGCTAGCCTCTCATTGGTTCTCGCTATTCCTGTTCATCTTCCGCAGAAATTGCAAACTGGGCCAAACAGGAGGTTAAAGGGACTGACTCTCCATGTGGGGAGAGTGTTAGTAAAGCGTCTGGAATGTTGCACCCGAGTACCAGGGGAGGAAAACTGAGACATATTTGAACACGTCTCCCGTTCACATGGTTGATCATACTTGGGTTCCACATGCATGTCTTAGCTGAAGGAAGAATACCTTAAACCTGGAGAGTTGAGACCCGTGGAATGGGTACCATGCAATATGACTTCAAAGGGTCTTCATTTGCTCACCGAACCTCTCCAATCCTATCACTGCTGCGTTTATGCCCCTGTACACACGCTTGGTTCTCTTTTGGAGACATAGCAATCCATAGGTTTTAAGATACTTACTAGTCAGGTACATTCTTAGGCGTTTAATATGGGGTGTTGAGTCCATTTCGTTGAGCAAGGAGTAGCTCTTGTCTATTCCATATTTGGCTTAAGGAACTTTATGTGTGCTCATTTCAATCTCTGGTTTTATGCAGCACCCCAACTCACCTTTCCCGTTAAGCAAGCATAAGTTGGTTTTCTAAATTTGAGACCCTGTTCTGTTTTGGAATGCAGTTCCTGTGTAGCCAAGTTTACATTCCGTGTATTAGTGATATCTTATGATGTTTCTTTTTCTGTGTGACTTATTTCAGTTAGAATCATTGTACCTGAATCCACTCATTATGCTGCTACGGGCCTGATGACATAGATTTCATTGCTGAGTGATACTGCATTGTACGTAAGTACCACAAGTTCTTTATCCATTTTTCACTTTCTGTGATATTGAACTTGTACGGTAAACGAGGTTCTTGTAAATGGAGGCGTCCCAAACTTTGGGGTGGCTGTGTCTTTTTTATTTTAATTTCCCTAAGCTATAGGACCATAAGTGGCAGTGCCCTAGGCTCTGTTGCTTTGTTTTTTAGATGTTTCAGGAAACACCATACACTTCTCCCGAGTGTCTGTTGGCAATTTACATCCCGCCCATCAGCATAACAAGGCTCCCAGTTCTCCATGGCCTGTCCTGCCTTTCTGGATTTTACACTTTTTTCAGATGGCCCTTTTGACCGGGGGGAAGTGAGACTTCATTGTAGTGCAGATTTCCTTTGCAAGCTTGCTTGGTTGGCCAAAAAGGGCGTATGCGTTTTTTCCTGAATATATTCAGGAAAAAACGCATACGCCCTTTTTGGCCAAGTGCATCATTGTGGACGTTCTGCCTCTTTTCCTATGCTTTCAATGCAATTCCAGTCTACCTCCTGAAATCGGTTTCCTGCAATTCTGCCCCGCTTTCAAGTCCTCTTGGCAGCCTTACTTCAGTCTATTTTTGGACGATAGCTGTCATTTATAACTCTGCAGGTTTGTGAATTACAGTGCCCCTGAGCTCCTTTCTTCAACTCGCTTTCTTGTGACCTGGCCGCAACACCGCAGGATGGCTTCAGGCCCTAATCTGGTTCCGGCACGGCACGCTGAGCCTTTGGTTATTTCCTCTTCCTGGTGGGAAATGAGAGTTAAATTTGCCCGTCCAGACACCTCCAGCTAGTCTCTCATTGGTTCTCGCTATTCCTGTTCATCTTCCGCAGAAATTGCAAACTGGGCCAAACAGGAGGTTAAAGGCGCTGACTCTCCAAGTGGGGAGAGTGTTAGTAAAGCGTCTGGAATGTTGCACCCGAGTACCAGGGGAGGAAAACTGAGACATATTTGAACACGTCTCCCGTTCACATGGTTGATCATACTTGGGTTCCACATGCATGTTTTAGCTGAAGGAAGAATACCTTAAACCTGGAGAGTTAAGACCCGTGGAATGGGTACCATGCAATATGACTTCAAAGGGTCTTCATTTGCTCACCGAACCTCTCCAATCCTATCACTGCTGCGTTTATGCCCCTGTACACATGCTTGATTCTCTTTCGGAGACATAGCAATCCATAGGTTTTAAGATACTTACTAGTCAGGTACATTCTTAGGCGTTTAATATGCGGTGTTGAGTCCATTTCGTTGAGCAAGGAGTAGTTCTTGTCTATTCTATATTTGACTTAAGGAACTTTATCTGTGCTCATTTCAATCTCTGGTTTTATGCAGCACCCCAACTCACCTTTCCCCTTAAGCAAGCATAAGTTGGTTTTCTAAATTTGAGACCCTGTTCTGTTCTGTAATTCAGTTCCTGTGTAGCCAAGTTTACATTCCGTGTATTACTGATATCTTATGATGTTTCTTTTTCTGTGTGACTTACTTCAGTTAGAATCATCATACCTGAATCCACTCATTGTGCTGCTAAGGGCCTGATGACACAGATTTCATTGCTGAGTGATATTGCTTTGTAAGTAAATACCACAACTTCTTTATCCATTTTTCACTTTCTGCGATGTTGAACTTGTACTGTAAACGAGGTTCTTGTAAACAGAGCCGTTCCAAACTTTGGGGTGGCTGTGTCTTTTTGATTTTAATTTCCCTAAGCTATAGGACCATAAGTGGAAGTGCCCTAGGTTCTGTTGCTTTGTTTTTTAGATGTTTCAGGAAACACCATACACTTCTCCCGAGTGGTTGTTGGCAATTTACATCCCGCCCATCAGCATAACAAGGTTCCCAGTTCTCCATGGCCTGTCCTGCCTTTCTGGATTTTACACTTTTTTGAGATGGCCCTTTTGACCGGGGGGAATTGAGACTTCATTGTAGTGCAGATTTCCTTTGCAAGCTTGCTTGGTTGGCCAAAAAGGGCGTATGCGTTTTTTCCTGAATATATTCAGGAAAAAACGCATACGCCCTTTTTGGCCAAGTGCATCATTGTGGACGTTCTGCCTCTTTTCCTATGCTTTCAATGCAATTGCAGTCTACCTCCTGAAATCGGTTTCCTGCAATTCTGCCCCGCTTTCAAGTCCTCTTGGCAGCCTTACTTCAGTCTATTTTTGGACGATAGCTGTCATTTATAACTCTGCAGGTTTGTGAATTACAGTGCCCCTGAGCTCCTTTCTTCAACTCTCTTTGTTTTGAGCTGGCCGCAACACCGCAGGATGGCTTCAGGCCCTAATCTGGTTCCGGTACGGCACGCTGAGCCTTTGGTTATTTCCTCTTCCTGGTGGGAAATGAGAGTTAAATTTGCCCGTCCAGACACCTCCAGCTAGCCTCTCATTGGTTCTCACTATTCCTGTTCATCTTCCGCAGAAATTGCAAACTGGGCCAAACAGGAGGTTAAAGGCTCTGACTCTCCAAGTGGGGAGAGTGTTAGTAAAGCGTCTGGAATGTTGCACCCGAGTACCAGGGTAGGAAAACTGAGACATATTTGAACACGTCTCCCGTTCACATGGTTGATCATACTTGGGTTCCACATGCATGTCTTAGCTGAAGGAAGAATACCTTAAACCTGGAGAGTAGAGACCCGTGTAATGGGTTCCATGCAATATGACTTCAAAGGGTCTTCATTTGCTCACCGAACCTCTCAAATCCTATCACTGCTGCGTTTATGCCCCTGTACACATGCTTGATTCTCTTTCGGAGACATAGCAATCCATAGGTTTCAAGATACTTACTAGTCAGGTACATTCTTAGGCGTTTAATATGCGGTGTTGAGTCCATTTCGTTGAGCAAGGAGTAGCTCTTGTCTATTCCATATTTGGCTTAAGGAACTTTATCTGTGCTCATTTCAATCTCTGGTTTTATGCAGCACCCCAACTCACCTTTACCCTTAAGCAAGAATAAGTTGTTTTTCTAAATTTGAGACCCTGTTCTGTTCTGTAATTCAGTTCCTGTGTAGCCAAGTTTACATTCCGTGTATTACTGATATCTTATGATGTTTCTTTTTCTGTGTGACTTATTTCAGTTAGAATCATCGTACCTGAATCTACTCATTATGGTGCTACGGGCCTGATGACATAGATTTCATTGCTGAGTGATACTGCATTGTACGTAAGTACCACAAGTTCTTTATCCATTTTTCACTTTCTGGGATGTTGAACTTGTACTGTAAACGAGGTTCTTGTAAACAGAGCCGTTCCAAACTTTGGGGTGGCTGTGTCTTTTCGATTTTAATTTCCCTAAGTTATAGAACCATAAGTGGAAGTGCCCTAGGCTCTGTTGCTTTGTTTTTTAGATGTATCAGGAAACACCATACACTTCTCCCCAGTGTCTGTTGGCAATTTACATCCCGCCCATCAGCATAACAAGGCTCCCAGTTCTCAATGGCCTGTTGCCTTTCTGGATTTTACACTTTTTTCAGATGGCCCTTTTGACCGGGGGGAAGTGAGACTTCATTGTAGTGCAGATTTCCTTTGCAAGCTTGCTTGGTTGGCCAAAAAGGGCGTATGCGTTTTTTCCTGAATATATTCAGGAAAAAACGCATACGCCCTTTTTGGCCAAGTGCATCATTGTGGACGTTCTGCCTCTTTTCCTATGCTTTCAATGCAATTCCAGTCTGCCTCCTGAAATCGGTTTCCTGCAATTCTGCCCCGCTTTCAAGTCCTCTTGGCAGCCTTACTTCAGTCTATTTTTGGACGATAGCTGTCATTTATAACTCTGCAGGTTTGTGAATTACAGTGCCCCTGAGCTCCTTTCTTCAACTCGCTTTCTTGTGACCTGGCCGCAACACCGCAGGATGGCTTCAGGCCCTAATCTGGTTCCGGCACGGCACGCTGAGCCTTTGGTTATTTCCTCTTCCTGGTGGGAAATGAGAGTTAAATTTGCCCGTCCAGACACCTCCAGCTAGTCTCTCATTGGTTCTCGCTATTCCTGTTCATCTTCCGCAGAAATTGCAAACTGGGCCAAACAGGAGGTTAAAGGCGCTGACTCTCCAAGTGGGGAGAGTGTTAGTAAAGCGTCTGGAATGTTGCACCCGAGTACCAGGGGAGGAAAACTGAGACATATTTGAACACGTCTCCCGTTCACATGGTTGATCATACTTGGGTTCCACATGCATGTTTTAGCTGAAGGAAGAATACCTTAAACCTGGAGAGTTAAGACCCGTGTAATGGGTACCATGCAATATGACTTCAAAGGGTCTTCATTTGCTCACCGAACCTCTCCAATCCTATCACTGCTGCGTTTATGCCCCTGTACACATGCTTGATTCTCTTTCGGAGACATAGCAATCCATAGGTTTTAAGATACTTACTAGTCAGGTACATTCTTAGGCGTTTAATATGCGGTGTTGAGTCCATTTCGTTGAGCAAGGAGTAGTTCTTGTCTGTTCCATATTTGACTTAAGGAACTTTATCTGTGCTCATTTCAATCTCTGGTTTTATGCAGCACCCCAACTCACCTTTACCCTTAAGCAAGCATAAGTTGGTTTTCTAAATTTGAGACCCTGTTCTGTTCTGTAATTCAGTTCCTGTGTAGCCAAGTTTACATTCCGTGTATTACTGATATCTTATGATGTTTCTTTTTCTGTGTGACTTACTTCAGTTAGAATCATCATACCTGAATCCACTCATTGTGCTGCTAAGGGCCTGATGACACAGATTTCATTGCTGAGTGATATTGCTTTGTAAGTAAATACCACAACTTCTTTATCCATTTTTCACTTTCTGCGATGTTGAACTTGTACTGTAAACGAGGTTCTTGTAAACAGAGCCGTTCCAAACCTTGGGGTGGCTGTGTCTTTTTGATTTTAATTTCCCTAAGCTATAGGACCATAAGTGGAAGTGCCCTAGGTTCTGTTGCTTTGTTTCTTAGATGTTTCAGGAAACACCATACACTTCTCCCGAGTGGTTGTTGGCAATTTACATCCCGCCCATCAGCATAACAAGGCTCCCAGTTCTCCATGGCCTGTCCTGCCTTTCTGGATTTTACACTTTTTTCAGATGGCCCTTTTGACCGGGGGGAAGTGAGACTTCATTGTAGTGCAGATTTCCTTTGCAAGCTTGCTTGGTTGGCCAAAAAGGGCGTATGCATTTTTTCCTGAATATATTCAGGAAAAAACGCATACGCCCTTTTTGGCCAAGTGCATCATTGTGGACGTTCTGCCTCTTTTCCTATGCTTTCAATGCAATTCCAGTCTACCTCCTGAAATCGGTTTCCTGCAATTCTGCCCCGCTTTCAAGTCCTCTTGGCAGCCTTACTTCAGTCTATTTTTGGACGATAGCTGTCATTTATAAGTCTGCAGGTTTGTGAATTACAGTGCCCCTGAGCTCCTTTCTTCAACTCGCTTTCTTTTGAGCTGGCCGCAACACCGCAGGATGGCTTCAGGCCCTAATCTGGTTCCGGCACGGCACGCTGAGCCTTTGGTTAATTCGTCTTCCTGGTGGGAAATGAGAGTTAAATTTGCCCGTCCAGACACCTCCAGCTAGCCTCTCATTGGTTCTCGCTATTCCTGTTCATCTTCCGCAGAAATTGCAAACTGGGCCAAACAGGAGGTTAAAGGGACTGACTCTCCAAGTGGGGAGAGTGTTAGTAAAGCGTCTGGAATGTTGCACCCGAGTACCAGGGGAGGAAAACTGAGACATATTTGAACACGTCTCCCGTTCACATGGTTGATCATACTTGGGTTCCACATGCATGTCTTAGCTGAAGGAAGAATACCTTAAACCTGGAGAGTTGAGACCCGTGGAATGGGTACCATGCAATATGACTTCAAAGGGTCTTCATTTGCTCACCGAACCTCTCCAATCCTATCACTGCTGCGTTTATGCCCCTGTACACACGCTTGGTTCTCTTTTGGAGACATAGCAATCCATAGGTTTTAAGATACTTACTAGTCAGGTACATTCTTAGGCGTTTAATATGGGGTGTTGAGTCCATTTCGTTGAGCAAGGAGTAGCTCTTGTCTATTCCATATTTGGCTTAAGGAACTTTATGTGTGCTCATTTCAATCTCTGGTTTTATGCAGCACCCCAACTCACCTTTCCCGTTAAGCAAGCATAAGTTGGTTTTCTAAATTTGAGACCCTGTTCTGTTTTGGAATGCAGTTCCTGTGTAGCCAAGTTTACATTCCGTGTATTAGTGATATCTTATGATGTTTCTTTTTCTGTGTGACTTATTTCAGTTAGAATCATCGTACCTGAATCCACTCATTATGCTGCTACGGGCCTGATGACATAGATTTCATTGCTGAGTGATACTGCATTGTACGTAAGTACCACAAGTTCTTTATCCATTTTTCACTTTCTGCGATATTGAACTTGTACGGTAAACGAGGTTCTTGTAAATGGAGGCGTCCCAAACTTTGGGGTGGCTGTGTCTTTTTTATTTTAATTTCCCTAAGCTATAGGACCATAAGTGGCAGTGCCCTAGGCTCTGTTGCTTTGTTTTTTAGATGTTTCAGGAAACACCATACACTTCTCCCGAGTGTCTGTTGGCAATTTACATCCCGCCCATCAGCATAACAAGGCTCCCAGTTCTCCATGGCCTGTCCTGCCTTTCTGGATTTTACACTTTTTTCAGATGGCCCTTTTGACCGGGGGGAAGTGAGACTTCATTGTAGTGCAGATTTCCTTTGCAAGCTTGCTTGGTTGGCCAAAAAGGGCGTATGCATTTTTTCCTGAATATATTCAGGAAAAAACGCATACGCCCTTTTTGGCCAAGTGCATCATTGTGGACGTTCTGCCTCTTTTCCTATGCTTTCAATGCAATTCCAGTCTACCTCCTGAAATCGGTTTCCTGCAATTCTGCCCCGCTTTCAAGTCCTCTTGGCAGCCTTACTTCAGTCTATTTTTGGACGATAGCTGTCATTTATAAGTCTGCAGGTTTGTGAATTACAGTGCCCCTGAGCTCCTTTCTTCAACTCGCTTTCTTTTGAGCTGGCCGCAACACCGCAGGATGGCTTCAGGCCCTAATCTGGTTCCGGCACGGCACGCTGAGCCTTTGGTTAATTCGTCTTCCTGGTGGGAAATGAGAGTTAAATTTGCCCGTCCAGACACCTCCAGCTAGCCTCTCATTGGTTCTCGCTATTCCTGTTCATCTTCCGCAGAAATTGCAAACTGGGCCAAACAGGAGTTTAAAGGGACTGACTCTCCAAGTGGGGAGAGTGTTAGTAAAGCGTCTGGAATGTTGCACCCGAGTACCAGGGGAGGAAAACTGAGACATATTTGAACACGTCTCCCGTTCACATGGTTGATCATACTTGGGTTCCACATGCATGTCTTAGCTGAAGGAAGAATACCTTAAACCTGGAGAGTTGAGACCCGTGGAATGGGTACCATGCAATATGACTTCAAAGGGTCTTCATTTGCTCACCGAACCTCTCCAATCCTATCACTGCTGCGTTTATGCCCCTGTACACACGCTTGGTTCTCTTTTGGAGACATAGCAATCCATAGGTTTTAAGATACTTACTAGTCAGGTACATTCTTAGGCGTTTAATATGGGGTGTTGAGTCCATTTCGTTGAGCAAGGAGTAGCTCTTGTCTATTCCATATTTGGCTTAAGGAACTTTATGTGTGCTCATTTCAATCTCTGGTTTTATGCAGCACCCCAACTCACCTTTCCCGTTAAGCAAGCATAAGTTGGTTTTCTAAATTTGAGACCCTGTTCTGTTTTGGAATGCAGTTCCTGTGTAGCCAAGTTTACATTCCGTGTATTAGTGATATCTTATGATGTTTCTTTTTCTGTGTGACTTATTTCAGTTAGAATCATCGTACCTGAATCCACTCATTATGCTGCTACGGGCCTGATGACATAGATTTCATTGCTGAGTGATACTGCATTGTACGTAAGTACCACAAGTTCTTTATCCATTTTTCACTTTCTGCGATATTGAACTTGTACGGTAAACGAGGTTCTTGTAAATGGAGGCGTCCCAAACTTTGGGGTGGCTGTGTCTTTTTTATTTTAATTTCCCTAAGCTATAGGACCATAAGTGGCAGTGCCCTAGGCTCTGTTGCTTTGTTTTTTAGATGTTTCAGGAAACACCATACACTTCTCCCGAGTGTCTGTTGGCAATTTACATCCCGCCCATCAGCATAACAAGGCTCCCAGTTCTCCATGGCCTGTCCTGCCTTTCTGGATTTTACACTTTTTTCAGATGGCCCTTTTGACCGGGGGGAAGTGAGACTTCATTGTAGTGCAGATTTCCTTTGCAAGCTTGCTTGGTTGGCCAAAAAGGGCGTATGCGTTTTTTCCTGAATATATTCAGGAAAAAACGCATACGCCCTTTTTGGCCAAGTGCATCATTGTGGACGTTCTGCCTCTTTTCCTATGCTTTCAATGCAATTCCAGTCTACCTCCTGAAATCGGTTTCCTGCAATTCTGCCCCGCTTTCAAGTCCTCTTGGCAGCCTTACTTCAGTCTATTTTTGGACGATAGCTGTCATTTATAACTCTGCAGGTTTGTGAATTACAGTGCCCCTGAGCTCCTTTCTTCAACTCGCTTTCTTGTGACCTGGCCGCAACACCGCAGGATGGCTTCAGGCCCTAATCTGGTTCCGGCCCGGCATGCTGAGCCTTTGGTTAATTCCTCTTCCTGGTGGGAAATGAGAGTTAAATTTGCCCGTCCAGACACCTCCAGCTAGCCTCTCATTGGTTCTCGCTATTCCTGTTCATCTTCCGCAGAAATTGCAAACTGGGCCAAACAGGAGGTTAAAGGGACTGACTCTCCAAGTGGGGAGAGTGTTAGTAAAGCGTCTGGAATGTTGCACCCGAGTACCAGGGGAGGAAAACTGAGACATATTTGAACACGTCTCCCGATCACATGGTTGATCATACTCTAGGTTCCACATGCATGTTTTAGCTGAACGAAGAATACCTTAAACCTGGGTAGTTGAAACCCGTGGAATGGGTACCATGCAATATGACTTCAAAGGGTCTTCATTTGCTCACCGAACCTCTCCAATCCTATCACTGCTGCGTTTACGCCCCTGTACACATGCTTGATTCTCTTTCGGAGACATAGCAATCCATAGGTTTTAAGATACTTACTAGTCAGGTACATTCTTAGGCGTTTAATATGGGGTGTTGAGTCCATTTCGTTGAGCAGGGAGTAGCTCTTGTCTATTCCATATTTGACTTAAGGAACTTTATCTGTGCTCATTTCAATCTCTGGTTTTATGCAGCACCCCAACTCACCTTTACATTTAAGCAAGAATAAGTTGGTTTTCTAAATTTGAGACCCTGTTCTGTTCTGTAATTCAGTTCCTGTGTAGCCAAGTTTACATTCCGTGTATTACTGATATCTTATGATGTTTCTTTTTCTGTGTGACTTACTTCAGTTAGAATCATCATACCTGAATCCACTCATTGTGCTGCTAAGGGCCTGATGACACATATTTCATTGCTCAGTGATATTGCTTTGTAAGTAAATACCACAACTTCTTTATCCATTTTTCACTTTCTGCGATGTTGAACTTGTACTGTAAACGAGGTTCTTGTAAACAGAGCCGTTCCAAACTTTGGGGTGGCTGTGTCTTTTTGATTTTAATTTCCCTAAGCTATAGGACCATAAGTGGCAGTGCCCTAGGCTCTGTTGCTTTGTTTTTTAGATGTTTCAGGAAACACCATACACTTCTCCCAAGTGTCTGTTGGCAATTTACATCCCGCCCATCAGCATAACAAGGCTCCCAGTTCTCAATGGCCTGTTGCCTTTGTGGATTTTACACTTTTTACAGATGGCCCTTTTGACCGGGGGGAAGTGAGACTTCATTGTAGTGCAGATTTCCTTTGCAAGCTTGCTTGGTTGGCCAAAAAGGGCGTATGCGTTTTTTTCTGAATATATTCAGGAAAAAACGCATACGCCCTTTTTGGCCAAGTGCATCATTGTGGACGTTCTGCCTCTTTTCCTATGCTTTCAATGCAATTCCAGTCTACCTCCTGAAATCGGTTTCCTGCAATTCTGCCCCGCTTTCAAGTCCTCTTGGCAGCCTTACTTCAGTCTATTTTTGGACGATAGCTGTCATTTATAACTCTGCAGGTTTGTGAATTACAGTGCCCCTGAGCTCCTTTCTTCAACTCGCTTTCTTGTGACCTGGCCGCAACACCGCAGGATGGCTTCAGGCCCTAATCTGGTTCCGGCCCGACATGCTGAGCCTTTGGTTAATTCCTCTTCCTGGTGGGAAATGAGAGTTAAATTTGCCCGTCCAGACACCTCCAGCTAGCCTCTCATTGGTTCTCGCTATTCCTGTTCATCTTCCGCAGAAATTGCAAACTGGGCCAAACAGGAGGTTAAAGGCGCTGACTCTCCAAGTGGGGAGAGTGTTAGTAAAGCGTCTGGAACGTTGCACCCGAGTACCAGGGGAGGAAAACTGAGACATATTTGAACACGTCTCCCGTTCACATGGTTGATCATACTTGGGTTCCACATGCATGTTTTAGCTGAAGGAAGAATACCTTAAACCTGGAGAGTTGAGACCCGTGTAATGGGTACCATGCAATATGACTTCAAAGGGTCTTCATTTGCTCACCGAACCTCTCCAATCCTATCACTGCTGCGTTTATGCCCCTGTACACATGCTTGATTCTCTTTTGGAGACATAGCAATCCATAGGTTTTACGATACTTACTAGTCAGGTACATTCTTAGGCGTTTAATATGCGGTGTTGAGTCCATTTCGTTGAGCAAGGAGTAGCTCTTGTCTATTCCATATTTGACTTAAGGAACTTTATCTGTGCTCATTTCAATCTCTGGTTTTATGCAGCACCCCAACTCACCTTTACCCTTAAGCAAGCATAAGTTGGTTTTCTAAATTTGAGACCCTGTTCTGTTCTGTAATTCAGTTCCTGTGTAGCCAAGTTTACATTCCGTGTATTACTGATATCTTATGAGGTTTCTTTTTCTGTGTGACTTATTTCAGTTAGAATCATCACACCTGAATCCACTCATTGTGCTGCTAATGGCCTGATGACACAAATTTCATTGCTGAGTGATATTGCTTTGTAAGTAAATACCACAACTTCTTTATCCATTTTTCACTTTCTGCGATGTTGAACTTGTACTGTAAACGAGGTTCTTGTAAACAGAGCCGTTCCAAACTTTGGGGTGGCTGTGTCTTTTTGATTTTAATTTCCCTAAGCTATACGACCATAAGTGGCAGTGCCCTAGGCTCTGTTGCTTTGTTTTTTAGATGTTTCAGGAAACACCATACACTTCTCCCAAGTGTCTGTTGGCAATTTACATCCCGCCCATCAGCATAACAAGGCTCCCAGTTCTCCATGGCCTGTCCTGCCTTTCTGGATTTTACACTTTTTTCAGATGGCCCTTTTGACCGGGGGGAAGTGAGACTTCATTGTAGTGCAGATTTCCTTTGCAAGCTTGCTTGGTTGGCCAAAAAGGGCGTATGCGTTTTTTCCTGAATATATTCAGGAAAAAAACGCATACGCCCTTTTTGGCCAAGTGCATCATTGTGGACGTTCTGCCTCTTTTCCTATGCTTTCAATGCAATTCCAGTCTACCTCCTGAAATCGGTTTCCTGCAATTCTGCCCCGCTTTCAAGTCCTCTTGGCAGCCTTACTTCAGTCTATTTTTGGACGATAGCTGTCATTTATAACTCTGCAGGTTTGTGAATTACAGTGCCCCTGAGCTCCTTTCTTCAACTCGCTTTCTTGTGACCTGGCCGCAACACCGCAGGATGGCTTCAGGCCCTAATCTGGTTCCGGCCCGGCATGCTGAGCCTTTGGTTAATTCCTCTTCCTGGTGGGAAATGAGAGTTAAATTTGCCCGTCCAGACACCTCCAGCTAGCCTCTCATTGGTTCTCGCTATTCCTGTTCATCTTCCGCAGAAATTGCAAACTGGGCCAAACAGGAGGTTAAAGGGACTGACTCTCCAAGTGGGGAGAGTGTTAGTAAAGCGTCTGGAATGTTGCACCCGAGTACCAGGGGAGGAAAACTGAGACATATTTGAACACGTCTCCCGATCACATGGTTGATCATACTCTAGGTTCCACATGCATGTTTTAGCTGAACGAAGAATACCTTAAACCTGGGTAGTTGAAACCCGTGGAATGGGTACCATGCAATATGACTTCAAAGGGTCTTCATTTGCTCACCGAACCTCTCCAATCCTATCACTGCTGCGTTTACGCCCCTGTACACATGCTTGATTCTCTTTCGGAGACATAGCAATCCATAGGTTTTAAGATACTTACTAGTCAGGTACATTCTTAGGCGTTTAATATGGGGTGTTGAGTCCATTTCGTTGAGCAAGGAGTAGCTCTTCTCTATTCCATATTTGACTTAAGGAACTTTATCTGTGCTCATTTCAATCTCTGGTTTTATGCAGCACCCCAACTCACCTTTACCTTTAAGCAAGAATAAGTTGGTTTTCTAAATTTGAGACCCTGTTCTGTTCTGTAATTCAGTTCCTGTGTAGCCAAGTTTACATTCCGTGTATTACTGATATCTTATGATGTTTCTTTTCCTGTGTGACTTATTTCAGTTAGAATCATCACACCTGAATCCACTCATTGTGCTGCTAAGGGCCTGATGACACAAATTTCATTGCTGAGTGATATTGCTTTGTAAGTAAATACCACAACTTCTTTATCCATTTTTCACTTTCTGCGATGTTGAACTTGTACTGTAAACGAGGTTCTTGTAAACAGAGCCATTCCAAACTTTGGGGTGGCTGTGTCTTTTTGATTTTAATTTCCCTAAGCTATACGACCATAAGTGGCAGTGCCCTAGGCTCTGTTGCTTTGTTTATTAGATGTTTCAGGAAACACCATACACTTCTCCCGAGTGTCTGTTGGCAATTTACATCCCGCCCATCAGCATAACAAGGCTCCCAGTTCTCCATGGCCTGTCCTGCCTTTCTGGATTTTACACTTTTTTCAGATGACCCTTTTGACCGGGGGGAAGTGAGACTTCATTGTAGTGCAGATTTCCTTTGCAAGCTTGCTTGGTTGGCCAAAAAGGGCGTATGCGTTTTTTCCTGAATATATTCAGGAAAAAACGCATACGCCCTTTTTGGCCAAGTGCATCATTGTGGACGTTCTGCCTCTTTTCCTATGCTTTCAATGCAATTCCAGTCTACCTCCTGAAATCGGTTTCCTGCAATTCTGCCCCGCTTTCAAGTCCTCTTGGCAGCCTTACTTCAGTCTATTTTCGGACGATAGCTGTCATTTATAACTCTGCAGGTTTGTGAATTACAGTGCCCCTGAGCTCCTTTCTTCAACTCGCTTTCTTGTGACCTGGCCGCAACACCGCAGAATGGCTTCAGGCCCTAATCTGGTTCCGGCCCGGCATGCTGAGCCTTTGGTTAATTCCTCTTCCTGGTGGGAAATGAGAGTTAAATTTGCCCGTCCAGACACCTCCAGCTAGCCTCTCATTGGTTCTCGCTATTCCTGTTCATCTTCCGCAGAAATTGCAAACTGGGCCAAACAGGAGGTTAAAGGGACTGACTCTCCAAGTGGGGAGAGTGTTAGTAAAGCGTCTGGAATGTTGCACCCGAGTACCAGGGGAGGAAAACTGAGACATATTTGAACACGTCTCCCGATCACATGGTTGATCATACTCTAGGTTCCACATGCATGTTTTAGCTGAAGGAAGAATACCTTAAACCTGGGTAGTTGAAACCCGTGGAATGGGTACCATGCAATATGACTTCAAAGGGTCTTCATTTGCTCACCGAACCTCTCCAATCCTATCACTGCTGCGTTTACGCCCCTGTACACATGCTTGATTCTCTTTCAGAGACATAGCAATCCATAGGTTTTAAGATACTTACTAGTCAGGTACATTCTTAGGCGTTTAATATGGGGTGTTTAGTCCATTTCGTTGAGCAAGGAGTAGCTCTTTTCTATTCCATATTTGGCTTAAGGAACTTTTTCTGTGCTCATTTCAATCTCTGGTTTTATGCAGGACCCCAACTCACCTTTACCTTTAAGCAAGAATAAGTTGGTTTTCTAAATTTGAGACCCTGTTCTGTTCTGTAATTCAGTTCCTGTGTAGCCAAGTTTACATTCCGTGTATTACTGATATCTTATGATGTTTCTTTTTCTGTGTGACTTACTTCAGTTAGAATCATCATACCTGAATCCACTCATTGTGCTGCTAAGGGCCTGATGACACAGATTTCATTGCTGAGTGATATTGCTTTGTAAGTAAATACCACAACTTCTTTATCCATTTTTCACTTTCTGCGATGTTGAACTTGTACTGTAAACGAGGTTCTTGTAAACAGAGCCGTTCCAAACTTTGGGGTGGCTGTGTCTTTTTGATTTTAATTTCCCTAAGCTATAGGACCATAAGTGGAAGTGCCCTAGGTTCTGTTGCTTTGTTTTTTAGATGTTTCAGGAAACACCATACACTTCTCCCGAGTGGTTGTTGGCAATTTACATCCCGCCCATCAGCATAACAAGGCTCCCAGTTCTCCATGGCCTGTCCTGCCTTTCTGGATTTTACACTTTTTTCAGATGGCCCTTGTGACCGGGGGGAAGTGAGACTTCATTGTAGTGCAGATTTCCTTTGCAAGCTTGCTTGGTTGGCCAAAATGGGCGTATGCGTTTTTTCCTGAATATATTCAGGAAAAAACGCATACGCACTTTTCGGCCAAGTGCATCATTGTGGACGTTCTGCCTCTTTTCCTATGCGTTCAATGCAATTCCAGTCTACCTCCTGAAATCGGTTTCCTGCAATTCTGCCCCGCTTTCAAGTCCTCTTGGCAGCCTTACTTCAGTCTATTTTTGGACGATAGCTGTCATTTATAACTCTGCAGGTTTGTGCATTACAGTGCCCCTGAGCTCTTTGCTTCAACTCGGTTTCTTTTGAGCTGGCCTCAACACCGCAGGATGGCTTCAGGCCCTAATCTGGTTCCGGTACGGCACGCTGAGCCTTTGGTTATTTCCTCTTCCTGGTGGGAAATGAGAGTTAAATTTGCCCGTCCAGACACCTCCAGCTAGCCTCTCATTGGTTCTCGCTATTCCTGTTCATCTTCCGCAGAAATTGCAAACTGGGCCAAACAGGAGGTTAAAGGCGCTGACTCTCCAAGTGGGGAGAGTGTTAGTAAAGCGTCTGGAATGTTGCACCCGAGTACCAGGGGAGGAAAACTGAGACATATTTGAACACGTCTCCCGTTCACATGGTTGATCATACTTGGGTTCCACATGCATGTTTTAGCTGAAGGAAGAATACCTTAAACCTGGAGAGTTGAGACCCGTGTAATGGGTACCATGCAATATGACTTCAAAGGGTCTTCATTTGCTCACCGAACCTCTCCAATCCTATCACTGCTGCGTTTATGCCCCTGTACACATGCTTGATTCTCTTTTGGAGACATAGCAATCCATAGGTTTTACGATAATTACTAGTCAGGTACATTCTTAGGCGTTTAATATGCGGTGTTGAGTCCATTTCGTTGAGCAAGGAGTAGCTCTTGTCTATTCCATATTTGACTTAAGGAACTTTATCTGTGCTCATTTCAATCTCTGGTTTTATGCAGCACCCCAACTCACCTTTACCCTTAAGCAAGCATAAGTTGGTTTTCTAAATTTGAGACCCTGTTCTGTTCTGTAATTCAGTTCCTGTGTAGCCAAGTTTACATTCCGTGTATTACTGATATCTTATGATGTTTCTTTTTCCGTCTGACTTATTTCAGTTAGAATCATCATACCTGAATCCACTCATTGTGATGCTAAGGGCCTGATGACATAGATTTCATTGCTGATTGATATTGCTTTGTAAGTAAATACCACAACTTCTTTATCCATTTTTCACTTTCTGCGATGTTGAACTTGTACTGTAAAGGAGGTTCTTGTAAACAGAGGCGTCCCAAACTTTGGGGTGGCTGTGTCTTTTTGATTTTAATTTCCCTAAGCTATAGGACCATAAGTGGCAGTGCCCTAGGCTCTGTTGCTTTGTTTTTTAGATGTTTCAGGAAACACCATACACTTCTCCCGAGTGTCTGTTGGCAATTTACATCCCGCCCATCAGCATAACAAGGCTCCCAGTTCTCCATGGCCTGTCCTGCCTTTCTGGATTTTACACTTTTTTCAGATGGCCCTTTTGACCGGGGGGAAGTGAGACTTCATTGTAGTGCAGATTTCCTTTGCAAGCTTGCTTGGTTGGCCAAAAAGGGCGTATGTGTTTTTTCCTGAATATATTCAGGAAAAAACGCATACGCCCTTTTTGGCCAAGTGCATCATTGTGGACGTTCTGCCTCTTTTCCTATGCTTTCAATGCAATTCCAGTCTACCTCCTGAAATCGGTTTCCTGCAATTCTGCCCCGCTTTCAAGTCCTCTTGGCAGCCTTACTTCAGTCTATTTTTGGACGATAGCTGTCATTTATAACTCTGCAGGTTTGTTAATTACAGTGCCCCTGAGCTCCTTTCTTCAACTCGCTTTCTTGTGACCTGGCCGCAACACCGCAGGATGGCTTCAGGCTCTAATCTGGTTCCGGCACGGCACGCTGAGCCTTTGGTTATTTCCTCTTCCTGGTGGGAAATGAGAGTTAAATTTGCCCGTCCAGACACCTCCAGCTAGTCTCTCATTGGTTCTCGCTATTCCTGTTCATCTTCCGCAGAAATTGCAAACTGGGCCAAACAGGAGGTTAAAGGCGCTGACTCTCCAAGTGGGGAGAGTGTTAGTAAAGCGTCTGGAATGTTGCACCCGAGTACCAGGGGAGGAAAACTGAGACATATTTGAACACGTCTCCCGTTCACATGGTTGATCATACTTGGGTTCCACATGCATGTTTTAGCTGAAGGAAGAATATCTTAAACCTGGAAAGTTAAGACCCGTGTAATGGGTACCATGCAATATGACTTCAAAGGGTCTTCATTTGCTCACCGAACCTCTCCAATCCTATCACTGCTGTGTTTATGCCCCTGTACACATGCTTGATTCTCTTTCGGAGACATAGCAATCCATAGGTTTTAAGATACTTACTAGTCAGGTACATTCTTAGGCGTTTAATATGGGGTGTTGAGTCCATATCGTTGAGCAAGGAGTAGCTCTTGTCTATTCCATATTTGGCTTAAGGAACTTTATCTGTGCTCATTTCAATCTCTGGTTTTATGCAGCACCCCAACTCACCTTTACCTTTAAGCAAGAATAAGTTGGTTTTCTAAATTTGAGACCCTGTTCTGTTCTGTAATTCAGTTCCTGTGTAGCCAAGTTTACATTCCGTGTATTACTGATATCTTATGATGTTTCTTTTTCTGTGTGACTTACTTCAGTTAGAATCATCATACCTGAATCCACTCATTGTGCTGCTAAGGGCCTGATGACACAGATTTCATTGCTGAGTGATATTGCTTTGTAAGTAAATACCACAACTTCTTTATCCATTTTTCACTTTCTGCGATGTTGAACTTGTACTGTAAACGAGGTTCTTGTAAACAGAGCCGTTCCAAACGTTGGGGTGGCTGTGTCTTTTTTATTTTAATTTCCCTAAGCTATAGGACCATAAGTGGCAGTGCCCTAGGCTCTGTTGCTTTGTTTTTTAGATGTTTCAGGAAACACCATACACTTCTCCCAAGTGGTTGTTGGCAATTTACATCCCGCCCATCAGCATAACAAGGCTCCCAGTTCTCAATGGCCTGTTGCCTTTCTGGATTTTACACTTTTTTCAGATGGCCCTTTTGACCGGGGGGAAGTGAGACTTCATTGTAGTGCAGATTTCCTTTGCAAGCTTGCTTGGTTGGCCAAAAAGGGCGTATGCGTTTTTTCCTGAATATATTCAGGAAAAAAAGCATACGCCCTTTTTGGCCAAGTGCATCATTGTGGACGTTCTGCCTCTTTTCCTATGCTTTCAATGCAATTCCAGTCTACCTCCTGAAATCGGTTTCCTGCAATTCTGCCCCGCTTTCAAGTCCTCTTGGCAGCCTTACTTCAGTCTATTTTTGGACGATAGCTGTCATTTATAACTCTGCAGGTTTGTGAATTACAGTGCCCCTGAGCTCCTTTCTTCAACTCGCTTTCTTGTGACCTGGCCGCAACACCGCAGGATGGCTTCAGGCCCTAATCTGGTTCCGGCACGGCACGCTGAGCCTTTGGTTATTTCCTCTTCCTGGTGGGAAATGAGAGTTAAATTTGCCCGTCCAGACACCTCCAGCTAGCCTCTCATTGGTTCTCGCTATTCCTGTTCATCTTCCGCAGAAATTGCAAACTGGGCCAAACAGGAGGTTAAAGGGACTGACTCTCCAAGTGGGGAGAGTGTTAGTAAAGCGTCTGGAATGTTGCATCCGAGTACCAGGGGAGGAAAACTGAGACATATTTGAACACGTCTCCCGTTCACATGGTTGATCATACTTGGGTTCCACATGCATGTTTTAGCTGAAGGAAGAATACCTTAAACCTGGAGAGTTAAGACCCGTGTAATGGGTACCATGCAATATGACTTCAAAGGGTCTTCATTTGCTCACCGAACCTCTCCAATCCTATCACTGCTGCGTTTATGCCCCTGTACACATGCTTGATTCTCTTTCGGAGACATAGCAATCCATAGGTTTTAAGATACTTACTAGTCAGGTACATTCTTAGGCGTTTAATATGCGGTGTTGAGTCCATTTCGTTGAGCAAGGAGTAGCTCTTGTCTATTCCATATTTGGCTTAAGGAACTTTATCTGTGCTCATTTCAATCTCTGGTTTTATGCAGCACCCCAACTCACCTTTACCCTTAAGCAAGCATAAGTTGGTTTTCTAAATTTGAGACCCTGTTCTGTTCTGTAATTCAGTTCCTGTGTAGCCAAGTTTACATTCCGTGTATTAGTGATATCTTATGATGTTTCTTTTTCTGTGTGACTTACTTCAGTTAGAATCATCATACCTGAATCCACTCATTGTGCTGCTAAGGGCCTGATGACACAGATTTCATTGCTGAGTGATATTGCTTTGTAAGTAAATACCACAACTTCTTTATCCATTTTTCACTTTCTGCGATGTTGAACTTGTACTGTAAACGAGGTTCTTGTAAACAGAGGCGTCCCAAACGTTGGGGTGGCTGTGTCTTTTTGATTTTAATTTCCCTAAGCTATAGGACCATAAGTGGCAGTGCCCTAGGCTCTGCTGCTTTGTTTTTTAGATGTTTCAGGAAACACCATACACTTCTCCCGAGTGTCTGTTGGCAATTTACATCCCGCCCATCAGCATAACAAGGCTCCCAGTTCTCCATGGCCTGTCCTGCCTTTCTGGATTTTACACTTTTTTCAGATGGCCCTTTTGAGCGGGGGGAAGTGAGACTTCATTGTAGTGCAGATTTCCTTTGCAAGCTTGCTTGGTTGGCCAAAAAGGGCGTATGCGTTTTTTCCTGAATATATTCAGGAAAAAACGCATACGCCCTTTTTGGCCAAGTGCATCATTGTGGACGTTCTGCCTCTTTTCCTATGCTTTCAATGCAATTCCAGTCTACCTCCTGAAATCGGTTTCCTGCAATTCTGCCCCGCTTTCAAGTCCTCTTGGCAGCCTTACTTCAGTCTATTTTTGGACGATAGCTGTCATTTATAACTCTGCAGGTTTGTGAATTACAGTGCCCCTGAGCTCCTTTCTTCAACTCGCTTTCTTTTGAGCTGGCCGCAACACCGCAGGATGGCTTCAGGCCCTAATCTGGTTCCGGTACGGCACGCTGAGCCTTTGGTTATTTCCTCTTCCTGGTGGGAAATGAGAGTTAAATTTGCCTGTCCAGACACCTCCAGCTAGCCTCTCATTGGTTCTCGCTATTCCTGTTCATCCTCCGCAGAAATTGCAAACTGGGCCAAACAGGAGGTTAAAGGGACTGACTCTCCAAGTGGGGAGAGTGTTAGGAAACCGTCTGGAATGTTGCACCCGAGTACCAGGGGAGGAAAACTGAGACATATTTGAACACGTCTCCCGATCACATGGTTGATTATACTCTAGGTTCCACATGCATGTTTTAGCTTAAGGAAGAATACCTTAAACCTGGGTAGTTGAAACCCGTGGAATGGGTACCATGCAATATGACTTCAAAGGGTCTTCATTTGCTCACCGCACCTCTCTAATCCTATCACTGCTGCGTTTATGCCCCTGTACACATGCTTGATTCTCTTTCGGAGACATAGCAATCCATAGGTTTTAAGATACTTACAAATCAGGTACATTCTTAGGCGTTTAATATGCGGTGTTGAGTCCATTTCGTTGAGCAAGGAGTAGCTCTTGTCTATTCCATATTTGACTTAAGGAACTTTATCTGTGCTCATTTCAATCTCTGGTTTTATGCAGCACCCCAACTCACCTTTACCCTTAAGCAAGCATAAGTTGGTTTTCTAAATTTGAGACCCTGTTCTGTTCGGTAATTCAGTTCCTGTGTAGCCAAGTTTACATTCCGTGTATTACTGATATCTTATGATGTTTCTTTTTCTGTGTGACTTACTTCAGTTAGAATCATCATACCTGAATCCACTCATTGTGCTGCTAAGGGCCTGATGACACAGATTTCATTGCTGAGTGATATTGCTTTGTAAGTAAATACCACAACTTCTTTATCCATTTTTCACTTTCTGCGATGTTGAACTTGTACTGTAAACGAGGTTCTTGTAAACAGAGCCGTTCCAAACTTTGGGGTGGCTGTGTCTTTTTGATTTTAATTTCCCTAAGCTATAGGACCATAAGTGGAAGTGCCCTAGGTTCTGTTGCTTTGTTTTTTAGATGTTTCAGGAAACACCATACACTTCTCCCAAGTGGTTGTTGGCAATTTACATCCCGCCCATCAGCATAACAAGGCTCCCAGTTCTCCATGACCTGTCCTGCCTTTCTGGATTTTACACTTTTTTCAGATGGCCCTTTTGACCGGAGGGAAGTGAGACTTCATTGTAGTGCAGATTTCCTTTGCAAGCTTGCTTGGTTGGCCAAAAAGGGCGTATGCGTTTTTTCCTGAATATATTCAGGAAAAAACGCATACGCCCTTTTTGGCCAAGTGCATCATTGTGGACGTTCTGCCTCTTTTCCTATGCTTTCAATGCAATTCCAGTCTACCTCCTGAAATCGGTTTCCTGCAATTCTGCCCCGCTTTCAAGTCCTCTTGGCAGCCTTACTTCAGTCTATTTTTGGACGATAGCTGTCATTTATAACTCTGCAGGTTTGTGAATTACAGTGCCCCTGAGCTCCTTTCTTCAACTCGCTTTCTTGTGACATGGCCGCAACACCGCAGGATGGCTTCAGGCCCTAATCTGGTTCCGGCACGGCACGCTGAGCCTTTGGTTATTTCCTCTTCCTGGTGGGAAATGAGAGTTAAATTTGCCCGTCCAGACACCTCCAGCTAGTCTCTCATTGGTTCTCGCTATTCCTGTTCATCTTCCGCAGAAATTGCAAACTGGGCCAAACAGGAGGTTAAAGGGACTGACTCTCCAAGTGGGGAGAGTGTTAGTAAAGCGTCTGGAATGTTGCACCCGAGTACCAGGGGAGGAAAACTGAGACATATTTGAACACGTCTCCCGATCACATGGTTGATCATACTCTAGGTTCCACATGCATGTTTTAGCTGAAGGAAGAATACCTTAAACCTGGGTAGTTGAAACCCGTGGAATGGGTACCATGCAATATGACTTCAAAGGGTCTTCATTTGCTCACCGAACCTCTCCAATCCTATCACTGCTGCATTTATGCCCCTGTACACATGCTTGATTCTCTTTTGGAGACATAGCAATCCATAGGTTTTAAGATACTTACTAGTCAGGTACATTCTTAGGCGGTTAATATGCGGTGTTGAGTCAATTTCGTTGAGCAAGGAGTAGCACTTGTCTATTCCATATTTGGCTTAAGGAACTTTATCTGTGCTCATTTCAATCTCTGGTTTTATGCAGCACCCCAACTCACCTTTACCCTTAAGCAAGCATAAGTTGGTTTTCTAAATTTGAGACCCTGTTCTGTTCTGTAATTCAGTTCCTGTGTAGCCAAGTTTACATTCCGTGTATTACTGATATCTTATGATGTTTCTTTTTCTGTGTGACTTATTTCAGTTAGAATCATCATACCTGAATCCACTCATTGTGATGCTAAGGGCCTGATGACATAGATTTCATTGCTGAGTGATATTGCTTTGTAAGTAAATACCACAACTTCTTTATCCATTTTTCACTTTCTGCGATGTTGAACTTGTACTGTAAACGAGGTTCTTGTAAACAGAGGCGTCCCAAACTTTGGGGTGGCTGTGTCTTTTTGATTTTAATTTCCCTAAGCTATAGGACCATAAGTGGCAGTGCCCTAGGCTCTGTTGCTTTGTTTTTTAGATGTTTCAGGAAACACCATACACTTCTCCCGAGTGTCTGTTGGCAATTTACATCCCGCCCATCAGCATAACAAGGCTCCCAGTTCTCCATGGCCTGTCCTGCCTTTCTGGATTTTACACTTTTTTCAGATGGCCCTTTTGACCGGGGGGAAGTGAGACTTCATTGTAGTGCAGATTTCCTTTGCAAGCTTGCTTGGTTGGCCAAAAAGGGCGTATGCGTTTTTTCCTGAATATATTCAGGAAAAAAAGCATATGCCCTTTTTGGCCTAGTGCATCATTGTGGACGTTCTGCCTCTTTTCCTATGCTTTCAATGCAATTCCAGTCTACCTCCTGAAATCGGTTTCCTGCAATTCTGCCCCGCTTTCAAGTCTTCTTGGCAGCCTTACTTCAGTCTATTTTTGGATGATAGCTGTCATTTATAACTCTGCAGGTTTGTGAATTACAGTGCCCCTGAGCTCCTTTCTTCAACTCGCTTTCTTGTGACCTGGCCGCAACACCGCAGGATGGCTTTAGGCCCTAATCAGGTTCCGGCCCGGAATGCTGAGCCTTTGGTTAATTCCTCTTCCTGGTGGGAAATGAGAGTTAAATTTGCCCATCCAGACACCTCCAGCTAGCCTCTCATTGGTTCTCGCTATTCCTGTTCATCTTTCGCAGAAATTGCAAACTGGGCCAAACAGGAGGTTAAAGGGACTGACTCTCCAAGTGGGGAGAGTGTTAGTAAAGCGTCTGGAATGTTGCACCCGAGTACCAGGGGAGGAAAACTGAGACATATTTGAACACGTCTCCCGTTCACATGGTTGATCATACTTGGGTTCCACATGCATGTTTTAGCTGAAGGAAGAATACCTTAAACCTGGAGAGTTAAGACCCGTGTAATGGGTACCATGCAATATGACTTCAAAGGGTCTTCATTTGCTCACCGAACCTCTCCAATCCTATCACTGCTGCGTTTATGCCCCTGTACACATGCTTGATTCTCTTTCGGAGACATAGCAATCCATAGGTTTTAAGATACTTACAAGTCAGGTACATTCTTAGGCGTTTAATATGCGGTGTTGAGTCCATTTCGTTGAGCAAGGAGTAGCTCTTGTCTATTCCATATTTGGCTTAAGGAACTTTATCTGTGCTCATTTCAATCTCTGGTTTTATGCAGCACCCCAACTCACCTTTACCCTTAAGCAAGCATAAGTTGGTTTTCTAAATTTGAGACCCTGTTCTGTTCTGTAATTCAGTTCCTGTGTAGCCAAGTTTACATTCCGTGTATTACTGATATCTTATGATGTTTCTTTTTCTGTGTGACTTATTTCAGTTAGAATCATCATACCTGAATCCACTCATTGTGCTGCTAAGGGCCTGATGACACAGATTTCATTGCTGAGTGATATTGCTTTGTAAGTAAATACCACAACTTCTTTATCCATTTTTCACTTTCTGCGATGTTGAACTTGTACTGTAAACGAGGTTCTTGTAAACAGAGCCGTTCCAAACTTTGGGGTGGCTGTGTCTTTTTGATTTTAATTTCCCTAAGCTATAGGACCATAAGTGGAAGTGCCCTAGGTTCTGTTGCTTTGTTTTTTAGATGTTTCAGGAAACACCATACACTTCTCCCGAGTGGTTGTTGGCAATTTACATCCCGCCCATCAGCATAACAAGGCTCCCAGTTCTCCATGGCCTGTCCTGCCTTTCTGGATTTTACACTTTTTTCAGATGGCCCTTTTGACCGGGGGGAAGTGAGACTTCATTGTAGTGCAGATTTCCTTTTCAAGCTTGCTTGGTTGGCCAAAAAGTGCGTATGCGTTTTTTCCTGAATATATTCAGGAAAAAACGCATACGCCCTTTTTGGCCAAGTGCATCATTGTGGACGTTCTGCCTCTTTTCCTATGCTTTCAATGAAATTCCAGTCTACCTCCTGAAATCGGTTTCCTGCAATTCTGCCCCGCTTTCAAGTCCTCTTGGCAGCGTTACTTCAGTCTATTTTTGGACGATAGCTGTCATTTATAACTCTGCAGGTTTGTGAATTACAGTGCCCCTGAGCTCCTTTCTTCAACTCGCTTTCTTGTGACCTGGCCGCAACACCGCAGGATGGCTTCAGGCCCTAATCAGGTTCCGGCCCGGAATGCTGAGCCTTTGGTTAATTCCTCTTCCTGGTGGGAAATGAGAGTTAAATTTGCCCATCCAGACACCTTCAGCTAGCCTCTCATTGGTTCTCGCTATTCCTGTTCATCTTCCGCAGAAATTGCAAACTGGGCCAAACAGGAGGTTAAAGGGACTGACTCTCCAAGTGGGGAGAGTGTTAGTAAAGCGTCTGGAATGTTGCACCCGAGTACCAGGGGAGGAAAACTGAGACATATTTGAACACGTCTCCCGATCACATGGTTGATCATACTCTAGGTTCCACATGCATGTTTTAGCTGAAGGAAGAATACCTTAAACCTGGGTAGTTGAAACCCGTGGAATGGGTACCATGCAATATGACTTCAAAGGGTTTTCATTTGCTCACCGCACGTCTCCAATCCTATCACTGCTGCGTTTATGCCCCTGTACACATGCTTGATTCTCTTTCGGAGACATAGCAATCCATAGGTTTTACGATACTTACTAGTCAGGTACATTCTTAGGCGTTTAATATGCGGTGTTGAGTCCATTTCATTGAGCAAGGAGTAGCTCTTGTCTATTCCATATTTGACTTAAGGAACTTTATCTGTGCTCATTTCAATCTCTGGTTTTATGCAGCACCCCAACTCACCTTTACCCTTAAGCAAGCATAAGTTGGTTTTCTAAATTTGAGACCCTGTTCTGTTCTGTAATTCAGTTCCTGTGTAGCCAAGTTTACATTCCGTGTATTACTGATATCTTATGATGTTTCTTTTTCTGTGTGACTTATTTCAGTTAGAATCATCATACCTGAATCCACTCATTGTGATGCTAAGGGCCTGATGACATAGATTTCATTGCTGAGTGATATTGCTTTGTAAGTAAATACCACAACTTCTTTATCCATTTTTCACTTTCTGCGATGTTGAACTTGTACTGTAAACGAGGTTCTTGTAAACAGAGCCGTTCCAAACTTTGGGGTGGCTGTGTCTTTTTGATTTTAATTTCCCTAAGCTATAGGACCATAAGTGGCAGTGCCCTAGGCTCTGTTGCTTTGTTTTTTAGATGTTTCAGGAAACACCATACACTTCTCCCGAGTGTCTGTTGGCAATTTACATCCCGCCCATCAGCATAACAAGGCTCCCAGTTCTCCATGGCCTGTCCTGCCTTTCTGGATTTTACACTTTTTTCAGATGGCCCTTTTGACCGGGGGGAAGTGAGACTTCATGGTAGTGCAGATTTCCTTTGCAAGCTTGCTTGGTTGGCCAAAAAGGGCGTATGCGTTTTTTCCTGAATATATTCAGGAAAAAACGCATACGCCCTTTTTGGCCTAGTGCATCATTGTGGACGTTCTGCCTCTTTTCCTATGCTTTCAATGCAATTCCAGTCTACCTCCTGAAATCGGTTTCCTGCAATTCTGCCCCGCTTTCAAGTCTTCTTGGCAGCCTTACTTCAGTCTATTTTTGGATGATAGCTGTCATTTATAACTCTGCAGGTTTGTGAATTACAGTGCCCCTGAGCTCCTTTCTTCAACTCGCTTTCTTGTGACCTGGCCGCAACACCGCAGGATGGCTTTAGGCCCTAATCAGGTTCCGGCCCGGAATGCTGAGCCTTTGGTTAATTCCTCTTCCTGGTGGGAAATGAGAGTTAAATTTGCCCATCCAGACACCTCCAGCTAGCCTCTCATTGGTTCTCGCTATTCCTGTTCATCTTCCGCAGAAATTGCAAACTGGGCCAAACAGGAGGTTAAAGGGACTGACTCTCCAAGTGGGGAGAGTGTTAATAAAGCGTCTGGAATGTTGCACCCGAGTACCAGGGGAGGAAAACTGAGACATATTTGAACACGTCTCCCGTTCACATGGTTGATCATACTTGGGTTCCACATGCATGTTTTAGCTGAAGGAAGAATACCTTAAACCTGGAGAGTTAAGACCCGTGTAATGGGTACCATGCAATATGACTTCAAAGGGTCTTCATTTGCTCACCGAACCTCTCCAATCCTATCACTGCTGCGTTTATGCCCCTGTACACATGCTTGATTCTCTTTCGGAGACATAGCAATCCATAGGTTTTAAGATACTTACAAGTCAGGTACATTCTTAGGCGTTTAATATGCGGTGTTGAGTCCATTTCGTTGAGCAAGGAGTAGCTCTTGTCTATTCCATATTTGGCTTAAGGAACTTTATCTGTGCTCATTTCAATCTCTGGTTTTATGCAGCACCCCAACTCACCTTTACCCTTAAGCAAGCATAAGTTGGTTTTCTAAATTTGAGACCCTGTTCTGTTCTGTAATTCAGTTCCTGTGTAGCCAAGTTTACATTCCGTGTATTACTGATATCTTATGATGTTTCTTTTTCTGTGTGACTTATTTCAGTTAGAATCATCATACCTGAATCCACTCATTGTGCTGCTAAGGGCCTGATGACACAGATTTCATTGCTGAGTGATATTGCTTTGTAAGTAAATACCACAACTTCTTTATCCATTTTTCACTTTCTGCGATGTTGAACTTGTACTGTAAACGAGGTTCTTGTAAACAGAGCCGTTCCAAATTTTGGGGTGGCTGTGTCTTTTTGATTTTAATTTCCCTAAGCTATAGGACCATAAGTGGAAGTGCCCTAGGTTCTGTTGCTTTGTTTTTTAGATGTTTCAGGAAACACCATACACTTCTCCCGAGTGGTTGTTGGCAATTTACATCCCACCCATCAGCATAACAAGGCTCCCAGTTCTCCATGGCCTGTCCTGCCTTTCTGGATTTTACACTTTTTTCAGATGGCCCTTTTGACCGGGGGGAAGTGAGACTTCATTGTAGTGCAGATTTCCTTTTCAAGCTTGCTTGGTTGGTCAAAAAGTGCGTATGCGTTTTTTCCTGAATATATTCAGGAAAAAACGCATACGCCCTTTTTGGCCAAGTGCATCATTGTGGACGTTCTGCCTCTTTTCCTATGCTTTCAATGAAATTCCAGTCTACCTCCTGAAATCGGTTTCCTGCAATTCTGCCCCGCTTTCAAGTCCTCTTGGCAGCCTTACTTCAGTCTATTTTTGGACGATAGCTGTCATTTATAACTCTGCAGGTTTGTGAATTACAGTGCCCCTGAGCTCCTTTCTTCAACTCGCTTTCTTGTGACCTGGCCGCAACACCGCAGGATGGCTTCAGGCCCTAATCAGGTTCCGGCCCGGAATGCTGAGCCTTTGGTTAATTCCTCTTCCTGGTGGGAAATGAGAGTTAAATTTGCCCATCCAGACACCTCCAGCTAGCCTCTCATTGGTTCTCGCTATTCCTGTTCATCTTCCGCAGAAATTGCAAACTGGGCCAAACAGGAGGTTAAAGGGACTGACTCTCCAAGTGGGGAGAGTGTTAGTAAAGCGTCTGGAATGTTGCACCCGAGTACCAGGGGAGGAAAACTGAGACATATTTGAACACGTCTCCCGATCACATGGTTGATCATACTCTAGGTTCCACATGCATGTTTTAGCTGAAGGAAGAATACCTTAAACCTGGGTAGTTGAAACCCGTGGAATGGGTACCATGCAATATGACTTCCAAGGGTTTTCATTTGCTCACCGCACATCTCCAATCCTATCACTGCTGCGTTTATGCCCCTGTACACATGCTTGATTCTCTTTCGGAGACATAGCAATCCATAGGTTTTACGATACTTACTAGTCAGGTACATTCTTAGGCGTTTAATATGCGGTGTTGAGTCCATTTCATTGAGCAAGGAGTAGCTCTTGTCTATTCCATATTTGACTTAAGGAACTTTATCTGTGCTCATTTCAATCTCTGGTTTTATGCAGCACCCCAACTCACCTTTACCCTTAAGCAAGCATAAGTTGGTTTTCTAAATTTGAGACCCTGTTCTGTTCCTTAATTCAGTTCCTGTGTAGCCAAGTTTACATTCCGTGTATTACTGATATCTTATGATGTTTCTTTTTCTGTGTGACTTACTTCAGTTAGAATCATCATACCTGAATCCACTCATTGTGCTGCTAAGGGCCTGATGACACAGATTTCATTGCTGAGTGATATTGCTTTGTAAGTAAATACCACAACTTCTTTATCCATTTTTCACTTTCTGCGATGTTGAACTTGTACTGTAAACGAGGTTCTTGTAAACAGAGCCGTTCCAAACTTTGGGGTGGCTGTGTCTTTTTGATTTTAATTTCCCTAAGCTATAGGACCATAAGTGGAAGTGCCCTAGGTTCTGTTGCTTTGTTTTTTAGATGTTTCAGGAAACACCATACACTTCTCCCGAGTGTCTGTTGGCAATTTACATCCCGCCCATCAGCATAACAAGGCTCCCAGTTCTCCATGACCTGTCCTGCCTTTCTGGATTTTACACTTTTTTCAGATGGCCCTTTTGACCGGGGGGAAGTGAGACTTCATTGTAGTGCAGATATCCTTTGCAAGCTTGCTTGGTTGGCCAAAAAGGGCGTATGCGTTTTTTCCTGAATATATTCAGGAAAAAACGCATACGCCCTTTTTGGCCAAGTGCATCATTGTGGACGTTCTGCCTCTTTTCCTATGCTTTCAATGCAATTCCAGTCTACCTCCTGAAATCGGTTTCCTGCAATTCTGCCCCGCTTTCAAGTCCTCTTGGCAGCCTTACTTCAGTCTATTTTTGGACGATAGCTGTCATTTATAACTCTGCAGGTTTGTGAATTACAGTGCCCCTGAGCTCCTTTCTTCAACTCGCTTTCTTGTGACCTGGCCGCAACACCGCAGGATGGCTTCAGGCCCTAATCTGGTTCCGGCACGGCACGCTGAGCCTTTGGTTATTTCCTCTTCCTGGTGGGAAATGAGAGTTAAATTTGCCCGTCCAGACACCTCCAGCTAGTCTCTCATTGGTTCTCGCTATTCCTGTTCATGTTCCGCAGAAATTGCAAACTGGGCCAAACAGGAGGTTAAAGGGACTGACTCTCCAAGTGGGGAGAGTGTTAGTAAAGCGTCTGGAATGTTGCACCCGAGTACCAGGGGAGGAAAACTGAGACATATTTGAACACGTCTCCCGATCACATGGTTGATCATACTCTAGGTTCCACATGCATGTTTTAGCTGATGGAAGAATACCTTAAACCTGGGTAGTTGAAACCCGTGGAATGGGTACCATGCAATATGACTTCAAAGTGTCTTCATTTGCTCACCGAACCTCTCCAATCCTATCACTGCTGCGTTTATGCCCCTGTACACATGCTTGATTCTCTTTCGGAGACATAGCAATCCATAGGTTTTAAGATACTTACTAGTCAGGTACATTCTTAGGCGTTTAATATGCGGTGTTGAGTCAATTTCGTTGAGCAAGGAGTAGCTCTTGTCTATTCTATATTTGACTTCTTTATCCATTTTTCACTTTCTGCGATGTTGAACTTGTACTGTAAACGAGGTTCTTGTAAACAGAGGCGTCCCAAACTTTGGGGTGGCTGTGTCTTTTTGATTTTAATTTCCCTAAGCTATAGGACCATAAGTGGCAGTGCCCTAGGCTCTGCTGCTTTGTTTTTTAGATGTTTCAGGAAACACCATACACTTCTCCCGAGTGTCTGTTGGCAATTTACATCCCGCCCATCAGCATAACAAGGCTCCCAGTTCTCCATGGCCTGTCCTGCCTTTCTGGATTTTACACTTTTTTCAGATGGCCGTTTTGAGCGGGGGGAAGTGAGACTTCATTGTAGTGCAGATTTCCTTTGCAAGCTTGCTTGGTTGGCCAAAAAGGGCGTATGCGTTTTTTCCTGAATATATTCAGGAAAAAACGCATACGCCCTTTTTGGCCAAGTGCATCATTGTGGACGTTCTGCCTCTTTTCCTATGCTTTCAATGCAAATCCAGTCTACCTCCTGAAATCGGTTTCCTGCAATTCTGCCCCGCTTTCAAGTCCTCTTGGCAGCCTTACTTCAGTCTATTTTTGGACGATAGCTGTCATTTATAACTCTGCAGGTTTGTGAATTACAGTGCCCCTGAGCTCCTTTCTTCAACTCGCTTTCTTGTGACCTGGCCGCAACACCGCAGGATGGCTTCAGGCCCTAATCTGGTTCCGGCCCGGCATGCTGAGCCTTTGGTTAATTCCTCTTCCTGGTGGGAAATGAGAGTTAAATTTGCCTGTCCAGACACCTCCAGCTAGCCTCTCATTGGTTTTCGCTATTCCTGTTCATCTTCCGCAGAAATTGCAAACTGGGCCAAACAGGAGGTTAAAGGGACTGACTCTCCAAGTGGGGAGAGTGTTAGTAAAGCGTCTGGAATGTTGCACCCGAGTACCAGGGGAGGAAAACTGAGACATATTTGAACACGTCTCCCGATCACATGGTTGATTATACTCTAGGTTCCACATGCATGTTTTAGCTGAAGGAAGAATACCTTAAACCTGGGTAGTTGAAACCCGTGGAATGGGTACCATGCAATATGACTTCAAAGGGTCTTCATTTGCTCACCGCACCTCTCCAATTCTATCACTGCTGCGTTTATGCCCCTGTACACATGCTTGATTCTCTTTCGGAGACATAGCAATCCATAGGTTTTAAGATACTTACAATTCAGGTACATTCTTAGGCGTTTAATATGCGGTGTTGAGTCCATTTCGTTGAGCAAGGAGTAGCTCTTGTCTATTCCATATTTGACTTAAGGAACTTTATCTGTGCTCATTTCAATCTCTGGTTTTATGCAGCACCCCAACTCACCTTTACCCTTAAGCAAGCATAAGTTGGTTTTCTAAATTTGAGACCCTGTTCTGTTCTGTAATTCAGTTCCTGTGTAGCCAAGTTTACATTCCGTGTATTACTGATATCTTATGATGTTTCTTTTTCTGTGTGACTTACTTCAGTTAGAATCATCATACCTGAATCCACTCATTGTGCTGCTAAGGGCCTGATGACACAGATTTCATTGCTGAGTGATATTGCTTTGTAAGTAAATACCACAACTTCTTTATCCATTTTTCACTTTCTGCGATGTTGAACTTGTACTGTAAACGAGGTTCTTGTAAACAGAGCCGTTCCAAACTTTGGGGGGCTGTGTCTTTTTGATTTTAATTTCCCTAAGCTATAGGACCATAAGTGGAAGTGCCCTAGGTTCTGTTGCTTTGTTTTTTAGATGTTTCAGGAAACACCATACACTTCTCCCAAGTGGTTGTTGGCAATTTACATCCCGCCCATCAGCATAACAAGGCTCCCAGTTCTCCATGACCTGTCCTGTCTTTCTGGATTTTACACTTTTTTCAGATGGCCCTTTTGACCGGAGGGAAGTGAGACTTCATTGTAGTGCAGATTTCCTTTGCAAGCTTGCTTGGTTGGCCAAAAAGGGCGTATGCGTTTTTTTCCTGAATATATTCAGGAAAAAACGCATACGCCCTTTTTGGCCAAGTGCATCATTGTGGACGTTCTGCCTCTTTTCCTATGCTTTCAATGCAATTGCAGTCTACCTCCTGAAATCGGTTTCCTGCAATTCTGCCCCGCTTTCAAGTCCTCTTGGCAGCCTTACTTCAGTCTATTTTTGGACGATAGCTGTCATTTATAACTCTGCAGGTTTGTGAATTACAGTGCCCCTGAGCTCCTTTCTTCAACTCGCTTTCTTGTGACCTGGCCGCAACACCGCAGGATGGCTTCAGGCCCTAATCTGGTTCCGGCACGGCACGCTGAGCCTTTGGTTATTTCCTCTTCCTGGTGGGAAATGAGAGTTAAATTTGCCCGTCCAGACACCTCCAGCTAGTCTCTCATTGGTTCTCGCTATTCCTGTTCATCTTCCGCAGAAATTGCAAACTGGGCCAAACAGGAGGTTAAAGGGACTGACTCTCCAAGTGGGGAGAGTGTTAGTAAAGCGTCTGGAATGTTGCACCCGAGTACCAGGGGAGGAAAACTGAGACATATTTGAACACGTCTCCCGATCACATGGTTGATCATACTCTAGGTTCCACATGCATGTTTTAGCTGAAGGAAGAATACCTTAAACCTGGGTAGTTGAAACCCGTGGAATGGGTACCATGCAATATGACTTCAAAGGGTCTTCATTTGCTCACCGAACCTCTCCAATCCTATCACTGCTGCGTTTATGCCCCTGTACACATGCTTGATTCTCTTTCGGAGACATAGCAATCCATAGGTTTTAAGATACTTACTAGTCAGGTACATTCTTAGGCGTTTAATATGCGGTGTTGAGTCCATTTCGCTGAGCAAGGAGTAGCTCTTGTCTATTCCATATTTGGCTTAAGGAACTTTATCTGTGCTCATTTCAATCTCTGGTTTTATGCAGCACCCCAACTCACCTTTACCCTTAAGCAAGCATAAGTTGGTTTTCTAAATTTGAGACCCTGTTCTGTTCTGTAATTCAGTTCCTGTGTAGCCAAGTTTACATTCCGTGTATTACTGATATCTTATGATGTTTCTTTTTCTGTGTGACTTATTTCAGTTAGAATCATCATACCTGAATCCACTCATTGTGATGCTAAGGGCCTGATGACATAGATTTCATTGCTGAGTGATATTGCTTTGTAAGTAAATACCACAACTTCTTTATCCATTTTTCACTTTCTGCGATGTTGAACTTGTACTGTAAACGAGGTTCTTGTAAACAGAGGCGTCCCAAACTTTGGGGTGGCTGTGTCTTTTTGATTTTAATTTCCCTAAGCTATAGGACCATAAGTGGCAGTGCCCTAGGCTCTGTTGCTTTGTTTTTTAGATGTTTCAGGAAACACCATACACTTCTCCCGAGTGTCTGTTGGCAATTTACATCCCGCCCATCAGCATAACAAGGCTCCCAGTTCTCCATGGCCTGTCCTGCCTTTCTGGATTTTACACTTTTTTCAGATGGCCCTTTTGACCGGGGGGAAGTGAGACTTCATTGTAGTGCAGATTTCCTTTGCAAGCTTGCTTGGTTGGCCAAAAAGGGCGTATGCGTTTTTTCCTGAATATATTCAGGAAAAAACGCATACGCCCTTTTTGGCCAAGTGCATCATTGTGGACGTTCTGCCTCTTTTCCTATGCTTTCAATGCAATTCCAGTCTACCTCCTGAAATCGGTTTCCTGCAATTCTGCCCCGCTTTCAAGTCCTCTTGGCAGCCTTACTTCAGTCTATTTTTGGATGATAGCTGTCATTTATAACTCTGCAGGTTTGTGAATTACAGTGCCCCTGAGCTCCTTTCTTCAACTCGCTTTCTTGTGACCTGGCCGCAACACCGCAGGATGGCTTCAGGCCCTAATCTGGTTCCGGCCCGGCATGCTGAGCCTTTGGTTAATTCCTCTTCCTGGTGGGAAATGAGAGTTAAATTTGCCTGTCCAGACACCTCCAGCTAGCCTCTCATTGGTTTTCGCTATTCCTGTTCATCTTCCGCAGAAATTGCAAACTGGGCCAAACAGGAGGTTAAAGGGACTGACTCTCCAGGTGGGGAGAGTGTTAGGAAAGCGTCTGGAATGTTGCACCCGAGTACCAGGGGAGGAAAACTGAGACATATTTGAACACGTCTCCCGATCACATGGTTGATTATACTCTAGGTTCCACATGCATGTTTTAGCTGAAGGAAGAATACCTTAAACCTGGGTAGTTGAAACCCGTGGAATGGGTACCATGCAATATGACTTCAAAGGGTCTTCATTTGCTCACTGCACCTCTCCAATCCTATCACTGCTGCGTTTATGCCCCTGTACACATGCTTGATTCTCTTTCGGAGACATAGCAATCCATAGGTTTTAAGATACTTACAAGTCAGGTACATTCTTAGGCGTTTAATATGCGGTGTTGAGTCCATTTCGTTGAGCAAGGAGTAGCTCTTGTCTATTCCATATTTGGCTTAAGGAACTTTATCTGTGCTCATTTCAATCTCTGGTTTTATGCAGCACCCCAACTCACCTTTACCCTTAAGCAAGCATAAGATGTTTTTCTAAATTTGAGACCCTGTTCTGTTCTGTAATTCAGTTCCTGTGTAGCCAAGTTTGCATTCCGTGTATTACTGATATCTTATGATGTTTCTTTTTCTGTGTGACTTATTTCAGTTAGAATCATCATACCTGAATCCACTCATTGTGCTGCTAAGGGCCTCATGACATAGATTTCATTGCTGAGTGATATTGCTTTGTAAGTGAATACCACAACTTCTTTATCCATTTTTCACTTTCTGCGATGTTGAACTTGTACTGTAAACGAGGTTCTTGTAAACAGAGGCGTCCCAAACTTTGGGGTGGCTGTGTCTTTTTGATTTTAATTTCCCTAAGCTATAGGACCATAAGTGGCAGTGCCCTAGGCTCTGTTGCTTTATTTTTTAGATGTTTCAGGAAACACCATACACTTCTCCCAAGTGTCTGTTGGCAATTTACATCCCGCACATCAGCATAACAAGGCTCCCAGTTCTCAATTGCCTGTTGCCTTTCTGGATTTTACACTTTTTTCAGATGGCCCTTTTGGCCGGGGGGAAGTGAGACTTCATTGTAGTGCAGATTTCCTTTGCAAGCTTGCTTGGTTGGCCAAAAAGGGCGTATGCGTTTTTTCCTGAATATATTCAGGAAAAAACGCATACGCCCTTTTTGGCCAAGTGCATCATTGTGGACGTTCTGCCTCTTTTCCTATGCTTTCAATGCAATTCCAGTCTACCTCCTGAAATCGGTTTCCTGCAATTCTGCCCTGCTTTCAAGTCCTCTTGGCAGCCTTACTTCAGTCTATTTTTGGACGATAGCTGTCATTTATAACTCTGCAGGTTTGTGAATTACAGTGCCCCTGAGCTCCTTTCTTCAACTCGCTTTCTTGTGACCTGGCCGCAACACCGCAGGATGGCTTCAGGCCCTAATCTGGTTCCGGCACGGCACGCTGAGCCTTTGGTTATTTCCTCTTCCTGGTGGGAAATGAGAGTTAAATTTGCCCGTCCAGACACCTCCAGCTAGTCTCTCATTGGTTCTCGCTATTCCTGTTCATCTTCCGCAGAAATTGCAAACTGGGCCAAACAGGAGGTTAAAGGCGCTGACTCTCCAAGTGGGGAGAGTGTTAGTAAAGCGTCTGGAATGTTGCACCCGAGTACCAGGGGAGGAAAACTGAGACATATTTGAACACGTCTCCCGTTCACATGGTTGATCATACTTGGGTTCCACATGCATGTTTTAGCTGAAGGAAGAATACCTTAAACCTGGAGAGTTAAGACCCGTGTAATGGGTACCATGCAATATGACTTCAAAGGGTCTTCATTTGCTCACCGAACCTCTCCAATCCTATCACTGCTGCGTTTATGCCCCTGTACACATGCTTGATTCTCTTTCGGAGACATAGCAATCCATAGGTTTTAAGATACTTACTAGTCAGGTACATTCTTAGGCGTTTAATATGCGGTGTTGAGTCCATTTCGTTGAGCAAGGAGTAGCTCTTGTCTATTCCATATTTGGCTTAAGGAACTTTATCTGTGCTCATTTCAATCTCTGGTTTTATGCAGCACCCCAACTCACCTTTCCCCTTAAGCAAGCATAAGTTGGTTTTCTAAATTTGAGACCCTGTTCTGTTCTGTAATTCAGTTCCTGTGTAGCCAAGTTTACATTCCGTGTATTACTGATATCTTATGATGTTTCTTTTTCTGTGTGACTTACATCAGTTAGAATCATCATACCTGAATCCACTCATTGTGCTGCTAAGGGCCTGATGACACAGATTTCATTGCTGAGTGATATTGCTTTGTAAGTAAATACCACAACTTCTTTATCCATTTTTCACTTTCTGCGATGTTGAACTTGTACTGTAAACGAGGTTCTTGTAAACAGAGCCGTTCCAAACTTTGGGGTGCCTGTGACTTTTTGATTTTAATTTCCCTAAGCTATAGGACCATAAGTGGCAGTGCCCTAGGCTATGCTGCTTTGTTTTTTAGATGTTTCAGGAAACACCATACACTTCTCCCGAGTGTCTGTTGGCAATTTACATCCCGCCCATCAGCATAACAAGGCTCCCAGTTCTCCATGGCCTGTCCTGCCTTTCTGGATTTTACACTTTTTTCAGATGTCCGTTTTGAGCGGGGGGAAGTGAGACTTCATTGTAGTGCAGATTTCCTTTGCAAGCTTGCTTGGTTGGCCAAAAAGGGCGTATGCGTTTTTTCCTGAATATATTCAGGAAAAAACGCATACGCCCTTTTTGGCCAAGTGCATCATTGTGGACGTTCTGCCTCTTTTCCTATGCTTTCAATGCAAATCCAGTCTACCTCCTGAAATCGGTTTCCTGCAATTCTGCCCCGCTTTCAAGTCCTCTTGGCAGCCTTACTTCAGTCTATTTTTGGACGATAGCTGTCATTTATAACTCTGCAGGTTTGTGAATTACAGTGCCCCTGAGCTCCTTTCTTCAACTCGCTTTCTTGTGACCTGGCCGCAACACCGCAGGATGGCTTCAGGCCCTAATCTGGTTCCGGCCCGGCATGCTGAGCCTTTGGTTAATTCCTCTTCCTGGTGGGAAATGAGAGTTAAATTTGCCTGTCCAGACACCTCCAGCTAGCCTCTCATTGGTTTTCGCTATTCCTGTTCATCTTCCGCAGAAATTGCAAACTGGGCCAAACAGGAGGTTAAAGGGACTGACTCTCCAAGTGGGGAGAGTGTTAGTAAAGCGTCTGGAATGTTGCACCCGAGTACCAGGGGAGGAAAACTGAGACATATTTGAACACGTCTCCCGATCACATGGTTGATTATACTCTAGGTTCCACATGCATGTTTTAGCTGAAGGAAGAATACCTTAAACCTGGGTAGTTGAAACCCGTGGAATGGGTACCATGCAATATGACTTCAAAGGGTCTTCATTTGCTCACCGCACCTCTCCAATTCTATCACTGCTGCGTTTATGCCCCTGTACACATGCTTGATTCTCTTTCGGAGACATAGCAATCCATAGGTTTTAAGATACTTACAATTCAGGTACATTCTTAGGCGTTTAATATGCGGTGTTGAGTCCATTTCGTTGAGCAAGGAGTAGCTCTTGTCTATTCCATATTTGACTTAAGGAACTTTATCTGTGCTCATTTCAATCTCTGGTTTTATGCAGCACCCCAACTCACCTTTACCCTTAAG
This sequence comes from Stenella coeruleoalba, assembly GCF_951394435.1. NCBI lineage: Eukaryota > Metazoa > Chordata > Mammalia > Artiodactyla > Delphinidae > Stenella > Stenella coeruleoalba. The sequence continues at coordinate 1,772,928 of NW_027646189.1, forward strand.
CAAGCATAAGTTGGTTTTCTAAATTTGAGACCCTGTTCTGTTCTGTAATTCAGTTCCTGTGTAGCCAAGTTTACATTCCGTGTATTACTGATATCTTATGATGTTTCTTTTTCTGTGTGACTTACTTCAGTTAGAATCATCATACCTGAATCCACTCATTGTGCTGCTAAGGGCCTGATGACACAGATTTCATTGCTGAGTGATATTGCTTTGTAAGTAAATACCACAACTTCTTTATCCATTTTTCACTTTCTGCGATGTTGAACTTGTACTGTAAACGAGGTTCTTGTAAACAGAGCCGTTCCAAACTTTGGGGGGCTGTGTCTTTTTGATTTTAATTTCCCTAAGCTATAGGACCATAAGTGGCAGTGCCCTAGGTTCTGTTGCTTTGTTTTTTAGATGTTTCAGGAAACACCATACACTTCTCCCAAGTGGTTGTTGGCAATTTACATCCCGCCCATCAGCATAACAAGGCTCCCAGTTCTCCATGACCTGTCCTGTCTTTCTGGATTTTACACTTTTTTCAGATGGCCCTTTTGACCAGAGGGAAGTGAGACTTCATTGTAGTGCAGATTTCCTTTGCAAGCTTGCTTGGTTGGCCAAAAAGGGCGTATGCGTTTTTTCCTGAATATATTCAGGAAAAAACGCATACGCCCTTTTTGGCCAAGTGCATCATTGTGGACGTTCTGCCTCTTTTCCTATGCTTTCAATGCAATTGCAGTCTACCTCCTGAAATCGGTTTCCTGCAATTCTGCCCCGCTTTCAAGTCCTCTTGGCAGCCTTACTTCAGTCTATTTTTGGACGATAGCTGTCATTTATAACTCTGCAGGTTTGTGAATTACAGTGCCCCTGAGCTCCTTTCTTCAACTCGCTTTCTTGTGACCTGGCCGCAACACCGCAGGATGGCTTCAGGCCCTAATCTGGTTCCGGCACGGCACGCTGAGCCTTTGGTTATTTCCTCTTCCTGGTGGGAAATGAGAGTTAAATTTGCCCGTCCAGACACCTCCAGCTAGTCTCTCATTGGTTCTCGCTATTCCTGTTCATCTTCCGCAGAAATTGCAAACTGGGCCAAACAGGAGGTTAAAGGGACTGACTCTCCAAGTGGGGAGAGTGTTAGTAAAGCGTCTGGAATGTTGCACCCGAGTACCAGGGGAGGAAAACTGAGACATATTTGAACACGTCTCCCGATCACATGGTTGATCATACTCTAGGTTCCACATGCATGTTTTAGCTGAAGGAAGAATACCTTAAACCTGGGTAGTTGAAACCCGTGGAATGGGTACCATGCAATATGACTTCAAAGGGTCTTCATTTGCTCACCGAACCTCTCCAATCCTATCACTGCTGCGTTTATGCCCCTGTACACATGCTTGATTCTCTTTCGGAGACATAGCAATCCATAGGTTTTAAGATACTTACTAGTCAGGTACATTCTTAGGCGTTTAATATGCGGTGTTGAGTCAATTTCGTTGAGCAAGGAGTAGCTCTTGTCTATTCCATATTTGGCTTAAGGAACTTTATCTGTGCTCATTTCAATCTCTGGTTTTATGCAGCACCCCAACTCACCTTTACCCTTAAGCAAGCATAAGTTGGTTTTCTAAATTTGAGACCCTGTTCTGTTCTGTAATTCAGTTCCTGTGTAGCCAAGTTTACATTCCGTGTATTACTGATATCTTATGATGTTTCTTTTTCTGTGTGACTTATTTCAGTTAGAATCATCATACCTGAATCCACTCATTGTGATGCTAAGGGCCTGATGACATAGATTTCATTGCTGAGTGATATTGCTTTGTAAGTAAATACCACAACTTCTTTATCCATTTTTCACTTTCTGCGATGTTGAACTTGTACTGTAAACGAGGTTCTTGTAAACAGAGGCGTCCCAAACTTTGGGGTGGCTGTGTCTTTTTGATTTTAATTTCCCTAAGCTATAGGACCATAAGTGGCAGTGCCCTAGGCTCTGTTGCTTTGTTTTTTAGATGTTTCAGGAAACACCATACACTTCTCCCGAGTGTCTGTTGGCAATTTACATCCCGCCCATCAGCATAACAAGGCTCCCAGTTCTCCATGGCCTGTCCTGCCTTTCTGGATTTTACACTTTTTTCAGATGGCCCTTTTGACCGGGGGGAAGTGAGACTTCATTGTAGTGCAGATTTCCTTTGCAAGCTTGCTTGGTTGGCCAAAAAGGGCGTATGCGTTTTTTCCTGAATATATTCAGGAAAAAACGCATACGCCCTTTTTGGCCAAGTGCATCATTGTGGACGTTCTGCCTCTTTTCCTATGCTTTCAATGCAATTCCAGTCTACCTCCTGAAATCGGTTTCCTGCAATTCTGCCCCGCTTTCAAGTCCTCTTGGCAGCCTTACTTCAGTCTATTTTTGGATGATAGCTGTCATTTATAACTCTGCAGGTTTGTGAATTACAGTGCCCCTGAGCTCCTTTCTTCAACTCGCTTTCTTGTGACCTGGCCGCAACACCGCAGGATGGCTTCAGGCCCTAATCTGGTTCCGGCCCGGCATGCTGAGCCTTTGGTTAATTCCTCTTCCTGGTGGGAAATGAGAGTTAAATTTGCCTGTCCAGACACCTCCAGCTAGCCTCTCATTGGTTTTCGCTATTCCTGTTCATCTTCCGCAGAAATTGCAAACTGGGCCAAACAGGAGGTTAAAGGGACTGACTCTCCAAGTGGGGAGAGTGTTAGGAAAGCGTCTGGAATGTTGCACCCGAGTACCAGGGGAGGAAAACTGAGACATATTTGAACACGTCTCCCGATCACATGGTTGATTATACTCTAGGTTCCACATGCATGTTTTAGCTGAAGGAAGAATACCTTAAACCTGGGTAGTTGAAACCCGTGGAATGGGTACCATGCAATATGACTTCAAAGGGTCTTCATTTGCTCACTGCACCTCTCCAATCCTATCACTGCTGCGTTTATGCCCCTGTACACATGCTTGATTCTCTTTCGGAGACATAGCAATCCATAGGTTTTAAGATACTTACAAGTCAGGTACATTCTTAGGCGTTTAATATGCGGTGTTGAGTCCATTTCGTTGAGCAAGGAGTAGCTCTTGTCTATTCCATATTTGGCTTAAGGAACTTTATCTGTGCTCATTTCAATCTCTGGTTTTATGCAGCACCCCAACTCACCTTTACCCTTAAGCAAGCATAAGATGTTTTTCTAAATTTGAGACCCTGTTCTGTTCTGTAATTCAGTTCCTGTGTAGCCAAGTTTGCATTCCGTGTATTACTGATATCTTATGATGTTTCTTTTTCTGTGTGACTTATTTCAGTTAGAATCATCATACCTGAATCCACTCATTGTGCTGCTAAGGGCCTCATGACATAGATTTCATTGCTGAGTGATATTGCTTTGTAAGTGAATACCACAACTTCTTTATCCATTTTTCACTTTCTGCGATGTTGAACTTGTACTGTAAACGAGGTTCTTGTAAACAGAGGCGTCCCAAACTTTGGGGTGGCTGTGTCTTTTTGATTTTAATTTCCCTAAGCTATAGGACCATAAGTGGCAGTGCCCTAGGCTCTGTTGCTTTATTTTTTAGATGTTTCAGGAAACACCATACACTTCTCCCAAGTGTCTGTTGGCAATTTACATCCCGCACATCAGCATAACAAGGCTCCCAGTTCTCAATTGCCTGTTGCCTTTCTGGATTTTACACTTTTTTCAGATGGCCCTTTTGGCCGGGGGGAAGTGAGACTTCATTGTAGTGCAGATTTCCTTTGCAAGCTTGCTTGGTTGGCCAAAAAGGGCGTATGCGTTTTTTCCTGAATATATTCAGGAAAAAACGCATACGCCCTTTTTGGCCAAGTGCATCATTGTGGACGTTCTGCCTCTTTTCCTATGCTTTCAATGCAATTCCAGTCTACCTCCTGAAATCGGTTTCCTGCAATTCTGCCCTGCTTTCAAGTCCTCTTGGCAGCCTTACTTCAGTCTATTTTTGGACGATAGCTGTCATTTATAACTCTGCAGGTTTGTGAATTACAGTGCCCCTGAGCTCCTTTCTTCAACTCGCTTTCTTGTGACCTGGCCGCAACACCGCAGGATGGCTTCAGGCCCTAATCTGGTTCCGGCACGGCACGCTGAGCCTTTGGTTATTTCCTCTTCCTGGTGGGAAATGAGAGTTAAATTTGCCCGTCCAGACACCTCCAGCTAGTCTCTCATTGGTTCTCGCTATTCCTGTTCATCTTCCGCAGAAATTGCAAACTGGGCCAAACAGGAGGTTAAAGGCGCTGACTCTCCAAGTGGGGAGAGTGTTAGTAAAGCGTCTGGAATGTTGCACCCGAGTACCAGGGGAGGAAAACTGAGACATATTTGAACACGTCTCCCGTTCACATGGTTGATCATACTTGGGTTCCACATGCATGTTTTAGCTGAAGGAAGAATACCTTAAACCTGGAGAGTTAAGACCCGTGTAATGGGTACCATGCAATATGACTTCAAAGGGTCTTCATTTGCTCACCGAACCTCTCCAATCCTATCACTGCTGCGTTTATGCCCCTGTACACATGCTTGATTCTCTTTCGGAGACATAGCAATCCATAGGTTTTAAGATACTTACTAGTCAGGTACATTCTTAGGCGTTTAATATGCGGTGTTGAGTCCATTTCGTTGAGCAAGGAGTAGCTCTTGTCTATTCCATATTTGGCTTAAGGAACTTTATCTGTGCTCATTTCAATCTCTGGTTTTATGCAGCACCCCAACTCACCTTTCCCCTTAAGCAAGCATAAGTTGGTTTTCTAAATTTGAGACCCTGTTCTGTTCTGTAATTCAGTTCCTGTGTAGCCAAGTTTACATTCTGTGTATTACTGATATCTTATGATGTTTCTTTTTCTGTGTGACTTACTTCAGTTAGAATCATCATACCTGAATCCACTCATTGTGCTGCTAAGGGCCTGATGACACAGATTTCATTGCTGAGTGATATTGCTTTGTAAGTAAATACCACAACTTCTTTATCCATTTTTCACTTTCTGCGATGTTGAACTTGTACTGTAAACGAGGTTCTTGTAAACAGAGCCGTTCCAAACTTTGGGGTGCCTGTGACTTTTTGATTTTAATTTCCCTAAGCTATAGGACCATAAGTGGAAGTGCCCTAGGTTCTGTTGCTTTGTTTATTAGATGTTTCAGGAAACACCATACACTTCTCCCAAGTGGTTGTTGGCAATTTACATCCCGCCCATCAGCATAACAAGGCTCCCAGTTCTCCATGACCTGTCCTGCCTTTCTGGATTTTACACTTTTTTCAGATGGCCCTTTTGACCGGGGGGAAGTGAGACTTCATTGTAGTGCAGATTTCCTTTGCAAGCTTGCTTGGTTGGCCAAAAAGGGCGTATGCGTTTTTTCCTGAATATATTCAGGAAAAAACGCATACGCCCTTTTTGGCCAAGTGCATCATTGTGGACGTTCTGCCTCTTTTCCTATGCTTTCAATGCAATTCCAGTCTACCTCCTGAAATCGGTTTCCTGCAATTCTGCCCCGCTTTCAAGTCCTCTTGGCAGCCTTACTTCAGTCTATTTTTGGACGATAGCTGTCATTTATAACTCTGCAGGTTTGTGAATTACAGTGCCCCTGAGCTCCTTTCTTCAACTCGCTTTCTTGTGACCGGGCTGCAACACTGCAGGATGGCTTCAGGCCCTAATCTGGTTCCGGCACGGCACGCTGAGCCTTTGGTTATTTCCTCTTCCTGGTGGGAAATGAGAGTTAAATTTGCCCGTCCAGACACCTCCAGCTAGTCTCTCATTGGTTCTCGCTATTCCTGTTCATCTTCCGCAGAAATTGCAAACTGGGCCAAACAGGAGGTTAAAGGGACTGACTCTCCAAGTGGGGAGAGTGTTAGTAAAGCGTCTGGAATGTTGCACCCGAGTACCAGGGGAGGAAAACTGAGACATATTTGAACACGTCTCCCGATCACATGGTTGATCATACTCTAGGTTCCACATGCATGTTTTAGCTGAAGGAAGAATACCTTAAACCTGGGTAGTTGAAACCCGTGGAATGGGTACCATGCAATATGACTTCAAAGGGTCTTCATTTGCTCACCGAACCTCTCCAATCCTATCACTGCTGCGTTTATGCCCCTGTACACATGCTTGATTCTCTTTCGGAGACATAGCAATCCATAGGTTTTAAGATACTTACTAGTCAGGTACATTCTTAGGCGTTTAATATGCGGTGTTGAGTCCATTTCGTTGAGCAAGGAGTAGCTCTTGTCTATTCCATATTTGGCTTAAGGAACTTTATCTGTGCTCATTTCAATCTCTGTTTTTATGCAGCACCCCAACTCACATTTACCCTTAAGCAAGAATAAGTTGGTTTTCTAAATTTGAGACCCTGTTCTGTTCTGTAATTCAGTTCCTGTGTAGCCAAGTTTACATTCCGTGTATTACTGATATCTTATGATGTTTCTTTTTCTGTGTGACTTATTTCAGTTAGAATCATCATACCTGAATCCACTCATTGTGCTGCTAAGGGCCTGATGACACAGATTTCATTGCTGAGTGATATTGCTTTGTAAGTAAATACCACAACTTCTGTATCCATTTTTCACTTTCTGCGATGTTGAACTTGTACTGTAAACGAGGTTCTTGTAAACAGAGCCGTTCCAAACTTTGGGGTGGCTGTGTCTTTTTGATTTTAATTTCCCTAAGCTATAGGACCATAAGTGGAAGTGCCCTAGGCTCTGTTGCTTTGTTTTTTAGATGTTTCAGGAAACACCATACACTTCTCCCAAGTGTCTGTTGGCAATTTACATCCCGCCCATCAGCATAACAAGGCTCCCAGTTCTCCATGACCTGTCCTGCCTTTCTGGATTTTACACTTTTTTCAGATGGCCCTTTTGACCAGGGGGAAGTGAGACTTCATTGTAGTGCAGATTTCCTTTGCAAGCTTGCTTGGTTGGCCAAAAAGGGCGTATGCGTTTTTTCCTGAATATATTCAGGAAAAAACGCATACGCCCTTTTTGGCCAAGTGCATCATTGTGGACGTTCTGCCTCTTTTCCTATGCTTTCAATGCAATTCCAGTCTACCTCCTGAAATCGGTTTCCTGCAATTCTGCCCCGCTTTCAAGTCCTCTTGGCAGCCTTACTTCAGTCTATTTTTGGACGATAGCTGTCATTTATAACTCTGCAGGTTTGTGAATTACAGTGCCCCTGAGCTCCTTTCTTCAACTCGCTTTCTTGTGACCTGGCCGCAACACCGCAGGATGGCTTCAGGCCCTAAACTGGTTCCGGCACGGCACGCTGAGCCTTTGGTTATTTCCTCTTCCTGGTGGGAAATGAGAGTTAAATTTGCCCGTCCAGACACCTCCAGCTAGTCTCTCATTGGTTCTCGCTATTCCTGTTCATCTTCCGCAGAAATTGCAAACTGGGCCAAACAGGAGGTTAAAGGGACTGACTCTCCAAGTGGGGAGAGTGTTAGTAAAGCGTCTGGAATGTTGCACCCGAGTACCAGGGGAGGAAAACTGAGACATATTTGAACACGTCTCCCGATCACATGGTTGATCATACTCTAGGTTCCACATGCATGTTTTAGCTGAAGGAAGAATACCTTAAACCTGGGTAGTTGAAACCCGTGGAATGGGTACCATGCAATATGACTTCAAAGGGTCTTCATTTGCTCACCGAACCTCTCCAATCCTATCACTGCTGCGTTTATGCCCCTGTACACATGCTTGATTCTCTTTCGGAGACATAGCAATCCATAGGTTTTAAGATACTTACTAGTCAGGTACATTCTTAGGCGTTTAATATGCGGTGTTGAGTCCATTTCGTTGAGCAAGGAGTAGCTCTTGTCTATTCCATATTTGGCTTAAGGAACTTTATCTGTGCTCATTTCAATCTCTGGTTTTATGCAGCACCCGAACTCACCTTTACCCTTAAGCAAGCATAAGTTGGTTTTCTAAATTTGAGACCCTGTTCTGTTCTGTAATTCAGTTCCTGTGTAGCCAAGTTTACATTCCGCGTATTACTGATATCTTATGATGTTTCTTTTTCTGTGTGACTTATTTCAGTTAGAATCATCATGCCTGAATCCACTCATTGTGATGCTAAGGGCCTGATGACATAGATTTCATTGCTGAGTGATATTGCTTTGTAAGTAAATACCACAACTTCTTTATCCATTTTTCACTTTCTGCGATGTTGAACTTGTACTGTAAACGAGGTTCTTGTAAACAGAGGCGTCCCAAACTTTGGGGTGGCTGTGTCTTTTTGATTTTAATTTCCCTAAGCTATAGGACCATAAGTGGCAGTGCCCTAGGCTCTGTTGCTTTGTTTTTTAGATGTTTCAGGAAACACCATACACTTCTCCCGAGTGTCTGTTGGCAATTTACATCCCGCCCATCAGCATAACAAGGCTCCCAGTTCTCCATGGCCTGTCCTGCCTTTCTGGATTTTACACTTTTTTCAGATGGCCCTTTTGACCGGGGGGAAGTGAGACTTCATTGTAGTGCAGATTTCCTTTGCAAGCTTGCTTGGTTGGCCAAAAAGGGCGTATGCGTTTTTTCCTGAATATATTCAGGAAAAAACGCATACGCCCTTTTTGGCCAAGTGCATCATTGTGGACGTTCTGCCTCTTTTCCTATGCTTTCAATGCAATTCCAGTCTACCTCCTGAAATCGGTTTCCTGCAATTCTGCCCCGCTTTCAAGTCCTCTTGGCAGCCTTACTTCAGTCTATTTTTGGACGATAGCTGTCATTTATAACTCTGCAGGTTTGTGAATTACAGTGCCCCTGAGCTCCTTTCTTCAACTCGCTTTCTTGTGACCTGGCCGCAACACTGCAGGATGGCTTCAGGCCCTAATCTGGTTCCGGCACGGCACGCTGAGCCTTTGGTTATTTCCTCTTCCTGGTGGGAAATGAGAGTTAAATTTGCCCGTCCAGACACCTCCAGCTAGTCTCTCATTGGTTCTCGCTATTCCTGTTCATCTTCCGCAGAAATTGCAAACTGGGCCAAACAGGAGGTTAAAGGGACTGACTCTCCAAGTGGGGAGAGTGTTAGTAAAGCGTCTGGAATGTTGCACCCGAGTACCAGGGGAGGAAAACTGAGACATATTTGAACACGTCTCCCGATCACATGGTTGATCATACTCTAGGTTCCACATGCATGTTTTAGCTGAAGGAAGAATACCTTAAACCTGGGTAGTTGAAACCCGTGGAATGGGTACCATGCAATATGACTTCAAAGGGTCTTCATTTGCTCACCGAACCTCTCCAATCCTATCACTGCTGCGTTTATGCCCCTGTACACATGCTTGATTCTCTTTCGGAGACATAGCAATCCATAGGTTTTAAGATACTTACTAGTCAGGTACATTCTTAGGCGTTTAATATGCGGTGTTGAGTCCATTTCGTTGAGCAAGGAGTAGCTCTTGTCTATTCCATATTTGGCTTAAGGAACTTTATCTGTGCTCATTTCAATCTCTGTTTTTATGCAGCACCCCAACTCACATTTACCCTTAAGCAAGAATAAGTTGGTTTTCTAAATTTGAGACCCTGTTCTGTTCTGTAATTCAGTTCCTGTGTAGCCAAGTTTACATTCCGTGTATTACTGATATCTTATGATGTTTCTTTTTCTGTGTGACTTATTTCAGTTAGAATCATCATACCTGAATCCACTCATTGTGCTGCTAAGGGCCTGATGACACAGATTTCATTGCTGAGTGATATTGCTTTGTAAGTAAATACCACAACTTCTGTATCCATTTTTCACTTTCTGCGATGTTGAACTTGTACTGTAAACGAGGTTCTTGTAAACAGAGCCGTTCCAAACTTTGGGGTGGCTGTGTCTTTTTGATTTTAATTTCCCTAAGCTATAGGACCATAAGTGGAAGTGCCCTAGGCTCTGTTGCTTTGTTTTTTAGATGTTTCAGGAAACACCATACACTTCTCCCAAGTGTCTGTTGGCAATTTACATCCCGCCCATCAGCATAACAAGGCTCCCAGTTCTCCATGACCTGTCCTGCCTTTCTGGATTTTACACTTTTTTCAGATGGCCCTTTTGACCAGGGGGAAGTGAGACTTCATTGTAGTGCAGATTTCCTTTGCAAGCTTGCTTGGTTGGCCAAAAAGGGCGTATGCGTTTTTTCCTGAATATATTCAGGAAAAAACGCATACGCCCTTTTTGGCCAAGTGCATCATTGTGGACGTTCTGCCTCTTTTCCTATGCTTTCAATGCAATTCCAGTCTACCTCCTGAAATCGGTTTCCTGCAATTCTGCCCCGCTTTCAAGTCCTCTTGGCAGCCTTACTTCAGTCTATTTTTGGACGATAGCTGTCATTTATAACTCTGCAGGTTTGTGAATTACAGTGCCCCTGAGCTCCTTTCTTCAACTCGCTTTCTTGTGACCTGGCCGCAACACCGCAGGATGGCTTCAGGCCCTAAACTGGTTCCGGCACGGCACGCTGAGCCTTTGGTTATTTCCTCTTCCTGGTGGGAAATGAGAGTTAAATTTGCCCGTCCAGACACCTCCAGCTAGTCTCTCATTGGTTCTCGCTATTCCTGTTCATCTTCCGCAGAAATTGCAAACTGGGCCAAACAGGAGGTTAAAGGGACTGACTCTCCAAGTGGGGAGAGTGTTAGTAAAGCGTCTGGAATGTTGCACCCGAGTACCAGGGGAGGAAAACTGAGACATATTTGAACACGTCTCCCGATCACATGGTTGATCATACTCTAGGTTCCACATGCATGTTTTAGCTGAAGGAAGAATACCTTAAACCTGGGTAGTTGAAACCCGTGGAATGGGTACCATGCAATATGACTTCAAAGGGTCTTCATTTGCTCACCGAACCTCTCCAATCCTATCACTGCTGCGTTTATGCCCCTGTACACATGCTTGATTCTCTTTCGGAGACATAGCAATCCATAGGTTTTAAGATACTTACTAGTCAGGTACATTCTTAGGCGTTTAATATGCGGTGTTGAGTCCATTTCGTTGAGCAAGGAGTAGCTCTTGTCTATTCCATATTTGGCTTAAGGAACTTTATCTGTGCTCATTTCAATCTCTGGTTTTATGCAGCACCCGAACTCACCTTTACCCTTAAGCAAGCATAAGTTGGTTTTCTAAATTTGAGACCCTGTTCTGTTCTGTAATTCAGTTCCTGTGTAGCCAAGTTTACATTCCGCGTATTACTGATATCTTATGATGTTTCTTTTTCTGTGTGACTTATTTCAGTTAGAATCATCATACCTGAATCCACTCATTGTGATGCTAAGGGCCTGATGACATAGATTTCATTGCTGAGTGATATTGCTTTGTAAGTAAATACCACAACTTCTTTATCCATTTTTCACTTTCTGCGATGTTGAACTTGTACTGTAAACGAGGTTCTTGTAAACAGAGCCGTTCGAAACTTTGGGGTGGCTGTGTCTTTTTTATTTTAATTTCCCTAAGCTATAGGACCATAAGTGGAAGTGCCCTAGGCTCTGTTGCTTTGTTTTTTAGATGTTTCAGGAAACACCATACACTTCTCCCGAGTGGTTGTTGGCAATTTACATCCCGCCCATCAGCATAACAAGGCTCCCAGTTCTCAATGGCCTGTTGCCTTTCTGGATTTTACACTTTTTTCAGATGGCCCTTTTGGCCGGGAGGAAGTGAGACTTCATTGTAGTGCAGATTTCCTTTGCAAGCTTGCTTGGTTGGCCAAAAAGGGCGTATGCGTTTTTTCCTGAATATATTCAGGAGGAAACGCATACACCCTTTTTGGCCAAGTGCATCATTGTGGACGTTCTGCCTCTTTTCCTATGCTTTCAATGCAATTCCAGTCTACCTCTTGAAATCGGTGTCCTGCAATTCTGCCCCGCTTTCAAGTCCTCTTGGCAGCCTTACTTCAGTCTATTTTTGGACGATAGCTGTCATTTATAACTCTGCAGGTTTGTGAATTACAGTGCCCCTGTGCTCCTTTCTTCAACTCGCTTTCTTGTGACCTGGCCGCAACACCGCAGGATGGCTTCAGGCCCTAATCTGGTTCCGGCCTGGCATGCTGAGCCTTTGGTTCATTCCACTTCCTGGTGGGAAATGAGAGTTAAATTTGCCCGTCCAGACACCTCCAGCTAGCCTCTCATTGGTTCTCGCTATTCCTGTTCATCTTCCGCAGAAATTGCAAACTGGGCCAAACAGGAGGTTAAAGGGACTGACTCTCCAAGTGGGGAGAGTGTTAGTAAAGCGTCTGGAATGTTGCACCCGAGTACCAGGGGAGGAAAACTGAGACATATTTGAACACGTCTCCCGATCACATGGTTAATCATACTCTAGGTTCCACATGCATGTTTTAGCTGAAGGAAGAATACCTTAAACCTGGGTAGTTGAAACCCGTGGAATGGGTACCATGCAATATGACTTCAAAGGGTCTTCATTTGCTCACCGAACCTCTCCAATCCTATCACTGCTGCGTTTATGCCCCTGTACACATGCTTGATTCTCTTTCGGAGACATAGCAATCCATAGGTTTTAAGATACTTACAAGTCAGGTACATTCTTAGGCGTTTAATATGGGGTGTTGAGTCCATTTCGTTGAGCAAGGAGTAGCTCTTGTCTATTCCATATTTGGCTTAAGGAACTTTATCTGTGCTCATTTCAATCTCTGGTTTTATGCAGCACCCCAACTCACCTTTACCCTTAAGCAAGAATAAGTTGGTTTTCTAAATTTGAGACCCTGTTCTGTTCTGTAATTCAGTTCCTGTGTAGCCAAGTTTCCATTCCATGTATTACTGATATCTTATGATGTTTCTTTTTCTGTGTGACTTATTTCAGTTAGAATCATCATACCTGAATCCACTCATTGTGCTGCTAAGGGCCTGATGACACAGATTTCATTGCTGCGTGATATTGCTTTGTAAGTAAATACCACAACTTCTTTATCCATTTTTCACTTTCTGCGATGTTGAACTTGTACTGTAAACGAGGTTCTTGTAAACAGAGCCGTTCCAAGCATTGGGGTGGCTGTGTCTTTTTGATTTTAATTTCCCTAAGCTATAGGACCATAAGTGGAAGTGACCTAGGCTCTGTTGCTTTGTTTTTTAGATGTTTCAGGAAACACCATACACTTCTCCCAGGTGTCTGTTGGCAATTTACATCCCACCCATCAGCATAACAAGGCTCCCAGTTCTCAATGGCCTGTTGCCTTTCTGGATTTTACACTTTTTTCAGATGGCCCTTTTGACCGGGGGGAAGTGAGACTTCATTGTAGTGCAGATTTCCTTTGCAAGCTTGCTTGGTTGGCCAAAAAGGGCGTATGCGTTTTTTCCTGAATATATTCAGGAAAAAACGCATACGCCCTTTTTGGCCAAGTGCATCATTGTGGACGTTCTGCCTCTTTTCCTATGCTTTCAATGCAATTCCAGTCTACCTCCTGAAATCGGTTTCCTGCAATTCTGCCCCGCTTTCAAGTTCTCTTGGCAGCCTTACTTCAGTCTATTTTTGGACGATAGCTGTCATTTATAAGTCTGCAGGTTTGTGAATTACAGTGCCCCTGAGCTCCTTTCTTCAACTCGCTTTCTTGTGACCTGGCCGCAACACCGCAGGATGGCTTCAGGCCCTAATCTGGTTCTGGACCGGCATGCTGAGCCTTTGGTTAATTCCTCTTCCTGGTGGGAAATGAGAGTTAAATTTGCCCATCCAGACACCTCCAGCTAGCCTCTCATTGGTTCTCGCTATTCCTGTTCATCTTCCGCAGAAATTGCAAACTGGGCCAAACAGGAGGTTAAAGGGACTGACTCTCCAAGTGGGGAGAGTGTTAGTAAAGCGTCTGGAATGTTGCACCCGAGTACCAGGGGAGGAAAACTGAGACATATTTGAACACGTCTCCCGATCACATGGTTGATCATACTCTAGGTTCCACATGCATGTTTTAGCTGAAGGAAGAATACCTTAAACCTGGGTAGTTGAAACCCGTGGAATGGGTACCATGCAATATGACTTCAAAGGGTCTTCATTTGCTCACCGAACCTCTCCAATCCTATCACTGCTGCGTTTATGCCCCTGTACACATGCTTGATTCTCTTTCGGAGACATAGCAATCCATAGGTTTTAAGATACTTACTAGTCAGGTACATTCTTAGGCGTTTAATATGGGGTGTTGAGTCCATTTCGTTGAGCAAGGAGTAGCTCTTGTCTATTCCATATTTGGCTTAAGGAACTTTATCTGTGCTCATTTCAATCTCTGGTTTTATGCAGCACCCCAACTCACCTTTACCCTTAAGCAAGAATAAGTTGGTTTTCTAAATTTGAGACCCTGTTCTGTTCTGTAATTCAGTTCCTGTGTAGCCAAGTTTACATTCCGTGTATTACTGATATCTTATGATGTTTCTTTTTCTGTGTGACTTATTTCAGTTAGAATCATCATACCTGAATCCACTCATTGTGCTGCTCTGGGCCTGATGACACAGATTTCATTGCTGAGTGATATTGCTTTGTAAGTAAATACCACAACTTCTTTATCCATTTTTCACTTTCTGCGATGTTGAACTTGTACTGTAAACGAGGTTCTTGTAAACAAAGCCGTTCCAAACTTTGGGGTGGCTGTGTCTTTTTGATTTTAATTTCCCTAAGCTATAGGACCATAAGTGGAAGTGCCCTAGGCTCTGTTGCTTTGTTTTTTAGATGTTTCAGGAAACACCATACACTTCTCCCGAGTGGTTGTTGGCAATTTACATCCCGCCCATCAGCATAAAAAGGCTCCCAGTTCTCCATGGCCTGTCCTGCCTTTCTGGATTTTACACTTTTTTCAGATGGCCCTTTTGACCGGGGGGAAGTGAGACTTCATTGTAGTGCAGATTTCCTTTGCAAGCTTGCTTGGTTGGCCAAAAAGGGCGTATGCGTTTTTTCCTGAATATATTCAGGAAAAAACGCATACGCCCTTTTTGGCCAAGTGCATCATTGTGGACGTTCTGCCTCTTTTCCTATGCTTTCAATGCAATTCCAGTCTACCTCCTGAAATCGGTTTCCTGCAATTCTGCCCCGCTTTCAAGTCCTCTTGGCAGCCTTACTTCAGTCTATTTTTGGACGATAGCTGTCAGTTATAACTCTGCAGGTTTGTGAATTACAGTGCCCCTGAGCTCCTTTCTTCAACTCGCTTTCTTGTGACCTGGCCGCAACACCGCAGGATGGCTTCAGGCCCTAATCTGGTTCCGGTACGGCACGCTGAGCCTTTGGTTATTTCCTCTTCCTGGTGGGAAATGAGAGTTAAATTTGCCCGTCCAGACACCTCCAGCTAGTCTCTCATTGGTTCTCGCTATTCCTGTTCATCTTCCGCAGAAATTGCAAACTGGGCCAAACAGGAGGTTAAAGGCGCTGACTCTCCAAGTGGGGAGAGTGTTAGTAAAGCGTCTGGAATGTTGCACCCGAGTTCCAGGGGAGGAAAACTGAGACATATTTGAACACGTCTCCCGATCACATGGTTGATCATACTCTAGGTTCCACATGCATGTTTTAGCTGAAGGAAGAATACCTTAAACCTGGGTAGTTGAAACCCGTGGAATGGGTACCATGCAATATGACTTCAAAGGGTCTTCATTTGCTCACCGAACCTCTCCAATCCTATCACTGCTGCGTTTATGCCCCTGTACACATGCTTGATTCTCTTTCGGAGACATAGCAATCCATAGGTTTTAAGATACTTACTAGTCAGGTACATTCTTAGGCGTTTAATATGCGGTGTTGAGTCCATTTCGTTGAGCAAGGAGTAGCTCTTGTCTATTCCATATTTGGCTTAAGGAACTTTATCTGTGCTCATTTCAATCTCTGGTTTTATGCAGCACCCCAACTCACCTTTACCCTTAAGCAAGCATAAGTTGGTTTTCTAAATTTGAGACCCTGTTCTGTTCTGTAATTCAGTTCCTGTGTAGCCAAGTTTACATTCCGTGTATTACTGATATCTTATGATGTTTCTTTTTCTGTGTGACTTATTTCAGTTAGAATCATCATACCTGAATCCACTCATTGTGCTGCTAAGGGCCTGATGACACAGATTTCATTGCTGAGTGATATTGCTTTGTAAGTAAATACCACAACTTCTTTATCCATTTTTCACTTTCTGCGATGTTGAACTTGTACTGTAAACGAGGTTCTTGTAAACAGAGCCGTTCCAAACTTTGGGGTGGCTGTGTCTTTTTGATTTTAATTTCCCTAAGCTATAGGACCATAAGTGGAAGTGCCCTAGGTTCTGTTGCTTTGTTTTTTAGATGTTTCAGGAAACACCATACACTTCTCCCGAGTGGTTGTTGGCAATTTACATCCCGCCCATCAGCATAACAAGGCTCCCAGTTCTCCATGGCCTGTCCTGCCTTTCTGGATTTTACACTTTTTTCAGATGGCCCTTTTGACCGGGGGGAAGTGAGACTTCATTGTAGTGCAGATTTCCTTTGCAAGCTTGCTTGGTTGGCCAAAAGGGGCGTATGCGTTTTTTCCTGAATATATTCAGGAAAAAACGCATACGCCCTTTTTGGCCAAGTGCATCATTGTGGACGTTCTGCCTCTTTTCCTATGCTTTCAATGCAATTCCAGTCTACCTCCTGAAATCGGTTTCCTGCAATTCTGCCCCGCTTTCAAGTCCTCTTGGCAGCCTTACTTCAGTCTATTTTTGGACGATAGCTGTCATTTATAACTCTGCAGGTTTGTGAATTACAGTGCCCCTGAGCTCCTTTCTTCAACTCGCTTTCTTTTGAGCTGGCCGCAACACCGCAGGATGGCTTCAGGCTCTAATCTGGTTCCGGTACGGCACGCTGAGCCTTTGGTTAATTCATCTTCCTGGTGGGAAATGAGAGTTAAATTTGCCCGTCCAGACACCTCCAGCTAGCCTCTCATTGGTTCTCGCTATTCCTGTTCATCTTCCGCAGAAATTGCAAACTAGGCCAAACAGGAGTTTAAAGGCGCTGACTCTCCAAGTGGGGAGAGTGTTAGTAAAGTGTCTGGAATGTTGCACCCGAGTACCAGGGGAGGAAAACTGAGACATATTTGAACACGTCTCCCGATCACATGGTTGATCATACTCTAGGTTCCACATGCATGTTTTAGCTGAAGGAAGAATACCTTAAACCTGGGTAGTTGAAACCCGTGGAATGGGTACCATGCAATATGACTTCAAAGGGTCTTCATTTGCTCACCGAACCTCTCCAATCCTATCACTGCTGCGTTTATGCCCCTGTACACATGCTTGATTCTCTTTCGGAGACATAGCAATCCATAGGTTTTAAGATACTTACTAGTCAGGTACATTCTTAGGCGTTTAATATGGGGTGTTGAGTCCATTTCGTTGAGCAAGGAGTAGCTCTTGTCTATTCCATATTTGGCTTAAGGAACTTTATCTGTGCTCATTTCAATCTCTGGTTTTATGCAGCACCCCAACTCACCTTTACCCTTAAGCAAGAATAAGTTGGTTTTCTAAATTTGAGACCCTGTTCTGTTCTGTAATTCAGTTCCTGTGTAGCCAAGTTTACATTCCGTGTATTACTGATATCTTATGATGTTTCTTTTTCTGTGTGACTTATTTCAGTTAGAATCATCATACCTGAATCCACTCATTGTGCTGCTCTGGGCCTGATGACACAGATTTCATTGCTGAGTGATATTGCTTTGTAAGTAAATACCACAACTTCTTTATCCATTTTTCACTTTCTGCGATGTTGAACTTGTACTGTAAACGAGGTTCTTGTAAACAAAGCCGTTCCAAACTTTGGGGTGGCTGTGTCTTTTTGATTTTAATTTCCCTAAGCTATAGGACCATAAGTGGAAGTGCCCTAGGCTCTGTTGCTTTGTTTTTTAGATGTTTCAGGAAACACCATACACTTCTCCCGAGTGGTTGTTGGCAATTTACATCCCGCCCATCAGCATAAAAAGGCTCCCAGTTCTCCATGGCCTGTCCTGCCTTTCTGGATTTTACACTTTTTTCAGATGCCCCTTTTGACCGGGGGGAAGTGAGACTTCATTGTAGTGCAGATTTCCTTTGCAAGCTTGCTTGGTTGGCCAAAAAGGGCGTATGCGTTTTTTCCTGAATATATTCAGGAAAAAACGCATACGCCCTTTTTGGCCAAGTGCATCATTGTGGACGTTCTGCCTCTTTTCCTATGCTTTCAATGCAATTCCAGTCTACCTCCTGAAATCGGTTTCCTGCAATTCTGCCCCGCTTTCAAGTCCTCTTGGCAGCCTTACTTCAGTCTATTTTTGGACGATAGCTGTCAGTTATAACTCTGCAGGTTTGTGAATTACAGTGCCCCTGAGCTCCTTTCTTCAACTCGCTTTCTTGTGACCTGGCCGCAACACCGCAGGATGGCTTCAGGCCCTAATCTGGTTCCGGTACGGCACGCTGAGCCTTTGGTTATTTCCTCTTCCTGGTGGGAAATGAGAGTTAAATTTGCCCGTCCAGACACCTCCAGCTAGTCTCTCATTGGTTCTCGCTATTCCTGTTCATCTTCCGCAGAAATTGCAAACTGGGCCAAACAGGAGGTTAAAGGCGCTGACTCTCCAAGTGGGGAGAGTGTTAGTAAAGCGTCTGGAATGTTGCACCCGAGTTCCAGGGGAGGAAAACTGAGACATATTTGAACACGTCTCCCGATCACATGGTTGATCATACTCTAGGTTCCACATGCATGTTTTAGCTGAAGGAAGAATACCTTAAACCTGGGTAGTTGAAACCCGTGGAATGGGTACCATGCAATATGACTTCAAAGGGTCTTCATTTGCTCACCGAACCTCTCCAATCCTATCACTGCTGCGTTTATGCCCCTGTACACATGCTTGATTCTCTTTCGGAGACATAGCAATCCATAGGTTTTAAGATACTTACTAGTCAGGTACATTCTTAGGCGTTTAATATGCGGTGTTGAGTCCATTTCGTTGAGCAAGGAGTAGCTCTTGTCTATTCCATATTTGGCTTAAGGAACTTTATCTGTGCTCATTTCAATCTCTGGTTTTATGCAGCACCCCAACTCACCTTTACCCTTAAGCAAGCATAAGTTGGTTTTCTAAATTTGAGACCCTGTTCTGTTCTGTAATTCAGTTCCTGTGTAGCCAAGTTTACATTCCGTGTATTACTGATATCTTATGATGTTTCTTTTTCTGTGTGACTTATTTCAGTTAGAATCATCATACCTGAATCCACTCATTGTGCTGCTAAGGGCCTGATGACACAGATTTCATTGCTGAGTGATATTGCTTTGTAAGTAAATACCACAACTTCTTTATCCATTTTTCACTTTCTGCGATGTTGAACTTGTACTGTAAACGAGGTTCTTGTAAACAGAGCCGTTCCAAACTTTGGGGTGGCTGTGTCTTTTTGATTTTAATTTCCCTAAGCTATAGGACCATAAGTGGAAGTGCCCTAGGTTCTGTTGCTTTGTTTTTTAGATGTTTCAGGAAACACCATACACTTCTCCCGAGTGGTTGTTGGCAATTTACATCCCGCCCATCAGCATAACAAGGCTCCCAGTTCTCCATGGCCTGTCCTGCCTTTCTGGATTTTACACTTTTTTCAGATGGCCCTTTTGACCGGGGGGAAGTGAGACTTCATTGTAGTGCAGATTTCCTTTGCAAGCTTGCTTGGTTGGCCAAAAGGGGCGTATGCGTTTTTTCCTGAATATATTCAGGAAAAAACGCATACGCCCTTTTTGGCCAAGTGCATCATTGTGGACGTTCTGCCTCTTTTCCTATGCTTTCAATGCAATTCCAGTCTACCTCCTGAAATCGGTTTCCTGCAATTCTGCCCCGCTTTCAAGTCCTCTTGGCAGCCTTACTTCAGTCTATTTTTGGACGATAGCTGTCATTTATAACTCTGCAGGTTTGTGAATTACAGTGCCCCTGAGCTCCTTTCTTCAACTCGCTTTCTTTTGAGCTGGCCGCAACACCGCAGGATGGCTTCAGGCTCTAATCTGGTTCCGGTACGGCACGCTGAGCCTTTGGTTAATTCATCTTCCTGGTGGGAAATGAGAGTTAAATTTGCCCGTCCAGACACCTCCAGCTAGCCTCTCATTGGTTCTCGCTATTCCTGTTCATCTTCCGCAGAAATTGCAAACTAGGCCAAACAGGAGTTTAAAGGCGCTGACTCTCCAAGTGGGGAGAGTGTTAGTAAAGTGTCTGGAATGTTGCACCCGAGTACCAGGGGAGGAAAACTGAGACATATTTGAACACGTCTCCCGATCACATGGTTGATCATACTCTAGGTTCCACATGCATGTTTTAGCTGAAGGAAGAATACCTTAAACCTGGGTAGTTGAAACCCGTGGAATGGGTACCATGCAATATGACTTCAAAGGGTCTTCATTTGCTCACCGAACCTCTCCAATCCTATCACTGCTGCGTTTATGCCCCTGTACACATGCTTGATTCTCTTTCGGAGACATAGCAATCCATAGGTTTTAAGATACTTACTAGTCAGGTACATTCTTAGGCGTTTAATATGGGGTGTTGAGTCCATTTCGTTGAGCAAGGAGTAGCTCTTGTCTATTCCATATTTGGCTTAAGGAACTTTATCTGTGCTCATTTCAATCTCTGGTTTTATGCAGCACCCCAACTCACCTTTACCCTTAAGCAAGAATAAGTTGGTTTTCTAAATTTGAGACCCTGTTCTGTTCTGTAATTCAGTTCCTGTGTAGCCAAGTTTACATTCCGTGTATTACTGATATCTTATGATGTTTCTTTTTCTGTGTGACTTATTTCAGTTAGAATCATCATACCTGAATCCACTCATTGTGCTGCTCTGGGCCTGATGACACAGATTTCATTGCTGAGTGATATTGCTTTGTAAGTAAATACCACAACTTCTTTATCCATTTTTCACTTTCTGCGATGTTGAACTTGTACTGTAAACGAGGTTCTTGTAAACAAAGCCGTTCCAAACTTTGGGGTGGCTGTGTCTTTTTGATTTTAATTTCCCTAAGCTATAGGACCATAAGTGGAAGTGCCCTAGGCTCTGTTGCTTTGTTTTTTAGATGTTTCAGGAAACACCATACACTTCTCCCGAGTGGTTGTTGGCAATTTACATCCCGCCCATCAGCATAAAAAGGCTCCCAGTTCTCCATGGCCTGTCCTGCCTTTCTGGATTTTACACTTTTTTCAGATGCCCCTTTTGACCGGGGGGAAGTGAGACTTCATTGTAGTGCAGATTTCCTTTGCAAGCTTGCTTGGTTGGCCAAAAAGGGCGTATGCGTTTTTTCCTGAATATATTCAGGAAAAAACGCATACGCCCTTTTTGGCCAAGTGCATCATTGTGGACGTTCTGCCTCTTTTCCTATGCTTTCAATGCAATTCCAGTCTACCTCCTGAAATCGGTTTCCTGCAATTCTGCCCCGCTTTCAAGTCCTCTTGGCAGCCTTACTTCAGTCTATTTTTGGACGATAGCTGTCATTTATAACTCTGCAGGTTTGTGAATTACAGTGCCCCTGAGCTCCTTTCTTCAACTCGCTTTCTTGTGACCTGGCCGCAACACCGCAGGATGGCTTCAGGCCCTAATCTGGTTCCGGTACGGCACGCTGAGCCTTTGGTTATTTCCTCTTCCTGGTGGGAAATGAGAGTTAAATTTGCCCGTCCAGACACCTCCAGCTAGTCTCTCATTGGTTCTCGCTATTCCTGTTCATCTTCCGCAGAAATTGCAAACTGGGCCAAACAGGAGGTTAAAGGCGCTGACTCTCCAAGTGGGGAGAGTGTTAGTAAAGCGTCTGGAATGTTGCACCCGAGTTCCAGGGGAGGAAAACTGAGACATATTTGAACACGTCTCCCGATCACATGGTTGATCATACTCTAGGTTCCACATGCATGTTTTAGCTGAAGGAAGAATACCTTAAACCTGGGTAGTTGAAACCCGTGGAATGGGTACCATGCAATATGACTTCAAAGGGTCTTCATTTGCTCACCGAACCTCTCCAATCCTATCACTGCTGCGTTTATGCCCCTGTACACATGCTTGATTCTCTTTCGGAGACATAGCAATCCATAGGTTTTAAGATACTTACTAGTCAGGTACATTCTTAGGCGTTTAATATGCGGTGTTGAGTCCATTTCGTTGAGCAAGGAGTAGCTCTTGTCTATTCCATATTTGGCTTAAGGAACTTTATCTGTGCTCATTTCAATCTCTGGTTTTATGCAGCACCCCAACTCACCTTTACCCTTAAGCAAGCATAAGTTGGTTTTCTAAATTTGAGACCCTGTTCTGTTCTGTAATTCAGTTCCTGTGTAGCCAAGTTTACATTCCGTGTATTACTGATATCTTATGATGTTTCTTTTTCTGTGTGACTTATTTCAGTTAGAATCATCATACCTGAATCCACTCATTGTGCTGCTAAGGGCCTGATGACACAGATTTCATTGCTGAGTGATATTGCTTTGTAAGTAAATACCACAACTTCTTTATCCATTTTTCACTTTCTGCGATGTTGAACTTGTACTGTAAACGAGGTTCTTGTAAACAGAGCCGTTCCAAACTTTGGGGTGGCTGTGTCTTTTTGATTTTAATTTCCCTAAGCTATAGGACCATAAGTGGAAGTGCCCTAGGTTCTGTTGCTTTGTTTTTTAGATGTTTCAGGAAACACCATACACTTCTCCCGAGTGGTTGTTGGCAATTTACATCCCGCCCATCAGCATAACAAGGCTCCCAGTTCTCCATGGCCTGTCCTGCCTTTCTGGATTTTACACTTTTTTCAGATGGCCCTTTTGACCGGGGGGAAGTGAGACTTCATTGTAGTGCAGATTTCCTTTGCAAGCTTGCTTGGTTGGCCAAAAGGGGCGTATGCGTTTTTTCCTGAATATATTCAGGAAAAAACGCATACGCCCTTTTTGGCCAAGTGCATCATTGTGGACGTTCTGCCTCTTTTCCTATGCTTTCAATGCAATTCCAGTCTACCTCCTGAAATCGGTTTCCTGCAATTCTGCCCCGCTTTCAAGTCCTCTTGGCAGCCTTACTTCAGTCTATTTTTGGACGATAGCTGTCATTTATAACTCTGCAGGTTTGTGAATTACAGTGCCCCTGAGCTCCTTTCTTCAACTCGCTTTCTTTTGAGCTGGCCGCAACACCGCAGGATGGCTTCAGGCCCTAATCTGGTTCCGGTACGGCACGCTGAGCCTTTGGTTATTTCCTCTTCCTGTTGGGAAATGAGAGTTAAATTTGCCCGTCCAGACACCTCCAGCTAGCCTCTCATTGGTTCTTGCTATTCCTGTTCATCTTCCGCAGAAATTGCAAACTGTGCCAAACAGGAGGTTAAAGGCGCTGACTCTCCAAGTGGGGAGAGTGTTAGTAAAGCGTCTGGAATGTTGCACCCGAGTACCAGGGGAGGAAAACTGAGACATATTTGAACACGTCTCCCGATCACATGGTTGACCATACTCTGGGTTCCACATGCATATTTTAGCTGAAGGAAGAATACCTAAAACCTGCGTAGTTGAAACCCGTGGAATGGGTACCATGCAATATGACTTCAAAGGGTCTTCATTTGCTCACCGAACCTCTCCAATCCTATCACTGCTGCGTTTATGCCCCTGTACACATGCTTGATTCTCTTTCGGAGACATAGCAATCCATAGGTTTTACGATACTTACTAGTCAGGTACATTCTTAGGCGTTAAATATGCGGTGTTGAGTCCATTTCGTTGAGCAAGGAGTAGCTCTTGTCTATTCCATATTTGGCTTAAGGAACTTTATCTGTGCTCATTTCAATCTCTGGTTTTATGCAGCACCCCAACTCACCTTTACCCTTAAGCAAGCATAAGTTGGTTTTCTAAATTTGAGACCCTGTTCTGTTCTGTAATTCAGTTCCTGTGTAGCCAAGTTTACATTCCGTGTATTACTGATATCTTATGATGTTTCTTTTTCTGTGTGACTTATTTCAGTTAGAATCATCATACCTGAATCCACTCATTGTGCTGCTAAGGGCCTGATGACACAGATTTCATTGCTGAGTGATATTGCTTTGTAAGTAAATACCACAACTTCTTTATCCATTTTTCACTTTCTGCGATGTTGAACTTGTACTGTAAACGAGGTTCTTGTAAACAGAGCCGTTCCAAACTTTGGGGTGGCTGTGTCTTTTTGATTTTAATTTCCCTAAGCTATAGGACCATAAGTGGAAGTGCCCTAGGTTCTGTTGCTTTGTTTTTTAGATGTTTCAGGAAACACCATACACTTCTCCCGAGTGGTTGTTGGCAATTTACATCCCGCCCATCAGCATAACAAGGCTCCCAGTTCTCAATGGCCTGTCCTGCCTTTCTGGATTTTACACTTTTTTCAGATGGCCCTTTTGACCGGGGGGAAGTGAGACTTCATTGTAGTGCAGATTTCCTTTGCAAGCTTGCTTGGTTGGCCAAAAGGGGCGTATGCGTTTTTTCCTGAATATATTCAGGAAAAAACGCATACGCCCTTTTTGGCCAAGTGCATCATTGTGGACGTTCTGCCTCTTTTCCTATGCTTTCAATGCAATTCCAGTCTACCTCCTGAAATCGGTTTCCTGCAATTCTGCCCCGCTTTCAAGTCCTCTTGGCAGCCTTACTTCAGTCTATTTTTGGACGATAGCTGTCATTTATAACTCTGCAGGTTTGTGAATTACAGTGCCCCTGAGCTCCTTTCTTCAACTCGCTTTCTTTTGAGCTGGCCGCAACACCGCAGGATGGCTTCAGGCCCTAATCTGGTTCCGGTACGGCACGCTGAGCCTTTGGTTATTTCCTCTTCCTGTTGGGAAATGAGAGTTAAATTTGCCCGTCCAGACACCTCCAGCTAGCCTCTCATTGGTTCTTGCTATTCCTGTTCATCTTCCGCAGAAATTGCAAACTGGGCCAAACAGGAGGTTAAAGGCGCTGACTCTCCAAGTGGGGAGAGTGTTAGTAAAGCGTCTGGAATGTTGCACCCGAGTTCCAGGGGAGGAAAACTGAGACATATTTGAACACGTCTCCTGATCACATGGTTGATCATACTCTAGGTTCCACATGCATGTTTTAGCTGAAGGAAGAATACCTTAAACCTGGGTAGTTGAAACCCGTGGAATGGGTACCATGCAATATGACTTCAAAGGGTCTTCATTTGCTCACCGAACCTCTCCAATCCTATCACTGCTGCGTTTATGCCCCTGTACACATGCTTGATTCTCTTTCGGAGACATAGCAATCCATAGGTTTTAAGATACTTACTAGTCAGGTACATTCTTAGGCGTTTAATATGCGGTGTTGAGTCCATTTCGTTGAGCAAGGAGTAGCTCTTGTCTATTCCATATTTGGCTTAAGGAACTTTATCTGTGCTCATTTCAATCTCTGGTTTTATGCAGCACCCCAACTCACCTTTACCCTTAAGCAAGCATAAGTTGGTTTTCTAAATTTGAGACCCTGTTCTGTTCTGTAATTCAGTTCCTGTGTAGCCAAGTTTACATTCCGTGTATTACTGATATCTTATGATGTTTCTTTTTCTGTGTGACTTATTTCAGTTAGAATCATCATACCTGAATCCACTCATTGTGCTGCTAAGGGCCTGGTGACACAGATTTCATTGCTGAGTGATATTGCTTTGTAAGTAAATACCACAACTTCTTTATCCATTTTTCACTTTCTGCGATGTTGAACTTGTACTGTAAACGAGGTTCTTGTAAACAGAGCCGTTCCAAACTTTGGGGTGGCTGTGTCTTTTTGATTTTAATTTCCCTAAGCTATAGGACCATAAGTGGAAGTGCCCTAGGTTCTGTTGCTTTGTTTTTTAGATGTTTCAGGAAACACCATACACTTCTCCCGAGTGGTTGTTGGCAATTTACATCCCGCCCATCAGCATAACAAGGCTCCCAGTTCTCCATGGCCTGTCCTGCCTTTCTGGATTTTACACTTTTTTCAGATGGCCCTTTTGACCGGGGGGAAGTGAGACTTCATTGTAGTGCAGATTTCCTTTGCAAGCTTGCTTGGTTGGCCAAAAGGGGCGTATGCGTTTTTTCCTGAATATATTCAGGAAAAAACGCATACGCCCTTTTTGGCCAAGTGCATCATTGTGGACGTTCTGCCTCTTTTCCTATGCTTTCAATGCAATTCCAGTCTACCTCCTGAAATCGGTTTCCTGCAATTCTGCCCCGCTTTCAAGTCCTCTTGGCAGCCTTACTTCAGTCTATTTTTGGACGATAGCTGTCATTTATAACTCTGCAGGTTTGTGAATTACAGTGCCCCTGAGCTCCTTTCTTCAACTCGCTTTCTTTTGAGCTGGCCGCAACACCGCAGGATGGCTTCAGGCCCTAATCTGGTTCCGGTACGGCACGCTGAGCCTTTGGTTATTTCCTCTTCCTGTTGGGAAATGAGAGTTAAATTTGCCCGTCCAGACACCTCCAGCTAGCCTCTCATTGGTTCTTGCTATTCCTGTTCATCTTCCGCAGAAATTGCAAACTGGGCCAAACAGGAGGTTAAAGGCGCTGACTCTCCAAGTGGGGAGAGTGTTAGTAAAGCGTCTGGAATGTTGCACCCGAGTTCCAGGGGAGGAAAACTGAGACATATTTGAACACGTCTCCCGATCACATGGTTGATCATACTCTAGGTTCCACATGCATGTTTTAGCTGAAGGAAGAATACCTTAAACCTGGGTAGTTGAAACCCGTGGAATGGGTACCATGCAATATGACTTCAAAGGGTCTTCATTTGCTCACCGAACCTCTCCAATCCTATCACTGCTGCGTTTATGCCCCTGTACACATGCTTGATTCTCTTTCGGAGACATAGCAATCCATAGGTTTTACGATACTTACTAGTCAGGTACATTCTTAGGCGTTAAATATGCGGTGTTGAGTCCATTTCGTTGAGCAAGGAGTAGCTCTTGTCTATTCCATATTTGGCTTAAGGAACTTTATCTGTGCTCATTTCAATCTCTGGTTTTATGCAGCACCCCAACTCACCTTTACCCTTAAGCAAGCATAAGTTGGTTTTCTAAATTTGAGACCCTGTTCTGTTCTGTAATTCAGTTCCTGTGTAGCCAAGTTTACATTCCGTGTATTACTGATATCTTATGATGTTTCTTTTTCTGTGTGACTTATTTCAGTTAGAATCATCATACCTGAATCCACTCATTGTGCTGCTAAGGGCCTGATGACACAGATTTCATTGCTGAGTGATATTGCTTTGTAAGTAAA